>NC_134364.1:36790978-37440978 GCF_048569485.1 Anomaloglossus baeobatrachus
TTTGACTGTAGGGACCGTGTTCTTTTCTTTGAATGTCTCTTTTTTTTTCCCCTGTAAACTCTATGTTGATGGCTTTTCCCAAAAAGATCTACTTTTGTCTCATGTGACCAGAGAACATTCTTCCAAAACGTTTTAGGCTTTCTCAGGTAAGTTTTGGCAAACTCCAGCCTGGCTTTTTTATGTCTCGGGGTAAGAAGTGGGGTCTTCCTGGGTATCCTACCATACAGTCACTTTTCATTCAGACGCCGACGGATAGTACGGGTTGACACTGTTGTACCCTCGGACTGCAGGGCAGCTTGAACTTGTTTGGATGTTAGTCGAGGTTCTTTATCCACCATCCGCACAATCTTGCGTTGAAATCTCTCGTCAATTTTTCTTTTCCTTCTACATCTAGGGAGGTTAGCCACAGTGCCATGGGCTTTAGACTTCTTGATGACACTGCGCACCGTAGACACAGGAACATTCAGGTCTTTGGAGATGGACTTGTAGCCTTGAGATTGTTCATGCTTCTGTGACGCCCTGGGCAAGCCAGGGGTCACAGGTCATGACACCACCACACCCTACACCCCGGATAGGTACACCAAAGCTACACAAAAATCCTTGTTGCCTTCCTCCAGGGGCTGATGTCCACACCAGGGGGTGGGCCAGGCGGTTGGCTCCGCCCACCGAGGAGTTCACAGCCCTGGAGGCGGGAAAACCAGGATATAGAGATCAGTTTTTGAGGGAGTGAGAGTTAAGCTAGGGAAGTGAAGGAGTGAAGTGGAAGTGAAGTGGTAAAGGAGCAAGAGAGAGGAGTAAGGGTGGAAGAGAAAGTGACAGTTGAGGAAGCCTGAAGTTGGTCCGGGTGTGTGCCCCGGACTGAGACAGCAAGGTCAGCAGACGGCGGTGACCGTCTGCAGGAGAGGCTGCTTGGAGGTTGCCGAAAGGACCGTGGACGGGTGGTGGCCCGGCGGTACCGGAGCGGTATACGAAGAGAAGCCAGCGCCATTGGCAGGGGCCTTTCGGATCCCGGCAAGGCTAGGAGTCGCCGTGAATTTGCCAAATCCGTCAGTGAAGGGGACCTCTGGGTCTCCCAACAACCAAGTCCCGATTGAAGGCAACAGTCCAACCGTTAGAGAGAGACACAGCCACCGCCAAGGCACCAGTTTCTCAGGGCCACGCCTGCGGGCAAAGAGGGGCTCCTCCGGCCCATATCCAAGCCAGGGAGCGGGTTACCGGTGGGAACCCATCGCTACCAACATAGACTTAGGTGCAGGAAAAGGGACCGTCACCGTCAACTACCGGGGAAGAGCAACAGCAGCCGTCCGTGGGAACCGTCTTTCCAGCCGTGTGTTTTACCGAGAACTGTGTCCCCGTCTCAGGCTGAGTGAGTACCACAGTGCCGTGAAGCACAGCGCTGCCCCCGCGTCCCTGCACCCCACCAAGCCCTGCACCGGCCCGCCATCCCTCATCCTCCACCCCATCACTGGGCCCCGGGACAACCAACCTCTACCCACGGAGGGGAGAACTAACAACTCAGCTGCTCCCTGTCACCGCTCCCGGGATCCCCATACAGAGCAGCGGTGGTGTCCACACCATCACCACAACCGTGGGTGGCGTCACGGACAATAAACAATCCCAAAAACCAATCCCCTTTCACTCACTGGCGAGGAGCGCCGCTCGAGTCCCCGGGATCCGGCCCATCGCTCGAGCCACCGAGCAGCAGCAGGCCGCAGCAGCCGCGGCAGCCGGACCCGAGCAGTGGGAGAGCGCAGCGTCCCCTCCTCCGCCCGCGACACTTCCTCACAATTTGGATTCTCAAGTCCTCAGACAGTTCTTTGGTCTTGTTTCTTTTCTCCATGCTCAATGTGGTACACACAAGGACACAGGACAGAGGTTGAGTCAACTTAAATCCATGTCAACTGGCTGCAAGTGTGATTTAGTTATTGCCAACACCTGTTAGGTGCCACAGGTAAGTTACAGGTGCCATTAATTACACAACTTAGAGAAGCATCACATGATTTTTCAAACAGTGCCAATACTTTTGTCCACCCCCTTTTTTATGTTTGGTGTGGAATTATATCCAATTTCGCTTTTTGCCATTTTTTTTTCATTGAAGATAAATTAAATGAAGATAATAATACCAAAGAATTTGTGATTGCAATCATTTTCAGGAAGAAATTGAGTATTCTCTGACAGAATTGCAGGGGTGCCAATACTTTTGGCCAACACTGTACATGGTATTTTTTAATGGTCACCATATTGGTTATAAATACAGTATGTATATGAGAAGGCTGCCTCTCCAACAGGTAATGGGACATATCATTATTAATAGAGCGGGGTGACCATACTCCACCACTTCCACTAACTTCCCATCAGAAGACTTTTTAATGGTTTATTCCCATGAATTCTCCTACCTTCAGCTTTTGCAAAACTACAACTCTGTCCCTAAGCCCAACCTTAACGTAACTGGCTGGGAGTTGTGTCACCAGTCATACATTAAAGATCACTGATACAGACCATTATAAACGGACCGGTCACCTGCAGATGGGGACATAAAATAACCAGACGAAAAGTAAACATACTCCTGAAGAAGCGTCGGACAAGAGGGAGTACCTGGATCTTTGCGGACACCTAGACATCCTTTTAGCTCTGTGAGTGAGATGGTTTTGTCCTTGTTGAGGTCACAGTAGTCAGTAAAACGTCTGGCGCATTTCTTGGGCTTGGCTTTCTTCTTGACATATCTTTTGAAGGGTTTCATCTCCTTCTTGTTGATGTCTTCGCTGCCGTTGCTGTCTAGCTGACTGAAATACCACAGAACTACACGTTCTTCCAGCGTGTGGTTGGGATCAGGTTCTGAAAATCTGTAAAATATTACTTTAGCTTCACAGATCATTTTTTCACATTTTTTTTTTATATTGTTATCAGAACATTCATAGATTGAAGATTTCATTAAATGGACCAATACATTGCTTTTTTAAATTGATGCCACAACCTTAAAGCCAAATATATGGTGGGTAACAAACTGGGCAGTCGCCTTAAGCGGGCTTTACACGCTGCGACATCGCTAGCCGATGATAGCGATGGCAAGCGTGATAGCACCCACCCCTAGCGACGTCACTTAGCAGCCGCCCAATCAAAAAGGAGGGGCAGAGATGAGCGGGACGAACATCCCACCCACCTTCTTCCTTCTTCATTGCTGGCGTGTGGCAGGTAAGGAGAGATTCCTCGTTCCTGCGGCGTCACACGTAGCGATGTGTGCTGCCGCAGGGACGAGGATCAACTTCGCCCAAGCGACAGCAGCGATAATTTGGAGAGGACCCCCGTGTCAACGAGGAGCGATTTTTGGACGTTTTTGCAACGATCCAAAATCGCTCCTAGGAGTCGCACACAACGAGATCGCTACAGCGGCCGGATGTAAGTCACAAAATCCGTGACCCCAACGAGATCTCTGTAGTTATCTCGTAGCGTGTAAAGCCACCCTAAGGTCCATGCTTCCTACCAATTAAGTGGACGAAGCCTAAGGGGTACTTTGCACACTATGAAATCGCAAGCTGATGCTTGCGATGCCGAGCGCGATAGTCCCGCCCCCGTCACAGCTGCGATATCTTGTGATCGCTGCCGTAGCGAACATTATCGCTACGGCAGCTTCACGCGCACTTACCTGCTCTGCGACGTCGCTCTGGCCGGGACCCGCCTCCTTCCTAAGTATTTGGGTTTGTCAGCAGGAAAATAAAAGTTATTTTTCTTGAAAAAAAGAGGTGGGAAAAATGAAAGCACAAAAATGAAAAATTGCTCAGTCCTTAAAGGGTTAAAGAAGTTTTCAACTCCTAATGTGACCCCCCTTTCATTTGTCCTAACTATTCCTAACTAACACTTTCCTAATATACTCCTGGTCCTGTAAGCTGATCTTTCTGCGGCTCCTATATTCCTATGTTGGTGTTTTGCTTTGATCCTTCCGGTCTGGAGACAGGAAGCGGACTAACTGAACAGGGCACGTCACTGGTGGGTGCCAGGCTGCCTCTGTGAGTGACAGCAGACTGGGCAAGCATGCCCAGATCACACTTCACTCTACTCCAAAGCTGCTTTACAGTGCGGTGTTTTCATTGACAAATGCTGCAATGTGCCAATCATTTGATATTATATCACCCTGACCTTATGATATACTATCTAATGATTAGCATATCGCAGCACTTGTCAGATGAAAGCACTGCACTGTAAAACAAGCTGAGAGGAGAGTTGAGTGTGATCCAGACTGCTGTCACTCAGAGAGGCAGCCTCACCCCCATTAGTGACGTGCCCTGCTCAATTTGTCTGATTCCAGTCTGCAGCCTCCAAGGATAAAATCTAGAACATCAATAAAGCTATATACGCGCCCCAGAGAAATCAGCTTATAGGAGCGGGGTAGGTAGCAGTAGTATTAGGAAAGTGTTAGTTTGGAATTGTTAGGACAAATGAAAGGGGGTCACATTAGTGGTGGAAAACCTCTTTAATGACTGCTAATTTTCATTTCTTTATTTTTTTACATTTTTGCCTGTCCACGTTTCAGCAACCATAACTTTTAAACTTCTCACTCATGTAGCTGCATGAGGTCTTGTTTTATGCAGGATAAATAGTATGTTATAGCACTGTTTTGGAGTGACCTTTTTGTTTAGTATTTATTTTTTTACTGTTAAAGTTTCACACCAAATAATCCATTGAATGAATTCCACAGGTGATCATGGCTGTATTGATATCTAATGTCTCTGGGGAACTTACTATATTTTTGTCTTTTTTAAATTTTTTATTTTTTCCTGTAACTGGGGCATCCATAGGAGCCCAGGTTACAGGGAAAAACATCCCACTAAGGAGACAGATTTGGTAGAACTGATCTGGGCGTGCCAGGAATTAGCAACTTTGCTGTACTGAGTAGAAGCTCTGTGATATGTGATCGCCAGGTCCTACAGAAACATTGGTAGTGCTGATGTTTCAATTCACTGCATAAAACTCGCTACGAGTAGTGCAGCGTATCCAGCAAAAGAGAAGACATAAGCAATAAAAAAAAAAAAAGCTTCTGTCTTCTCTCCAGAATCTTAATTTGTGTCTGACAGTCAGGGACTGGATCTGCTCCTGTAGATTGCAGGAGCTTTAGTCCTGTGGCATACATTTACAATAGTGCAGGATTAAAGCAAAGAGCCAAAAAACGGAAATTTATGGCATTTTCAGGCTAATGTCTTTGCAGGTGAACAATCCTAGTTGAAATCTTTGTAACCTCATATTGTAACTGTATGTAAAGTTAGTAATGGGTTCTGAAGTCCCAAAATGTCATCCCAAAATAAGGAAAAATAATTAAAAGAAAAATAATACATATAAACAATTAAAACCCAGAAATAGAATTTGGAAGTTTTAAATCCCTTTCTATGTAACGTACAGGAACTTCTTCACAGTCCTGTACAGTAAATCTAGCATACCGGTAAAATAGAATGGAATAGAGGAGACCTAATAACACATGTTCTGCAGTAAACAAGTGTTTTACCGGTGAAAGGTCCATGATAATTAACACAGGGCAGATGCTGGGTGTGTAACACAGCCAACATCTGCCTCCAACAGCAGCAACCAGAACTCCGCTCAAATCACTGCTGTTAAACTCTTAAATGCCGCTGTCAGTAATTGAGTCATCTAGGCCGCACATCTGTTACCCGCTATTCCAGGAGACCATTAGCCTCCTCCAGACAATGCTATCGCAGATTATATAAAGCAGGCTTCACATGCAGCGACATTGCTAATGAGATGTCGTTGGGGTCACGGAATTCGTGACGCACATCCGGCCTAGTTAGCGACGTCATTGCGTGTGAAACGCAGGGACAACCGTAAACGATCAAAATTACTTATCTAATCGTTGATCGTTGACACGTTGTTGCTTTCCCGAATATCGTTGCTGTTGCAGGACGCAGGTTGATCGTCGTTCCTGCGGCAGCACACATCGCTACGTGTGACATCGCAGGAACGAGGAACTACATCGTACATGTTGCCGCCCGCAATGAGGAAGGAAGGAGGTGGGCGGGATGTTCAGCCCGCTCATCTCCGCCCCTCCGCTTCTATTGGGCGGCCGCTCAATGACGCAGCTGTGACGCCGCACGAACCGCCCCCTTAGAAAGGAGGCGATTTGCCGGCCATAGCGACGTCGCTAGGCAGGTAAGTCCGTGTGACGGGTGTTAGCGATGTTGTGTGCCATGGGCAGCAATTTGCCCATGACACACAACCGACGGGGGCGGGTGCTTTCACCAGCGATATCGCTAGCGATGTCGCTGTGTGTAATGCCCGCTTAAGGGTTGCAATGGCAGATGAGGGTCTGCTGAGTCTCCATGGCCATTATATTAAAAAAAAAAAAAAAAAAAAAAAAAAAATTAACGAAAGCATAAAAATTCAATTTACGCCTTTTCTTTCCAATTATAAAATAATAATGAAGAAAAACCCTTTGGTTTTGACATGTTCTTAGAAGTCCAGTCTGTGAAATTAGAAATTGTTTAACCTGTACACAGAAATATTATATTTTTTTTATTTCTATAGTGACAACATATTCCGCAGGACTTTACAACTGAGGAAAAGTGGAAAAAAAAAATACAAAATATTAAGGCCCTTGTGCACACACTGCGTTTTTTGCCTCAGATTTGCTGCGGTTTTTGCTGCAGAAAAAGTGCGGATTTTGTTCATAAACTTCATGCAGTCCTTCCCCAGCAAAATCTATGAGGAATCCAAAATGCTGTGCGCACACTTCGTTTTTTTTTCCCTATAGGTTTTGCTGCAGAATTTCTGCAGCAAAAAGAAGCAGCATGTGACTTCTTCTCCGGTTTTGCCATTGATAAATGGTTAAAAACCGCAGGGACAAAAAAGCAGAAAATCCGCACCAAAACTGCAGTAAAATCACATGTGGAGTTTGGGCGCGTTTTTTGCCGCAGGTCTGGAATTCTGTCAGAGGGTGTGTATTTTGCTTAAGAAATTCATCTACTCAGTGTGCACAGACCCTAAGGCCCTGTGCGCACTGGAAAACGGAATTTTCTTAAGATAATTCCGCAGGGTCCGAAAGATTACCGCACCCGCGGTTAAAAAAATGCGGCAAACCGCACCCGAAAACCGCATGCGATTTGCCGCGGTTTTACCGCGGTATTGCCGCATGCGGGTTGGTACATGTGCTTTAATGCATTCAATGCAATAAAACACATTGAAAAAAAAAGTAATTTCCTTCTGAGATAGATAGCAGACAGATAAATAGATAGACAGAAGAATAGAAGACAGAAGAATAGATAGAGGGATAGATAGATAGAGTCCCTGTGAGCACACGCTGCATTTCTCCCGAGCAGTAATGTGAGTTCACATTACCGGCCGTGGGAAATGCCCTGTGGTTACCTCTGCTGTCTCGTTGCGAGGCTGCATTCAGCGCTGTGTGTCAGTCGCGGCTGGATGCACGCATCGGAGGACCTCGGTGGATTACGCCGTAGCTGTGTGTTTCGGGGGGGGGGTTAATAAAAGGGTGAACTAGGGGCTTTTTTGTGTTTTATTTAAAATAAAGGATTTTTCGGTGTGTGTGTGTGTGTTTTTCACTTTACTTACGGGTTGATCATGTCAGCTGTCTCATAGACGCTGCCATGATCAAGCCTGGACTTAAATGGCGGCGATCCGCTGTCATTTAACTCATTATTACCTGGATAGCCACCGCATCACGGCATCTGGAAGAGCCGGGGACACTCTGGGACTGTCGCATAATGGATGCGACAGTCCCGGGGCAGCTGCGGGCTGATATTCTCGGCTGCGGAAGGAGGGGGACATTAAGCCTGCCCCTCGCCCTCCCCAGCCTGAGAATACCGGGCCGCCGCTGTGGGCTTACCTCGGATGGATGGTAAAAATATGGCGGAGCCCACGTGTTTTTTTTGTCTATATGTCCGTTTGCTTTCTATGTGTATTCTATAATGTTTGTGTGTGAGTGTGATCTGTGTGTATTCTATATGTCTGTGTCTGTGATGTGTGTGTGAGTGTGATGTGTGTGTATTCTATGTCTGTGATGTGTGTGTGTGTGTGTTTACTCTCTGCTCCGCTTCCTCTTCCTGTCATAATGACATCACTTCCCTGCAAACCGCAGGGCAGCGATGTACATTATGTCCCTAAAGACGCGAAATCCCGCAGGGAATAACGCAGGAAAACGCAATGAACCGCACAGAACTTGCTACCTGCGTTATTCCCTGCGGGATTTCACGATTACATTACAGTCAATGGAGTGAAATCCTGCAGCGACGTGCGGAAAAGAAGTGACATGCAATTGTTTTTGCTGCGGGAATCCCGCAGCAAAAAATGCAGCTGTCAAAATCCGCATAGTGCGCACAGGATTTTTTTTTCCCATAGGTTTTGCTGGTGAATTACTGCAGAGATGTTATGAACATAACATGCAGCGAAACATGGAGCAAAACCGCAGGAAATCCGTGGCAAAAACCGGCAAGTGCGCACAGGGCCTAAAATTGTTTTTGTGTTTGCTACACCACCCACAAATTAAAAGCAATAAAAAAAATTATCAAAATCCTAAATGTATCCTAAAATAGTACCATTAAAAAATATAGCTCACCATGCAAAAAAGCAAACCCTTAGGCCCTGTGCGCACTAGAAAAAGGATTTTTATCAAGAAATTTTGAGAGTCTGAAAGATTAGCGTACTTGCGTTCAAAAAATGCACCAATAACGCACCGAAAACTGCATGCGTTTTTACCGCGTTTTTGATGCGTTTTTTTTTCCGCAGGTTGGTCCATGCGTTTTTTTTACCATTTATCTAAGGCAAAAAACGCAGGTACCTGCAGAAAAGAAGTGACATGCACATTCTTTTTCTCAAGAAATTCTGCAGAAAGAATGTTCTTGAGAAAAAAACGCAGTGTGCGCACAGCTAATTTTTTTTCCCATAGGTTTTGCTGGGGAATGTCTGCAGAAAGGTTACAATCATTTTCTCAAGACATTTTTGCAGCAAAAACGCGGGTAAAAATGCAGTGTGCGCACAAGGCCTTAAGAGAGCTTCAGTGATAGAAAATTGATAGTTATGGGTCTCAGAAAATGATACCAACTAATTTTTTTATTTTTAGAAATTCTTTAAATTGTAAAAACAGTAAAAATAAAACTACTATACAAGTTTGCGATCACTGTAACCATATTCACCTAGAAAATTTTATGTTTCTCTAGTTTTTCTGTATGTATTTTTTTTCTTAAAGTGAATGGTGTCTACCTTCTAAAAAATCCAATATTTTTAGCAAAAATACACAAATGCCGCTATATATATATATATATATATATATATATATATATATATATATATATATATATATATATATATATATATATATATATAATATATTATATATACACACACACTACATATACAAAGAAATATATACATTTGTATATATATATATATATATATATATATATATATATATATATATATATTGTATATGGGGCATTTGTGTAGTTTTGCTAAAAATGTTGGATTTTCGAAGGTAGACACCTACATCTGTACACATATAATATACTGTGTGTGTGTGTGTGTGTGTGTGTGTGTTATATATATTAAATTTATATATATATATATATATATATATATATATATATATATATATATATACAAAAAAATATATATACTTTTGAACAAAAGAGTGTAGACTAGCTCACCTGCCTGAGCTCAAGCCCCAGTGTCTCAGTCCTCCTTATTGCACGGACCCGAAGTGGGAGGCTTCTAAGAAATGTAGAACAAAGTGAAGGAAGATCCAGCAAGGTAAGACGACTCCAAAGGGCAATAAAAGGAGTATATATTTATTTTTTCTTTCCGACTTTGATATACAAAGATAAACATTCCAGAGCTCTTGACAGATAGTTGTATGCAAGGTATACGCAGTATGGACTACACGCTTCGGCGGTCACAACCACCTTCTTCACGGTCTCAAACCAAAACACTTTTGGCTTGGGACCGTGAAGAAGGCGGTTGTGACCGCCGAAACGTGTAGTGCATACTCCGTATACCTTGCATACAACTATCTGTCAAGAGCTCTGGAATGTTTATCTTTGTATAATAAAGTCGGAAAGAAAAAAGAAATACATACTCCTTTTATTGCCGTTTGGAGTCTCCTTAGCTTGCTGGAACTTCCTTCACTCTGTTATATAATTGTGTGTGTGTGTGTGTGTGTGTGTGTGTGTGTGTGTGTGTGTGTGTGTGTGTGTGTGTGTGTGTGTGTGTGTGTGTGTGTGTGTGTGTGTGTGTGTGTGTGTGTGTGTGTGTGTGTATGTATGTATGTATGTATGTATGTATGTATGTATGTATGTATATATTGTGAGGTAGCACGGTCGGCTGCGCAGCAGAAGACACGGGATCCAGGCATGAAGGTTCACAGCACACGGTTTTAATGTCCAAACAAAAGTCCACAACAATATACATGTGCCTCTCCAGCAGAGAGCTCAGGGAGTTCTGTTCACTCCCCCACACCCGGCACACCTGCCCTCGTTCCTGATTCTATTTAACCCTTCCTTCAGCCTGTAGGGAAACAGCATTAACCCTAGAGTGGATTTACTTTCTATCATGGAGTGAGCACAACCGGGGCGAGACATACCGGCCGTCATAGATAACCCCGGTCACAGTCTCACATACCCCCCCCCTCAGTTCAAGCGTGCGGGGTTGAACTCCCGCCATCAAACACGGGCCGCGGGACAAGGCATCGGCGTTGCCCTGCAACCCACCGGCCCTATGTTCAACCGTAAACCGGAAGTTCTGCAGAGAAAGGAACCACCGGGTAACCTGGGCATTCCGTTCCTTGGCGGACCTCATCCAGACCAGTGGAGAGTGATCCATCGCCAAGCGAAACTGCCGTCCCAGCAGATAATAGCATAGGGACTCCAAGGCCCACTTGATCGCCAGGCACTCCTTCTCCACTACGCTATAATTCCGCTCGGGAGGGGTGAGTTTCCTACTTAAGAAGGTGACGGGGTGTTCCTCCCCCTGAACCACCTGAGACAGCACTGCCCCCAGGCCGACCTCTGAGGCGTCAGTCTGTACTATGAACTCCTTCCGGAAATCAGGGTGTACAAGAACGGGCTGTCCGCACAGGACCCCCTTCAGGGCCCGGAAGGAGTCCTCGGCCTGCGGAGTCCAGCGCACCATGACGGACTTCTTGCCTTTGAGAAGGTCCGTCAAGGGGGCTGATAGTCCCGCAAAATCCTTTACAAACCTCCTGTAGTACCCCACGATACCCAGGAAGGCCCTAACCTGCTTCGTGGTCAGGGGTCTAGGCCACTTCTGGATCGCCTCAACCTTGTTAATTTGAGGCTTAATCACTCCTTGGCCTATCACGTAGCCCAAGTAGCGGGCTTCCGTGAGTCCCAATGCACATTTCTTGGGATTGGCTGTCAATCCGGCTGTTCGAAGCGCGTCCACCACCGCTTGTACCTGTTCCAAGTGGGTCTGCCAATCGGAGCTGTAAATAATGATGTCATCCAGGTACGCTGATGCATACGCCTGGTGGGGTTCCAGCACTAAGTCCATCAACCTCTGGAACGTGGCCGGAGCGCCATGTAACCCAAAAGGCAAGACAACATAGTGGAAGAGACCCTCCGGCGTAACAAAAGCGGTTTTCTCCTTGGCGGACTCCGTTAGTGGCACCTGCCAGTACCCCTTGGTCAGGTCGAGCGTGGTAAAATATCGCGCCTGTCCCAGCCTATCAATCAGCTCATCCACCCGGGGCATGGGGTAGAGATCGAACTTGGATATTTCGTTCAATCTCCTAAAGTCATTGCAGAACCTTAAGAAGTCATCGGGTTTTGGTATTAGGACAATCGGACTAGCCCATTCACTCCGGGATTTTTCGATGACCCCCAGGCGTAACATTGTCTTTACTTCCTCCGATATGGCTTGTCGTCGAGCCTCCGGTACCCGGTATGACTTCAGGCGTACCTTCAGGTGGGGCTCGGTGACAATATCATGTCGTATCAGACTGGTCCTACCGGGCAGCTCGGAGAAGACATCGGGGTTCTGCTGAACCAACCGTCTGGCCTCTCGCCTCTGAGTCTTGGTGAGGGCTTCTCCAATCCTTACTTCCGGTTCGTCCTCTCCGGAGGTCGCTGAAGCCGGATGTGAACGACCCGAAGAGGAGGGAGGTGGGGAAAAAACAGCCATCAGGCTTTCCCGTTCCTGCCAAGGTTTTAATAGGTTGACATGGTATATTTGTTCAGGTTTCCGCCTACCGGGCTGCAATACTTTATAGTTAACCACCCCGACTCTTTCCTTTATCTCGTAGGGGCCTTGCCACTGAGCCAGGAATTTACTCTCCGCCGTGGGGATTAATACCAACACCCGATCCCCGGGTTTAAAGGTCCGCACGGTGGCTTGTCTATTGTAGCGGCCGCTTTGCGCGGCCTGAGCCTCCTGTAAATGCTCCTTCACAATTGGCATGACCGCGCTTATGCGGTTCTGCATACCCAAAATGTGTTCAATCACACTTTTATGGGGGGTGGGCTCTTGCTCCCATGTTTCCTTTGCCAGGTCCAACAATCCCCGGGGATGTCGCCCGTATAACAACTCAAAAGGCGAAAACCCCGTGGATGCCTGTGGCACCTCTCGTATGGCAAACATCAAATAGGGAAGCATCATATCCCAGTCTTTCCCGTCTTTTGAAATCACCCTTTTTAGCATGGTTTTCAGGGTTTTATTGAAACGCTCGACTAAACCGTCCGTTTGAGGATGATACACAGACGTACGCAACTGCTTGATCTGGAGTAGCCGGCATAGCTCTTTGGTCACTTTAGACATGAATGGGGTCCCCTGATCCGTAAGGATCTCCTTGGGCAACCCCACCCGGCAGAACACAGCAAACAACTCCCGAGCTATAAGCTTTGCTGCAGTATGTCTGAGGGGTATCGCCTCGGGATACCGGGTGGCATAGTCAACGATCACTAGGATGTGTTGGTGCCCTCGAGCGGACTTTACGAGGGGCCCCACCAGATCCATCCCTATCCGTTCAAAAGGGACTTCTATAATGGGTAACGGTACCAACGGACTGCGAAAATGGGTCAGGGGTGCGGTAAGCTGACACTCCGGGCAGGTTTCGCAGAACCGTTTTACCTCCCCAAAGACTCCGGGCCAATAGAACCTTTGCAATATTCGCTCCTGCGTTTTCTTGACCCCTAGGTGGCCACTCATCAGGTGTTTATGAGCCAAGTCGAGGACCCGCCGGCGATGCGGCTGGGGCACCACCAACTGCTCTACCCCCACGCCCCGTATTTCATCTACCCGGTAGAGTAAATCCTGCTTAAGAGCGAAATGGGGGTACCTTACCTGGGCACCGGGCAGCTGTGCCACCCCGTCAATTACTGTCACCCGACTCCGGGCATGTATTAATGTAGGGTCCTGGAGTTGGGCAGTCCCAAACGTATCCGGGGACGCCTCCAACTCCGGGATGGGTTCGACCGTCTCAGCCTCTCCTGCCAATACCTCTAGGGGCGACCTATCGGGTTCACATTCTGTCCCTATCATGGGGACCCCTACGGCAGGTGTCCCGGATTCAGGATTGTAGGGCTCAGGTCCCGGACTGACCAATATCTGAGGAGACTTAGGGGGTCCCTTCCATAAAGTCCAAAAATAGGGCAGATCCCTTCCTAGGATCACGTCATAGGGAAGAGTGTTAAGAAGTCCCACCTCATGTTCCACCTGACCGCAAGGTGCTGTGATGGTGACAATCCCGGTGGGATAGTCTCGGCGGTCCCCATGTATGCAAACCACCCCCACGGTACGTCCTGTGGCCTTTACTTTAGCCCTCAAAGTGGATCGCACAAGGGTCACTAAGCTTCAGGAATCCAACAATCCTGTAACCGGACATCCATTCACCTGAATTTGGCACAAGTGGGGCTCCGTCTCTGGGGAGACCAGGTCAGCGGTACACACCACCTGAGCATACATTGAACCCCGCCGGGTAACCCCACAATCCATGGGCTCCGTGGTGAGTGGACACTGGGCTTCCATATGTCCCACCCGCTGGCACCGCCAACATCTAATGGGGACGGAAACCCCCTTGACGGGTTGTCGTTTAGGGTACAGAACCTTCCGGACCTCAGGAATGGCGGCCGCGGCCTCAGACGGGACGGTAGGGGACTCCTGCACCGTTGTCAGCGGTGGGTCCTTGGCCCTAGGCTTGGAGGGGCCGGACCGACGGGCGGTACGCAAAGTCTCAGTGTCCCGTATCAAGTCCTGCGTAGCCACATGCCGCTCTACCAGGGACACTAATTGGTCCAGGGTACTCGGGTCACCCTGTCCTACCCACCGTTGAACGGTGACGGGTAAAGTGCACACAAAACGATCCACTACTACCCTTTCCACCATTTGCGCCGGGCTCAGAGTGTCAGGCTGCAACCACTTTTTTACAAGATGCAACAAGTCATAGGCCTGGGAGCGTACGGGTTTGGCTTCCTCATAGAACCACTGATTTACCCGCTGAGCCCGTACATAGGTATTCACCCCCAACCGAGCCAGTATTTCGGCTTTCAGGGTCACATAGTCAATGGCGTCCTCGGTACAGAGGTCCAGGTACGCTTTTTGGGGTTCCCCCGTCAGATAGGGCGACAATACCTCAGCCCACTGGGGGGTCGGCAGCTTTTCCCGCTCGGCCACCCGCTCAAACACCGCCAGGAATGCTTCCACATCATCCCCCGGGGTCATCTTTTGCAACGCTTGTCTCACCGCTTTCCGGACGCTGCCGTCGTCTCCCGGTCCCGGGGTTGTTGCTGCCGGTCCGGCACGGATCGACTTGGCCAGGAGAACCATCTGTTCTTGATGTCTTTGTTCCTGCAATTGCAAGGCTTGCTGCTGACGTGCATTGGCCTGAACCAGCTGTTCTTGGTGCCTTTTGTCCTGCTCTTGCAAGGATTGCTGCTGACGTTCCAACGCCCGGAGCAGGTGTGCATTGGTCTGTTGCTGCTGTGCATTAGCCTCTTGTAGCTGTGCATTAGTCTGTTGCTGCTGCCTTAGTATGTCCTCCATGGCGTCGCCGGGTTTGGGCTGTAGTATAGCCGCTCGAATCCAGGACATGTGCTGCTGGGTCACCAGGGATGGATGCTACATCTCACCGGCTGTCATGCCCGCCGATTCTCCACCATATGTGAGGTAGCACGGTCGGCTGCGCAGCAGAAGACACGGGATCCAGGCATGAAGGTTCACAGCACACGGTTTTAATGTCCAAACAAAAGTCCACAACAATATACATGTGCCTCTCCAGCAGAGAGCTCAGGGAGTTCTGTTCACTCCCCCACACCCGGCACACCTGCCCTTGTTCCTGACTCTATTTAACCCTTCCTTCAGCCTGTAGGGAAACAGCATTAACCCTAGAGTGGATTTACTTTCTATCATGGAGTGAGCACAACTGAGGCGAGACATACTGGCCGTCATAGATAACCCCGGTCACAGTCTCACTATATATATATATATATATATATATATATATATATATATATATATATATATATATATATATATATATATATATATATATATATATATATATATATATATATAATATATATATATGCATATGTTTGTGTGTATATAATATATTGTGTGTGTGTGTTTGTTATAATATATATATATAAAACAAACACACACACACAATATATTATATACACACAAGCATATGCATATGTATATATATATATTATATATATAATTAGTTGAACACAGATGTATATAGCTCAATATTCTGTACATTGATGTGATCACACATATTTCTCGTGGATGAGTGTTTATAGAACTTTCAGTAGCTTTGTGGTTTTATATCCGTTGTAAGCGGCCATGCTCGGATGCTCCTAAGTGTAAGAGCAATGACACAGGGCAATTAGGCCTGCTCGGTTATAGCCTAAGGGGGCAGTTACAGACATACCTAATTTAACGCCTTCTCTGTTTCCCCTAAATGCCGTAAAATGAAAATTCTTGAAAGTCATATCTGATCCATCTGTCCATAAATATGACCACAAGGCCATGTTCAAAACCAGGCATCGGTATCCCCCACAATGCAGCAGGGTGACTCAGGCAACCATAGCGGAGTCCGATAAGGCCTTATGTCAAGAAGTTAACAACGGGAACTTCTGACTTGTACCGAAACATAATTTATGTTGCAATATTTCAGGGGTTTTACGGCATTTGGTAGGAATGCACTTGTGAACTCATGGCCCTGCTTGTACTTAATGACTGACCTGCCGGCTGCTGCTGGGGCTGCGGAGTTGATTGCTTGCACCATGTCTGTGGTGAGGGCATCCAGTAAACTTGTGATAAATTCCAGCTTCTTCCCATCAGGACAACCTAGGAGTAAAGTAAAAAAAAAAAATCTGAGTTACTATCAACTGGAACTGACAAATTTCAGATTTCCTTGCAGAGCTTTTCCTGTCTGTGAGGGATCTTCCTCTCTCGCTTTCTCCTATAGATTCTATTTGATGCGGTCTCTGAGTTGCTGAGGAAAGAAGGCTTGATTAATTAAAGAGGATGTCCAGGATAAACTTTGTTACCCAAAGGTTACGTATAAAATACTACTGTACCATTACTCTGTCCAGATCCAGCGTTGCCTCCCTGCCGCTGCCCCAATCTTTGTTAGCAAGCTGCAGCCAATCATTAGGCTCAGTGACTCGTACTGTGTTCAATTACATAATTTTTGAGCTCCGTGATTGGCTACAGCAGACACATGCACTGTAATCAAGAGGTCACTGCTGCAGGCTGTCAACAAAGACCATGGCAGTTCCGTAGATCATCTCTCAGCAGCTCAGCATACAGAGAGGGATTCCCTGCTTTTCAATCCTTTTTAGCACAGACAGAAGAAATACCATGGAGGATACTATGCAGCAGTCCAGAGCTGCCCGGATGTGAATCAAGCTCTGACATTAAGGGAAAGATTTGTTAGAAATCTCAGCACAATCTTTATATGTCTCCCTCTGCCTGTTTCCTCTCCCTGCTCCTCCAATCTCCATAGAGAATAATGGGCTGTGCAACAAGACACCACATTGCGATGGCGACTCTAAATACTGATCTGAGCTGTTTCTTCAAAGTTTTCTTCAAGTTCAGTAGGCAATGGAAGGGGAAGATAAGTGGGAATGGAAGTGTGACGCCCTGGCCTATCAGGTCATCACAGGGTATTGTGCAATCTGCCCTCCTGTGCAGTATCCAACTCCTCCTTGGTTACGGGTCCCTAACCAAATGGTGTTGCCAAAGGCCAGCTAATCAAAATTCTAGGAACACTCTGCACCGCACCCACCAGACATACCAGTAGACAGCCTGAGTGGAATAGGGTCACCCACTTGGGGGGTTGGTTAAGGGGGGTCAGGAGTGTCTGGAGCAGTTCAGAGTAGTGTTGGAAGTGAAGGCGAGAGGAGGTCAGGAGCTGCGCTCCTTGGAATTACTAGGTAGCAGACGGTGGTCTGGGCCTGATAGGAGCTGGACCCCGGTCACAGGGGATCGTGACAAAGGGCACGGCATTGTCGTGGAGGACAGCCGGCGGCCTTATACCATCACTGGGCTGGGACCATGGTACGACGTGGTACGTGGACCCTAGGTCAGGGAGTAGCTTCAGGCAACCTGACAATTTACCCGACAAGCACGGAGCCTTCAGGATCCGCTTTCCACCCGCTCCAAAATCGGGGTACTAGTGCAACGAGAGGGATAGGACTTTCCACAAATACGGTTCAAGAAATCCCAAGCGTGAACCCTGAGAGCAAGCTCCCTCAGTTAGCCATACTGGAGAGCGGGACCCGACTAGTTTCAGGCTACAGGGACCAACCAGAGAGAAACAAGGTGCCTAGGGAACGGTCACAGATCAACAGGCAACACCAACGGAAACGGGACCGCAGCTTATAGGCCAAAAAAGTGGTGAGAGGTTCCCTTTAAAGAGAACCCGTCACCACTTTTTTGCCCTCTAAGCTGCGGCCACCACCACCGGGCTCTTATATACACATTCTAATATGCTGTATATAAGACCCCAGGCCGCTGTGAGAACATAAAAAACACTTTATAATACTTACCTAACGGTCGCGCGGTGGGCCTAATGGACGTCTCCGTTCTCCGGTGCCAGCACCGCCTCTTTCGGCCATCTTCGTCCTTCTTCTGAAGCTTGTGTGCATGACGCAACTACGTCATACACACTCGCCGATCCTACGTAGGCGCAGTACAATACTTTGATCTGCCCTGCTCAGGACCTGAATGCCGGCGAGTGTGGATGACATCGGACCCGTCATGCACCGCGGTTAGAGAAGGAGCACTAAGATGGCCGAAAGAGGCGGCGACTGACAACGGAGACGCCCATTAGGCCCACCATGCGACCGTTAGGTAAGTATTATAAAGTGTTTTTTATGTTCTCACAGGGGTCTGGGCTCCTATATACGGCATGTTAGAATGCTGCATATAAGAGCCCGGTAGTGGTGGCCGCAGCTTATAGGCCAAAAAAGTGGTGACAGGTTCCCTTTAAGAAATCTCATTTTATTTACTGTTATTATAAAACAGTGAATTCAATAAACATGAAAAAAATGCATCAATAATGCAATGTGTGAACAAGCCCTTATGTCACAAGGTACTATTTCCTTCCTTCAAACTGCTAGTTTGCTTCCCCTACAGTATTTCCCTTTGATCAAGAACTTCAGCCATACTGGTTTCTGCCTATATTTTCGGCAAGAATAGTTAAAACGTTTTACGAAACTTTGGCAGTGCCTGTAACTTCTGATTCATATGACAATCTATGGATTTTATTTAATTTTTTTGTTTTTGAAAAACAAGACTAAAGACATATTTACAATTGGCCAAAGAAAGAATAGTTTTATTTTTCACCCAAACTAAAGATTTTGGGTGAATATCTTGCCAGAAAGGGGGGGCAGATAGCCAGTGATCCAATCTTCTACAAAAAGAAGGGTCGGACCTTTGCCACTAGCACAATCGGTAACAAACTGAGCCGGCAGATGTGTCGCCTACAGTGGATCTCAGTAAGGTACCCGGTGGCCTCTATGGCCAAGTTCCATGGTTGCACTGTCCTCATGGATCGTTCTATATTTTGATTTCAGATCTATTGATTTTGAGGAATTAAAACTTCTCATTTTGGCTTTCGTTAGGTTTCTTTAGCTGGACTGAGTGGACAAAGTAATTGTACATTCATTTCTTTGCCCCCCATTCTCCTCGCAATGTCAACAGTCTCGTAATCCATGTAAGAAGGTCAGATTCTCCAACAATGAGCAGAGATTGAGAACAGAGCAAAAAGAAACACAGATGCTTTTCATTTCGGCTGTCCGTGTAACTTATGGATCTGGGATTGCTTTTGTTAGAAGAATTTCTTAGGTTGCGCTACTCTACATCGGGGAACAACTTTTTTTTTTTTTTTTTTTAACCCCCTAAATACTACACACGAACAGAGATTAAAAGTCAAGAATTGTTGAAGCTCATTGTATGCATCCTTTTGAAAGAAAGTTGAGGTTCTGACATTAACAAACCTCCGCAAATACAATTTGAGACATTCACTTTTTGCAAAAATATTTTTTTGCCTTCTAAAGTTAGGTGTCTTGAATTTTTATTTTTTACACACTTGAGCTTTCTGATAAAAAGAGGCACATTCGACCAGTGAAAATATATAGGATCATTGTGGGATCTGGAAGCAAGCCGACTAAGCAGACTTTATCCTAGGCTTCCTATCTTGGCAAATAATGGCCTATTGTCAGGATATGTGATCAGCTGCTGATTGGGGGCTCAATAAATCCATTAAATCCCCACTGATAAGGAAAACAGGACCCGACCGATCATGAAAACAGGACCCGCCCGATCATGAAAACAGGACCCGCCCGATCATGAAAACAGGACCTGACCGCCCGATCATGAAAACAGGACCTGACCGCCCGATCATGAAAACAGGACCTGACCGCCCGATCATGAAAACAGGACCCGACCGATCATGAAAACAGGACCCGACCGATCATGAAAACAGGACCCGACCGATCATGAAAACAGGACCCGACCGACCATGAAAATAGGACCCGACCGATCACGAAAGCAAGACCTGACCAATAATGAAAAGAGGACCTGAAGGATTATGAAAACAGGACCTGAGCGACCATGAAAGCAGGACCCGACCGACCATGAAAGCAGGACCCGACCGACCATGAAAGCAGGACCCGACCAACCATGAAAGCAGGACACGACCGATCATGAAAACAGGACCCGACCGACTATGAAAATAAGACCCGACCGATCACGAAAGCAGGACCTGACGGATCACGAAAACAGGACCTGACCAATAATGAAAACAGGACCCGACCAATCGATCATGAAAACAGGACCCAACCGATCACGAAAGCAGGACCTGACGGATCACGAAAACAGGACCTGACCAATAATGAAAAGAGGACCTGATGGATTATGAAAACAGGACCTAACAGATCATGAAAATGGGACCTGACGGATCATGGAAATAGAACCTGACCGATAAGACCATAACGTTGCACTGGTATGACACCTAGCAATCTACTGTAATCAGTCTGGGAAGTAAAGTGGGTCATACAATGCAAAAATCCCTCCCAACGCCTCCATACACAGGGCTAGAGGAGGAAGACGCTGCCAGACCTTGCTTGAGCCATCTCTCCCCCATTATGTGCTGGGGATAGCCGGGAGGCTCCCATACAGATAGTTTACAGGTCCTGCTAAGCTTGACAGGTTTGGACCGCTTTTATCCAATATGCATCTGGGCCTTAGATTCCAGTTTTCCTGCTGCAGCACCCACATTTCCATCTTTCTATTCTTTTGGTTGTGAAACTAAACTGCATATACAAGGTGGGCTGCATTTTTTTTTTATTTTATAGTGGTAAAGTTGTCTCATTCTTTTGGGTCTGCTAGCCCTTTCTTGGTATTCAAGCCCCTTTAACGGAAGATACTATTCAATTGGCTCTTCAGCAGCATATAGGCACTACATGCTGATATTCGTGGTATGAAAATGTCACTTTATGACTCCAATATTTGCATCCTTGGACTTTTGCTATGGGATACAGTTGGGCCTATTTATTTATGTTCCCCATGTAATACTGTTTTGCTATGTATTGTATAACTGTATACGGTGTTAGTGATGTACCGCCTGGAAACTAGTGTGCACGACAAGTGACACAACATATTGTGTTATTGTACACCGTGTTGTATTGGCATAGGTTGCAACACGGGATTGAGTTTGGATCAGTGTGATGAGGGTATGCTCTAAAAAGACTCCTGGCCATGTTTCCAAGTAGACCGCTTAGACATTACAAAGGCTTAGATGCATCTCTGGGCAGATGTCCTAAAGCAATAGCTAAATATGGGGAGAAATTAAGGGTAGAGTTCATTGAGGTGTTCAAAAAAACAAGTTTTTCAAGCAGAAACAGCTTCGGGAAATGCTCAATTTTTTGGAGGAGTTTTTCTTTTACTTAAACGATTTTGGAAAAGTTTTTTTTTTCACTGGGTATTTTTCATAACCACTTCGAGAAAAAAAAAACCTCAACACTCCTCTATTAGCAAATTGGACTTCATATAGAAATGAATAGAAAGCGTTTTCAAAACTTTTATTTTTTATGATTATTGGACCTGAAACGCTCCAAAAAAGCGGCACAAATACCTGTGTGAACATAGCCTAAAGGGGGTGTTACACGCAGCGATATCGATAGCAATATCGCTAGCGAGCATACCCACCCCCCTCGGTTGTGCGTCACGGGCAAATCTCTGCCCGTGGCGTACAAAATCGTTAAGAGCCGTCACACGTACTTACCTCCCTAGCAACGTCGGTTGCCGGCAAACCGCCTCCTTTCTAAGGGGGCAGTTTGTGCGGCGTCACTAAGCGGCCGCCCAATAGAAGCAGAGGAGGGGCGGAGATGAGCGGCCGTAACATCCCACCCACCTCCTTCCTTCCTCATTGCCGGCGGCCGCAGGTAAGCTGTAGTTCGTCGTTCCCGAAGGTGTCACACAATGATGTGTGCTGCCTCGGGAACGAAGAGCAACCTGCGTCCTCTTCCACCAACGACTTTATGAAAACGATGGACGATTTGGTGAGTATTTTTCATCGTTAACGGTCGTTCGTGGTTGTCACACGCAACGACGTCGCCAACTATGCCGGATGTGCGTCACGGAATCCGTGACTCCGGCGATATATCCTTAGATACGTCGTTGCGTGTAACGGGGCCTTAAGACTTGCTAATTGGCAGACCACACCATGGTAAGGTAGTAGAGGAAGGCTAAGAACCACCTGAAAAGAAGCAGTGCAGAGACTTGTGGATGGCAAGGTCCTGTGAGGATGGGCAGAAGACATTCGTGATGACACTCAATTTCAAGTCAAGTGTAATGACCGTGTGAAAACTGTGGAAAACAACTGAAGATTGCAAATGTATTCAATATGTGTACAAAGCCATGGCCAGACGAATGGTATCGTGGTATCGGGTGTGTGTAAGAAGCGGTGGCCAGAAGACTATAACAGTGAGGACTCAAAGGCGTAAAAAAAAAAAGTGAAGTCCCATTATTGCTACTATTGATAGACAGCCGTGTGCTGGGCACTTCAGTTTTGACTTTTTGATATGGTTTTCCAAAAGTTTTGCAAAACGCTGTTGCCTTGATTTAAAAGCAAAATCGCAGCTACATCGTACAAACCCACTGTTTCGACAAATTTAGAGGGGCCTCTATGTTTTGACTGGATATGGGTCTTCTGACCTTAATTCGAGAGCCCCATAGGCATATATGAATTTCTTGAGTTCACGTCATGAGACCTGTGGTCAGCACTCAAACGATCATATATGGCCTTAGTGGTAAAGTCTACACCCTTTATAAAATTTCGGTCACCATCAAGCCTGTTGCCCTTTAAGGGAACACTGTTAGGATATGTTCCCATGATCAGAGTCTGCAGCATTTTAGTTGTAGCGCGCTAGGTGCGGGAAAGTATCAAGCAAATGTCGAAAGGGAAGGGACACCCTGTGTCTAGGGAACGGGAAGATGATGACCAAACCAACTGCTGGTCCCTGGGGTCCCTCATCACCCTACTTAAGGTCCAGGGTCAGGTATCTGCCTGTGTGCATAGGTTCGGAACCTAAGTAGGGAATGAATGGGATGAGCTCTTCGTCAACCCCAGTAAAAACTATAGATGACACAAGATGGACACATGGGAAAATGCTGAACTTCTACTTGTGTCATCTGTAGATAAGTAGTTCATGCAAAGTCTTCAGCGATATCACAGAGGAGTACAAGCCACCTGCTTGCAACCAAGACTTGAATGAACTGAATAATATCACCAGCACCAGTCCAAAGAAGGAAGGGGTATTTAAGCACCAAGATAAGGCTGATGATTAGCATCTGGGTGGAAGGTGAGCTCCTGCTGGGTCCAAAAGGGGGAGAGATGAAGCCAGCAGGAAAGCTACCTATACTAATGAATACTGACAGCAGGAACAATGGAAAGTCAGGGAGCATTCAGCGTAGCCAAATACTGTGACCTTCTATGGCCAGAAACTACATGACTGTGTCACCTGTGACAGCTGCTTTGTACAGTACAAGCACAGTGGATGTGATTTATAGATATCTCCTGCCACCTGTGCCTCTTTTTTTTTCCGCAGCATGAACAGACCTGCAGTGAGGTTTCCGAACCGCAGCGTGTCAATTTATGCTTGGAGATGTAAGTGTCCTCAGTGAAGAGAACACAGCGAAAGTCCGCAGCGGCCCGAACCCTAATTGTGGGCATGGACGTAGCATTTTCCCACGGAGAAGACTCTGGGTGTGGTGCCCCTGAATATATCGGGGTGCCACAGGCTACTGCAATCCTTACTCAGGGTGCAGGGCCTACCCCCCATGGTTCCAGGTTCCTAAGAAAACCGGTGTCACTGCCATCAGCACAAATCCCAATCACACCTCACATCATGACCTGTCAGACACACCAGTGGGTTGGTTAAGCGGAATAAGGCCACCTACCTAGGGGTCAGGCAGACAGGAGGAAGTCAGGAGAGTTGAGTGAGTGCCCTCAAGGAGTGAGGAGCTGGAGTAGTAGCTCCCGTGGAGCTAGATTGAGGTTGGGTCGCAGACGGTGGTCCGGGACCAGAGGAGTCTGGGACCAGTGGCAGTGACATTGGAAGGGTGCGATGGACATAGTCTAGGAGGACTGTCGGCATCAGAAACCCAAAATAACTGACCGGTACAGAACACAACGGGGTATAGGACCCTAGATCAGGAGCCGGTTCAACGTCCTGATAATTAACCTGGGAGGGAGAGTATCTTTATGAACTTCCCTAAGAGCTCAGAGATTGAAGGTGACAGCACACCGCGGGGGATAGGGCTTTCCAGTAACGTGGCCCACTAAAATCCCAAGTGCCAGCCATCAAGAGCACAGCTACACTAAATATAGTGAGCGGGGCCACAACAGAGAACTAACTTGTGCACGTAGGCGACTCCGGATTACCCAGTGACACCGGTGGGAGCGGACACCTGGACGGGCTCCCCTGTAGAGACTGTGATGCACAGAGACTTTGGTTTATCTTCAGTGTGAGTGTCTGCTTTATAATACTCATCCAGCACCACGACTACCCGCAGTGAGTACCCTGGTTCCCCTGCACCCTGCGCTCCCAAGTATCCACCAAAAACCCCAGAGGCCGGGGCCTTCCCTACCTGCGGAGGGACTGACACCTTGATGCTCCACACTATCTGCCCCGGTACTCCTTCCAGCAGTGGCTGTACTCCCATTACCGCAACCCGCAGGCGGCATCACGAACTTCTCCCCTGTAAATAATCCCCTTTCAAGGATCGGAGCGAGTGCTGAGCCCGGGTCCGGACCCCTCTAGCCGCGACCACCCTGGATCCAAGCACCCTGGTCTGTGTAGGGACGGCACAAGGGCTCCGCAGGAGGGAAGACCCCGTTGAGAACGCAGTGTCTCCGGATCGTGAAAGCGGGCCCTAACAATTAAGTAAAAAAGAGATCTGTAGTCTACAACTGTGTTTGTCCTATCCTTTTGTGAAAAACAACTTTATAGAATCAATATCCTTAGCAAGGACTGACCACCTTACAATCCATTCTTCCTTATTGCTTCCACCTAGTTCTAGTATGTTACGTTCTTGCAGATCATTAGCTTGTAAGCCTGAGCTAAAAAGTTTTCTTTAAGCAATCCAAATCACCCAAGTGAATAGTGGATTATCCTTGAGCGGAGCCTTAAAATGTATAATTCAGTATGGACATGCTCTTATTCCAAATAAGCGTTTCCTGTAAGGTTTTTTCTCCAGTGCGGAGTTTACAAAATGATTCGTGGACTCCAGGTGTTTGAGGTTAAAAACTGCCCGACTTGCCAAGACAAACTGAGAAAAAAAATGTATAAGATTGAGAAAGGCTGTGAAATCAATTATATATGTTACTGGCAGTAACTATGCAGATAATGTAACCGCTCAATTTATCCTATTGATATAAACGTTGCAGGTTCTATTTATTTTATTCGTACTACTAAATGGGGAAAAGGCCAAAACT
Source organism: Anomaloglossus baeobatrachus (assembly GCF_048569485.1). Lineage (NCBI taxonomy): Eukaryota > Metazoa > Chordata > Amphibia > Anura > Aromobatidae > Anomaloglossus > Anomaloglossus baeobatrachus. Next base: position 36,816,456 of record NC_134364.1, read on the forward strand.
CAGTCTAATTTCTCTCGGTCTGTGTGCAGCGGAGGGTAATGCCATAAATTACAGCTGTGTCCCCACCTATTTTATTTTAGCCTCCTGCATAGTTCTTACACAAACTTGGCCTAATGGTGCTAACTTCACTAAAGGTTTGGAAAAACAACCAAGTGCGAAAACCAAAGCAACATCTAAAAAAAAAAAAAAAGAAAGTGAGGACAGTTGAATTTCAGCATATAGAGCCGCATAAACATAGGCACCATGCAATATGGATTCCAAATACAGTCCCCACTAGGCTGCAACGGACTCAAATTTTACATGGAGGATTTTTTTTTTCCCATGCAAATCTATTACAAAAAACCCTATAGACTAGCCAGGTAGTCACAGATAGCGCCCCGCATAACACCAGTCCCCTAACAGGGTAACAGCAGCCAACCACATTAAACCCTAGTCACCTCCCTTAGTGCTGGATGTTCACACCAGAGGGCAGAGCCAGGCGGTTGGCCACGCCCACCGAGGAGTTCAGAGGGCCTGAGGCAGGAAACACAGGGCAGTCTAGTAGAGTTCAAGTCTAGACGCAGGCCTGTGCCCAGGTCTGCAGCAGTCTGACAGGTGCCAGGGTAGGAGCCCGGGCACCTTTGGCTAGGAGGCATACGGTAGCCTCAGCCTGCAGGAGTCGGGAAGACGGCTCGGTGGAACCGTGGTGGACCGAGAAAGGGTAGTGGCCCGCCGGTACCGACCTGGGGAACCAACTGGAAACCGGAGCGCAAAAGGGGGGTACTCAGACCCTGAAGCTAGGTCCAGAAGCTACTGGGGACTAGCTAATTAACTGATTGAGGCTAGGACTTTAGGTCCTTTCCCACCCAAAGTCCCGACTGAAGACAACAGCCCAACGAGGGGGATAGAAAACCACCGCACAAGCAGAGAGATCCCACGGGCCAGCGTCTGTGGGCAAGGGGCTCTCCCGACATCAACAAAGCCGGGGAGCGGACTCCTGACGCTGCAGCGCAGGCAGCCCAACGATACACAACACGGTGCAGGAGAAAGGCAGAGACCACCAACCAGGTGGGGGACCAGACGCAGCCGGCTGCGGGCACCGACCACCATGATCTTGGTTTACCAGAGACTTGTGTCTGTTACTAATCGTGAGTACAACAGTGCCCTCCGGCCGCGCACCTCCCTGCACCGCCTATCACACAGAACCCAACGGGTCCCGGTGCCACCATCCCTACCCACGGAGGAGTTAACATCTTGCTGCGCAACATCTCCCCCGGGTGCCCAGTAACCGCAGCGGTGGTGTCCACCTTCACCACAACCCGTAGGTGGCGTCACGAACTTAAAACACGGCTCCGGCCGTACACCTACGTCCCCTTAAAGCGCAAGTCCCCCTTTCAAATCGAAGTGGACCACGGGGCCCCCGGGTCCGGAGACGCTCGAGCCACCAACCGGCGAGTCCGGACCCGAGCGGCTCGGTTGCAGCCAAGCGTGGGGCGGTACACATTTACAAGACTTATTTTTAGCGGCAACAACAAAAAGGTGTGCAAGAGCATGTGCCGCCTTACTGTGGTTTTGCCATATGGTTTTTGGTCACTCAGTTTGTAAAGTTGAAACGAAATTTCTTTTAGATGTTTCACCTGTAAAAATTATGCATGCAAAAAACGGTGTTGCAAAACCTGCGTGGTTTTCGCTGCGATAAATATACTGTAAGGGCAGGCACAACTGAAAAACTGAAGTTTTTCAGTCATTTCCTTAGATTTTCTGATGGTTTTGACCACTGACCTTTTTTTGTTAAGGTTTTTCTTGTGGTTTTTGTGATGGCTTTTTTTACTCTCATCTCATTAGAGTTTTGGTGATGGTTTTGACTGCTGGCGATTTTTATTGTTAGGGTTTTTATTGTGGTTTTTGATGTTTTTTGTTTTTTTTTTTGTTTTCTGGTCTTTTTTTTTTCCCCACTTTACTGAATGATGAATAAACAACTAGCAATTTCTTAAACAAAAACAATGGCCAAACACTCCAATATATGTCCAGGCATCTTTTTGAGTTTTGCCGTTGACTTGTACTGAAAAGTACAGAGTGTCTTTGACGCAAAAAATGACAGAAGAATGGACATGGCTGCCCAATCCATAGCCAGCATGTATCAGATACTGGCTGCGTAATTTCGGCATACATGTTAATATATGAAACGCTGTGATGTTTCAGAGAAACACATGCTTGGGGACCAAGCCGAATGGGAGACTCAGACAAGGCAGTTCCCCGGTGGCTTCTCCACAACTGGTACCACTGATCAACTGTCTTCCTATACACACATGCATGGAAAGACCTGTCAGTCACTGGCAGTGGGTGGGGAGAAGACACCGGAGATCCGCCTTCCTGACTAGTCCCCAACAGTATGTTTTTCTCTGAAACGTCGCAACATTTTAGAGTCCAACATTCCTGGCTGAAATCAGACAGTCCGTGTCTAATATATGCTGCATCAGCTGTCAGGTTCCCTTTAAGCCTTTGGTGTTTTTAGAAACTTGAAATGGTTAAAAGACATTCAAAAACTTGAACATCTACACTGCAAGTCGTTTTTACAGAAAAATACATATATTCACTCTTCTGAGTTTTCTGGCGGTTTCCCTTGGCAAAATCTGCCTGAAAAAGAGGTTATACAGTGATTCACAGTGTGTAATACAGACCCATAGGCAGTAGATTCCATACACGTCGCTGGTGTATACATAAGTGTGGCGCCCCTACGGCTCCAGTCACCATAAAGTATTGCACCTCAATTAAGATGCGGTATTCGTCTCGGGTAAGGAGGGGGTTAATCACCGGTGTTCCACATTCACACTTTACATACAGCTTAAGAGCCTTCACACTGGGGAGCTGGACTAGGGTAGGCAGGGGGGTTGGCCAGCACAACACTGGGACTTTCCCGGTCACTAGGATAGCCTCCTGGGGGTAGGTTTCCACTGGGGGTTCAAGAAGGAGCAACTCGACCAATCACCAGTCAGTCTACCAGGGACATCAGTTCTGGCGACACTACCACTTCTCTTCATCTTTTTCTTTCACGGGGCCTGCGGCTTGTAGCGGAACGCTCAGCCCGGGTTCCTCACTACCGGACGGGCAATGCTTACAAAGAACATTTTCCAAATACCGGTGGCTTCTCCAAACTTATCCGAGGTCGACGGGGCCCGTCAAAGCAGTGGTCAGTACTTCAGTGGCAGCAACCGGGTCACTTATTAATTAAATTCGGGCACCCCCAGGCCACCGCCATTACTACTATTCCCCTCATCATCCCTCCCCGGTGCCCGCTCCACTTGTTGGGGGTGATACCATCTTGGCTGCTACTACCATCCACCCCGAAGGACAGCAACAGCAGCGGCAGCTAATCCCTGGCCGCGTACCACAGGTGGCGTCACGACAGTCATCTATCCACCATCCTATCCCCCTTCTATTGGTGTACACCTCGGGGCACAAAACCGGGCAGGCCACTGTGACATCCCAGACCTCCGCTTTGGCCCGGTGACTAGTAAAACAGGTACGAGACCCGACCTGGACACCCTGCCCCCTGGGTGCTACATAAGCTCTAGGTAGTCAGGATGAGGTCATATGCCGCCCAAGGGTTAATCCCAATGTGTGACCCTTCCCTTAAGGCCCCCTTCACACATCAGTGATTCCGGGACATGTGATGTCCATTTTCATACGTACTGGAATCACAGACATACACAGACCCAGTAAAATCAATGGGTCTGCGCACACATCAGTGTTTTCTTACAGACCGTGTGCTGCACATGTGTGTCTGTGTTCCACACGGAGACACCAGCACTGATGTCACATGAACCACACACCAATGTGATCCGTGTGATATGTACCGGAGACAGCAGCGTCAGAGACAGGTGAGTAAAATTTTCCTGATCTCCGTGTGCTATCACGGATAGCACACCGTGACCACTAGCGTGCCAAAATCACGGCACATGGAGGGCCATACGTACCTTCATCAAGTGTGGGCAAAACACGAACGTTTTTCACGGACGTGCGAAAGAGACCTAAGGAAAAGTCATATTTCAAAACTGCTGGAGTTTGTGGTCAAACTGGATGCTATTGTGATGCCCCTGGACCATTCAGGTCATCACAGGGTACTGCACAAACTGCCCTCCCCGTGTAGTATTCAACCCCCCATGGTTCTGGGTCTCTATCCTGCAGTACTGCCTCCACCAGCATTCAAAAATCCTAGATACACTTTGCACCACACCTGTCAGGCATACCAGTGGGCTGCTTAAGCAGGAATAGGGCTGCCCACCTAGGGGTCAGACAGGGAGGTGGGAGGTGTTAAGAGAGAGTTGAGTGGTAGACCTTGAGCTGAGAGGAGCTCTGAGGAAGCTGGGAGTTGTAGCTCCCAGGGGAGAAGAGAACTAGGTCGCAGACGGTGGTCTGGACCTAGAGGAGTCGGACCCCCGGTCGCGGGGGATTGAGGCTAGGTGCCTGGAACCCGTCGAGGAGGACGGTCGGCAGCTTGGTCCTATCACCGGTCCTGGACCAAAGGCACGGCGGGGTGCACGGACTCTAGGTCGGGGAGAAGCTTCAGGCGACCAGGCAATTAACCTGCGGAGGACAGGGTCTTCATGGACTGTTCCCACCAGCTCCAGAATCGGGGCACTAGCGCAACGAGGGGGATAGGGCTTTTCTAGCCAACGGCCCATTAAAATCCCAAGTGTGAGCCCTGAGAGCAGGCTCCTTCACTTAGCTCCAAGCTACCGGGCCACTACGGACAATCTAAATTGGTGCCAGGAGGCAGGTTACAGACCCCGGCAGTGCTGCAGGGGACGGGATCCGGACTAGCTCCCCTTGAGAGACAACAGCGTTCAGAGACTTGGTTTACCCTGTTGTCAGTGTCTGCTTCATTGCTGAGTGAGTACCCAGCTGACCCCTGCACTGTGTCCCCTCATCTCCATCCAGAGTCCCGGGGCCTACCCCTGCCCGTGGAGGGTAACGTCATCTGGCTGCCCCCATTCCATCACCCCGGTGACTCCCAACAGCAGCAGCGGCGGTACTCCCTATTACCGCACACCATGGGTGGCGTCACGAACTATACCAAGTCCCCGGTAAATACCAAAAGTTTGGACACACCTTCTCATCTCTAGAACAACTGTTAAGAGGAGACTTTGTGCAGCAGCCTTCATGGTAAAATAGCTGCTAGGAAACCACTGCTAAGGACAGGCACCAAGCAGAAGAGACTTGTTTGGGCTAAAGAACACAAGGAATGGACATTAGACCAGTGGAAATCTGTGCTTTGGTCTGATGAGTGCTAATTTGAGATCTTTGGATCCAACCACCGTGTCTTTGTAGAAAAGGTGAACGGATGGACTCTACATGGCTGGTTCCCACCGTGAAGCATGGAGGAGGAGGTGTTATGGTGTGGGGGGGCTTTGCTGGTGACACTGTTGGGGATTTATTCAAAATTGAAGGCATACTGAACCAGCATGGCTACCACAACATCTTGCAGCGGCATGCTATTCCATCCGGTTTGCGTTTAGTTGCACCATCATTTATTTTTTCAACATGACATTGACCCCAAACACACCTCCAGGCTGTGTAAGGGCTATTTGACTAAGAAGGAGAGTGATGGGGTGCTACGCCAGAGGACTTGGCCTCCACAGGCACCAGACCTGAACCCAATCAAGATGGTTTGGGGTGAGCAGAGTGAAGGCAAAAGGGTCAACAAGTGCTAAGCATCTCTGGGAACTCCTTCAAGACTGTTGGAAAACCATTTCCGGTGACTATCTCTTGAAGCTCATCAAGAGAATGCCAAGAGTGTGCAAAGCAGTAATCAAAGCAAAAGATGGCTACTTTGAAGAAGCTAGAATATAAGACCTATTTTCAGTTGTTTCACACTTTTTTAAGTATTTCATTCCACATGTGTTAATTCATAGTTTTGATGCCTTCAATGTGAATCTACAATTTTCAGAGTCCTGAAAATAAAGAAAACTCTTTGAATGAGAAGGTGTGTCCAAACCTTTGGTCTGTACTGTATGTATGAGTGTGTGTGTGTTTATATATATATATATATATATATATGTGTATATATATATATATATATATATATATATTTATTTATTTATTATTATTATTATTATTATTATTATTATTATTATTATTATTATTATTATTATTATTATTAGAGATATATATATATATATAAATATCATGTTATCTTGTGAGAACATCCGTTAGAGCATAGTCATGTATGCCGCTCTGGAGAGACTACTCATACATCTTCGCAGGGATCTCCGGATGGATTTCCCCAGAAAGGGGATTATTATTGCGGATGCACTGACCATAGAGTATGGCATACCTGCTAGCTCTCGATCTTTAAAAGGATCCTCTATGTCTGTATTTTTCCACCTTGCATCACTTTCGCATACTGGAGTTTCATAACTGTGAAAAAAAAATATATATTTTCATAGCATTTGTCTTTCCCATATTTGAAGATAGACACTAAAAAGTAACTCACCGTGTTGACGTTCCAGGTAATGGGCGACCTGTATCTACTAAAACACACCAGCAGTAACCAGTGGACTGGTGACACTGTACTGGTTTGTAGAGACCTCCTGGCGCGCACTCGGGAATCACAATCCCCTCCCTCGGATTGTCCCTGGCCTCTTCCAGTGCACTTTGTCGCTCCTGATCACAGGAATTGACTTTCTCTGCAAAGCAATTTAATATTCTTCCTTTAGTAATTTGTAATATTAGTGGCAAAGTCCAGTACTGTATTAGATGTATATACTATGCAAATGTAATCAATAATATGTAAATATAAATCTGAAATCCATAGAGAGAAGATCCATTGGAATAAGTCCAATGCCACCTAATATCACTATAAATAATAATGAATCAATTATGGTTCTTGCAACCGATGAAATATAATATAATATAATATTGGTGCATAGTTCAGAGGAATCATTTCTTTGTTTGGGATACTATATAAACTTGTCACATGATATAATAAAGCAGAAACGTTCAGTACACCACAGAGCGTGTGTGCTGTATTGATTTCTCAAGCGCTTGTAAAACTAATCTTATTTATTTGGAGTTCCAATGGCATAGGAGTGTATTTCGCTCACATAACCCTGTAGCTGGAATATCCCGGTGGTCTCATTAGATGTGGCATCTTTGTGCTTTAGGCCGGGGCCACACTGGGACTACTGCGATCCACTTGCATGACACTCGGCTCGTGCTGGCAGTACAGCAGAGCCGAGTGTCATGCGTGTGTCCTTGCAACTGAGGTCCGTTCATGCGAGCAGACCTCAGCTGCGGGGGGCGGGCCGGCACTCAGGAGGGGAGGGAGGGATTTCTCTCCCTCTCTCCTGCGTAGCCGGCTATTGCCGTTCTCGCACTGCACTAGTGGTACACCGGTGTACCGCAAGTGCAGTGCGATTTTTTTTTTTTTTTTCTCTCGCCCCATTCACTTGAATGGGTGCGAGAGAAAAGAGTCTCGCATTACAGTTGCAGCATGCTGCGATTGTTTTCTCGGTCCGATTAGGGCTGAGAAAATAATCGCTCATGTGCACTGACACACAGGCTAAAATTGGTCCGAGGGGAATGCGATGTTTTATCGCACTCCACTCGCACTGTTTTTCTCGCCGTGTGGCTTAGGCCTTACCCTTCTTGTTTTGTGACCTCTCTTTGGACAACTGGTTAGTATTTTGGTAGATATCAAGGTATTAATTCACTGTGACATGTGATGGGACTGTGCAATATCAATGTGTGCCTCATCCAAGTACTATGAGCTAAGTATAAATTGTACTAATTCTGTTCAATCACATCATAGTGTGCATATTTTTTGTTTGTCCACAAAAGTTGTCCCCAAAGTTTTCCAAATTGTGCAAACATTTGCATGGTTTGTGTTAATTTCTCAGCAGGTTTTTGCTATGTAATCTGAGAGCAAACATGATGTAGAGGCTGAACATCCGATTCCAGTGATATGTCACTTACTGGGCTGCTTAGTTCTTTCATTAAGATCAATGTTTTTTTAAGCAGGAGATTATCACTATAAGACTAGGTGTCTAGTTCGTCTAAAGGCCGCATTACACGCTGCGATATCGGTACCGATATCGCTAGCGTGGGTACCCGCCCCCATCTGTTGTGCGACATGGGCAAATCACTGCCCGTGCCGCACAACATCACCCAGACCTGTCACACTACTTACCTGTCCGGCGACGTCGCTGTGACCGACGAACCGCCTCCTTTCTAAGGGGGCGGTTCGTTCAGCGTCACAGCGACATCACAGCTGCGTCACTGAACCGCCGCCCAATAGAAGCGGAGGGGCGGAGATGAGCGGGACGTAACATCCCGCCCACCTCCTTCCTTCCGCATAGTGGCCAGGAGGCAGGTAAGGAGAGGTTCCTCGTTCCTGCGGTGTCACACGGAGCGATGTGTGCTGCCGCAGGAACGAGGAACAACTTCGTTACTGCTGCAGTAACGATATTTGAGAATGGACCCCCATGTCACCGATGAGCGATTTTGCACGTTTTTGCAACGATGCAAAATCGCTCATAGGTGTCACACGCAACGGCATCGCTAATGCGGCCGGATGTGCGTCACAAATTCCGTGACCCCAACGAGTTCGCATTAGTGATGTCGTAGCGTGTAAAGCCCCCTTTAGTCAACTGCTCTAAGTAACTAAGTCCCTACCACAGATTGTCGGGTTTCTGTCACTATACAGAGAAAGCAGCCAAACCGTGCTGTGGGCGGAGTTATACAGGGCTCAGCATTCTGAGCTCTGCATCAGAGAAAATAAAGACTGTGTGCAGCAAGCAGATCAGCAAGTGACATCACTGGATAACAGGGTTTTAGCTCCTACATCATGTTGCTCTCCATTTAAATAGGAAAAACCTGCTGACTGTTTATTTTAATGGTTTATTGCTGCAGATTCCAAAAGCTGATTGTCTAAAATAAAAAAAAAAAATTAGTATACTCATCTTGCCAATCTTCCACCACTCCCATGCCGAGGCTTACCTGGCTGTCCTCAGGTCTATTATCACTTCAATAACGACAGGTGAACATATATGAATGACTGTTGCAGTCTAGGATTAGTTGCAGCTACCACGCTAGATACGGGAAGTACCTAGCGAACGTCAAAAGGGAAGAGAAGGGAAACCCTGTGTCTAGGGAAAGGGAAGATAGTGACCCCTGACCAAACCTACTGCTGGTCCCTGGGGTCCCTCACCACCCAACATAGGTTCCACACCTATGCACAGAGCCAGATACCTGACCCTAGGTATCCTTAGTGCTTGGCCCTAAATAGGGAATGGATGGGATGAGCTCTTCATAAACTCCAATAACCACTATAGCAGACACAAGAGGGATCACAGGGGGAAAATGCATGAACTACTTATCATTAGATGACTAGGGTAAAAGTTCTGGAAAGTGCTTAGTAACGATACCACAGAGGAGTACAAGCCACCTGCTTGCAACCATTGTCATGAGAGTTTCAGAAAATTGATAATGTCATCTTTCTGCACACTAGAATTTGGCAAATTTATAATTCCTTAATAAACAGGGATTGTCACAGGCCAATTTTTGCTCTTATTTTATTCCTAGTGCTCCGCTGTATATTCCCTTTGTTATGTTATATCAGGTCCGGAGATATGGATTTTTAATTTAGTGTTCTGAATATGCTAATTTTTATGGTCTTTACCATTGCTCCCTTTGTAAAGAGTATTAACAAACAGAATACTCGAGAGCAGTAGGAATAAAATATGGCCACTTTTGACCTGGCAACAGCTCCTATTTAAAGCCGATGTGAAAAATTGCAACAAGCAGTTACTGCGGATTAAAAAAATCTAAAACTAGGAAAGTCAATTTCTGTGCTGAAAAATTCAGCTGCATGTTTCTGATTTTTATAAAATCTCCATGTGTAAATTTGCTGTGAAAAATCCAGGTGAACGAACCCTAAGGCTATGTGCCCACGCTGCGGATTTACCGCGGATTTTGCCGCGGATTTGCCGCGGATTTACCGAAAATCTGCAGCAGCGGCACTTCCAAGCCATTTCAATGGCATTTTGGAAATCCTGTGTCCTTGCTGCGGATTTTTCCGCTGCGGATTTGCCGTGGATTTTGATGCGGAAAAATCTGCAGCATGTCAATTGTTTGTTGCGGATTTTGGTGTGGATTTGGGTATAGAATGGGAAAAAAAAATCCGCATCAAAATCCGCGGCAAATCCGCGGGTGCGGATTTGCCGCGAAAGTCGCGGATTTTCAGGCAGAAAAGTCTGCAGGTACATTCTACCGTGGACACATAGCCTAAGTAGTCGCATCCAGGAACTTGTGCCTGAAATAACCCAATCATTTTTTTGCGGCACAAAATACAATACTTTAGACTGCGTAGGATTTTCTGTGTAGGATTTTGCATTGGGGTTTTGGAATTTTCAGTTACCGTATGTCTTTATTGACATCAATGGTGAAAAATCTGCAAAAGTGTTCTACCCTCTCATCTCATTATTGCTTCAGTCCAGTCGAAGTGAAACATGTTGGGGAGGCAAGTAGCTAAATGTTTTTAATAAACAGATTCAGGTTAGGATCAAGGAAAATATGAGGGTGGATAGGAAATTATTGATCCGCGGCCATTTAAAAATTGAATTCTAATCCTTGAGAGACACCCCATATCTGTCATGCTAGGTATGGGGAAGTAACACACGTACAGTCACAGGGAAGGGAAGTGAAACCCTGTGTCTAGGGAAGGGGGAGATGGTGACCAATCCTTGTGCTGGCTCCCCTAATCACCCTAGATCACTTATACACCGAGCAAGATACCTGACCCTGACTGACCCTAGAATGGGCCCTAGATAGGGAATGGATGGGATGAGTGCTTAGTCAACCCCACTAAGCTCTAAAGCGGGCTTTACACACAGCGACATCACTAGCGATGTCACTGGTGAAAGCACCCGCCCCCGTCGGTTGTGCGTCACGGGCAAATCTCTGCCCGTGGCGCACAACATCGCTTACACCCGTCACACGTACTTACCTGCTTAGCAACGTTGCTGTTGCCGGCGAACCGCCTCTTTTCTAAGGGGGAAGTTTGTTCCGCGTCACTAAGCGGCCGCCCAATAGAAGCGGAGGGGCAGAGATGAGCGGGCTGAACATCCCACCCACCTCCTTCCTTCCTCATTGCGGGCGGCCGCAGGTATGGTGATGTTCCTCGTTCCTGCGGTGTCACACGTAGCGATGTGTGCTGCCGCAGGAACGACAAACAACCAGCGACCTGCAACAGCAACGATAATCAGGATTACAACAACTGGACAACGATCAACGATGTGGTGAGTATTTTTAATCGTTAACGGTCGTTCGTGCGTTTCACACGCAACAACGTCACTAACAAGGCCGGATATGCGTCACGAATTCTGTGACCCCAGCGACCTCTCGTTAGCGATGTCATTGCATGTAAAGCCCGCTTTAGAAAGATAAAGGGAGCACACACAGAGGAAAGCACATGAACAACTCATCTCCAGGAGGAAGACTCAGGCAGAGGTACAGCAATGACCAACAATGATTCTTCAGATGGTTACAAGCAGACTGCTTGCAGCCAAGACCTGTATAGGTTTTTAACTATGACCAGCAAAGACCAAGGGGAATGAGAGTATTTAGGGACACCAAGGGAAGTACTAATGATTAACAGCTGAAAGGTGAGGACATCTGCAGGTTCCTAAAGGGAAAAGATTTAATTCCATGCAGAGAAAAAAGATAATGTCAGGGAGCAGTTTGTGTAGTCAAACGCTGCGGCTTTTTACAGCCGGACACCACAGGACTGTCTGTCAAATGTGGCACACGTGTGAAAATATCATAGTTCTTATGGCTATAAGACTATCAATACACTGCCTTTGCTACCTGTAGTTTTAAATATAGGTCATTTGGTTTATTAATTTATAGGATAAAAGTTACATTTTATTATCGGTCTTTGGTTAGGGGACCTCATGTTGCCTTTCGCAAAATGTGTTTATAGTTAATGAACCCTATGCTGATTGGGAAACGGACTTGGGGTCTTTTGTTAGTTTACGCTCCCATCTAAAACACCGTTTTTGCTACTTTTGGTTCAAACTTTATAGTTGATATTGAAAAATGATATTTGTCTATGCTTTTTACATTGTGGTTTGTATAGATCCAATCTCCATTGAACGTGCCGCAATTGTAAAAATCTCTGTTTATGCTACGATTAGCCATTCCTTATCAAACTGTATACATAAAGTGGAGTACTTGTGTACAGAATCCAATGGGCCATGTGTGAGAATATCAGCTCTGTGCCTTAGGTGATGGCGGACAGCAGCGCTCTATAATAGCCATACACGTCTCCGTTCTGCTCTACAAGCGGCTGCACAGTTCAGCTAGGTTTTGGCTGTATGACAGATAGGCATAGCCCCAGAAAGCCTCTCCGATGTACTGGCTGCCAGTCCAAGTCTTGGCGTCATTATTGTAACTGGAGAAAGCTTCTGCTGCTCAGACAGAATTAATTAGTTCTGAGACCAAGGGAACGTATTTCGAGTGACATGTCCCCTTATCCATAAAGGGAGAAGGCAGGTGAGTTATGAGAGGACAAAGTTGCTTGGATAGGGTCCAGATAGATTTCAAGCCAACTTACACACATTACTCAAGTGGTATGGCAGCACGGCATACCTGTATTCTATACAATCAGTATATTTACTTATAACAGCGACCGTCTATTCATACTATAACACAACCCTGCATTATGCTACAAACACTACCGTACTGCTTAAAAAAAAGGCAAAACACTGTTAATAAAACGCCATTATTCACCACCATTAAATATTTATCTTTGCCCCATCAGATGGAATGTCCTATGAGATCGACTCGGTGTGGAGCCGTAGAAACATTTTCGGAGATTTATGCTAAGTAAGTAAATATTGACGTAATATTATTTCTATAGGTAGCAGAGGAGAACACAGTAAGTATCTTTACTATATGCTGCGGCTTAAAACTGCCTCAGGGCAGAAATGACCTTTTTGCACATGTCAAAGCAAAGTTTTGGATTTTTTTTAAAGAAGAAAGTGAGGGAGTTTTTGGAGGAGATGAATAGACTGGAACGTATGGAGTCCCTGATGGCAGACGATAGTGACAAATGGGATAAACATGCTGGCACCTGGTCTTCCTGGTTCCTCTTCCGAGATACTCCGGGCTATACGTCTTGGCTTAGATAGGGGGCTTTACATGGGTCTTTCCTCCTGCAGGTTCCTGTAGCTGATATTTGCAACATACAAGGGGATGCGTATATCTGTGTGGCGGAGCTCTCTGCACACCCGATCCACCCTTAACTATCCCTGTCTTCCCCCCCCCTCCTCTCATACCCTCTTCTCTTTCTTGTATCTATCTTTTTCTTCCTTCTTGTCTCTTACCGACCTACACTCAGTCTTTATAGTTAATATAGTTATCCATAATATTGTTATAAGATGCCATACCATAATAAGGTTTAACTTAAGTTGATATGTTTTATCTGCTTTGTTTTCTTATTTGACTATTCGTATCCTTGTGAAAATATTCTTATAGTACAGTATTATCTGATTGATTCAAATGTTTGGATTCATTTCAACTTCTATACTACTACATCCTATATGCGTTATAAGCAGTACTCTGTTCATTTTACCTTTAAACTCAATAAAATCATTTTACTGAAAAAAAAAAAAGAAGAAAGTGGAACTTCAATGTGTAATGCATGACCCCTTTAGCATGGTCAATCCACATGGCTAAATGACCACAGATTGTTGCAAACGTTGCCGACTGTCATGGCGGCGTTCAGGTTCTGTTCTGACATTCCTCCCAATAACTTCTCTGGTGTCTCTGGAAGACTCAAGTGTCAACCTACAGAGTGATACAAAAACCAGGATCATTGTGGTATACTCCGCGCCGCTGAACAAAGAATCACTCCAAATAATAAAAGCAATGGTGATGGTTTTATTCTACGCGTTTCGAAGAGATATCCCCTCTTCTTCCTCAGGAAAATCCATCCAATAAACATAACAGAGATAGTGATACATTGATATAGGGGAAAAAAGGAACCCGCCCAACAGGCACATGATAAGGTCAAAGTTCAAGGGATCACATGTGTTACCTATGTGTGCACATTGCAAAAACGACAACAATTTGATAAAAATTTTAAAGAAAAAAAAATACCAAAACCATTGACCAAATCGCTTTTTCTTAAGAATATATAGAAATGAGATGAAAAATACTAAAAAACTAAGGAAGTGTAATAGTACACACTCCCATTTGTAATGCAAAAAAAAAAACAACAAAAAAAGCGATTTGGTCAATGGTTTTGGTATTTTTCCCCTATATCAATGTATCACTATCTCTGTTATGTTTATCGATGGATTTTCCTGAGGAAGAAGAGGGGATATCTCTTCGAAACGCGTAGAATAAACCACCACCATTGCTTTTATTATTTGAAGTGTTTCTTTGTACAGCAGAGCAGAGTATACCACAATGATCCTGGTTTTTCTATTGCTTCTGCCTTTGGCACGTGGAATCGGCTGCAGCTGTTGAATGTCTCTATACTGGTTGTGAGTCTCACAACCTTTCCAGGTGAGCGGTTTTCCTATTAAAAAGTCACCATATTTTATAATGGTAAGACCCTATTGCGCTCCTTATATCCACAGCTTTTTCCTGTCAACCTACAGAGTGGTAATTCATATTCATAGGCTAGCAATAGCTAATCTCTACTAGTCTGATTGTTAGTCTCCTTTGATCACATGTTGCGGGGAAGCCAATTACATCTGTTCACCTCATATATGCTGCCTAGATCTTTTTACCTATGCCAGCTATAGTTTATCTTAGTTGGTCTGGTGAGGTGTGGCGTTCTAGACCAGAGTTCCCCAACTCCAGTCCTCAAGACCCACCAACTGCATATTTTTAGGATTTTCTTAGCATTGCCCAAGTGGAATCATCACCTGTGCAGGTGGTTAAATTATCACCTATGCAATACTAAGGAAATCCTGAAAACATGCACTATTTGTAGGCCTTGAGGACTGGAGTTGGGGAACTCTGTTCTAGACTACCTGTTGGTTGTTACACTTGTTGCCAAGTGTGGTTTTGGCATTAACCCTTGTTGCCTTTTTGTTGTTAGTTTCCTGCTTTTTGCTTTTCTCCTGAGTCTTTCATTGTCTATTCCTGGTGTGTGTGCGTGCAGTCTGTCAGTGTTTTGGTTTTCCCTTGTCTGTCTTTATCTGTTTTCCAGCACACTCCTGCAAAGTCCTTTCCTGGTGGGAGGCGGTATCAGAGTAGTACTGGTCAGGAGCATAGCCAGGAATGAGACTCGAGCATCTCCACCATCAGGTGTAACCTTGAGGTTAGGAATAACCTAGGGGCCCCTAGCATGAGGGACAGAATAGGAGACCCTGTCCCCTGCTATCCTAACAGTTACCCCGTGACACTATGAGCACAGAACGATTATTAATACGATCATTTTGTGCCCATAGAATAGCATGTTATCGGAAGCACATATCCAGTTTACATAGGGTGATATGCTGCCAATAATGTCAATTTTTAAACCAGTTAAAATTGCCTCCCCGATGAACAAGCATTTTGCTTTTTTCATGGCTTGATTGCTGGCCTGTTTAGATGGGCTGAGAGTCGGGAAAGGGCGTGCCTATATAGGCTTGTTACCCAATTATTGACTTATCTGAAAGGGTCATGTGCTTGCCACAACAAACGTTTGCTCTGCCCTATTCATGCCAATATGAATATGAGCCACACAGTCGCTAGATGAAAGCTGTCGAGCCAAACAGTGCTCGGATGAATTGTAGACACATTACATAGTGATTTAAAGGAGTTTCTAATGTACCGGTGCTAATGGCTGGTCTTTAGGATAGGTCATCAATATCCGATCATGAGTGTCTAGCCACCTGGAACTCCCACCAATCTGCTGCTAGCAGGATTCCCCCCCCCCCGCCCAAAAAAAACAAAAACAAAACCCCAAACTCACCAGACTTCAAACAATTACAGTTGGCAAGTGCCAATGGTGGATGGGCTCTCACACACAGATCTGTGTTGCTGTCAGGTCTCTCCTCATTCCAGCTGCATTGCACTGCAGCTTACACACAGATCCGGTACCAGTGTCACTCCACATGAGTGATACTGCTTCCAATCACCAGGGGGAGCCAAGCGCTGTTGAACGCAATGGGACTTAAGGGTACTTTACACGCTGCGATATCGTTAACGATATATCGTCGGGGTCACGTCGGTAGTGACGCACATCCGGCGCCGTTACCGACATCGCAGCGTGTGACACCAATGAGTGACGATCAACGATCACAAAATCGTTCAAAAACAGTGACTGTTGACACGTCGGTCATTTCCTTAATATCGCTGCTGCCACAGGTACGATGTTGTTCGTCGCTCCTGCGGCATCACACATCGCTATGTGTGACACCGCAGGAGCGATTAACATCTCCTTACCTGCCTCCACCGGCAATGCGGAAGGAAGGAGGTGGGCGGGATGTTACGTCCCGCTCATCTCCGCCCCTCCGCTTCTATTGGACGCCTGCCGTGTGACGTCGCTGTGACGCTGCACGAACCGCCCCCTTAGAAAGGAGGCGGTTCGCCGGCCAGAATGACATCGCAGGGCAGGTAAGTCCGTGTGACGGGGACTAACGAGGTTGTGTCACTACGGGCAGCGATCTGCCTGTGTCGCATAACCGACGGGGGCCGGTACGCTCGCTTGCGATCTTGCTAGCGAGATCGCAGCGTGTAAAGTACCCTTTAACGTCAACGCAGATTTGTGTGTCAGAGCCCATTCACTTGCCAACTCTTAATTGTTTTGGGTGTGTAAGTATAATTCTTTTAAAGGGTGTCTGCTTTCTTTTGGGGATAAACGTAGCAGTACATAGAGAATAATACATTTAAGCCGGTGATTTAAACCTTTGTAAATATGGTATATACCCGCCACTCTAGGACTGATTCTGCACCGTGGGAATAGCAGATCATATAAGAAAATGTGCCTCTGAACCAGAAATAGGAGGAACACAAAATGTTTATGTTCCAGAATGAGATGACAGGATTAGATTTGAATACATGTTGATTTTTAGGGGTTTTTTTTGTTCAGGAATAAATGTGGATTATTATTCATGGGAAAATACAAGACATCGCCTGAAAATAAACCCCGACGCATGTTTCAGAACAAAAAACGTCAGACCCTATCTTATTTTAGAAGAAACATGGTAATTAGATTTCAGTAATATTCCTGGTGGTCTAAATTGGTGGTTAACATTTTTCTTAATAAATTACCCTTGCTCTTATTCCATGACTTAAAATAGTTGAAAATTGCATACATCTACTTAAAAGAAAATACAATTTACAGATCATAATTCCTTTAAATTCTCCAGTTCTCTCCAGATGATAATGTTAACATTACAGCACATGTTGCTAAAAAAAAAACCCCAAAAACCCCAAACCTCTTCTAAGCAAACGAATGTAATACATTAGGTCATTACTTGCCGCATGAAGAGTTTATATGAATGTTCAATCTTTACCTGGCAGCCGGCTGCGAGATAGTCATGCGACAGATTGACGGGCTGAAGGTTGTAAATAAATAGGCTTTTTTTTTCTCTCTTTTTCTCCTCCGTTTACAAGTGACCCTTACAGATGTGACCTATGCCATTGCTAAGGTATCACAGCACACATTCACCGCAATATATTATTACAGCATTGCACAATCTTTTCCATGGCCTTCATAAATAGCCATTGAAAGCGTCATTAAAATGTGGCGTTTCAGTGTTTGGAAGCGGAGGACATTAAACCTCGGAAAACTTCTAAAGCTCAATATTTAAAAGGTTTATGTTATAAGCTTGGGTTGCCTATAAACACAAGTGTATGAGTTATAGCTCCAGACTGTCCTGCACGCCTAAAACAAATGGTATGCACTTCGGGACTCGGAATAAAGAAGAAGAAAAAAAAAGAAAAGTTTTCCTTTTCCTACAGATGTGTCTGTCCATATATATAACCCAGTGTGTGCTTAATCCCGCAAAGAGCTGTGAGATATTATTATGCACAAATACTCTTTGCTGTCACTATATTACTCACGGCAGACTTTCCGCAGATGTGCGTTAGTGTGGCTGTGTTTTATAATGGCACAATTCCTCTTTGACTGCGTGACAGTGTAATTAGTCTTGCCGGCTCTGCTATATCGGGCACCAGAGGTAACGAATCTGGTATATAAAATCAATATTCGCTTCTTAGAATAATATTCTTAGCAAAAATCTTTATGTACCTTTTTAGTAATCAGGGCAAAGATTTCAATTTATACCTATTTGGAAAATATGACCATGCTGGTCGTAGGACGTTGAATAAAATGAGACCTTGATATCTGTGATCGGATATTTTATTCCACAGAAATCAACATTTTATTTTCTTGATATGTAAATGAGCTGTTAAGATCTATGGGCTGGACATAGATCGCTCCGAGAATCCGCCTCCAGAGATTATTTGAAATGAAAGGCGGTGTTGCCAGTGTGAGACATGTAATGACTGACAGTCTGCACTGCTCATTTACATTAAGAGAAGTAGGACATAGATCTCCTTGTGAATCCGCCTCCAGAGATTATTTGAAATGAAAGGAGGTTTAACCAGCGTGAGACATGTAATGACTGACAGAATGCTCTGCGCATTTACATTAAGAGAAGTAGGACATAGATTTCCTTGTGAATCCGCCTCCAGAGATTATTGGAAATGAAAGGCGGTGTTGCCAGTGGGAAACATGTAATGACTGACAGTCTGCTCTACTCATTTACATTAAGAGAAGTAGGACATAGATCTCCTTGTGAATCCGCCTCCAGAGATTATTGGAAATGAAAGGCGGTGTTGCCAGTGTGAGACATGTAATGACTGACAGTCTGCTCTGCTCATTTACATTAAGAGAAGTAGGACGTAGATCTCCTTGTGAATCCGCCTCCATAGACTACTTGAAATGAAAGGCGGTGTTGCCAGTGTGAGACATGTAATGACTGACAGTCTGCTCTGCTCATTTACATTAAGAGAAGTAGGACGTAGATCTCCTTGTGAATCTGCCTCCAGAGATTATTTGAAATGAAAGGAGGTTTAACCAGCGTGAGACATGTAATGACTGACAGAATGCTCTGCGCATTTACATTAGGAGAAGTAGGACATAGACGTTGTGGTAGACCACGCTAGCTATGAAACAGGAGTAGTTCCACGTGTGGTAATGCTTGAAGTAGCTTTTAGTTATGCGTTTCAGGTTCTTACCGAACACTTTCTCAACACTGAACTATGGTACATATGATTTTTCGATCATTTGTCCAGAAGAAACAAAAAATGATGTTGGCAACTCTGCGCCTACCCGGGAGCTGCGGAAGAGGGCTTGGTTTCTGCAATCATCACGGGATCCAGATTAGGTGAGTATAAATTTGTTTTTTTTTTTCTGGGGCACAAAGTTAGCATATTTAATTCTGTGTTAAGGGGCAATATTACTTGGGGCAATAACGAGGCCTAATTACTGTTTAAAGGGGGAACGAACAGGGTATTAGGAGAGCTCTATGGAGGTATACCTTATATTTTTAAGATGGCACAATGGGGCATAATTACTTAAAAAAATACGAAGGAAGTATTGTTACTTTTTAAGGAGGTGTAATTTATTTTTAGAGAGCACAGGGTGCTCACAATACTCCCCATAATTAGGGTGCACCTATGAAGTTGTAAATATGCAATATGTTGGGGATCGACTCCATGTATTTTTCCCCCTTTGTCCTGAACCCCTATATACACCTCTTGCAATTTTTGAATTGCATAGAAAGGTAAACAGAGGGTGTAAGTGAAAAGTCTTATCTTCTGGAAGGGGGGGGGTGTTCTTTATTTAAACCATGATTTATATTAGGTTGTTAAAGGGAACCAACCAGCTGGATTTTCCCATATAAAGTGCCGGCAGTGCTATACTGGCACTAGCATGGTCAATAAAATCATGCCTTCAGTTTTCAGATCGGTTCTTCGGAAAAAAAAAAACCGTTCATAAAGTTCCGGAAATTAGTGCATTCTTTGATTGACGTGCGCAGTTGAGCGGGCCTCTGTGGGTCAGGTTCTCTGTAGATATTGCTCCTCCTGCCTTACCCCCTTTTTTTTAATTTAAATTTTACGCTTCGCTGCTATTGCCAGATCATGATGTCTTGATTAAAATGGCGCCGGAGTCAGTGCATACGTGTAAAGCGATCCCCGGTGCCATTTTATTGAATACACTGTGTAGAAGACTATGAGCGGTATCTGCGCATGTGTGCTGCCCACGTGCCAGCAGCCGACGCTGCTCGGATCCGTACCTTCTGCGGGTGGCTCGAGGGTCTCCGGACCCGGGGGTCCTGCAGTCACTTCAACTAAAAGGGGTTGTGGATTGGGGACGTATATGTACGTTGTAAGTTCGTGACGCCACCCACGGTGTGTGGTGAAGTGGGACACCACCGCTGCTGTTGCGGGACACCCGGGGGAGATGTTGTGCAGCAAGCTGTTAACCCCTCCGTGGGCAGGGATGGTGGCCCCGGGACCCGATGGCTCAGATGCAGGGGGAATGACGGCCGCAGGGGGTGTTGGTGTACTCACTGTTGACAAATAACACACAAGTCTCTGGTAAACCAAGGTGGTGGTGGCCAGTGCTGCAGCCGGATGTACTCGGGTCCCACACCCGGCTGGTGCTCTCTATCCTTCTCCTGCACTATTTTCTTAGAGTATGACTTCCCTGTGTGTAACATGAGTGTCCGCTCCCGGCTGGATGTGGCCTAAGGAGCCGTGCCCGCAGACGCTGGCCCCTGGTATCTATGGGCCTTGGCGGTGACCGCTTATCCCCTATTGGTGGGCTGTTGTCTTCTATGAGGGACTTTGGGTGGGACAGAACCTCTAGTCCTGGCCTCAATCGGTTAATTCACCAGCTCCAGTCGGTTCTGGCTTCTGGTTTCAGGGTCAGAGTACCCCCTTTTGTGCTACAGTTTCCAGGTCGGTTCCCTGTGTCGGTACCGGCGGGCTACAACCCTGGCCCAGCACGTCTCTGTTCCACTGAGCCGTCTTCCCATCTCCTGCTGACAGAGACCACCGTCTGCCTCCCAGCCAACGGTACCAGGGCTCCAACCCTGGCATCTTAAAATTGAATTCTCTCGCCTCCTGCTGGGACTACACCTAGCCCCAGCTCCTCTCAACTTGAACTTCAACAGAATCTCTCTACTTTCCCGCCCTGGGCTGTCTAAACCGCCTGGCCACACCCACTGGTGTGTCTATCTGTCCCTAAGGGGGTGACTAGGGTTTAAATGTTTGGCTGCTGTTCCTAAGTGTGGGAGTGATGTTATGCAGGGGTCTAATTGTGACTACCTGAATTCTCCAGGGCGTCACACATGCGCAGATTATTTATTTATTTTTTTATCATCTGTGCATGCATGGATGCTGCCATAGTCTTCTCCACAGGGTCTTCATTAAAATGGGGCTGGAGATTGCGGTACACACATGCGTTGACTCCGACTCCATTTTAATGAAGACATCATCACACTAGTAACGTGCACGTGCTGCCAACAACGGTAATGGTGGCAGAAGGAATATCTACAGAGGACCCAACCAACAAAGGTCCACCCCACTGCACACATCAGTCAAACAATGCACCAATTTGTGGACCTTTCTGAACATTTATTTCTGCAATCAAAGGTCTAATCAGAAAACTGAAGGCCTCGATTTTATTCACCATGCTAGCGCCAGTATGGCACTACCTGCATTTTTATAAGGGAAAATCCTGCTGGTTGGTTTCCTTTTCAGTTCTTGGTCTGAATGCTAAAGTTGCTGTGACACCCTGGCAAAACCAGGTAGTCACAGATGACTGTACCCCCCTGTGATGACATGGACACCCAATGCCTCTCATGGGTTAAAGTTTTGCAGACAAGCACTAAGGTGGGGTCCATGAGTTGGGCTTGCATACATTTTCTTCCATGGTGGTGGTCCATCCTGGAGGTAGGGGCTGGTGGTAAGGAAATTGGAAATCCAAACACGAATTGCAGAACACCAGCCCTCTCTTCCCTTGAAGCTTCAGGCCCCAATGCAGTAAACAATTCCTTGACTCGGTCTGCTTGGGTTTGGTTTGTTTCCAGACTGTCACTGGATCTAGGATGAGATACAGGGTTTACCTCCTCTGAGACTACAACGGCGGTGTCCTCATCATCCTCTGCATCATTCTGGGCATCCCAACAGACTAATTTCCGGATCAAGTCTGACCGAGTGTCAGTGTTCCCGTATTCAATCTTTCGCCTCTGGCACAGATCCTGTAGCATCCATTTACTGCTGCGGTCGTAACTCCTCTCTGGTCCTTGTCCCATGGCTGAGCTGGTGGGGTTGGACATGGCAGCGTCCGAAACCTGAATGCCTCCCCTATGGCCTGCTGGGTATGCTTATGTGCCTCCCTGGTTGTTAAGCCCTGGACGGTGTCCACGAACACCAGTCCACTGCAGCTCCCCTGGGTAAACCAGGCTGAGTAGTATCCCACTGCTGCCACCAATTGTGGAGACACGGGGCTCAGTGGGTGCTCTCGTCCACTAAAACCCGCCGCCTTTAGAAAGACAGCGTGGCTCAGGGCTCATCCCAACTGAACGCCGGCCTCCTTAACCGTGGGCGTAACACTACTCAGACAATGCAGGGTGAGGGAACCACAATAATTAGACTTTATTGGATCCCCAAACAATTAACGGCACATAACACATAACCAGCAAAACACAAATGTAACAGGCAACAGAGTCTCACCCTTCCGCTGGCTCACCAGGGATTTAGAATGTCCATGCCTCAGAGCTTCCAGGGCCGCTTACTCCAATCCAGCAGCACCCTGCTTTTGGCGGGCACCCACCGAGAAAGGAATAATGCCAGATTTAGGAAGCTGTGTGAGGTCTGCAAAGTCTGTAGCCAGGTGACCGGATTGTCCCAACCTGAGTGTCCTCCTTAGGTAGTCCTGGTATGATGATATAATCCTGGCAGCCGGAGTCGAAATCCCTAGACTGTGGATATGGTCTCCAACCGGAACCGGAGTCCCTAGATTGAAGCCAGAAGGTATCCTGATCCTCTAGTCAGCTCCTAAGAGCTTAGACTGGATCCATCAGCATCCATCAACAACCACCTGGTGGCTTAAAGAAATCCCTTTTATAGCCACAGCCTTCCACTTGGATACACTGCGTCCTCATCGATTTGGTTGGACAAGATAGCCTCTCCCATTGGATGAATCTCAAGCTGCATGGACAATGTTCATCCAAATGATGTCTACAGAAAGACTGAGGGTATACATGTAGTCTGGAATGCAGAGACTAGACAATGACTACTAAGGTAATTACATTAGCAATACACAACTACAATACAATGATTACTGGAAGAGTCTGGAGAAACAATAGCTAAGCAAACATGACTTAGCACACATAAGAACAATACGTCTGGCTGAATGTTAAGAAACTTTAACCCATGAGAGGCATTGGGTGTCCATGTCGTCATACCCCCCACCAAGGGTACAGGAATCGCTTCCTCCTTGGAATTACACACACACACACACACACACACCCACACATGGTGCATATGAGCAGCCGCCCCTCCCCCCCAGTGTAGGAGCTGAAAAGAGCAGCAGGGGATGAGTTGAGTCAATCAGAGGAGAGAAGCAGAGCAGTCAAGAGTGTGTCTCCTGGGCTGCAGAGAAAGGAGCAGAGCGGTCAGGGGTTGGAGTCCCTGGACTGCGAGAACAAGTCAGGCACTAGGAGGGGACCCAAAGTGGACCGGGGCAGGGTAGTGGCCCGCCGGCATCATGAACGGGAACCCGGAATAGTGCAGGGAAGTGGACTTCCCCCGTTCCAACCAGAGGAGCTAAGCAGACTACAAGGTGCAGTGCAACAAAAGAGGGCTCCTGCTCATTGCACCGTGTGTGGGACCAGCACACCCCTCCAAAAGGCTCCAGTCCCCGGCAAGTTGGTTTACAAAGGACTCTGTGTTTTATGATCACACACATCAGCCTAGCTTCATCCAACACCAGGAAAACCGAACTATGAGTTTCCTGCTCCCTGCAATCCCTGCCACCACCACAACTCCCAATTGGGCCCCGGGACTACACCTCCCCTACCCGTGGAGTGGATTCCACCTTGCTGCCCTGCTCCATCAGTCCTGGACAAGGTCCCCAGAGGCAGCGGCGGTGCCACCATCTCATTACCGCAACCCACGGGTGACGTCACAGACAATCTCCCTTACCTAATCCCCTTTTTGTTGTGGAGCCCGGGATCACAGACCAGGTCACGCCACTGTGATACCTACAGAAGTGACCCCTTGGCCCGTATCTGAGGACCCCCTATCCCTGGGTGACACATTGCCATTGAGACCTTTTGGACAGACCAACATCATGAACACTAAAACCCTGGAATACATATTAGTAAAAAAAAAAATATCAACTCCGGAGCGGAGAGATATGTTGCAAGATCAATGTGTATACTGAAAACGGCTTGGCACCATCTCTCAGAGCTGAAGGTGGCTCACAGGGTGGGAACTTTTGGGAACCGCTGGTATAGAGGATGTGTACTTCATAACAGCAGCCTATGCAGTAAGTGCCCTAAATTCAGCAGCAAATCTGCCATAGGAAAGATACCAAAGTCCATTACGTAATAAACATATCTGTTATTATGGTCCCCTAAATTTATTTGTAATATGCTAAATAGTTTAGAAAAAAAACCACGGAGTATAAGGATCCTATGTTCAGTTTCTCCTTCATTTCCTTGAATTAATCCCCCTAGTGTCTCTGGTGGGTTCAGGGACACTACTTAAGTCATTTATTTTCTTTTTCTCTCTCCCTGTCACTCCAGAAGAGGGGAGAGCGGGAGAAACACCAAATTCTTTCACAGTCATCTATCAAACCCTGCCAAGAGACCCTCATTTATTTTTACAACCACATACAGTTTTAGCGCCAATGGCTACATGTAGTTTAATTTTTTGCAGGGGGAGAATACCGCTCCCTCCCTCTTGTATACTTTTGCACCTTTTCACGAAGTAGATTAGCTGCTTTCTAAGGGAATATTATTTATGGCGTAGTGGCTGTCAGTCTTTGTAAGCTGAAGCTAAACTTATTGCACGTTCTCCATTCTTGTAGCTGTGACCTTGTAAAATAATGCAGCTTAGAAAAATGGCCCTCATTGTGACTGACTGAACATAACCAGCCATCATAGAGCAAGCTCGGTAAACTGCTCCTTTAGTTAAAGGAGTTGTCCACCCCTGGGAAATCTTTTGATAATCATTTCAGTTTGCAGAATCCTGACTGTGTGTAATGTACACACCATTAGGATTTGGTTGCACTTTGTCACACTGTTGTGTGTAGGGACAGTCCATGAACTTTAAACGGGTTTCTTTCTTTCAGCACCTGTGGGGTTAATGCACTTTCTTTTACAGTAGCAGACTGCTCAGCTGGCAGTAATTAATCAATTGTGGGCCTGGATTTAAGCCCTCTGCATCCTGGGTAATGTGCTGTTCATTTAGGATCTGGCCTGGGAGCAGAGAGGACATGGAGCTAGCTGCTGTGCTGTCTGCTGCGGTTGATAGTTGTTTGTTTTTGTTCTTCCTTCCGTCCCTTATTATTTCTTATTCTTATTTCCTGTATTGCTCCTGGTGTAGGGTTTTGGTGTGTATGTGGTTTGTGTTTCCCCTGTTTGTCATATCTTGTTGGTGGGTGTTTTGGGGATCTCCGTCCCAGTCAGTCCCCTGAGTGGTGAGGACATAGTCGCCAGGGCCTGGACAGGAGACAGGACTACGCTGGAGGCTCGACCCTCACTACCTTCTAGTCTATGGTTGGGATAAGGGACAGCACAGGGTCCCCAGACTTAGGGTCAGCCTAGTAGCCCCTGTACCATCCTTCCTGCCCCATTGCACACTTGCCTGTACCAACGAAGACAAATATTGAGAGAATTTTCTTAGTCTAGTCAGCACGAGACCACAATTAAGCAAATCGCATACTTGCGATCATGCGATGAGAGCTGGACCTAGCAATTGGACCTAAAATCTAACAGTGTGTACTTTAAACACCATAAGGATTTAACAAGCTGACAGCAATTTCCCCAGGGGTGGAAAACCTCTTAAGTTTGCAGAGCAATTTCTCATGAGCATATTGGCATGACCTACAGGGGAAGTTGTGGCAATAGGACTCGTAGTCCTGGTGAGTATAACTTAACAGTATGCCAGCACCACATACAGTCCACCTTAGGCCTCTTTCACACGTCCAAGTGTCCGGTACGTGTTTGGTCCGTTTCCTCACGTACCGGAGACACGGGCACACGTAGACCCATGTAAATCAATGGGTCTGCGCTCACTTGCGTATTCTGCCATGGACCGTGTGTACGTGTGGAGCATACGTGTGTCCGTGTGCTCCACACGTAGACATGTCTGTTTTTCTCCGGCATCACGGGTGTCACACGGAACGCAAACAGACCACACGGGTGTTCCGTGTGACACACACCGGAGAAAACACACGTGTCTGAGAAAAAAATAACAAAACTTTACTCACCTTCTACAGCCCTGCTGTCTCTGCCGTTGCTGTCACTTGCTTCCGACCGCCGCTCATTATGCTCATTGCATATTCACTTCACTGCGGCTGGAAGCAGCAGCAGCGGGGAGTTGGCAGGACCGAAGACCGAAGAACAGCACCATGGACAGCAACGCCAGGGACAGGTGAGCAGAAAGTTCCCGTTCTCCGTGTGTTATTACAGATAACACACGGAGAACACACATGTGCCATAAACACGGCTCACAGAGGGCAAAAACCTTTGACATGTCCGTGAAAAACGTGCGTGGTTTTTCACGGACGTGTGAAAGAGGCCTTAAAGAGAACCTGGCATCAGGATTTTTTTGCCTCAAACTGATGGCATATATCTAAAGGTGCTTTAATGCTATATATACTCAGCTTTCTGGTACAAATCAGTTTTGTGATTTTAGAGAAATCCATAGTTGAAATGTTATGCTAATGAGTTGTGCAGTGGACGGACATTGCACTTACAGCTCTCCTGTTCTTTGCTGCCTGCCTCTTGATTTAATACATTCATTATTATTAGCTTAACAATAAAAATCCTCTTAATTACCAAGGATCTTGAATTGGAGAGTGCGGTTTTCCTAAATTAACTCCAATCTGTGAAATGTGGGATGTCTTGAGGGATGATTGAGCAATGCCTCTTGTGCACTGACATGCTAATTATTGCAGCTTGTCGCAAACCGTGTGTGACCGAATCCTTGAGTTGAGAGTCCTTGGTTTATCACTCCAGCAGATCACTCTGCGCGTAGGCCAAGATGTCTGCATATTCAATGTTCCCAGTTCTGGCAGTTGGGAGAACAACAATGAACTGGAATGACTTCTAGAAGTGCATGAAGGTGGATCAGAGAATGGGGCGTAGTAATACATTCTGTATTGCAAGTGAATCTGGACATCACATATCAAGCCTAAGGCACACACGGTATCTACACAGACCATCAGAAGGCATTTACACGACATTGGGCTACAAGCCGAGCTACAGGTGCTGTTTTGACTTCACGCCACGGCTCTCAATGGCTATCATAGGGAACAGCAAGACCTCAATAGAGGCTAGAATTAAGGTCTGTTCTCTTTAGTGAAGAATTCAGCTTTTTTTGGAGACAATGAAAGCTAATATTGGTCTGGAAACTGTGGGGAATACCATGAAGAGGCCTTCAAGAGGGAACATGATACTGGTCCTACTACTGGGATTATGGTGTGGGGTGGCATAATGTACAGTAGCTGGACCTCTCTAGTCTTTATTAGTACACTAGTGTCGCGGGCGGGGAGGGGACGCTGTGCTCACCCACTGCTCGGGTCCGGCTGCTTGCTCGGTGGCTCGAGCGGCGCTCCTCGCCCGTGAGTGAAAGGGGGTGGTTTGGTTTAGGGATATTGTCCGTGACGACACCCACGGTTGTGGTGAGGTTGTGGCACCACCTCTGCTCTGGACGGGGATCCCGGGAGCGGTGACAGGGAGCAGCTTGGATGTTGTTTTCTCCCCTCCGTTGGTTGTCCCGGGGCCCGGTGAGGGAAGGATGGCAGGCGGGTTACAGGGCCTGGTGAGGGACAGGGTCGCGGGGGCAGCGCGGTGCCGCACGGCACGGTGGTACTCACTCAGCCAGTAATTTACACTGAGTCTCTGGTCAAACAAACGGCTGGATGGACAGGTCCCACAGGCGGCTGCGGTGTTTTTCCCCTGACCCCAGGTTGGTAGTGTAAGTCCTTTCCTGCACCTTCGTGTACGCTCTTCCTGCGCTCCGGTTTCCAGCTGGCTCCCCGGTTCAGCACCGGTGGGCCACCGCCCAGCCCCGGCTACCTACGGTTCCACCAAGACTGTCTTCCCGGCTCCCGCAGACGGCCACTACCGTCTACCTGACTGGCTACACGAGGGCCCTAGGCTCCAACCTAGGCGTCTGCAGACCTCCTCTCTCTTCCTCTGCCTGGACTTCACTGCCTTGTTTCCTGCCTCAGACCAGCTAGACTCCTGGGTGGGCGTCTCCAGCTGCCTGACTCCGCCCACCTGGTGTGTCTGTCTGAACCCGAGGGAGGAAATCAGGTCTCACTGGGGATGTCTGCTGTGAACTGGTGGGGGTGGGGGTGGGGGTGTGTTGTTACCTGTGGCCCCTGGCTTGTCCAGGGCGCCACACTAGCACTAATAGCTCAACATTACATTGATTTGGTGCAGAAACCAGTGGTACAGGCATTTCTCCAAAATGTCCCAAGAGCCGTTTTTCAACATGCATTGCCATGCCTAATGTTGCTTCTGCTGTTATTGTGAGCAGCCGAAATGGCTTAATTGTGCTACCATGGCCTGCAGCATTTCCAGACTTGTCTCCCATCTAACACATCTGGGACATCATTGGATGGCAATTGTACAAAGGAGCTTCAGCAGCGGATCTTGTTGATGTTTCCCAAGTGCATTTAGTGCAGTCAAACATTTCTCAACCATTAATAACCTCATTGATAGCAGACAAGATGTGTGTGCGAGGATTTCTGTACGTGATGCTCAGATTCCTTTACTAAATAAATCGGGATGTTTTGAAAATTTTGTTCCCATATTTTTCATCATTTGCATATCATGAATATGTCTATCCATGCTGTGACTTCCATAACACCACGGCTTTTCATTCTTAGTCCGCCTCCTTTTCAATGTTGAGGAGTGTAGAAAAGATAATTATACAACATTTGATAACAAATAGGGATCAATCGATCTAAAATCAATCAATAGAAGCTACTTTTAAAATTGTCCTCATTAAGTGCAGTATGTTGCCGATTTATTTCAATGTATTATCTATTCTTGCAGACAACGTCTTAGCAAGGTTGGCAGAAAAGGTTACCAATGTAGCTGTAGTTGCAGGGAGTTTTTGAAGCCTGTTTTTATCAGCTGCCCAAATCTGAAAGGGGGAAATCTTGATAAGACAACTCCTTTTAGGGTGCGTGCCCACGATCAGTGTTTGCTACGTTTTGGACGCAGCATACTTCAGCTGCATCCAAAACGCTGCATTGTACAGTACAACCATAGTGGACAGGATTTCTAGAAATTACAATGCCCACTGTGCTTTGTTTTTTCCGCAGCAAACACTGACCTGCGGTGCGGCTTTCCAGACCGCAGCATGTCAATTGTTTGCTGTAGATTTGTGTCGCGGGCTGCTCGGGTCCGGCCGCTGCTGCTGCGGCTGCTGCTGCTCGGTGGTGGCTCGAGCGGTGGGCCCCGGATCCCGGGGACTCGAGCGGCGCTCCTCGCCCGTGAGTGAAAATGGTGGGGATTGGATTGTGGGGATTTGGTTATTGTCCGTGATGCCACCCACGGTTGTGGTGATATTGGTGACACCACCGCTGCTCTGGACGGGGATCCCGGGAGCGATGACAGGGAGCAGCCTGGATGTTAGTTCTCCCCTCCGTGGGTAGGGGGTTGGTTGTCCCGGGGCCCGGTGATGGGGTAGGGATGGATGGCAGGCGGGTTACGGGGCCTGGCGAGGTGCAGGGTCGCGGGGGCAGCGCTGTGCCGCACGGCACGGTGGTACTCACTCAGCCAATGATGAGGACACCGTTCTCGGTAAAACACACGGCTGGATGGACGGGTCCCACAGACGGCTGCAGTGTTGTTTCTCCCGGCAGGTTGATGGTGACTGCCTTTCCCTGCACCTGTGTAACGTGTACGGTTCCAATGGGTTCCCACCGGTAACCCGCTCCCCAGCTTGGATGGGTGCTGAAGGAGCCCCTTTTGCCCGCAGGCTCTGGCCCTGGGAACTTTAGCCTTGGCGGTTACTGTGTTTCCCTCTCTCGGTTGGACGGTTGCCTTCTGTCGGGACTTGGCTGCTGGGAAACCCAGGAGGTTCCCTTCGCTAACGAATTTGGCAAATTCATGGCGACTCCTAGCCTTGCCGGGGTCCGTAAGCCCCTGCCAGATGGTGCTGGCTTCTCTTTGCGTACCGGTCCGGTACCGCCGGGCCACTGCCCGTCCACGGTCCTTACGGTTAGTTCCAATAGGCCACTCCTGCAGACGGTCACCACCGTCTGCCAACCTTGCTGATCCGTCCGGGCCACACACCCGGACCAGCTTCTGTCTGCTTAACTGCCACTTTCCACTCTCAAACTGATCTGTCTACTTTTCCCGCCTCCAGGACTGTGAACTCCTGTGTGGGCGGACCAACCGCCTGGCCCACCCCCTGGTGTGGACATCAGCCCCTGGAGGAAGGCAACAAGGGTTTTCATCTGACTTTGGTGTGCCTGACCGGGAGTGTGGGGTGTGTTGGTGTTGTTCTTTGTGGCCCCTGGCTTGTCCAGGGAGCTACATTTGCATGTGTTCTCCGTAGGGAGAACACAAGTGAAAGACCGCAGCGCACTGAACCCTGATCATGGGTACAAGCAGCTGCGGTCTCCTGCGGAGACCCACTGTGGGTCCTTAGGGTTTGGTCAGATAATAATGCAGCGCCTGCCATTTGCAGCAGACCTATAGCCCCATGATTATGACCCAACATTGTGGTTCAATAGGCCATTGTGGAAGGTGGATATGGTCAGCCCCAGGATCTGGTTGTACCCTCTGATTGTATTCAAACATAGCAGTTGAGGGGCAGGTAGATCATCAACTGGAAAAAAAAAAAAATGCCACAGAATCCTGAACATTAAGGCTATGTGCCCACGCTGCGGAAAATGCGCGCATTTTGCCGCGGATTTCTCGCGGAAAAGCCGCGGATTTTCCGAAAATCTGCAGCAGCGGCACTTCCCAACCATTTCTATGGCATTTTGGAAATGCTGTGTCCATGCTGCGGATTTTTCCGCGGCGGATTTGCCGCGGATTTTGATCCGGAAAAATCTGCAGCATGTCAATTATTGTTGCGGATTTTGGTGCGGATTTTGGCTATAGAATTGGGGAAAAAAAAAATCCGCGGCAAAAAAGGTGCGGATTTGCCGCGAAAGTCGCGGATTTTCATGCAGAAAAATCCGCAGGTACATTCTACCGTGGACACATAGCCTTAGGCTATGTGTCCACGGTATGTGTCCACGAGAGAATGTAGCTGCAGATTTTTCTGCATCAAAATCCGCAGCTTTCCCGCAAAATCCGCACCTTTTCAAAGGTGCGGATTTGCCGCGGATTTTGGTGCGGATTTTTTTTTTTTCCCAATTTTAAAGCCAAAATCCGGATGAAAATCCGCAACAATAATTGACATGTTGCAGATTCTTCCGGATCAAAATCCACACGAAATCCGCTGCAGAAAAATCCGCAGCGTGGGCACAGCATTTCCAAAATGCCATAGAAATGGCTGGGAAGTGCCTGAGCTGCAGATTTTCGGGAAATCCGCGGCTTTTCCGCGAGAAATCCGCTGCAAAATCCGCGCATTTTCCGCAGCGTGGACACATAGCCTAAAAGGCTGGAGATGGTGATCAGCAGTTGGAGCTTCCAGCAGCTGATCACAGACCAGCAGAAATTAACTCCTGCTTTACTGGAGACCAGCCGACGCCCATGACAGGCCGTGCAACTAAAAAATCCCAGGCAGGCTGTGGGACTCTGAAGTGTGAACAGAGTCAGACACCGCCATGACAGCCAGCGAATGCAATGCAGAACACCGCACGACATGGCACTATAATAATTTTAATTAGTGAATAGTGACATCAAAAGGTTTATATTTGTTATACTCTTTTCACATCTTCTGTTTCATCACAAGCAATGCTGGATCTGTTACATCACAAACTTCAATAGCACCCGACAGAGCCCATAGCCTAAAATGTCGTCGCTCTTGGAAAAATAATGCTGCATAGTAAATAAATAAATAAATAAATAAATAATAATAATATTATAGTAAGTTATCTTTTTTTCAGCCTTTTTGGTAAAATCTGTGATGGAGGTTTCGAAAGGAGCTTCCAACATAGATGTAAACCCAGCCTTACACACAATAATATACAGTAAAAAATGTATAATAAATATATTAAGAACTAATAGATCATTAAAGGGTGATAAGACTTCATACCTGATTGACGCATGCTAGAGCCATTTAGTTTTGCATCTTTGATAACGAGGTGCTTGATCCATAGCGTTGGTGCAGTAATGTCTACAAAATTAATTGGAGCAAACAATTACTAAATATGTTATTTGCTTGTGTTATAACTAAATACATACAGCAACAGTCTCGGAGCTTGTGGAGGCTCTTCAAGACTGGTCATCAAGCTTTGTGTAGGACATTGCATGTCAGCTGTTGCACAACTCTGGATGCGGTGTGATATCTAAAGACCAAAGTACTAAATAGAAGTGGATTCAGAATGCAGCTTTCCAAAATTTAAGATGGGTAATGGCAGAAGTGGACGTCAAACCAGATCTACCTTGGCAGTTCTGGCAGGTGAGAAGCTCAACCTATGCAGTTACCAAGTTGAACCCGATCAGCAGGAGAATATCTAGACTTTGATGGCGATGTTCATTCATGGTCATACATGGTCTCAAATCTAAATAATGAAATGGGCCAGCATGTACAGCACAGTATGCTGTACAGAAGGGCTCTGAAGGTATAGCCATGGAGTAGATGGCCAAGAAAACTTTCACCAGCAGTGTGGTTTTCCCTATTGAGTGCAGAAATGTGGAGCTCTGTGACAACAACTGACTGGGTCGCAAAGGTCTAGATCAGGGATAATTGAGGAGTTCTATAACGATTTTGGAGTTCCAGATGTTAAAATCAATTTTGGAGGTACAGATGGACAAAATATGTGGACATTGCTCTAGGTAACCCAAATCTATTTTCAGTAGCTGTAGAGTTCTCGGTTAATTACCGTAATAAGTTTATTCATTTTTTTTCTGTGTCCTACTGGCCAATGAAAATAATCTAGAAATATCTTGGAATTGTTCGAAAGACATTAGAGAGAAGACAACACTATGAGTGAGATAAAAGACCAGGTTGGGTTCAGTAATTTGTATTTGGAACAATATACTGAATATAAGTATAAGCTTTGTATATCCCATAATTGAGCTGCCATTTGACTTGGTTTCTGACCATGTATTTTGGCATTAGAGATGAGTGAGCCTGAGGTTCGATCTTCCTACTGAACACAGACTTTTGGGTTCGGCCATTGTGTGCTTTACGTATTCTGACCACTTGCATGAGCATCACTGTGCTTGGGTACGCTCAGTGCTCAGCCCAGTGCGAGCCACTTGCAGTGTTTGATCAGTTCGCAGTGGTGGGGGTGGGGGTGGGGGGAGAACAGCATGATCGGGTGTAGTGTTGTCCCTCCCCTCAAAAAAAAGAGGGAAAAGCCAGCCTAACCACTCCCAAAAGTCATCTGTTCATGACTGGCTGTATGTGGGCGAAGACCCGAACTACCCAATTACTGACTTTCATTCGGGTTCAAGTCAAGTCTAGGTTCCAAACCCAACTTTAGATAAAGTCCGACTAAACCCGCTGAACCGAACATCCACGAGTCCGCTCATCTCTATTTGGCATCTGAAAATG
Source organism: Anomaloglossus baeobatrachus (assembly GCF_048569485.1). Classification (NCBI taxonomy): domain Eukaryota; kingdom Metazoa; phylum Chordata; class Amphibia; order Anura; family Aromobatidae; genus Anomaloglossus; species Anomaloglossus baeobatrachus. Next base: position 36,850,389 of record NC_134364.1, read on the forward strand.
TATATTTTTTTCCCCGTTCTGATAAGATATATGTGCACCAATGAAAAACATGTGATCTAAAGAGGAATTCAAGTACAACATCATGACATATCACTAGGATATACCATAACTGTGATCGAACAGCTCAAATTCTTTGTTAAAATTGAATTAGCGGAAAATAAGTGGCAGGAATGTGCGTCTGACCCTCTAATTTCTGAGCTGGATTTGCAGTTTGGCGTGTGTTGTGGACTGTCGAGTGTGGTTACATTTTTCGCGTGTATTCTGTGTCAATAAATCACTTGTACTTTTTCCCAGTTAACATTAGAAAAAATATTTGCAAAATGCAGAACTTTAGAAAAGGATTCCCGATGAAAATAAGGTAGGACATGTGGCCTGGATATCTATCAATCAGGGGCGTCCCAGCAGTTGGACCCCCAGCAACTATAAAACTAATAACTCTTAGCAAATCTGAAATGAAAACACCTATAAAAGTAAATCTACCACAATCGGGGATCAGGTGATAAGTAATCTTTAAAGGGAACCTGCCACCAGAATTTTCGCAATTAAACTAAAAGACTCCCCTTCTGCAGCTCCTGGGCTGCCTTCTAGAAAGGTTCCTGTTGCTACTGGCCCCCTTTTCAGACTTAAATAAACACTTTATAAAATCTGGCCTTTTGGTATGCAAATGATGGTTTATGGTCACGGGGGCAGGCTGTTTTTTTGTCCGTTATTCCCCCTCCTGCCGCTCTTCGCTGTCCCTCATCGTTCATTTACATACATGATCCCACCGCCCTCATGTAACGCAGTGCTATCGCGGGACTAAGCATTGTGTAAATTGTGAGAGCTGGTGAGGTTATTGCGCAGGCGCGAGATTATGGGCGGGTACTTGGATGACGCTGGTGATGACATTCACAGCGCCGTCCATAATCTCGCGCCTGCACAATAACCTCACCAGCGCTTGCAATTTGCACAATGCTTAGTCCCGCGATAGTGCCACTGGGCATGCGCGAGAACTCAGGAGCACTGCATTACATGACGGCGGTGGCATCATGTATGTAAATGAACGATGGGGACGGCGAAGAGCGGCAGGAGGGGGAATAACGGACGAAAAACAGCCCGCCCCTGTGACCATAAACCATCATTAGCATACCAAAAGGTAAGATTTTATAAAGTGTTTATTTAGGTCTGAAAGGGGGGTCAGTAGCAAGATGAACCTTTCTAGCATGCAGCCCAGGAGCTGCAGAGGGGGATTCTTTTAGTTTAATTGCAAAAATTCTGGTGACAGGTTCCCTTTAAACACTGAACCAATTTAGAAACCAGTGATTCTTCGAGGCTAGGGACACACGGTGCACAGCAGTGCTTTGATGGTTTGCATTTTATTCCATTACATATGGCCTGCATTGTATGTGACAAAATATAACCTGACCAGGAGGGAGGTGATTTCCTGAGTCCAAAAATGAACCTGCCCATGTGCTGAGAACAGGAAATTGCTGACCTGTAGGTCATTGTCACTTTTGGAAACCATCAAGTGGTGAAGAAAATGAAACAAGAAACAGGTGTTCATCGCAAATCCATGGAAGACGGCAGTTCGAAAGCTGCAAGGCTTGGACTTAACCTGTACTATGTGTATTATGGACGGAGATGTGAAGGTTATTTTGATCTGTTGCGTGCTTGCTAATTGGAAAATAGGCTAATCATTATCATAAGGGCAACATTAATTTATAAAAAATGGTCTCTCACCGTCTCCTTCGAAGATCGGTCTTGTCTCCATGGTAGGTGTAGGTTTGGATCCATCATCTGAATTTAGGGTAAGAAAGAAACGAAAAGAAACTACCATTATTGAGGTAAATGCTATCTACTCTGCAGAACTGTTGAATGGTTTTGGGTTTGCACGTGGCCCGGCCACGTTAACACACAAAAAGAACACACAAACAACAAAATGCTAAATCTATGTATGAAAATGTTATTCAACAAAAGATTCTTTCTCCATAATCTTTAGTCCGAGGGGCTACTTGTCCTTAGCACACATGGTCCACCAACTAAGTCAGACTGAAAAGGTCACCTTTAGCTATTCCCATGCCTCCACTTGAATTCGGATTGTTAATCACTCTGCTGTGTGCCGAATATCCTTTAGCTGCTGTTCTGTTTCCTCTATTATACAAAACTGAAACTTTTTTTGCACTTTCTGACCCTTTTTTGCTTTGCTTACTCTAGTGATCCTGAATTTTTACTCCTCCGACCTCTCTTCTCTTCTTGCATTGCTTTCCAGGATTGCCAACCACCTTACCTGCTGCCTGACCGCTACATCTGATTTCTTTGAGATTGTTCTGTTGACATTCGGTCGGGAACACAATCTATCTAGCTGCTGAATTGTATTGCTGATCTCGTTGACTGCCATCTGTCAAGGACTTCTGTCCTCACCCTCACCTCTCATCCGATGCTTGGCATACAATTTATCCATATTCATTGGTGTCCAACCTTAACAGATTGTTCAGTCAAGGCAAGGTATACAGCAAATATTTTTTCTTTTTTCCTGAATACAGCAGCAAAGAGAAAATTTGCCCACTGGCAGCAATTAGGATAGTCTTTACCATAACTTCGGTTGCCATTTATAGAGTAGGGATGTTTGTGGCACATATTGCACCACGGCTGAAGTGGTCCATTTATACCAGGCTAAAATCCTTTAAGTAATCACAAAGGCTGTGTCTTCCAATAAACTCATTGTAGCTAGTGCCAGCTCATAGCCTCTCACCCATTTTACAGGAAGACTTGATACATACAACCACTATCCCACCCAACAAGACACTCTCTAACAATATGGTCCCATGTGGCAATGTCACAGGGTGTCAGAGGATAGCAGACGATCAGGGCTCCTAAACTGGACCTGAGGCTTGGAGGGCCCTAGCTGTCCTGATCCCAGAGATATGTCTGATGGTGACGATGTCTGGACTGCTTTACTACCCCTGCTTCTGACCAGGCCTGATCTAGTACCTCCTTGCTCCTGTCACAGACTTTCCTGTGTTGCGGAGCTTTGTGACATTTTCTGGGTCAGAGTCTCACTTTGTCTTGTGGGACTCTGCTGATTAAATGAATTCCCTTTCCTTTGGGGAGGAGAGGGTTAATGCCAGGTTTCTTTCCAGCAGCTCCTGACTCCTGGTCAGGTCTTTCCAGTTTGGCCCACACCCAGGTTCTATACATCCACCAGAGGGTGCCAGTTATTTCCTATCATTTGGAAGCTGAGCCAGGAGGAGGAAGGAGCTATTTAACTCCCTCTCTGTTGTGCTTTGGGCTGCAACATAGGTGTGTCTGTTTATTGTGTGATAGTTTCCCAGTAGTCTGCTTTCTTCCCCCTTTTATGTGGTTTCCCCTCATGCACTTTTAGTGGCTCCTTTGTGTGTGGTTGCCGTGTGTGCGAGTGGTAGTTGTTTTTGTTGTTACCCCAGTTAGTCCTTATTTGTTGGTGGAGGTAGACTTCTGTTCTTGCCCATTCCCCCCGGGTGGTGGGTTGTGAAGGGGGTTCAAAATATCAGGGAAAAGGACAGGATATAGGGCCTAGGTTGGAGTCTAGGACCTCCCTAACAATAAGGGTACCTCCAGGTGTTAGAGTGAGCTTAGGGGCCCCGGCTTTAGGGCCAGTATAACCTTTCCTGGGTTCACCAACGTACACCCATGACACCTTCCTACCCCAGGGGAGGGGGGACTGCGACAGGAGCATGTAAACACAAACAGTAATAGACAAACAGGGGAAACCAAAACTCTATCTAACAGCACACTCACACAGAGGTTTAAGACAATAAGGACATAGGAGGAAAACAAGAGCAAGGAGGAAATAACCATACAGGAGGAATTCCACTGCACACCAAGCAACACGCAGGAGATCACCAGACTGGAAAACGACAGCACATGGATTGGTGTAGCAGAAAGCTATAGTCTGCAAAGGAAGACGAATTCCTCCATCTTAAAAAGGTGGAGAGTATCTGTAATAGGTCTCCCGCAACATGTGATCAAAAAGGTAGCAAGAAGATTAGCAGAACTTCACTACTCCTATTTCGATCACTAATAAGAACACAGCTGATAAACGCCCGAGCCTGCCTGTGCAACTCAGAAGCACCAGAGAAGGTATAGTGAGGAGTGTCAGAGTCTGTGGTCTGAACAGCGTCTGATACCACCATAACACTCGGCGAGTCTAGAGCAAAACACCGTGTGACAGGCAGAGACACTGGATTATTTCTGCTAAACATATCCAAACCAAAATGGCCAAGGAAACACTCTGGCCCTGTGTCCAACTTGGCCAATGAATATTCGGAAAATAAAGTGGTAAGTTTTGGAAGCAAAGTATAGTATGATATCATACTGCAAAAACCCTAGTACATGCCCTTATTATCTCCCATCTGGATTATTGCAACCTCCTGCTCTGTGGCCTCCCTTCTAACAGTCTCGCACCCCTATAATCTATTCTAAATTATGCTGCCCGGCTAATCCACCTGTCTCCCCGCTACTCCCCGACCTCTCCTCTCTGCCAATCCCTTCACTGGCTTCCCATTGCCCAACGACTCCAGTTCAAAACCCTAACCATGACCTACAAAGCCATCCACAACCTGTCTCCTCCCTACATTTCTGACCTAGTCTACCGGTACTTACCTGCACGTAAACTTCGATCCTCACAAGATCTCCTTCTCTACTCCCCTCTCATCTCCTCTTCCCACCATCGCATCGAAGATTTCTCCCGTGCCTCCCCCATACTCTGGAATGCTCTGCCAGAACACATCAGACTCTCGCCTACCTTGACAAGCTTCAGAAGGAACCTGAAGACCCACCTCTTCAGACAAGCCTACAATCTGCCGTAACCCTCAGTCTGATACAGCGCCGCACAATCAGCTCTACCCTAACCTACTGTATCCTCACCTATCCCTTGTAGACTGTGAGCCCTCGCGGGCAGGGACCGCTATCCTCCTGTACCTGTCTGTGTCTTGTATTGTTTATGATTATTGTACTTGTCCCTATTATGTATACCCCTTTCACATGTAAAGCGCCATGGAATTGATGGCGCTATAATAATAAATAATAATAATATCAGCTCTATCACAGAACATTGAGTAGTGATGGGCGAATGGTAACTATTTATGTTTGGATAATGCTTACCAAATACTATTCCACTATTCGTCACAACAAGAAAAATGCTCAGGTTCTCCATTGACTTCGTGCCGAACACCGGAATAATACTTAGGGATTGGTTACGCATAAACTGAACACGAATAGTTCGTATTCGCCCATCACTAATCACGAGTTCTCCCCAGGGGAGCTGAAAAATGGATATTGCTCTTCAGCATCTGCTTTTCCAATATACTGTATGATTAAAGAAAGCCGGAGGGAAAGATCTGAACCTTTCTTATAATGATGATTTGATTAAACATATATACCAATATAATAGATTACATCCATACTACTAAAAATACTAGACTTTGAGGCTGAGCCAAATTGCTGAATACCTGAAGTTGGCATTTGAATTACAAAAAACAGATTAGGACATTGATGGGCCTAGGATACACTAAAGTTTCTAGCCCCGGAAGATTTCAATTGCGTAGTTTTAATATTTAAAACTTATGTGATGGGTGAAATGACTCAGATTGACATACGAACATCAAACATCAATGACGACATCTGCTCCATCATTCAGTCCTCCTTACTGGGAAACACATATACACATACCGCAATGTATGATTTCCATGGACTCTCACAATATAACACAACTTGGCTTTCACATGGTTTAATGCCAAAGTAATTTAAACAAGTTGTCCTGTGAAATCCCGAATCTCGGAAATCTAATAAATTCTTATGTAGGAAGATATCATCCCCCATGCATCCTAAAATGGCTGCAATTGGTGGTTGCCTTCTTTTGTTAATATTTTAGGTTAAAGTAGATTAGTTTAACTATGGCTGCTTTCACACTTGCGTTGAACAGCATCCGTTGCATTGCGTTGTGTGACGGATGCAACGAATGCGTTGCATATAGTGGCACAACGGATGCTACGGATCGTACAAAATAACGCAATCCGTTATAGGTTTTTTTCCTTGACTTTACACATCTGGGCATGCGCAGTTGTGTAAAGACGGATGCGTTAACGGAATCCGTCAAATGACGTATTCCAACAGAATCCGCCACCATAGGCGTCCATTATAAAAACAACGGACGCCAACGGATTCCTGCAGGTTGCATTTTTTTGACACTACACCAAGCGCAGAAAAACGCTACATGCAGCGTTCCATCCGCCCGGAGGTTACTGACTGTCAGCGACAAAACAACTGATGCGCCGTGGGGCAGATGCAATGCAAGACCATCCGTTGCTATCCATAGCTAATAGAAGTCTATGAGGAATAAAATGGTTTCCTGCAACGGTTACCGTAATTCCTCAAGGCGGCGGATAGCAACGGAAGCCGTCCAACGCAAATGTGAAAGTAGCCTATATTGGTTAAAATTTTAAACTCCACAAAGTGTGAACATAACCTTTTGCAGTGTGTTTTTTTTTGTTTTCTGCCCTTTTGGATGTAATGCTGCATTCAAAATGCTAATTCTGCAGCATTTTTGGCGCATGTTTGGGGTGCAGGGTGCATGTAGAGTTTTATTCACCAAAAACGGCACACAAAATGCCACAAAAACATTAGGGTTTTTTTGCAGTATTTTTTTTATTCACTTTCTCTTTGCTTTCTATGGATGGAAAAACGCTGCAAAAATGTGGAAAGAATTGACATGCTGCAGATTTTAAAAAAAACGCTGCATTTCTAATAGTCAGGAAAATAAAAACAAGCGTGTGCATGAGATTTCTGAAATCTGAGCTTTTGCTGGTGCTATAAAAAGCAGCTTTTAACTTGCATTAAAAAACGCAGCAAAAAAAAAATGCTGCATACGTTGATAGGCTATGTGCGCACGTTGCGTACAGTCACTGCAGACATTTCTGTAGCGATCTGAACAGCACACGTGCGCTTCAAATCGCTGCAGAAAATGTCCGTAGAAAAAAAAAAAAAGCCGATTCCATGCGCTCTGACTGCAGCTCCTGCCATAGACAGAGCAGGGGCTGCCGGCAAAGCGCACGGAAGAAGTGACATGTCACCTCTTAGAACGCGCGCTTCAGGCAGCAGCCGAAGCGCTGCGCTCTAAGACGCCACGTGCGCACGGCCCCTGCACAATCTCCATAGACTGTGCAGGGGACGCAGGACGCATGCAGTTACGCTGCGCTACAAAGCGCAGCGTAACTGCATGAATTACGCACACGTGCGCACATAGCCTTAGCCTTAAAGGTGTTATCCACTCTAGGACAATGTCTTCTGGTTCCATGTTTCCCCCAGGTAAAATAATAAAGACTATACTTGAAACATGCAACAGATGGCATGCGGCGCTTCCAATATATCCCGCCTTGATAAGGTCAATTTTGATATGTATTTTTTTTTTTTTCATTAAAATATTCTATGTGTATATATTAAAACAATGCATTTCGGCACTATTTTATAGATAGAGTTGAGCGGATCGGCTATAATCCGGAGAGAGAGAGAGAGAGAGAGAGGAGAGGGCGAGAAAAAAAAAAAACCACGGATCCGGATTGTGCACCCCGAATCCCTGGGTAGTGGTCGGACTCGGATCGGAACCTCGAACCGTGCGGATCCGAATTTCTTAGATCCGGGTCCGCTCACACTATTCATAGAGCCTTTTTCAGGTTCAAAACATATAAAAAAATGAATAATGTGCACCTCAGTGCTCTATCAAAGTCCTTTTAGAGCACATTATTCATTTTTTTATGTTTTTCAACCTGAAGAAGGCTTTATGAATAGAGCCGAAACGCGTTTTTATTATATAGACATGTATTTTTTATTAAAATAATCTATCAAAACCGACCTTATCAAGGCTGGATATATTGGAAGCGCCGCATGCAATCTATTGCATCTTTCTAGACTCCGTCTGTGGTATCTCCAACAGGGGATTATTCACAGCACATTGATTGGGCAGCAGACCAGAACAGCAGCAATAAGGATTTATTTTACATGAGCCTTATGTGCTCACTATAGGCGAGTGCAATAATTAAGTATATTGCCAATATAAGTTTAAAGGTTTACTACACTCGGAAAAAAGGCTGCACCTTGTCTTTTCCTTCTTTCCCTACAGGGGGATATGTTGAATCATTAAAGACAATACTTTCCTCCCGTACCAGTGCCGTTCCTCATGTTGGGTTGTGACGTCATGCAAGCCCCGAGTCCAATCACCGCCGGCTTCCTTCTCCTCGCCCTCAGACAAAGCGAGAAAACAACAGGAAGTGAGGACAGCTGCAGCATTCACTTCCTGTTAATTAACTCTTTAGTCCGAAGGCGGGGAGAAGGAAGCTGGTGCGGATTGGATGAAAAGCTCATGTGATGTCGCAGCCTCACATAAGCCCTGGCACCGTGAGCCCCTACACCACTGGAACAACGCTGGTACGGGAGGAGAGTATAGTCTATTACCTGGGGGAAACCTGTAGAATCAGAAGGGGTTTTCCTAGTTGTGGACAACCCCTTTAGCAACCCCACATAAGATAAAAGTAGGCCAATATAGCTGATCATAAACAATCATCAGCCGGTTTGCTGAGACAAATGATTGTCCACTTTAACCTATAGCCAACCAAAATGATTAATATATACAGTATTATCATTGCTCAACACAATGATTAGGTATGTTGAATTTTTTGAACTGGCGATAAACATTGGTTGCATCATCGTACCCCCAACCCCCTCCCAAAAAAAAAATCCGCTACTTCCCTGTGAGTGCACTTCTTTACACATGTTTGAATCAGTACACAGATTGCTGTAATTAGAGGACATTATTAACTAGGATGTTGCTTTTACTGGCACAATTCCCTGTTAGGATAAAATATTAGTTCTTTTATCTTTCTCTTTCAGGAAGGAAGTAAAGGACTGGAACAATTGAAGACTTAAGATACCGTCACACACTAAACAACTTAGGGGTACTTCACACACAGCGAGATCGCTACTGAGATCGCTGCTGAGTCACGTTTTTTGTGACCTCATTAGCGATCTCGCTGTGTGTGACACTGAGCACAGATCTGGCCCCTGCTGTGAGATCGCTGCTCGTTACACACAGCCCTGGTTCGTTTTTTTATTGTTGCTCTCCCGCTGATAAGCACACATCGCTGTGTGTGACAGCGAGAGAGCAACAATCCTGAATGTGCAGGGAGCAGGAGCCGGCGTCTGACAGCCTGCGGTAAGCTGTAACCAAGGTAAACATCGGGTAACCAAGGTGGTTACCCGATATTTACCTTCGTTACCAGCCTCCGCAGCTCTCACGCTGCCAGTGCCGGCTCCTGCTCCCTGCACACGCTAAGTTAAGCGGTGTGAGCTGGTAACTAAGGTAAACATCGGGTAACCATACCCGGTTTACCTTAGTTACCAGTGTCCGGAGCTTCCAGACGCCGGCTCCGTGCAAGCGCAGCGTCGCTTGCACGTCGCTGCCGGCTGGGGGCTGGTCACTGGTCGCTGGTGAGATCTGCCTGTTTGACAGCTCACCAGCGACCATGTAGCGATGCAGCAGCAATCCTGACCAGGTCAGATCGCTGGTCGGATCGCTGCTGCATCGCTAAAGTGTGAAGGTACCTTTACCAGCGATCCCAACAACGATACAACCTGATAGGGATTGCTGGTAAGTTGCTAGGAGGTTGCTGGTGAGAGGTCACACAGTCAGACGCTCCAGCGATCCCACCAGCAACCTGACCTGGCAGGGATCGCTGGAGCATCGCTACACGGGTTACTGGTGAGCTCACCAGCAACCAGTGACCAGCCCCCAGCCAGCAGCGACGCACTGAAGCGATGCTGCGCTTGGTAACTAAGGTAAATATCGGGTAACCAACCTGATATTTACCTTGGTTACCAGCGCACGCAGCTACACGTGCAGAGAGCAGGGAGCAGCGCACACTGCTTAGCGCTGGCTCCCTGCAATCCTAGTTACAGCACACATGGGGTTAATTACCCGATGTGTACTCTGCTACACGTGCAAGGTGCAGGAGCCGGCACTGACAGTGAGAGCGGCGGAGGCTGGTAACGAAGGTAAATATCGGGTAACCAAGGACAGGGCTTCTTGGTTACCCGATGTTTACCGTGGTTACCAGTGTCCGCAGAAGCCGGCTCCTGCTGCCTGCACATTTAAGTCCCCTTTACACACTGAGACTTTCTAGCGATCATGCTGCACAGCGGGAAACAAAGGACCAAAGAATGGTCCTGAACGATTTGTAGCGATCAGCAACTTCACAGCAGGGGCCAGGTCGCTGATGTGTTTCACACACTGCAATGTCGCTGGGGAGGTCGCTATTACGTCACAAAACCGGTGACGTTACAGCGATGTCGTTTGCGATGTTGCAGTGTGTAAAGCCACCTTTAAGGCCACTTTACACGCAGAGATAAATCTTTGGCAGATCTGTGGTTGCAGTGAAATCATGGACATATTGTTCCATTTGTACACAGCCACAAACCTGCCACTGATTGTCCACAATTTCACTGCAACCACAGATCTGCCGCAGATTTATCTCTGTGTGTAAAGCGGCCTTTACATAATTTAATTCTCTTTCCCTGGCCCATATGACATGAAAGTGTTACTCACCTGTCCTGGCTCATAAGCAGGGTCTTGTTTCCTTCTCTTAGGGCAGGCAACCTTGTGGTAACTACCCCTTATCTTGTATAAAAGTATAAATTTTATTCAAAACACATAATTGACAAAAGTGCAGGTTAAAAATCAATCTATTAGTGCATACTATAAGGCTGGGGAGGGTCCTTGGGCACCTTCCCTATCCTCACCCTTCCTTCCAGTGGAGGTCGGCACCCTAGTATAATACGCCGTGGTGCCCCCACTCAACCGTTGACTGATCCTAGGTGGCCCTTTACTATACTCTGTATCGTGCTGCTAGCCTTAATGAGGGGCCTTACAAAAAAGTATAGTGTCTCACACTCATACCACTCATTATGCAAATATATTGGTATCAGTTAAGCCAATAATATCCCCTTGTTGTATTTTTAATTTTGTTCTGCATCTGGGGTATAATACTGCTCAAGGGTAACCATAGGGTACAATCATTTTCTTATGCCCATATTCATCAAAAACAGCTTAGTAGCCCGTCCTTCACCGCTCATGGCGGTTTTTCTGCCCAACGCATTTCCCCTCCAGGACTTTCAATCAAAAGGAGGTTCCTCAGGGGCTGTTCATATACTTGGGATCATTTATATGGTAGAATTATATTCAAAGTATCAGGGGGTTAAATCCATCCTTCAATAAGGAGTCCTCAATTATTATCAGTAGGCATTTAGTGGCAAATTGTCAAATATCTGCCTGTCACGCAGTAATGGAATGATGCCTGCTTGTTGTGTCCACCCACAGGGTATAGTCATTCCTCCAATGTGGAGATCATAGTCATGGTCAGAGTTGCTGTGTGTCAAATGAGGGCTTCTGCCTATGTGGCTGTGGATGGTGAGCACAGGTGAGCACATCCAAAGTCCTGGAGGGGAAACGCGTTGGGCAGAAAAACCGCCATGAGCGGTGAAGGACGGGCTACTAAGCTGTTTTTGATGAATATGGGCATAAGAAAATGATTGTACCCTATGGTTACCCTTGAGCAGTATTATACCCCAGATGCAGAACAAAATTAAAAATACAACAAGGGGATATTATTGGCTTAACTGATACCAATATATTTGCATAATGAGTGGTATGAGTGTGAGACACTATACTTTTTTGTAAGGCCCCTCATTAAGGCTAGCAGCACGATACAGAGTATAGTAAAGGGCCACCTAGGATCAGTCAACGGTTGAGTGGGGGCACCACGGCGTATTATATTAGGGTGCCGACCTCCACTGGAAGGAAGGGAGAGGATAGGGAAGGTGCCCAAGGACCCTCCCCAGCCTTATAGTATGCACTAATAGATTGATTTTTAACCTGCACTTTTGTCAATTATGTGTTTTGAATAAAATTTATACTTTTATACAAGATAAGGGGTAGTTACTTTGGTTGAAATAGTTGATTCTACCCCTATCGGGAAGAGAAAAAAATCTTTCTGAGGGTTGTAACCTTGTGGTAACCCAGCTAACACCTTTGACATCACCAAAGGTCTTTGAAGGCCGGCTCAGGCAGCCCTGTGCTGCCTGAGTATTCAGAAACCATAGCGTTCAGCTACAAGAGTTAGCATCATTTTTCACTTCTCAATTGGTTTAAAATGTACTAGGTACATCAAATTTCCAAAAATTAGACACACAATTAATTTGTTCATCTTTTCTGGACTCCTGTAACTCTCAGTGTACAGAATATCTCTTTAACCTCATAACGACGGCCGTACGACTTAAAGCGGCGGCAAAACAGGGTACTTATTCTGTTCCGCCGCTTTAAAGCGGCGGCCCGAAAAAACCCTGTAGCGCCCCCCAGCGACCGAAAATCTCGAGGGTTTCAGCTACCGGGGGTAGCTGAGACCCCCCAGATTATGAATCGGGGTGTTTTTTTTGGACCCCGATCATGTGATCGGCGGTATACACTGTATACCGACGAACACATGAAAAAAAAAGAAATGGCCGGTAAAACTGATTTCTTTTTCATCTGACATGATCAAACATGTCAGATGAGAAAGAAATCTAACCCCCTAGTGCCCCCAAAGCCCCCGGTACCGGAGAGTCCCCCCACCCCCACCCCTACCCCCACCGGACATCCAAAATGGCGCCGAAGCGCACAGAAAACTGCCGCCGGCGCCGGCTCTGCAGTCATTTCCCTCCGATCTGAAATGATCAAACATTTCAGATCGGAGGGAAATGTCCTCCCCCTGACCCCTCCTCCGGTCCACCGGAGCCCTCTGGTCACCGGAGCCCCCTCCGGTTCTCCAGAGCCACCACCCCCCTCCCCCCTCCGGAGCGTGGAAGATGGCGGCGCACAGCGCGCGGCCGCCTTCATTCTGCTCTTTCTGCCGCATGTGACACGTCACATGCGGCAGAAAGGTGTCCCCAGGTCCCACTAGGTCACCCCCCGTCACCCCCCCCCCCAAGCCCCCGGTTATACGTTACCTGTCTGCCGCTCCGGGCCCGCGATCGCCGCCTCCTTCTTCAATGCTGGCGGCGCATGCGCAGACAGCGGCTGTCAGCTGGATCCCTGCAAGCAGGGATCCTGCTGACGTCGCAACTGCACAGGCTACTCCACTGTGGACCGGGGGAGGGTGAGTGCAGTGATCTGCAGCCACACTCCTCACATGGAGAGGCTGCTGTTCCAGAAAATGGGGGGTACGTTCTGTGAGCGTGCCCCTCATATTCTGGAATGAGGTTACTGCAGGTCACTCTGCCCTAGGTTGGACCGGGGCAGTGTGAGTGCAGTATTCTCAGATTACTGCACCCACACTGCTCATGGAGAGCTTGCTCTTCCAGAAAATGGGGGATACGTTCCCTGAACGTGCCCCCCATATTCTAGAAGATCCAGAGACGGCGTGGGACCTCCAAAATGGATTACAGCGACCGGAATTTCTTTATTTTCAATAAATTGGTAAAAGAGGAATGTTTCGGGGAGTGTTTTTTCAAATAAATTTTTTTTTTGTCTTTTTTTTTTCTATTACTGACTGGGTTAGTGATGTCGGGTATCTGTTCAGATGCCGTGACATCACTAACCCCAGGGCTTGATGCCAGGTGACATTACAGCTGGTATCAACCCCATATATTACCCCGTCTGCCACCGCACCAGGGCGCGGGATGAGCTGGGGCGAAGCGCCAGGATTGGCGCATCTAATGGATGCGCCACTTCTGGGGCGGCTGCGGCCTGCTATTTTTAGGCTGGGAAGAGTCCAATAACCATGGCTCTTCCCACCCTGAGAATACCAGACCCCAGCTATCCGCTTCACCTTGGCTGGTGATCTAATTTGGGGGGGACCCCACGTTTTGTTTTTTTTTTAAAAAACGCCTGGGGAGCCCTCCAAATTGATCACCAGCCAAGGTGAAGCTGTCAGCTGTGGTTTGCAGGCTACAGCTGTCTGCTTTACCCTAGCTGGCTATCAAAAATAGGGGGGACCCCACGTCGTTTATTTTAATTATTATTTTTTTGGGGGGCTAAATACAAGGCTAGGCACCCTTTAGTGCCACATGAAAGGCACTAAAGGGCGCCAGCTTAGAATATGCAGGGGAATGGGACGTTATATTTGTTTGACATCTATCCATTCATCCATTGTAGCATTTTAGGCTGTGTGCCCACAATCGGGGTTTGCAGCGTTTTGGGCGTAGAGTGTTTTCCCTGCGTCCATAACGCTGCGTTGTGCAGTAGAAGCACAGTGGAAGGATTTTTAGAAATCCCATGCCCACTGTGCTTCTTTTCTCCGCAGCATACACTGACCTGTGGCGCAGCTTCCCGAGCCTCAGCATGTCAATTTATGCTGCGGAGACAAGAGTGTTCTCTGCAGGTAGCATAGAGCTCCACAGCGGCCTGAACCCAAATCGTGGGCATGGGCAGCTGCGTTCTCCCGTGGACAACACTCACATCTCTGCAGGAAGGCTGACACTGTGTACTAGACGCCGTGTCGCTGGATCATGGCCACATAGCCTAAAAGTGAGACATTTGTTGCTACAGCAACATTTTTGTGAAGTACCTGTGGATTCAAAATGCTTACTATACTCCTGAATAAAATCCAGTTTCCAAAATGGAGTCACTTGTGGGGGGTTTCTGCTGTATAGGTACCCAAGGGGCCCTGCTAATGTGACATGGTGCGCGCAATTTATTTCAACTTTTCCAGAATTCAAATGGTGCTCCCTCCATTCCAAGCCCTCCCATTTATCCAAACAGAGGTTTTTGGCCACATGTGGGGTATCCCTGTGCTCATAAGACATTGGATAACAACCTGTGGGGTCCACGGTTTGTTGTTGTCTCTTGAAAAAGTGAGAAATTTGATGCTAAAGCAACAGTTTTGTGAAAAAAATGAAAATTTTCAATATGGCAACCTAAGCTTATCAAATTCTGTGAAGTACTCGTGGATTCAAACTGCTCACTATACACCTTGATAAAAGCCTTGAGGTGTCTTGTTTCCAGAATGAAGTCACTTGTGGGGGACCGCCACTGTTTAGGCACCTCAGGGGCTCTCCAAATGCAACCTGGCGTCCGCTATTGATTCCAGCCAATTTTGCAGTCAAATGGCACTCCTTCCCTTCCGAGCCCTGCCATGCGCCCAAACAGTTGATTTCCACCACATATAAGGTATCGCCAAACTCAGGAGAAATTGCACAATAAATGTTATGCTGAATTTTTTCCTTTTACTCTTGTAAAAAAAAAAATACCTGGTTGAAATAACAATTTTGTGGTAAAATTTTATTTTTTTTTTTTCATGGCTCAACGTTATAAAATTCTGTGAAGCACCTGGGGGTTCAGGGTACTCACCAAACATCTAGATAAATTCCTTGAGGGGCCTAGTTTCCAAAATGGGGTCACTTGTGCGGGGTTTCTGCTGTTTAGGTACCTTAGGGGACCTCCAAATGTGACATGGTGCCCGCAATCTTTTTCAGCCAAATTTCCTTTCTAAAATTCAAATATTGCTCCTTTCGTTCCAAGCCCTCCCATTTGTCCAAACAAAGGTTTCAGACCACATGTGAGGTATCACCGCGCTCATAAAAAAGTGGTTAACAAACCTTGAGGTCAAATTTTTGGAATTACCTCTTGAAAAAGTGAGAAAATTGATGCTAAAGCAACATTTTTGAGAAAATTATTAAAATTTTCAATATGACAACGTAACGTTAACAAAATCTGTGAAGTACCTGTGGATCTAAAATGCTCACTATACCCCTAGATAGAAGCCTTGAGGGGTCTAGTTTCCAAAATGGTGTCACTTGTGAGGGATTTCTTCTGTTTAGGTACCTTAGCGGACATGTAAATGCAACATGGTGCCCGCAATCTATTTCAGCCAAATTTGCTTTCCAAAATTCAAATATTGCTCCTTCTGTTCCGAGCCCTCCCATTTGTCCAAACAGAGGTTTCTGACCACATGTGGGGTATCGGCGCGCTCATAAGAAAGTGGGGAACAAGTTTTGAGGTCCATTTTGTTGTGTTATTTCTTCTAAAAGTGAATAAATTTGGGTTAGAGCAACATTTTTAGGTAAAATTTAATTTTTGCTTTTTTTCATTCCACATTGCTTTTGTTCATGTGAAGCACCTGAAGGGTTAATAAACTTCTTGAATGTGGTTTTGAGTACTTTGGGGGGTGCAGTTTTTAGAATGGTGTCACTTTTGGGTATTTTCTGTCATCTAGGCCTATTGAAGTCACTTCAAATGTGATGTGGTCCCTAAAAAACTGGTTTTGTAAATTTTGATGTAAAAATGAGAAATTGCTGATAAACTTTGAACCCCTCTAACTTCCTAACAAAAAAAAATTTTGTTTCCAAAATTGTGCTGATGTAAAGTAGATAAGTGGGAAATGTTATTTATTAACTATTTTGTGTCACAGAAATCTCTGGTTTAACGGTATAAAAATTCAAAAGTTGAAAATTGCTAAATTTTCAAAATTTTTGCCAATATTCAATTTTTTTCATAAATAAACACAAAAAATATTGTCCTAAATTTGGTACTAACATGAAGTCCAATATGTGACGAAAAAACAATCTCAGAATCACCGGGATCCGTTGAAGCGTTCCAGAGTTATAACCTCATGAAGTGACACTGGTCAGAATTGCAAAATTTGGTCTGGTCATTAAGGTGAAAATTAGCTCCGTCACTAAAGGGTTAATTAATCTAATGAATAGCACAGATAGAGGTTTTTAACTGGATCAATAGTGTTTATACCTTTTTAGGCAACTGGAAAACAACTGCAAAGAATATGAGTGCACAGAAGAGGCCAATTTTAGAACTTATACAGTATATCAGCAATCCTTTACTAGAGGTGATGCCTCATATTACAGCTATTAACAAGTTGCACATTAACCAACGGATCTCATATACTCTAACCTTATTTGCGTAGTCCAGTGTAAAAAATAAAAATAAACATATTTGTGTACATCGATAAATCCAGTCACCTCTACTGCCATGGTGGATGCACATGACCACCTTCTGAACAATGAATGACAAATGATCAAATGAACCATTCATTAGTTAACACAATGAGGTGCAACAAGCCAAATGGTAAACTGGATGGCGCCTCCCAAAATTGATGAGAAAGTCTTGGTCTAAATCTAAAGCCTTCTCTCCCCCCTAAATGTTTTTTATAGCTGGTGGACAAATGATCGTTTCGGGAGAGGTGTAGTATGCAAACGGTAAAGAATATGGGGCTAAAAATTTGCAATTGAACCTAGTTTGTGACACTTCAGTGGGTGTCTGACCCTCCTATGATATTTAGCACGGCCTTTCAGAGATTTTGAGACATTATTCCCTCCCTCTCCTAATAGATTTATATGCAGTGATGTACATATGACTCTTGGGGCCACTTGGCATAATTGACCCCCCCCCCCTCCTTCTCCAATAAAATATTTGGTGGCGTAGTCAGGATCAGAGAGCATAAGTGCACCGAAGTGTATGCCTCCCAACTTTTTAAGACAGTCAATGGAACATACATTGTGGAACTTAGAGTAGTTTTGCTCCAATTGAAGCCCCTTAATATTCTCACCCATTACGATACCACTTTCATGGCCCCTATAAAGTATGATGCCGAAAAAACTCCCCCCACACACCTAATATGATACCCCCACAGTGAAGTCCTACATAGTACTACCTATATGCACGGGATGATGATGCTCAATTCCCGCAGCAAAGTACGTTGTACCCAATGTGTCCTTAACTCCCCCAAAAATATGATATCCACATAGTGCCTCCAAATAGTATAATGCCTCTGCAGCCCCACAACACGTTGATTCCTGTACAGTGCTCCCCACACAGTATGAAGTCCCCCCTACACATTATGATGTCCTCAGAGATCTTCACCCACACATCATAATGCCCCCCTACTCCACAAAATATAATGCCCCCACAGTGCCCTCACACAGTATGATGTCCCCCTAGTTTCCCTGCACACATTGAGACCCCCTTCAGTATGATGCCTCTTTTTCCTCCACAGTATTATGCTCCCACATTCCCCCACATTGTATAATGTCTCCACAGTTTCCTCACACACTGAGACCCCCACAGTGACTCCTACCACAGTATGATGCCTTGCATAGTATGATCCCCACACACAATATGATGACTCCTGCACACCGCAGAACACAATGTGATGCCGCCAGCTCTGCTACATTACTGAAGACACAGGGAGCGGACATAGAACATGACCACCCGCTGTCGGTTTCATGCAGAGACCGAGCCACAACAATGAGGGGTGATGTCACTCAGTTTATTTGCAGTCACAGCTGGAGATACCCATGGTCCTCTACCTGTGACTGCAGGTAACCTGACCTCAGGTAACCTCATTAACCTCAGTGAGGTCACGGAGTTCACAGACCTGCATCTCCCAGGAGAAAACCACTTTTTTCTTTTTTTTGCAAACAGATGCAGATTTGGTGCTGAAATTTTTACACCATGTTCCTGCACACCCAATTCACACTTCCTGGCAGAAAATCAAATCAATATCGCATGCGGTTTTGAAGTGATTTTTTTGCCAGGAGGTGCAGGAATATGATGTAAAAAATTTAGCACCAAATCTGCATCTCTTGGCAAAAAGATGCACGCTGTTTCAGTGCGATTTTCTGGCAGGATGTTCAAAATTGGTGCTGAAATGTGGGTCAGATATTTCGTCAAACCTGGGAGGTTTGGGGGTCAATAAAGGGGAGAAAGGGTGAGTTTTTTTGTCTTGTATTTCAAATAAAGGATTTTTTAGTGTTTGTGTTTATCTCTTTTCACTTACAGATTAGAATTAATAATCTAGGGTTTAGTGGCAGCTGTGAGCTGTCATTAACCCCTTATTACTCTGATTGCCACCGCACCAGGGCAAACAGCATGAGCTGGGTAAAGTTCTGGGATTGTTACATCTAATGGATACGACAATTATGGGAGGCTTCAGGCTGCTATTTTTAGGCTGGGGGGGGCAATAACTATGGGTCTCCCCAACCTGAGCATACCAGCTCCCAGCTGCTGGCTTTATCATGGCTCGGTATCAAAATTGCGGGGGGGAGCGCATGACGTTTTTAAAAATTGTTTTGATACACAGCCAAGATGTCTTGCACGGTAGAGAGTGTCTGATTGCAACCATTCAGAGACACAGGGACTGCTGGTGGGTGGAATAAGCAGTGAATATGTATGAGGTTAATGAGCGGTACTGGAAGTAGCACTGCAGTCGTGCGGGACACTCGGTAAGTATAATGTGCTTACTCTAATCCCCGTATCCTTTCTACCACCATTTTAAAGAGCCAGATTCTGGTCCCCATAGACGTGTCCGACCAGACATCCAGGATTAATTCCGAGCCAGAACCAGCGTTTATTTTTTAAAACCCGGTTGGACACCGATCCCGTGTATCTGCGAGTCTGCCCATCACTAATTATTATCAGATTGGTGGAGATCCGACACTCGGCATCTTTTTGATCAGCGGCTGGAATCTACATACGGCTCCTGGATTTAAACAAATCCGGAACAGCACAGCTCCATACTCTGTATAGTGGCCGGTTCTGTTGCGCAGTTCTATTGAAGTGAATGGGAGCTGAGCAGCCGTACTGAATAATGACCGCTACACAGTGTACAGAGATGGGCATTTCTAGGTTCACACACTGTGTACAACCGGCTGCAGCTGATTGTTGGGAGTGCTGAATGTTGGGTAACCACTGATCTGATATTGATGACCTAGATCCTGGAAAATCCCATTAAATGTATAGTGTTTTTTAGATCTACTTCTATTTTAACTCTTTTTTTTTTTTTTAGTAGAACACATGCTAAAAAAATTACGATATGACAAAGGTAATCAATGATCGTAATAAAGCTGTGTGATTAGTTAGTTGATGATTTCCCTGTGTTTGGATACGTTATATGGGTTTCCGTGTAACTGTGGAACATTTTTGAGGACAAAATAAAAAGTGTGAGAAAAGCCAAATATAAAGTTGTCAAATAACTAAAAATGAGGAAAAAAAGAAAATCACAATTTCTTTAACACTGTTTTTTACAGCTTCTTTGTTGTTGTATGGCTTTCCGAGACATCAAAGGTTGCCCGCTCTACAGATGTGAAATTAGCATGCAATAAGGATGGAGTAGGGAACAATTCCCTGGGCTTTGTAGACCTCGCAAGTGTATTTCCTTTTTTTTTTTTATTTTAAACACAGAGTGCAGGTGCATGTTGGGGAGAAAGGAGACCAATTCTAAGGATTGTGAGTGCAATGCACTGACTGTGCTTAATTGTGACAGCAATTCTTCTTTTCCCCTCTTCTGAGTAAAAGCCGGGCGAGGGAGACAGCGGGAAGCCCTCTCGACCCCTAATGGCACTGTTGAAAGCCTCTTATGTTTGCCTTTTTGATTCTTGATTGACAAATTCACTGTGTGGCTCAGGAAAATGCAACCATAAGGACAATATTCATTGGCTCTGACCATTCTTGCATGGGACTTTAGGAGAAACACAAGTGCACAAGCTTTCTGAAGTCAACCAGTGAGAAAGAAGACTCGGAGAACACTATAGAGGAGGTGATTGTATGGAGTGTACAATATGTGTATTCTGATGGGACACAAAGAACGTTCTCACCCAGGTCCTTCAATAGCACCACGTCAAGAGCACACACAATTCATACTATCACTCTCCCAGCAAACGTTGTGGATGATAAATTATTATTGCATCTTTTATAAGAACCAATAAATACAATAACAAGTCATTCACATTTCCAAATAGTTGATCAAGAATATTGATCTTATCCAAATTTATGCTGTGGTTACATATGTATGTAAGTAATTTAATCAAAATAGGTCTACAAAATTGCAAGGTGACAACTAAAGCAACCTCCATATCCCATTCCAGAAAGCTAAGGTATAGTTTCACAGTTTTTTAAGGTTGAAGGGAGACTCTAAGGCGGGCTTTGCACACTACGACATCGCAGGTGCGATGTCGGTGGGGTCAAATTGAAAGTGACGCACATCCGGCATCGCATGCGACATCGTAGTGTGTAAAGCCTGGATGATACGATTAACGAGCGCAAAATCGTCGTAATCGTATCATCGGTGCAGCGTCGGCGTAATCCATAATTACGCTGACGCGACGGTCCGATGTTGTTCCTCGCTCCTGCGGCAGCACACATCGCTGTGTGTGAAGTCGCAGGAGCGAGGAACATCTACCGGCGTCACCGCGGCTTCCGTAGGATATGCGGAACGAAGGAGGTGGGCGGGATGTTTACATCCTGCTCATCTCCGCCCCTCCGCCGCTATTGGCCGCCTGCCGTGTGACGTCGCTATGACGCCGCACGATCCGCCCCCTTAGAAAGGAGGCGGGTCGCCGGCCAGAGCGACGGTCGCAGGACAGGTGAGTGCATGTGAAGCTGTTGTAGCGATGATGTTCGCTACGCCAGCTATCACACGATATCATACCTGCGACAGGGGCGGGGACTATCGCGTGCGACATCGCAGCATCGGCTTGCGATGTCGCAACGTGCAAAGCCGCCCTAAGTCCATCTAGTTCAACCCGTAGCCTAACATGTTGATCCAGAGGAAGGCAAAAAAAACCCAATGTGGCAAATAAGCTCCAATGGGGAAAAAAATTCCTTCCTGACTCCACATCCGGCAATCAGACTAGTTCCCTGGATCAACACCCCGTCATAAAATCTAATATACATAACTGGTAATATTACATTTTTCAAGAAAAGCATCCAGGCTCTGCTTAAATGTTATACCACAAACAGTAGAAAAAAAGTAGAAAAAGGATTCCAATAGTATACCAAACCAAGAAAAAAATCCCTATTTAAAATATCAAGTCTTTATTTAGTCAACTTACTAAAAAACTGTCAATGCAGTCACATATAATAGCCACAAAACACAGGTGGATGAAAGGTGAAAGGGACCAGTGCGCCAACCGTATCGATATCAAATGATGTTTTAGAGATAATAGTTAGGCAGGGGTAGGGGTAACCTAATGCTGACCCTATGATTTTCCCCTACCTACCAGCGGAGTGTTAAACACCCTAACTTACTCGGTGCCCCCGCTCCTCGGCGGCTGTTCCTTACTGACCCTCCACTCCACATATACTACCACCATCACCATACACCGTATATATGTATATTGTGCAGGTCATATACTTGTCTGGTAGCTGCTCTCTACAGTCAGTAAAAATTCTTTAAATATACCAACTACAGAAGTGTAAGAGAAAAATATCTCATACTTGTGCCAATGCACATATATTCAAAATTGCAGCACCACAATGACTGTACATTCCGTTATAAAATATAAATTGTACTTATCCCATCACAAACAGGTCCCATCTCATCTCAAACAGGTCCCATCTCATCTCAACGCGTTTCTCCCCCAGAGTGTCTGAGGGTTCATCAGGAGATGTTCAAATATTCAGGAGATGTTCAAATGTTAAATCCTCGTGCCGGTCACACAGTGGAGATCCGGATAGTATCGTGACTAATAGCGTCACTTCGGACCACATAATCAGGGTCCTATCTCATTGGTGGTGTCAAGGATAATGCCACTGGCATTATCCTTGACACCACCAATGAGATAGGACCCTGATTGTGTGGTCCGAAGTGACGCTATTAGTCACAATACTATCCGGATACTATACTAGTCACTATACTACCCGGATCTCCACTGTGTGACCGGCACGAGGATTTAACATTTGAACATCTCCTGAATATTTGAACATCTCCTGATGAACCCCCAGACACTCTGGGGGAGAAACGCGTTGAGATGAGATGGGACCTGTTTGTGATGGGATAAGTACAATTTATATTTTATAACGGAATGTACAGTCATTGTGGTGCTGCAATTTTGAATATATGTGCATTGGCACAAGTATGAGATATTTTTCTCTTACACTTCTGTAGTTGGTATATTTAAAGAATTTTTACTGACTGTAGAGAGCAGCTACCAGACAAGTATATGACCTGCACAATATACATATACACGGTGTATGGTGATGGTGGTAGTATATGTGGAGTGGAGGGTCAGTAAGGGACAGCCGTCGAGGAGCGGGGGCACCGAGTAAGTTAGGGTGTTTAACACTCCGCTGGTAGGTAGGGGAAAATCATAGGGTCAGCATTAGGTTACCCCTACCCCTGCCTAACTATTATCTCTAAAACATCATTTGATATCGATACGGTTGGCGCACTGGTCCCTTTCACCTTTCATCCACCTGTGTTTTGTGGCTATTATATGTGACTGCATTGACAGTTTTTTAGTAAGTTGACTAAATAAAGACTTGATATTTTAAATAGGGATTTTTTTCTTGGTCTGCTTAAATGTTAGTAGTGAATCACTCATTACAACATCATGCGGCAGAGAGTTCCATAGTCTCACTGCTCGTACAGTAAAGAATCCTCGTCTGTGATTATGATTAAACCTTCTTTCCTCAAGACGTAGCGGATGCCCCCATGTTCCAGTCGCAGTCCTAGGTGTAAAAAGATCTTTGGAAAGGTCTCTGTACTGTCCCCTCATATATTTATACATTGTGATTAGATCCCCCCTAAGCCTTTGTTTTTCCAAACTAACTAACCCCAAGTTTAATAACCTGTCTTGGTGTTGCAGCCCACCCATTCCTCTAATAATCTTGGTCGCTCATCTATCTACCTGTAAGATTATGCTATTTATAACCTTCTATACTTTTGCTATCAAGAAAAGCATCCATTCCTCTCTTAAATTCATTCAGTGAGTGGCCATCACCACTTCCTCAGGAAGAGAGTTCCAGAGCCTCACTGCTCTTACCGTGAAGAACCCTCTTCTATGCTGATGTAGGAATTTTCTTTCCTCCAATCGAAGAGAATGCCCCCTTGTTCTTGTCATAGTCCTTGGTAAAAACAGATCATGGGAGAGATCTCTATATGGCCCTCTGATATATTTGTACATATTTATTAGGTCTCCCCTAAGTCTTCTCTTTTCTAGAGTAAATAGACCTAATTTTGATAACCTTTCCGTGTATTGTAATGCACCCACTTCATTTATTATTTTAGTAGCCCGCCTCTGAACCCTTTCAAGTTCAGTAATGTCTCTCTTGAGCACCGGCGCCCAAAATTGCACACAATACTCCAAGTGTGGTCTGACGAGTGATTTGTACAGAGGGAGAATGATGTTTTCATCTCGTGCCCCCCAGACCTCTTCTAATGCATCCCATCACCCTATTTGCTTTGGTGGCTGCTGCCTGACACTGGGCACTCCAATTTAGATTCTTATTCACTAAGATGCCAAGTCTTTTTCCATGTCTGATTTCCCCAGCAGTTTTACATTTAGTAAGTAATCGTAGCATCTGTTTCTCCTTCCCACGTGCATAACCTTACACTTATCTGTGTTAAACCTCATTTGCCATTTTTCAGCCCAATTCTCCAATTTACTCAAATCCATCTGTAGTTACAAAATGTCCTCCTTTGTGTTAACTACCTTACATAGTTTTGTATCATCTGCAAATACTGATATTTTACTCTGTAAACCATCCACCAGATCATTAATAAATATATTAAATAGTAGGGGGCCCAATACAGACCCCTGTGGCACCCCACTAGTAACCCTGGCCCAATCTGATTATGCACCATTAATAACCACTCTTTGTTTTCTATCACTAAAGCCTGCTTTACACGTTGCAATTAGTTGTACAATCGCATTTGCGATGTGACACGCCCAGGTTGCATACGGGATCTTATGAGATTGCACGTTGGTCGTTCATTTGCTGTCACACGTGCGTTAGTAGTCTATGTTAAATTGATCAATTTTGTGTGCGATCCTTTAGATCATGTGTTCTGTGACGTATGCATTGGGCACCCTTTTTTTTTTTTTTATTTATTGACTTGCCAAGCGTGTGTAATGTGTAGGGATGCGTTTTTACTATGTCATCTGCCATTCAGCTCTGCTACATGGCCGCTGACAGCAGCCACAGACAGCCATGTAGCAGAGCTGAATGGCAGATGACAGCAGACACAGACAGAGCCGCACTGTCAGAATGAACTCGGGTGAACTTCACCCGACTTCATTGTCATACTGCGGCTCTGTCTGTGTCGCGCCCTGATTAGCGGTCACCTGTGAAGGGCTCACCGGTGACCGCTAATCTCCTGAGTAACTGAATTGAGCAGCCCTCTCTCATATACTCACCGATCCCCGATCTCCGGCGCGGCGCTGCACGGCATTCACACTGCTCCGGCGGCTTTTACTGTTTTGAAAAAGCCGGCCGCCCATTAAACAATCTCGTATTCCCTGCTTTCCCCGCCCACCGGCGCCTATGATTGGTTACAGTGAGACACGCCCCCACGCTGAGTGACTGGTGTCACACTGCACCCAATCACAGAAGCCGGTGGGCGTGTCTATACTGTGCAGTGAAATAAATAATTAAATAATTTAAAAAAACGGCGTGCGGTCCCCCCCAATTTTAAAACCAGCCAGATAAAGCCATACGGCTGAAGGCTGGTATTCTCAGGATGGGGAGCTCCACGTTATGGGGAGCCCCCCAGCCTAACAATATCAGCCAATAGCCGCCCAGAATTGCCGCATACATTATATACGACAGTTCTGGGACTGTACCCGGCTCTTCCCGATTTGCCCTGGTGCATTGGCAAATCGGGGTAATAAGGAGTTATTGGCAGCCCATAGCTGCCAATAAGTCCTAGATTAAACATGTCAGGCGTCTATGAGACACCTTCCATGATTAATCTGTAAATTACAGTAAATAAACACACACACCCGAAAAAATCCTTTATTAGAAATAAAAAACACAAACATATACCCTGGTTAACCACTTTAATCAGCCCAAAAAAGCCCTCCATGTCCGCCGGGATCCAGGATGATCCAGCGTCGCTTCCAGCGCTGCTGAATGGAGGTGACCGGAGCTGCAGAAGACACAGCCGCTCCTGTCACCTCCACACAGCAACTGAAGACAGCCGCGCGATCAGCTGAGCTGTCACTGAGGTTACCCGTTGTCACTGGATTCAGCGGTGGCCGCGATTAACCTCAGTGACAGCTCAGCTGATCGCGCGGCTGTCTTCAGTTGCTGTGTGGAGGTGACAGGAGCGGCTGTGTCTGCTGCAGCTCCGGTCACCTCCATGCAGCAGCGCTGGAAGCGACGCTGGATCATCCTGGATCCCGGCGGACATGGAGGGCTTTTTTGGGCTGATTAAAGTGGTGAACCAGGGTATATGTTTGTGTTTGTTATTTCTAATAAAGGATTTTTTCGTGTGTGTGTGTTTATTTACTGTAATTTACAGATTAATCATGGAAGGTGTCTCATAGACGCCTGACATGTTTAATCTAGGACTTATTGGCAGCTATGGGCTGCCAATAACTCCTTATTACCCCGATTTGCCAACGCACCAGGGCAAATCGGGAAGAGCCGGGTACAGTCCCAGAACTGTCGCATATAATGTATGCGGCAATTCTGGGCGGCTGTTGGCTGATATTGTTAGGGTGGGGGGCTCCCCATAACGTGGAGCTCCCCATCCTGAGAATACCAGCCTTCAACCGTATGGCTTTATCTGGCTTGTTTTAAAATTGGGGGGGACCGCACGCCGTTTTTTTAAATTATTTAATTATTTATTTCACTACACAGTATAGACACGCCCACCGGCTTCTGTGATTGGGTGCAGTGTGACACCAGTCACTCAGCGTGGGGGCGTGTCTCACTGTAACCAATCATAGGCGCCGGTGGGCGGGGAAAGCAGGGAATACGAGATTGTTTAATGGGCGGCCGGCTTTTTCAAAACAGTAAAAGCCGCCGGAGTAGTGTGAATGCCGTGCAGCGCCGCGCCGGAGATCGGGGATCGGTGAGTATATGAGAGAGGGGGTAAGAGGGATAGACTGACATGGACAGAGAGTGAGGGACAGAGATAGTGACCGACTGACAGAGATTACTGAATGACAGACATTGTGAGGCGCTTCAGAACGCAGCTTTTCAGCTGCGCTCTGAAGCAGACCTTTTTTAAGCTGCGGTGCAGAGCGCACACCTGCGCACATAGCATCAGACACCAAAATCGTATGAGGGATGTCACACGTTACAATTGACTGGGTTCGTGCAACAAAACGCTCAATTCTACACAAAGATACGATGTGTTTGCGATCAACGGTTTTGCGTTCAATCCTGATCGCACGTAGATGTCACACGCAGATACCTCACAAACGATGCCGGATGTGCGTCACTTACAACTTGACCCCAACGACTGATTGTGAGATATATTGAAGCGTGTGTTGGGGGCTTAAGCCAGCTACCTACCCATCTACACATATTTTCCCCGAGCCCAAGCTTTCTCATTTTACTTAGCAGTCTTTTATGTGGGACAGTGTCAAATGCTTTACCGAAGTCGAGATAAATGACATCCAATGATTCTCCTGAATAGATATGTGGTGGGTGTCCTCCCCATACTGCTTTAAATGTCTGTGGCATTGGGGAACCTTGCAGTCACCGCTGATTCTCATTCCCAGAGTAACAAAGCAGCTCCATTTTTCAGGGCAGCACGGTGCCTCAGTGGTTAGCACTATACAGTGGGCAGGCCAGGCCTCAGTGCTTAGCACTGTACAGTGAGCAGCTCGGTGGTTTGCACTGTAGTGGGTAGCGCAGTAGCTCAGTGGTTAGCACTATCAGTGCTTGGCACTATACAGTGCGCAGCACAGTAGCTCAGTGGTTAGTACTATACAGTGGGCAGCACTGTGGCTTCGTAGTTAGCACTGTACAGTGGGCAGCATGGTAGCTCAGTAGTTAGCACTGTACAGTGGGCAGCACGGTAGCTCAGTGGTTAGTGTACCGCCCCGCGGGTTGGCTGGCTGCCGAGCTGCTCGGATCCATGCTCTTCACGGACTTGGGGTTCACGTCGCTCCGTAATGGGGGGTTGGCGCTACACGCGGGGACTTCGGTGGGGAGTTCCACGGCCGGGGCCCTGGTGGTATGTAAGTGATTTTTAAGTTCATGACGCCACCCACTGGTTGTGGTGAATGGATGGACACCACCGCTGCCGTTGACTAGGCCTCCCAGGGACGGTGTTGCACAGCTTGATGTTGACCCCTTCGTGGGTAGGGGAATGTTGGTCCCGGGGGAGGCGCTGAGGCGGGAGATTGGATACGTGCTGGGGTGTCTGTGCGGTGCAGTGCGGTGCGCGGCCCGAAGGCACTGGTGTACTCACTATGACGCAACAGACTGGAGTCTCTGGTAAACCAAGCGGGATGATGAACGGGGCCCGCAGCTAGCTGCAGCTTCTCCCTGAACAGGTTGGTGATTTCTGCCTTTCTCCTGCACCTCCTTAATGTGAATGTTCTGACTCCTATGCCTAAGCAATGGTAGTCCACTCCCCGGCTTGCTGGGTGTCGGAGGAGCCCTGTTTGCCCGCAGACGCTGGCCCTTTGGGTCTCTATGCCTTGGCGGTGGCTTTACCCTAAAAGGTTGGGCTGTTGTCTTCAGTCGGGTCTTGTGTGGGAAAGGTCCTAAAGTCCAGTCCTCAATCAGTTGATTCGACTTAGCCTAGTGGGTTCTGGGCTTCGTACTGGGTCTGAGAACCCCTCCTGGTGCTCAATCGGTTCCCCGGTTCGGTACCGGCAGGCCACTGCCCGACCCCGGTCCCTACAGTTCCACTGGCTGTAATCCCAGCTCCTGCAGGCGGCCACCACCGTCTGCCTCCTTGCCAGAGGTGACTGGGCTCCGACCCAGCCACCTGAGAAGACTATTGGCAGGCCTGGTCACAAGTCTGCCCTTGAACTCGACTTCTCTCCTCCACTGTCAAAGCTACTCTCTAACTCTGTTTTTCCCGCCTCCAGGCCTGTGAACTCCTCAGTGGGCGGAGCCAACTGCCTGGCTCCACCCCCCTGGTGTGGACATCAAACCTGGAGGGAGGTGACAAGGGTTTTTAAGATTGGCTGCTGTCACCTTTTTAGGGAGGGGTTGTGTGTGCATGGGACTACCTGGGACGACCTGACTAATCCAGGGCCTCACATTAGCACTGTACAGTGGGCAGCATGGGAGCTCAGTGGTTAGCACTGTACAGTGGGAAGCACAGCGGTTCAGTGGTTAGCACTGTACAACAATGGGCAGTACGGTGACTCAGTGGTTAGCACTGTATAGTGGGCAAGCACGGTGGCTCAGTGGTTAGACTTTAGCAGATGATTTGCACTGATCGCATCATTTTAGATAAGCTGAGCTGTACAGGAAATTTGGAAAATGAGGCCTTTGGCACTCTCTGCAATCAGCACATTGTTTATAGACATATGACAATGAATTGTCCAGTTTACGGTTAAAAATAGCACAACGGAGGAAAATCATGGAGACCATCTCTGATCAGCCTATAGGACATATTGACATAGTTCGGGAGCAGCTACCACTTTGGTGGCCCTCTCTGAGCTAGAACAGAGAACTTCGCCATAATGGGAACACCACATGGATCCTCCTGAACCATCTATGTATTACCCATAAAGATGTCACAGAAAGAACTAATCATCTTTTTAGTGGTAGCTACCCCTGTGCCGGTATACTTATTCTGGGCAAAGCTGTCTCGAGAGGTTACCAGGATTAGAAAGCCATTTTTCCTTCCAGAATAGGATTCGTCCTTGAAATACTTCTAGCAATAAATAGTGTTTCATAAATCAGCCGCAGGTTATAGTCTCCGTATGACATGGCAGCTGTTAGCTGTGTCCATCACACTGATTTTGTATGATTAATCATGGCCTGTCACTTTTTCCCCAAAACAGGAACACCTCCAGCACTTTCACACTATTTAAACTATGAAGTAAATGATGAGGTCTTACATTTGGCACTGCTACATTGCTACCTGGCAAGAGCCATATTAAAGTATACAAAGCTTAGGGGGTATTCTAAAATTAGGCGCCACAGGATTAGGCAGCCCATAAAAAAAAAAAAGAGTAACTAACTATACTTACGGGTACCTTGAATGCTACTAGCTTACAATTAGTTCTACCTAAAAATGTAAAGGTCCAAATGCAGATTGGACTAAAGTCGACCAAACCCGTCCATATCGGAGAGATCGGCCAACTCTCAAATGTGTCTGGGAACCTCCCGACTCGCTCCAAACAGATGCTGTAGGGGAAGATAAGGGTCTGGTAGCTTGGATTTTAATATCGAACCTTTTGGTGTCTGGCAGTGATTTTCTCTGTCCTCCCTTTTGAAAACTGATGAATGTTTGGCTGAGCTGCACGTTCCTGTGCATTGGAGAGGCAGGAGAACTCGCTGATGTCCGAAAGAGCGTTCAACCAACAATTATCTAATGCTTTTGGCCTTATCATGGTTTTGATCCGCGGTGCTCTGCTCTCCTGCAGAGCCGATGCTCTGTTTTGTGTTGTGTTCCGGTGGACGGGTTGTTCCCAGCCTCGGGTCCTGCGCTGGTGTTGGGAGGAGCCTGTTTTTAGGAGCCTCATTTCAGGTGATTGCTCTGCTTCATTAGGGAGCGATTTTGACCGGAACACCGCCAATTGTAGTTCCTGCTCTACAGTGAGTGCTTCGATTTGATCTTGTCTTGCTACCCCATACCTTTGTGACATTTCCCCCTGGCTTCTGACCTCCGTCTCGTACCCTGACTTTGGCTCTCCTTTCTTCCCTGTGTACCTTACGTGACTTCCTGGCTCTGACCTCCGGCTTGTTTGACTACTCGTCCACTAGTTTCATCTAGTGACACCTTGTGGTTAATCATCACAGCTAACTTAGAAAATGATATTGGACTTGTGCGTGTACCTATTTATAGCAGCTCCAATGGAGCATACTTCCACTTATAGGCAAAGGGTTATTACGTGGATAACACTAGTGAAAAATCAAATAGAGACCAAGGGAAGGAGAATCAGGAAATAGGGTCCCCCATTGTGATTTGGGTTCTGAATTCACTTGTTGCGAATTTGCTTATACTGGAGTGGGGCACCCTCTTTATTTTATTATAGGGCATCATGGTTCCTTGTTAATACAGTCATGACTGAAAGTGTTGGCACCTTGAAATTGTTCCAGAAAATGAAGTATTGTTCCCATAAAATTATTGCAGTTACACATATGTCATACACATTTTTAACAACACAAAAATAGAGAAAAATTGGACATAATTTCACACAAAACCCTCAAAATAGGTAGAACAAAATTATTGGTATCTTTCCAAAATTGTAGGTAGACAAATTTGTTTCAAACATATGATGCTCGTTCAAATTCACCTGTGGCAAGTAACAGGAGTGGGCAATATGAAAATCACACCTGAAACCAGATTAAACAAAAGGGGAGAAGTTGACTCAATCTTTGCATTGTGTGACTGTGTGCGCCACACTAAGAATAGAGAACAGAAAGAAGAGAACTGTCTGAGGACTTGAAAAACAAAATTGTTGAAACATATCAACAATCTCCAGGTGACAAGTCTATCTCCAGAGATCTGATGTTGCTTTGTCCTTGATGTGTAACATAATCCAGAAGATTACAACCTATAGCACTGTAGTTAATCTCACTTTCTGCGGACGGCAGAGAAAAATTGATGAAAGATTACAACACAGTATAGTGCAGATGAAGGATAAACAGTCCCAATCAAGGTCCCAAAAAATTCAAACTGTCCTGCAGACTCAGTTTGCCAAAATGAACGCAATTAAGCCTAAATCCTTCTGGCAAAGCGTCTTATGAGCAGGAGAGACCAAGATAGAGCTTTTTGTTAAAGCACATCATTCTACTGTTTACGGACAATGGAATGAGGCCTATAAAGAAAAGAACACCGTACCTACAGTCAAATATGGTGGAGGCTCAAAGATGTTTGGGGTTGTTTTGCTGCTTCTGGCACTGGGTGCCTTGGCCATGTGCAAGGCATCATGAAATGTGAAGATTACCAAAGGATTTTGAGTTGCTATGTAGTGCTCAGTGTCAGAAAGCTGGGTGTGTGTCCTAGGTCTTGGGTCTTCCAGCAGTAGAATGACCCCAAACATACTTCAAGAAGCCGTCAGAAAAGGATGGAAACAAAGCGCTGAAAAATTCTGAAGTGGCAGGTGGCCAGATCTAAATCCCATTAACACCTGTGGGGAGATGTTAAAATTGCTGTTGTGAGAAGGCGCCTTCAAATATGAGACCTGGAACAGTTTGCAAAAGAAAAAAAGTGCTCCAAAAGTCAAATTGAGAGGTGTATAGCAAGCAATTCATTGCAGTTATTTAATCAAAAGAAACCAAATATTAAGTTCAGGGTGACAATGTTGTCATATTTTAAGTTTTGCATGAAATTATGTCCAATTTTTCTTTATTTCCCTCTTTTTTTGTGTTGTTCCAATACACACAAAGGAAATAAACACATGTATAACAAAACATATGTTCTTGCAATAATTTTCTGGGAGAAATACTTAATTTTCTGGAACAATTTTAAGAGCGGCCAACACGTTTGGCCATAACTGTACCTCTATACATAAAACCATTACCAACTAAAAAAGGGTTTGTCCCACAATGAAAACAGTGAAAAAAGGGTTTATAATTATGTCTCATCACTGTAATTCTACAAATGGATCTCCAGCGAATACCAAAATGTTGATGATCTTTTCAAAATGTATGGAACTAATGGAGCTAGCCAAGCACCATCTTCACCAGTCTCATAGATTTTGGATGGGGAAGCACTGTGCATGTGAAATTGCTGTTCCATTCAAAGGGGGGACATGAGACCCCAAATTTCAAAATCGTGAGGTTCCAATAGTGATCAGTTTTGATTGTGGGACAATTGTTTTAAAGAAACCAAAAAATGTGCACCTTGTTATGCATATTATTAAGGCAAGAAAGAGTGGCGCATGACAGCTAGAGATGAGCGAACCTGATGCTCGGTTTTTGGGCTGAACACTTTACAAAAAGTAAAAAAACACCCAAAGTTTGAGTGTTTTACGCATGCTGACCACTCACATGAGCATCGCTGAGCTCGGGTACACTCGGTGCTCAGCCCGGTGCAAGCCACTTGCAGCGTTTGAACGGCTCACATTGTGGGTAACATCAACGTGATCGGATGTAATGAGCACCGAAATAAAAAAAAATATGGAAAAAGCCTGCCCACCCTCCCCCGGAAGTGTTCTGCTTATGGCTGGCTGGATGTGGGACACGAACTGACAATCAGTGACTTCCATTGGGGTTCAGGTCAAGTCCGAACCCATTGAGGGTCGGTTCGGCTGCACCAGCTGAACCAAACTTCTACTGGTTTACTCATTTCTAATGACAGCCACCTCAGGCCACGCACTAGAAATAAGTGCATCAGGTTATTTGTGCATCAGGTTATTCAGGATGTTGATCTCCCTAAGGTCAACCATCCTTACCTATATAGTCTTCTACTAGGCATTGCTCCCACTAGCCAGTTTCCTACTCCACACTGATGAGGGGCAAATACCCCGAAAAAGCTGTCTGTGGATGGATACCATATTTTGGCATAGGTGGTCTCCTTGACAGGAGACTGCCCTTCCCGTGGTTTTTCCTTCCCGGTGAAAGACCTGGCTAGTTTCCTGCCAGCGTTGAGAAACATGTGATGGTGTCTCCGCGGCTTCCTTGTTTTCATTTCTATTTGAGCATTTCTTAAAATTAAAATTAATCGTCAATTTTGCAGTCTCCTTAAAGGGATTGTCACATAATGACAGCTCCTTTTCCAAAATATGCCTGTTCAGTTGATCACCATGAATCCGGCTTATCTCTTCCCTGGTCACCTCTGCATGAAACAAATGAGATCTTATATGCTGGGTGTTCAAATCATTGACTGTCCAGGTCATAAATGGACATGTACGGTCCACCAGAAAATGAGCTACTCTAACAGGCACAGAGAAGGTATTGTGATCATGGGCATGGGTTATTCGGACGAGACCGATACGTGTAAATACAAAGCAGTGGGCAAGCCGAATTTCCTACAGCTGCTGCCCTCATGCTATTGTTATAATACCAATTGTAAATGACACCTCGGTGAATGGGTTGAGAAAATGAATAGAGAGATAATTGACGGTCATCAGTGACATCTTGAGGCTCATGGGCCCCAATGTAAAATCCAACGGGGCCCCTAACTATCATGGGATTTTAATAGTATTTTTCTTCTTATATGGGCTAAAGGGACCTTCTGGGCCCCGCTTGAGGTCCGGACTGCATCTGCAATCCCTACATCCACTATTGTTACGCCCCGAACTGTCGTCACATTATGGGCAGCACCTTTGGACCTGTATTGAACAGAGGGGGAGAACTGCTAGGGGGAATTTGAAGAGAACCAACCAACAGGATTTTCACATATAAAGTAAAGCCAGGACTATACTGGCACTAGGATGCTGAAAGTAACCATAGCTTTTGTTCTGTGATTGGAGGTTTTATTTCAGAAATATGTGCAAATAAAGTAACAGAAATGCACTGCTATTTGATTGACAGGTGCAACAGAAAATATAATAGGTGGATCGGGTTTTGTTATCTATTCCTGCCCCTTTCTGCCTGGCCTTGGTAGATGCAAGACTGTAAGGGCTCCTTCCAGGTATGAGTCATGGGGCATGTTAGAGATGCAGCCCATACAGTTTAACATCTACAGAGTCCAAACAGCAGACATGGGTGGGAAAAGATAGCAAAACCCCACACACATATTCACTTCCAGTTCCACTTGTGAATCAAATAACAGTGCATTGCTGGATCTTTACTTGCACATACAGTACAGACCAAAAGTTTGGACACACCTTCTCATCTCTAGAACAACTATTAAGAGGAGACTTTGTGCAGCAGCCTTCATGGTAAAATAGCTGCTAGGAAACCACTGCTAAGGACAGGCAACAAGCAGAAGAGACTTGTTTGGGCTAAAGAACACAAGGAATGGACATTAGACCAGTGGAAATCTGTGCTTTGGTCTGATGAGTCCAAATTTGAGATCTTTGGATCCAACCACAGTGTCTTTGTAGAAAAGGTGAACGGATGGACTCTACATGCCTGGTTCCCACCGTGAAGCATGGAGGAGGTGTGACAATGTGGGGGTGCTTTGCTGGTGACACTGTTGGGGATTTATTCAAAATTGAAGGCATACTGAACCAGCATGGCTACCACAGCATCTTGCAGCAGTGTGCTATTCCATCCGGTTTGCGTTTAGTTGGAGCATAATTTATTTTTCAACAAGACAATGACCCCAAACAGACCTCCAGGCTATGTAAGGGCTATTTGACTAAGAAGGAGAGTGATGGGGTACTACACCAGATGACCTGGTCTCCACAGTCACCAGACCTGAACCCAATTGAGATGGTTTGGGGTGAGCTGGACCGCAGAGTGAAGGCAAAAGGGCCAACAAGTGCTAAGCATCTCTGGGAACTCCTTCAAGACTGTTGGAAAATCATTTCCGGTGACTACCTGTTGAAGCTCATCAAGAGAATGCCAAGAGTGTGCAAAGCAGTGATCAAAGCAAAAGGTGGCTACTTTGAAGAACCTAGAATATAAGACATATTTTCAGTTGTTTCACACTTTAAGTATTTCATTCCACGTGTTTTCATTCATAGTTTTGATGTCTTCAATGTGAATCTACAATTTTTAGAGTCATGAAAATAAAGAAAACTCTTTGAATGAGAAGGTGTGTCCAAACTTTTGGTCTGTACTGTATTTCTGAAATAAAACTTCCAATCTCCGAACAAAAGGTATGGTTATATTCAGCGTCCTAGCGCCAGTATAGCACTGGCTTTATTTTATATATGAAACTCCTGCTGGTTGGTCCTCTTTAATTTCTCCACTGTAGACCTCTATTATCACATTTATTTTTATTTATAAAGACTGTAATTCAGATACTAAATATAGGTCCGAGTTGCTCATGATTCACTGCCCTAATATATTACTTTAGATCGTTCTCCTTTTTCCTGTCCAACCAAAATGTATTTTTCAAAAACTGTAAATCCTAAAACTCACCTAACATGAATTTTCCACTTAAGTGCTAGTTTCCTAATGTCAGAAGAATTACATGATTATATTTCCACTAATCACCTTAAAGTAGGATGATCATAAGTGTTAAATTCTAGGAAATTAAGTATTTAAATGCTTCTGTTGGCAAAGAAATATCAGCGCACTGAGGGTTTCAGTAGTTTTCAACAAAGCCCTTATTCACAGATTATGCGCCCCTTAACTCAGGGGTGGCTAATGGTGATAGTCAGCGTTATCAGTGATGACTTAAAAGTGTTTTCTGTACAATATCTGTATATTTCTCTTATGGAGAAATAAAAATGTGATAGAGAGACGTTCCTTGTTAAGAAACACCCTCTACAAACCAGATTGAAGAGGCAATATGTAAGATGGGCTTCTGCCCTGGAGGATGCAAGTCAAGTATGATGGACAACCATTTTTTTTTTGGGAATGTTGCAGTTCTGTTTAGCTGAGAATACTTCTTCAGGGGCGGTTGAGTTTCCCGGGACCAAACATTGAAGAGCTCCGAAAATGGGTTTTCCTCCTTAGACAATCTCATTTAATCAGAACTCTCTGTTCTAAAGGCCACTTTACACGCAACGACATCGCTAACGAGATGTCGTTGGGGTCACGGAATTCGTGACGCACATCCGGCCTCGTTAGCAACGTCGTTGCGTGTGAAGCACAGGAACGACCGTTAACGATCAAAATTACTCCCCTTATCGTTGATCGTTGACGCGTTGTTCTAATCCAAAATATCGTTGCTGTTGCAGGACGCAGGTTGTTCGTCGTTCCTGCGGCAGCACACATCGCTACGTGTGACACCGCAGGAACGTGGAACTACATCGTACCTGCAGCCGCCGGCAATGAGGAAGGAAGGAGGTGGGCGGGATATTCCGCCCGCTCATCTCTGTCCCTCCGCTTCTATTGGACGGCTGCCATGTGACGACGCACGAACCACCCCCTTAGAAAGGAGCAATTTGCCCGTGATGCACAACCGACGGGGGCGGGTACACTCGCTAGCGATATCTATACCGATATCGCTGCGTGTAAAGTGCCCTTTACTGCCCTATTACCCAAATTTTTGTGAAAATTCAGGTGTAAAAGAAAAACTAATTAAAGTTTTATATTTTTCTTACTATTACAAAATTACACACTTTTTAAATTTCCTCTTGAAAATACAGGGAATAATGGAAAAATTCACGGTATCGCTGCGCTGCTCAGAGAGGGTAGTGATGAGGTTATTGAGATATAGATTTATTAGATATTTACATGCCACTACACGTTTCGGGGGTACAACCTCCCCCTTCCTCAGGTAGCCTCAGGGCTGGTGAATCACTGCAATCGTGATCACGGGACCGTCTGACCCGGAGGAGGAGCTGCTAACAGACGCCGGTCCGGCGGCTGCACACTGCACGTGGAAACCTCGATCGTGTGAGCAGAGTCCTGCGGGGCCAGGAGGACGGGATCCCTGCTGACAAGGAGCTGCAAACCTGCGATTTCCCCCTCCAGTACTACTAACAGTGTTGTACCTGCTGTACAACACTATCAGGTGAGTGTGCAGCTCACACCGCACATATTTCTGTGCTTAAGATCCCACACAGGAACGCCCTCTCTTTTTATTCATCTCTTGAAAATACAGAAACTTACTGCTGAAATTATTTGTGCACTGATCTTCAAAAAGAGGATAGTTAATATTTATCTTCTTTGTTTATAATTGTCTCAAGTGGAAATATAATGTCAAGGTTTGACTTGGAAAGAAGCAGCTAGATTTATTAGCATTTTAATGCTGTAATTTTGTAAAAGTGTCTACATGGCAAGTTGAAATATTTGAGGGTTTTTTAATTTATAATTTAGATTTAATTCCACTAAGGTATTTTATACATAGTTTTGCACTACCCATAGCAAAGTGGTATAAATGAAGCAAGGACGGGCCCTTTGACTTCATGGAATGATCCAAGATGCCAATCCTTATTTCCTTTGATATCTGCCATCTGGATAGAGTAAAGGCCCCCATACACTTTAGGTGGCTGTTGGACAAGCAATGGCTTGGGCGATCATTCAATCAACAGCTAACTCTGCAGTCTCTCCCATACACAGGAGCATTCGCTCCATCAAGAAGCCTGTGCCAAATATTGAATGGGACATACCAGATCCTTAAAGGTGTGGGCTGAAGGCAGAAGACATTTCAGTGTAAATCTCTATCACTTTATTGCCCTAATCTAAACAAATGTCTAATATGGTTGCATTAAAAATTCCCTACTCTTCCCTGTCTACACTAACTTCTATTGATTTTTTTTACCTACTTCCTGTCATATGATGCTTTGAGTATCCCAGTGCATCCAGGGATACTCAAACAAAGCATCATCAGGGGGCAGAGGCTGCAGTCACTACCACAGCCAGTGCCTCCTCCCTGAAACAAAGCATCATCATTAACGCTCATTTCAGGGGCTGGGCTGGTCCCTGCGTGCTATCATTGTGCGATCTGGACAGTGATAGCATGCTCTGTGTTGCTGGATCAGGACAGCCAGCAACAGAGCAGCGTACACTGTTAGTATGCATTGTCACAGTAACTGGAGGTGTTCAGAGACTAGCAGTGCCACTCCGTAAGTGACATCACTTGCATGGACAGTGCTGTTCTCTGAACACGGCCAGTTACTGTGACAAAACGTACTAACCGTGTACGCTGCTCTGTTGCCGGCTTTACTGCCATGACCCGGCAATACCGAGCATGCTGTCACTGTGCAGGTCGCCCAATGACAGAACACAGGGAAAAGACCAGCCCGTGAATTGCATTACTGATGACAATTCATTTCAGGGATGGACAAAGCTAAGGTAGATGAAACAGCGCAATAGGGTATTATTCAATGACAGATTGTTGATAAGACAGTAAGATAAGTCAGCTAAGACAAGTCTCCTCACTTGATGTGGTTGTATGTGACATAACTATTGTAAGATATATAGCAGCTGCTGTAGACCAACGGGTGAAAACACCGGAGACAGATGAATGGGAATAAATGTGGTTCCTCTGCGCTGCCGTAAATGACCAGAAGAGATGAGTCCAGGATCATAAAACATTCTGTATGGTTTATCAACGCGTTTCACGGCTCGCACGCCTCTTCATTAGGACAAAAA
Source organism: Anomaloglossus baeobatrachus (assembly GCF_048569485.1). NCBI lineage: Eukaryota > Metazoa > Chordata > Amphibia > Anura > Aromobatidae > Anomaloglossus > Anomaloglossus baeobatrachus. The sequence goes on from NC_134364.1 coordinate 36,889,411, forward strand.
ACATAAATTTTATATATTAGCTGTAGTACCCGGGCGTTGCCCGGGATAGTAACTGTCTCTGTCTCTCTCCCAGTCTCTATATGTGTGTCGCTGTCTGTCTGTCTCTTTCCTTGTCTGTCTGTTTCTATCTCTCTGTCTGTATTTGTATCAGTCTATCTGTCTCCATCTCTGTGTCTGTCTCTATCTCTATGTGTGTGTGTGTCTATCTGTCTCTCTCTTTGCCCGTCTCTCTCTTTCCAGGGCTGTCTCTTTGCCCGGCTGTCTCTTTGCCCGGCTGTCTCTTTGCCCGGCTGTCTCTTTGCCCGGCTGTCTCTTTCCAGGGCTGTCTCTTTCCAGGGCTGTCTCTTTCCAGGGCTGTCTCTTTCCAGGGCTGTCTCTTTGCCCATCTGTCTCTTTCCCCATCTGTCTCTTTGCCCATCTGTCTCTTTGCCCATCTGTCTCTTTGCCCATCTGTCTCTGTCTGTGTCTCTGTCTGTCTGTCTTTTTCTGTCTCTCTCTATCCGTCTCACCACTGACATCTTATTACCTCACACATAATCTTCTTATATTAACAGTTTATTTTGTTCCTATAACAACCACTGACAGTTGCTATTAATAGCCAGCAGCTCCCACCACCATTCAGTTAAATGGAGGCAGGATATTGGTGAATAACTGTAAAGCGCGAGGTTACATTTTCCCATCAAAACATAGTCTATGACGTTCCCTGGGTCACATGGGGCGTCTGTGCAAAATTTCGTGATTGTTAATGCGACGGTGCGGATTCCTTTAGCGGACATACACACATACATACACTGAGCTTTATATATATATATATGCCAATGTATGTAAAGCGCTGTGGAATTAATAGCGCTATATAAATGAATAAAATTATTATTATTATTATATATATATATATATATATATATATATATATATATATATATATATATATATATAATTTTTTTTTTTTTGTATGATCCTGGACTCTTCTCATATGGACATTTTAAGGCAGCACAGAGGAACCACACTTATTCCCATTCATCCGTTTCAGGGATAGGGCAGAGGCTGTGACAGTGATCGCAGCCTCTGCCCCCTGAACATGCTTCTTTTATGTCTAAAAATTTTAGTGCGGATAAATCACCATTGTGTACTCTTAAAAATGTTTGGAAACCGCAGAACTAGTCAATATATTCGTATTAACCGCATCAGACATATATCTGCGGATGTGTTTCTTCAGAGGACCACTTGTGCACCTGACATATTGTATCATGAATCAAGATAAAAAATTAGCACATATAGAGAAAAACAATGTTAGATATGTGGGCAAAAGAGCTCCTACAATTGGTTCATTATTATTACCAATTTTTTTTGCTAATATCAATGAGTCTAAGAATGAAACTGGCTCTCTTTCGAAGAGCTTTTTCAATTGTGGTCATGGAAGATGTGTATTTTGTGAACATACACTTAAAGGGAACCTGTCATCAGATTTTTCCCTATTAAACTAAAAGAATCACCTTCTGCAGCTCCTGGGCTGTATTCTATGAAGGTGCACCTTGGCACTGACTCCCCTTACAGACTCCAAAAATAACTTTATAAAACTTGGCCGTTAGGTATGCTACTTACTTTGGTTGGCCAGATGGGCAGGCTCATTTTCTGCTCCTGTCCCCCCTCCTGCCGCTGATTGCCGTCCTCCTTCCTTGATTGACGGGATGATGCCCTCCGTCATCCTCCTCGTCGCATTTTCAAATCTCGCGCCTGTGCAGTTAGGTCTGCTCACGCAGGCGCAGTTCGCTCTGCCATATCGCGGCCAGGGCAGAAAACAGCTGCCCTCGCTGGCGCCGGTGAGCTCAGTGCGCAGGCGCAAGATTATGGGCGGATACAAGCATGGTGCTGGTGAGGTCATGCACAGCGCCGACATCACCAGCGCCATGCTCGTACCCGCCCATAATCTCGCACCTGCGCATTTAGCTCATCGGCGCGAGCGAGAGCAGCTATGTTTTCTGCTCTGGCCGCGATATGTCAGAGCAAACTGCGCCTGCGCGAGCAAACCTAACTGCACAGGCATGAGATTTCAAACTGCGACGAGGAGGATGAGGGATGGCGTCATTCCGTCAATCAAGGAAGGAGGACGGCGATCAGCAGCAGGAGGGGGATAAAGGAGCAGAAAATGAGCCCGCCCATCTGGCCAACCAAGGTAATTAGCATACCTAACGGCCAAGTTTCATAAAGTTATTTTTGGGGTCTGGAAGGGGAGTCAGGGCCAAGATGCACCTTCTTAGAATGCAGCCCATGAGCTGCAGAATGTGATTCTTTTAGTTTAATAGGGAAAAATCTGGTAAACGGTTTCCTTTTAAAAATAACTCCTTTGGGAGAAGGTGCCCAGGGAACTAGACTAATTGCCCGTTTGTGGAGTAGGAAAGTAATTTTTCTCTGATATGTCGCAATTAGTATGTGCCTCATGTTGTTTTTTTTTTCCTCTAGATCAACATGTTAGGTTACTGCTTGAAATTGATGGACTTATGTCTACATTCAACCTAAAAAACTATGAAACTACGAGCGACCGCTAACGATCATAAATACTCACCAAATCGTTGATCGTTGACACGTCGTTCATTTTCAAAATATCGTTGCTCGTGCTGGCGCAGGTTGTTCGTCGTTCCTGAGGCAGCACACATCGCTACGTGTGACACCCCGGGAATGACGAACAACAGCGTTCCTGCGTCCTCCGGCAACGAATTGTGAGTGACGTGAATGCGGCTGCTTTCCACCCCTCCGCCTCTATTGGTGGCCCGCTGATTGACGTGGCTGTGATGCTGTACGAACCACCCCCTTAAAAAAAGAGGTTGTTCGCCGTCCACAGCAACGTCGCTAGGAAGGTAAGTCCGTTTGATGCGTCCTAGCGATATTGTTCACCTCGGGCAGCGATTTGCCCGTGACGCACAAACGACGGGGGCGATGTTGCAGCGTGTAAAGCGGCCTTTACTGGTTTCTTCAAGCCGGTGTTAATCACCCCGCTGGCTGCAGTCATAGATAGTAACACATGCAACACCAGAACTCGCTTAGCCAACCAGAACCGTTCACTTTTATTCTTCACACCAATATGACAGACATGGCCTCACTTTCCTTCCCTCCTTTCAGTTTGGGCTACTACTCCTCGACCTGTTCCCCTCTTGGAGTTTGGATCTCTTCCTCAAGCTTTAGGGTCTGTGTCCCCTTCCCCTTGACTCTGTTCACCTTCGTCCAATTCTGGGCCCCGGAGACTCTCTAGCCGGATGATTCTCTAAGCTCGTTGGGGTGAGTCATAGGCTCCGGATCTCACAAGGTTGTTTCAGGGATCATTGATTGGCTCTAGCACCGATGGCACGTCTTCTAACACTTGAAACCTATTTTACACTGGCTCCTCTCAAGACCTTCCAACTGTCTGATTTTTCCACATCTGTCATTTCCCCTTTAACCTTGCCTCTTCCATCCTGCTGCTATCTTGGCACAAACACTAAATGCCGCTTTACACGCAACGACATCGCTAACGAGATGTCGTTGGGATCACAAAATTCATGACACACATCCGGCCTAGTTAGCGACGTTGTTGCGTGTGACACGTACGAGCGACTGCTAACGATGCAAAATACTCACCAAATCGTTGATTGTTGACGCGTCGTCCATTTCCCAAATATCGTTGCTGAATTTGGACGCAGGTTGTTCGTCGTTCCTGAGGCAGCACACATCGCTACGTGTGACACCCCAGGAATGACTAACAATACCGTACCTGCGTCCTCCGGCAACGAGGTGGGCGTGACTTTCATGCGGCTGCTCTCCGCCCCTCCACTTCTATTGGACGCCTGCCATGTGACGTCGCTGTGATGCCGCACGAACCGCCCTCTTAGAAAAGAGGAATTTGAAATAACATAGAAGGAAAAGTGCACAGCACTGCTTACCCTTTCAAGAGGTAGTGAGATGATCCCATTTCACCACTAAGCAGTGTGGTTGTTGCTTTGTGACATCGGGCACAATCCTGAAAAAATTCCTGGTATGATGGAAGCTGCTGTCTCAACCGTGGTGCTATTGCCCAGACGAAGCCATCAATTCATAGAAAATAAAAGAGCGGGCAGCACTCTGCAGGTAGCTTCAGACAGCTTTATTTTTCGATGCTGACAGGTGTAACAGACATGAGGGAGTGGAGGGAGGGGAGCACGAGGACGACGGTACCGTTTCGCACCTCTAGGGGCGTTTTCACGTGAAAGCGCCCCTAGAGGTGCGAAACGGTACCGTCGTCCTCGTGCTCCCCTCCCTCCACTCCCTCATGTCTGTTACACCTGTCAGCATCGAAAAATAAAGCTGTCTGAAGCTACCTGCAGAGTGCTGCCCGCTCTTTTATTATTCTCTTAGAAAAGAGGCTGTTCGCCGGCCACAGCGACGTCGTTAGGAAGGTAAGTATGTGTGACGGGTACTAGCGATTTTGTCTGCCACGGGCAGCGATTTACCCGTGACGCACAAACGACGGGGGCGGGTGTGAACGCTAGCGACATCGCTAACGATGTCACAGAATGTAAAGCGCCCTTAAGTGGCGCATTCGGTGACAGTCCTCCTCCACTGTACCTGTAACCTGCACCCAGGTAGCAGCATAACATAATAACATATAGAATTTGTATAACACATAAGATACATGGCATAAACAGTACAGGGGAGAGTCTACCCTCGTCTACATATACACTGAAAACAATTTTTGTTTTCGTACTGAATGGACTTAATCACGTAGTTTCATCTCAGAAATCATTTTCTCTGTCCATTTATCCCAATGGTCATTGTACTGACTGTGAATTTCTCCATTTTCTGAGACGTCTTTGTTTCACCCGCCATCTTTTGTAAACATGTGTCATCACAAAAGAGGGACTTGAAAGAATTGCACAAAACCTCCACATGTTTAATGCTGCAAATTCCCCACACAAGTTGAGGTTTCCCATGCTTTACTGTAATACTGTAGCCTAAGTCCCTTATTGGGATAGGAAAGCTCATGGTAACATGGCGAACATTCATCAAACTGCAGGAGACAGGACGCAGGTGGAATATACATGACCAAATCAGTTTCCCAGAAAATGACGTGATCATGATACGATGCTGACTTCCAGCCATGTTTTCAGGCCACTCCTGTCCTGATAAGTTCCCTTGCAGTATGAAAGGTGAATACTTTGTGGATTTATCCTGACAGTTTGGCTTGTTATGGTTGTTGTTATATTGGGAACACTTACCTTTCATTTTTCAACCTGCCTTACAAAAAATAGTTATTGGATAACAAATAGTTAAAAATATAAGGAATATGGAATGGCACAACGCTCCTTGAAAGTGAAGTACAGTTAAAGGGGTATTACCATCTCCAAGATCCTATCCCAATATGTAGTAGCTTTATTAATAAAATAATATCAAATACCTCCAATTAGAACTGTAGTATAGTTCTTCTAAAAAGCTATGTCACTTACCGTATGTGCAGGGCATTGCAGGACCTTTAGGTATCCATGGTTATGACCAGAAGCAACTAATTAACTATCACTATATGCATGCTCGTAACCATGGATACCTAAGGTCCTACAATGCCCTGCACATAAGGTTAAGTGACATAGTGAATCAGGAGAACTATACTACATTTCTAATTGGAGGTATTTGCTAATATTATTATTATTACTACACCTACTACATATTAGGATAGGATCTTAGAGATGGGAATAACCCTTTAAATTTGTGGTCTTTAAGATTATACTGTCATTTGTGCTTACCTGATACTGATACTCCTTTCCTTCAGTCATTGTTGCGTGGTTGCTTTTGTTTATAGCATAGCTGTAATGAATGACTCCACTCAGCTAGGGTGTCTATTGGAATTCAATGGAGTCATAAATCCACCTGCCCCCTTCTACATGCTGACGGTGCTGATCCCCCTCCCATGCTTTAATGAGGTTTTTTTTATCTCATTGGCTGTTTTGTAGATAAGTAAAAACCTCTTGTTACATGACACGTATAAGATTAAAGGGGTCTCCCACTATATCCATATCAAATTGTCGGGGAGCTGACATCCGACACAATAAGCCGATCATCTTTTAGACTCCCTGGTAGCTGCCAGGTGTAATCAGTGCCACGATGCAGAATACGACCACTAAATATACAGTTTATTGGCCACTCTCAGGTACTGCAGATCAGCTACTTTTCACATGAACAGTGTGACACATCATGGCTGTTCTGCTTCATCACATAGCGCACCAATCTGATATTAATCACCAAATAGTAGTGGAAAACCCCTTTAAATAACTGTAAATTTTAATTTAAGCTGTGCATCTCATCCAATCGCCACTGTTCCACAGTCTCTGGGAATAAGACCGCAAGGTCGAAGCGCGTAGGATAGTCCTCCCTACTGTCCTGTTTTTTTGTGTACCACCCCGTGTGATGGTATTTGGTTCTATCTTTTAATGAACTTAATAAAATTTTGATTTTTAACTTTGCCTGTCCTCCATGAGACACTGGATTTTTTTCTTCTTTTTTGGATCTTGGTTATTCCCGCCTGCGCCAGGGCGTTTTCGAGCGCTGGTGGTGGATCCAGGAGTGAAGAGGGGTGAGCTGAACATTTTGTTTTCTCTTTCACAGTTTCAGGGAAAGTTTTTTTTTCCATTTTTCTCTCTATGTCCCACCATTCCAAAGTTATGTCCATTTGTAATTAAGAATTTTTTTTTTCCGTCAACCAACTGGGTGTATAACAAAGAACTTTTTGTCCCCTCTGACACTAGCCAATCAAAACACTGCTTCACCCACAAAGAAGTCCTGTGGTATACACCCACTTGCTTGAATGGAAAAATTGCTTTATTACTACTAGAGGTGGGTAGGGGCATAAGTTTTGGAACAGAGGTGCAAAGAAAAAAAAAAAAAAGAAAAAAAGTGTTCCAGAATCAGTGGAACAGCGGCAATTGGAGGAGGCACTCCGTTTTAATTGAAAAAAAACTGTGAAAGTTCCCCCTTTAAGAGTTCCCTGCATCTGTGCAGTTAGATCACAGACTTTAAACTTTAACTTTCCTATAGACCCTCATCACCAGAAGAAGGAAAAAATAATGTTCTCTTTGCCGCTGTGTGTACCATGTGTCACTAGCCTCACAATAACCAAAGTACAGCATGAAATAAATGTATGGAGAGATGGCTTTTACTACGATAATGGAAGAATGATTACACATTTATTGACTGCTAACAACCAACCCATCGAAAAGTAAAAGACTATCAGGTAGTTGTCACTCAAACTAGAAAATCAAGACTAATTATTAGGGATGATCGAATACCTCAAATATTCGGCTTCGCGAATATTTTCCGAATACCTCGCCGCTATTTGACTTTTCAATACGCAATTTAAAGGCCGCTTTACACCCTGCGATATCATGACCGATATCGCTAGCGTGGGTACCCGCCCCCATCGGTTGTGCGACATGGGCAAATCGCTGCCCATGGTGCACAACATTGCCCAGACCCGTCACACTACTTACCTGCCCTGCGACGTCGCTGTGCCCGGCGAACCGCCTCCTTTCTAAGGGGGCGGTTTGTTCAGCGTCACAGCGACTTCACAGCTGCGTCACTGAACCGCCGCCCAATAGAAGCGGAGGGGTGGAGATGAGCGGGACGAACATCCCGCCCACCTCCTTCCTTCTGCATTGCGGGCGGGAGGCAGGTAAGGAGAGGTTCCTCGTTCCTGCGGTGTCACACATAGCGATGTGTGCTGACACAGGAACGAGGAACAACATCGTTACTGCTGCAGCAACGATATTCGAGAATTGACCCCCATGTCACCGATGAGCGATTTTGCACGTTTTTGCAACGATGCAAAATCGCTCAAAGGTGTCACACGCAACGGCATCGCTAAAGCGACAGGATGTGCGTCACAAATTCCGTGACCCCAATGAGATCGCTTGAGCGATGTCGCAGCGTGTAAAGCGGCCTTTAGTCTATGGGAAGCCCGAATAGTACCGAATAGTTGTTATTCGGGTTTCCCATAGACTTACATTGCATATCGAATATTCGCAAATAGTCGAATAGCGGCGAGGTATTCGGAAAATATTCGCGAAGCCGAATAATCGAAGTATTCGATCATCCCTACTAATTATCTATCTTAAGACAGCTCTTAATATTCCTCATGAATTTAAATTTACTGTCTAGGACAGGACTAACTGAGAGCCCAATCCCTACAATTAATGATTATTTATGTCTTATCACATATATGTTAGGTTCTGTGTACATTGCATGTATGCCTTATATTTGTCATGTACCATGGAAAAGATTGCTACCTATACGTCAATTTTATCCATAAGGTTCCAGTTACTAAAATAAAATCAAAAGAGTATCTTTGGGCTTAGTTTATATCAATACAGTTGTAAAGGAAAGCATATTAAAACCTACAACATGTAGTATATAGTTTTCAATGGCACCCTATGGGTGATGGTTTGTCAAAGACTAAGTACCTAGAGCTCGAAATGTGACGATCCAGGGTTGTCTCTATGCTGTGAATATTTTTTACTAATTGATTTTAATAATGGAATAAAAGGTATATTTTTTTTCGTCATCATACATCCTGCGGTTGCTGGAATTCATCTTTTGGTATTTCCATTAAACAAATCAAAGTCAAACTATTTTGAGGACATACGATAATGCAGTATGTTGGACCTAGCAATGTTGGACCTAGCAAGACTTTGAAGCTAATTTAGGTGACGTCACCATTTGCATCTGGAGTTCTTTGTGTCCATCACAGACATTGGGATAGTAGAACATTATCTCAAAAGCGCGGGCAGAATAAAACTCCAAAAAGGCAAAGCCCAGTGGAAATGGACATTTTTGGATATGGCCTTTCTACCCTCTTCTATGGACATTTGAAGTCTGGACTGACAGATCTGGTTTTATGGTTATGGGCACACGATCAGGACCCGCTGCGTTCTGAACGCGGCAGGTCCTGACCTGCGGGGCCGCAAGTCTCCCTGGCAGGAGAACGCAGGAGACCACAGCTGTTCGTGCTCATGATCCAAGTTCGGGGTACTGCGGTCTCTCGCGGTGTTCTCCCTGTGGTAAGCTGCAGTGCAGGTCAGTTTTTGCTGCGGGAAAAACAAGCACAGTGGGCACTGGATTTCTAGAAATCCCATCCACTGTGCGTGTATTGTACAACGCAGCGTTTTGTATGCAGCAAAAACATGCTGCATCCAAAACGTTGTGATCCCTGATTGTGGGCACGCAGCCTAATACTTCAACACCCATTAAAATAATTGTGAAATTGTCTTTGCAACTGCCTGGTGGGTTATTATACCATGTCACCTTTAGTTTAATACTTATATATTAACGCTGTGGTGGTCAGGGACATTTATTTGCGACAGGGGACCTGTAAGGTATTCTCAGTTGGCGTCAGTGATATTCGTATTTTCAATCAATTGTCAGTCCGCCCCTGATAGATAATCACCACTGTGGATTACCACAATCCACAGGACAGCTTAAAACTTTACTTACCTTTCCGGCCGGCATTACCCTGGCTCGAGGGCTTGTCTGTTACCGAACCTTCAATAAAATAGATATATCCAACAATTACAGGCTGTATTTAACTTGTAAAATATGGAAAAATATAAAGTCTTAAACAAAAAATACTCCTTTATCCACTTATTGCCTATGGGACTGCTAAGATTTCTATCTCTGGCATTCCTACAAACACACGCAATTCTCAGGATCGTTGGAGGTCCCAGAGGTCAGACCCCCAGTAATCAGCAAATTATCACTTATAGGAGAATAGGTGACAATTTGTTAATTTGCTACAATCCCTTCACACACAGCAGTCTTTCTGCAACTTTCAACCGCACAATCACTTACGTATAAAGCAGACAAGTGCAATGCGAGAAAAAACAAAAAAAAAAAAAACATTTCACGTTGACCCATGTTCCTCAATGAGTCAGTAATTTGCATTTTTTTAGTTCACTTTCCTTATAGTTTTACGGTATTCCAAGTGCAAAAAGTCTCACAGTTCACTAAATGGTACAAAATTTGTGCCAAAATATCTGGTGCACATAAAAATCACTCCAGAGGGGGGATCGGAGTACATTTATGCCAAATTTTACCACCTGTCTAAAGATGAGAAAAAGGAGTGCAGATATAAATTTGCAATATGTACAATATTACACTCACCTAATGGGTTTGTGAAAGTCACAACCGCGAATATTCGCGAAGCCGACGATTTGAGGTATTCGATAATCCCTAAATCTCACCAAATAATATGTGCACATGGCTCTAGGCCACAAGCTTATGCTGAGTATTTGGTGAGTTTTTACCTCAGTATTTGTAGAACAAAACCAGGAGTAGCACAATCAGAGGAAAAGTATAAACACGGGCACCACTTCTGGATTTTTCACTTATTCCAGGTTTTGGCTACAAATGCTGAGGTAAAAATCTCACCAAATACACAATGTGTGCACATGGTTGTAGTCCACAAGTGTATTGAGTATTTGGTGAGTTTTTTTTTACCTCAGTATTTGTAGGATTTGTAGCCAAAACTATTAATGGGTAAAAAAATACAGCATTGATCCCTGTGTTTCACATTTCCATCAATTTCTATCAGTCACAATCCGCAGCTCTGGTAAACAACGGAATCCGTTTGGCGGATTCCGTTGTTTCCATAGACTTGTATGAGCTGCGGATTGTGACTGATGATGCTGCGTTGTATCCTCCGACCGACTGATCAGTCGTGGAACGACTGACCGCCGGGCAGGAGGAACGCAGCCTGTAACGTTTTTTGAGCAGCGCAATCCATAGGATTACGCTGCGCATGCTCTCTCTGGCTCCCTGCACACATAACCAAGGTAAATATTGGGTAACCAAGCAAAGTGCTTTGCTTAGTTACCCGATATTTACCCTGGCTACGTGTGCAGGGAGCCCGACACTTCCCCGCTCGGCCTCGCCCCTCCCGCAGTCTGCATGTACACACACACACACACACACACACACCTGTCCCCAGCCATGCAGTCACCAGCACTGACGTCCTCAGCGCCATGACCCCACTTGGCTCTGCCCCCCGCACACATTCTCGGCAGCCAAACGATCAGCTGATCACCCGGCGGCTCCTGTGAGCGATCGGCTGTTCACCCGACGGCCAGCTCCTGTGAGCGATCGGCTGATCACCCGGCGGCTGGCTGCTGTGAGCGATCAGCTGATCACCCGGTGGCCGGCTCCTGTGAGCGATCGCTCTCATTAGCCAGCCACCGGGAGATCTTCTGTTCGCTCTCCAAAGCCAGCCGGCTATTGTGAATGATCAGCTGATTGTTCTCTCTTTTACAATGGAGTCCGACAATGAATTCTATTCTTGTCATCTGTTGTACAACGCATCAGTCACAAGCGTCAGGCAACGCATGTGACTGATGCAAAACAACGGAAAAGTGAACCTAGCCTTATACTTTCCCTCTGATTTCTCCACTCCTGGTTTTGGCTACAAATACTGATGTAAAAATTCACCAAATATACAACATGTGCATGAGGCCTAAAGCAGATTTAACAAAGAGGTTTAGGCTACTTTCACAAATCCAGTTTGAGCAGTGCGGCTCAATCCGGCTGTGAAACCTATGCAATGGATGCAGCGAAAACACCGCATCCTTTGCGTAAGTTTTTACATGCGGCCCGTCCGTTTTTTTCCGGTTGCGGCACGCTACTGAGCATGCGCAGTGGAAGAGACCGCATGCGGCGGCCGGATGCGTTTTTTTCCGCATCGTGCCGCATCCGGCGTCCATAGGCATGCATTGAAAAACGTGCTGCAGTGGCCGGATGCGGCGCAGTGCGGTTTTTTTGCCGGACAAAAAAACGTTGCAAGATACGTTGCCTCCGGCCGCCGCTTTAATTAATTTTGCCGCATCCGGAAAAAAATGGATGTAACGCAAAGCCATCAGGCACAATCCGGTAACAATGCAAATCTATGGGGATAAAACGGATGCGGTACCGGATCCGTTTTACCCGTTTTTTTCCGGATTGTGCCTGATGGAAAAAACCTGATGTTTGAAAGTAGCCTTAGCAGGAAAAGTAGTCTTATTGCCTGTAGCAACCAATTGCCGGTCACAGTGTGGCTTTCATTTTACCAAAGCAACAAATGCCAGCTGAGCTCTGGTTGCTATGGGCAACAAATCCAGTTTTCTTAGTCAAGCCCCTGTCCCCATTTTGCTACGTATTGTTTCCGTACCTGAACATGTCGGTGTTTTGTTTTGCACAGAAGACCCACTTACAGGTTTACCATCTGAAGTAACACACCAGCAATATCCGGTGTACGTGTGACATTGCACCTGCCAAAAAAAAAACAACAAAAAAACAACATTAGTGATATTTATGAATGCACAGGACTCTCATTCTTTAATATATTGGAGATGGGAGATTTCAGAGGTGACATATACAGTTAGGTCCAGAAATATTTGGACAGTGACACAATTTTCGCGAGTTGGGCTCTGCATGCCACCACATTGGATTTGAAATGAAACCTTTACAACAGAATTCAAGTGCAGATTGTAACGTTTAATTTGAAGGTTTGAACAAAAATATCTGATAGAAATTGTAGGAATTGTACACATTTCTTTACAAACACTCCACATTTTAGGAGGTCAAAAGTAATTGGACAAATAAACCAAACCCAAAAAAAATATTTTTATTTTCAATATTTTGTTGCGAATCCTTTGGAGGCAATCACTGCCTTAAGTCTGGAACCCATGGACATCACCAAACGCTGGGTTTCCTCATTATTGCTTTGCCAGGCCTTTACAGCCGCAGCCTTCAGGTCTTGCTTGTTTGTGGGTCTTTCCGTCTTAAGTCTGGATTTGAGCAAGTGAAATGCATGCTCAATTGGGTTAAGATCTGGTGATTGACTTGGCCATTGCAGAATGTTCCACTTTTTTGCACTCATGAACTCCTGGGTAGCTTTGGCTGTATGCTTGGGGTCATTGTCCATCTGTACTATAAAGCCCGTCCGATCAACTTTGCGGCATTTGGCTGAATCTGGGCTGAAAGTATATCCCGGTACACTTCAGAATTCATCCGGCTACTCTTGTCTGCTGTTATGTCATCAATAAACACAAGTGACCCAGTGCCATTGAAAGCCATGCATGCCCATGCCATCACGTTGCCTCCACCATGTTTTACAGAGGATGTGGTGTGCCTTGGATCATGTGCCGTTCCCTTTCTTCTCCAAACTTTTTTCTTCCCATCATTCTGGTACAGGTTGATCTTTGTCTCATCTGTCCATAGAATACTTTTCCAGAACTGAGCTGGCTTCATGAGGTGTTTTTCAGCAAATTTAACTCTGGCCTGTCTATTTTTGGAATTGATGAATGGTTTGCATCTACATGTGAACCCTTTGTATTTACTTTCATGGAGTCTTCTCTTTACTGTTGACTTAGAGACAGATACACCTACTTCACTGAGAGTGTTCTGGACTTCAGTTGATGTTGTGAACGGGTTCTTCTTCACTAAAGAAAGTATGCGGCGATCATCCACCACTGTTGTCATCCGTGGACGCCCAGGCCTTTTTGAGTTCCCAAGCTCACCAGTCAATTCCTTTTTTCTCAGAATGTACCCGACTGTTGATTTTGCTACTCCAAGCATGTCTGCTATCTCTCTGATGGATTTTTTCTTTTTTTTCAGCCTCAGGATGTTCTGCTTCACCTCAATTGAGAGTTCCTTAGACCGCATGTTGTCTGGTCACAGCAACAGCTTCCAAATGCAAAACCACACACCTGTAATCAACCCCAGACCTTTTAACTACTTCATTGATTACAGGTTAACGAGGGAGACGCCTTCAGAGTTAATTGCAGCCCTTAGAGTCCCTTGTCCAATTACTTTTGGTCCCTTGAAAAAGAGGAGGCTATGCATTACAGAGCTATGATTCCCAAACCTTTTCTCCGATTTGGATGTGAAAACTCTCATATTGCAGCTGGGAGTGTGCACTTTCAGCCCATATTATATATATAATTGTATTTCTGAACATGTTTTTGTAAACAGCTAAAATAACAAAACTTGTGTCACTGTCCAAATATTTCTGGACCTAACTGTATGTTCATATTACAGCATAGTTTATATAGAAGTGCATTGGGCCTTACACTGTTTCCCATTTCACACAGACACCATTTTGTGAGAGAGTTTTGCTTTCTGGATTACACAGGATCCCTTTGGAGTATTTTTTCACAACCAAATGTTACTTTAAAGTGGTTGACCACTTTGTTATTATAGTAGACGTGTTGTGAACATAATTTTGTGGTAATTACTAATTGTCACAAACCACCGGGGGGGTCACTCAGAAATCCCCCGCGCTGGCTACCAGTACGTCACAATCGGGGGGTAACAAGTGGGGGTCACCCCTCCTTTATACCTCCCGACCGACAGACAGAGCACGTGACGCGCTCTCTAGCGCCCCTCTTATAGTCAGGCCAATTATGGAATTGCCCGACAATAAGCAAGGAGGCCGCTATACTACTTATGCCGATTATTGAAGGGTCCCCGGTGAGAGTAAGGTATATATTCCCCCGACCTCCGCGGGCGGAATATATAAAATCTCCCCGAATCTCACTGGCCTCCCCACAATAATCCTTGGCACAATTCGCTGCCACCAACCGATTTACGGTAACTATTAGCCGAACACACAGACGTGGGATTCAAGATCGAGATAACAGAACAGCCCAAGATTAATTATATAATTTAATCAGCCTAAAGCACACTAGAAACTACAATATATACAATAGGGAATCTACAGAATATACATATGTCAGAGTACAGTTACAATCAAAGCATGGGTTACAAACAGGCATACACAGTTCCAGCAGTTACCTTGTTGCGTCTGGCCACAGGGGGGCGCTGTAGACCAGGTTTCCAGGAACTCCCTCACAGGTCTTTCCCAACCAGGCCCCCGAGCAGAAGAACACTGGAAAATGGCCGAAGTAGGGTTATCAACCTGGGCAATCCAGGTCCCCTCCTACCTTAGTGACCTCACAGGGAAGCACTGCTCCACCCCTGGCTGGAGTTATGGACAAAATCCACAACATGGAATATGGCCATAACCTGGCCTGGGAGCGTCGTAGGCGGACGCCAATGCTCTCATTGTGACAGTTATGAATTTAGCTACAGAACGAGGGGACTCATGACCTGTCTGCCAGTTCCCCATTGGCTGATATCACGCCTGGGGCATTTCCCAATGTCCTGCTCCCATAAAAAGGGGGTGCCGGCATCGTCCACATGCGGAGACACCATTTTTATGGTTGCCATATTTATCGGAAATATGGCTTGCGAGATATGAACCATTTTTTACTGGAGTCGTTCTGTCTGGCTATTTCCATAGCCTTGCTAACTAGCTAGCAGCTCCTACTACAGGGTGACGGCAGGGAGTCATCCTGTGTCCATTGTCCTAAAGCCACCTAATTTCCATATCACAGGACATGGCCATGGAATTTGTTGCTAAACCAGTTGTGTGAAGGAAAGGGGGGGTGACACCAGGAGAGGGCTTCCTGACATACTTGAATATCATGATTTATCGTCATATCTCCGGATTTACCTCACACCTCCCCCCTTTTGAGGGCGCTAGGGGCAGCACACTCCGGTGTTCCCCCGTGCGCCCGTCCGCGACCTCTCCTTGTCGGGACAGCCCGTCTGCGTTACCGTGGTCACGGCCCCTTTTGTGGCGAATGGTGAAGTTGTATTGCTGGAGCGCAAGGCTCCATCGCAACAATCGCCCATTCGTCCCAGAGACGGTGTGCAACCAGCTGAGGGGATTGTGGTCCGTCTCCACGATGAAGTGGCGCCCGTATAGATAGGGTTGCAGACGCTGCAGGGCCCACACTATGGCCAGGCACTCCTTCTCCATCGTGGAATAGGCAACTTCCCTTGGTAACAGCTTCCTGCTCAGGTACAAGACTGGGTGCTCTTGGCTCGCAGAGTCCACCTGGCTGAGCACCGCACCGAGGCCGAAGTCACTGGCGTCGGTCTGTACTACAAACGGCCGCGTGAAGTCGGCTGCCTGTAGCACGGGCGGGCTGGACAGGGCGTCCTTTAGGGCCCGGAAGGCTGTCTCGCAGTCCATTGTCCAATCGACTGCAGAGGGCAGCTTCTTCTTGGTGAGGTCCGTCAAGGGCTTTGCCAGGCTACTATAGCATGGAACAAACCTCCTATAGTACCCAGCGGTCCCCAAGAAGGACATCACCTGCTTCTTGGTCCTGGGGGTGGGCCAGGATGCGATGGCCTCCACTTTCTCAGGCTCGGGCTTCAGTGTTCTCCCACCTACCCGGTGACCGAGGTACTGGACCTCGCTCATGGCCAGCTGACACTTTCCCGGCTTGATGGTCAAACCTGCCCGGTGGATCCGCCTGAGCACCTGTGCTAGATGCTCTAGGTGGTCCTCCCAGGTGGGACTGAAGACGGCAATGTCATCCAGGTACTCGGCCGCGTACCCTTC
Source organism: Anomaloglossus baeobatrachus (assembly GCF_048569485.1). Lineage (NCBI taxonomy): Eukaryota > Metazoa > Chordata > Amphibia > Anura > Aromobatidae > Anomaloglossus > Anomaloglossus baeobatrachus. The sequence continues at coordinate 36,905,843 of NC_134364.1, forward strand.
AAGTCCCTTGAGCAGGGTGTTGACCATCCGCTGGAAAGTGGCAGGGGCATTCCTCATCCCGAATGGCATCACCGTGGACTCGTACAGTCCAAATGGGGTAATAAAGGCAGAGCGTTCCCTGGCCTCGCGAGTCAGGGGGATCTGCCAATATCCCCGGCTCAGATCCATGATGGTCAGGTACTGAGCCCCGGCCAACTGATCGAGCAGGTCATCGATGCGTGGCATTGGGTACGCATCGGCGACCGTGACCGCATTGAGCCCCCTGTAGTCCACGCAGAACCGAGTGGTTCGGTCCTTCTTAGGGACGAGGACTACAGGCGAGGCCCAAGCGCTGTTGGATGCCTGGATCACCCCCAGCTTCAGCATCTCGTCAATCTCCCGGCGCATGTGTTGCTGCACCTCCAGGGAGACCCGATATGCTGAACGCCGGATCGGGGGATGATCCCCAGTGTCCACGTGATGGACAGCCAAGTCAGTCCTTCCGGGCTGGTTGGTAAACAACCCCCGGAAGGGGAGGAGGGTGGCCCACAGCTGGGACCGTTGGTCTTCCAAGAGCTGGTGGCCAACCTCCACATCCTCAATGGATCCGCCTGCCCTAACCTGGGCTAGCATATCCAAGAGGGTTTCCGCTTCTCCCTCCTCGGGCAGGTTGCACACGGGGAGCGCACATGCCTCCCGCTCATGATGTGCCTTCATCATGTTCACATGGAAGGGCTTCCGCCTTCCACGGGCAGGGTCCAGGGTGACCAGGTACGTTACAGGGTTGAGCTGCTGGTACACGAGGTATGGGCCTTCCCAGGCTGCCTGAAGCTTGTCCTGTGGTACGGGGACCAGTACCCACACCTCTTGACCCACTTGGTAGGTCCTCTCACAAGCGTTCTGGTCGTACCAACGCTTCTGATCGGCCTGGGCTTGAGCCATATTGTCGTGTACCAGTTGCGTCAAGGCCTGCATTTTGTCCCGGAAGCGCATGACATACTCGATAACCGACACTCCAGGGGTGGCCAAATCCCCTTCCCAAGCCTCTTTCACCAGAGCCAGGGGGCCCCGCACACGTCGCCCGTACAGGAGCTCAAACGGTGAGAATCCTGTTGAGGCCTGTGGAACCTCCCGGTAAGCAAATAACAGGTGTGGGAGATACCGCTCCCAGTCACGCCCATGGGAGTCGACCAACATCTTAAGCATCTGCTTTAAGGTGCCATTGAACCGCTCGCACAGGCCATTAGTCTGTGGATGGTACGGGCTGGCCACCAGATGTCGCACCTGGACTTGCTTACAGAGGGCCTCCATCAGCTGGGACATGAATTGGGTCCCCCGGTCAGTGAGCATTTCCTGGGGAAAACCCACTCGGGAGAAAATCTCCAGCAATGCGGTGGCCACCTTGTCAGCCCGAATGGACGACAAGGCCACTGCTTCTGGGTACCGGGTGGCATAGTCCACTACCGTCAGTATGAAGCGTTTCCCGGAGCTGCTGGGGATGGCCAGCGGGCCGACCAGATCCACAGCCACCCTCCTGAAAGGCTCATCGATGATTGGCAGAGATACTAGTGGGGCTTTGGGGTGTGGCCCCGCCTTCCCCACTCTCTGACAGGTTTCACACGAACGGCAGTAGGCAGCCACATCGGCCCCCATTTTTGGCCAGTAGAAATGCTGGTTTAACCTGGCCTTGGTCTTAGCGATCCCTAGGTGTCCGGCCATCGGAATCTCATGTGCGATCCGCAACAACTCCGTCCGGAACGGATAGGGTACCACCAACTGTCGGTCCCTGGGCCACGCCTCCGGTGAACCCTGCTGGACCGTGGCCCGGTACAGCCGTCCTTGGTCCCAGACCACTCGCTCCGGGTCCGAGTCCGAGGGAGGCTGTGCCGCCTGCTCCTTAAGAGCTTTCAGGCTGTCGTCAGCTTCTAACGCTGCCTGAAACCCCTGACTAGATGTGGCCAGAATCGACGAGACTGTCACATCTTCGGTCAGTACCCCGGGACCTGTGTCCTGGCATCCGCCTGACTCGGCTGCCACTTGGTCAGAAGGGGAAGAGCTATCGGACCTCCGGGAGGCCCCTTGGCTTCCAGCACTCCCACTGCGGGTGACAGCGGCCACAGCCGCTGCGACCGTGGGTCGTGCCTGCTCCTCCTCCGTTCCTGACCAAGTCGCCGGTTCAGGCAGACCTACCTGGCTTCCTGACACCCCGGTTGTGGGGGAACCATGCACCGAGATCTTACCTGGGAGCACTTCCGCTCCTGGACTGGCCCCAATCTCACCTGCCTGTTCCCCTCCTGCAGCAACAGAACCCCGCTGTGAAATCTCTGGGGACCCCACATTTGCTGTGGTAGCCCCCACCCCACACACTGGTCCTCCCCCTGCAGCACCCTGCTCTCTGCTTATCCCTGCAGAGGGCAGCAGATCCCAGCTCACAGGCTGGTTACTTGTAGAGGCATTGTCACACCTTTCTCTGACCCCCTCCCCTGTCACAGCTGCAGCTGTGTGTGTGTCTATGGTGTCTATGCAAGCAGAAATATCAGAGTTCACTCCCTCCTCCCTTACATCATTCATAGATAACACATTAACATTGTCAGGAGTCATGTCCGTACTGGCTGAAGGTTCAGCCCTTGGTGGGGGCCCAAACTGGGAGGTTATCTGCCCCAAATCTGTCCCAAGTAGCACGTTTGCGGGGATCCGATCAGTTACCCCCACCTCCCTCACCCCTCGCCCTGCGCCCCAGTCCACATAAATGTCAGCAACAGGCAGCGCCGGGTCAGTGCCTCCAATCCCGGAGACAGCGAGGGTTTTTCCAGGGATCAAGTCTTGGGGGGACACCATCTCAGGCCGCACCAGAGTCACCTCCGAGGCGCTGTCTCGCAGTCCTATGGTCACAGACCGGCCGACGGTGACAGGTTGGAAGCTGTCCAGGGACCTACCACCACCCCCACCCACACAATACACCTTGGGCGGCCCTTGGGACGGGGACGGAGCCGGGGCCTTGGGACGCTGAGGGCACATGGCCTTGAAGTGTCCAGGTAGGTTGCACTGGTGGCACCGTCTTGGTTCTGCCACGGGCCTGGAGAGGGGAGTTGAGGGGGACACCCCCTGCAGTCTAGGGGCAGGTGGGGCAGTCGCAGAATTCATCTTACCCCCTCTCCAGGTGCTGCTGGTGGCCGCTCTCCTGGCCTCAGGGGCCCGGTTGTTGGTGTAGTCATCGGCAAGGGCAGCTGTAGCCGTGGACCCCTTTGGCTTCTGGTCTCGGATGAACTGGCGGAGATCCTCAGGGCAGTTCCACAAGAGTTGCTCCGTGATGAACAAGTCCAGGATCTCCGGTCCGGTGGAAAGCTGCAGGCCTTGGGTCCAGTGGTCGGCAGCTCGGGCAAGTGCCCGCCGGTGGTCAGCCCAGGAGTCCTTTGGTCCCTTCTGTAGGCTCCGGAACTTCTTGCGGTAGGACTCCGGGGTGAGGTTGTACTGTTGGATCAGGGCCCGCTTGATGGTGTCGTAGCCCTGATCTGCCTCAGCAGGCAAGTCCCCAAGGATATCCAGGGCCTTACCCCTTAGACGGGGGGTCAGGTATTTGGCCCACTGGTCCTTGTTCAGATGGTGCTGCAAGCAAGTCCGTTCAAACGCAGTCAAGAAAGAGTCCAAGTCTCCATCCTTCTCCAGCACTGGGAAGTCCTCAACACGGACCTTTGGAAGTTTGGTGTCTTGAAGGTCACGTGTGGCTGATGAGGGCCGTAGCTGAGCTAGCTGCAGCTGGTAGTCACGCTCTGCCTGGCGCTCTTCACGCGCTGCCTGCCGCTCCGCAGCCTCAGCCTCACGCGCTGCTTGCCGCTCTGCCCTGCGCTCTGCCAGGAGTCCCTTGTAGCCCTCCTGGTCTCCAGCCTGGAGAAGGGCCATAGCCATTTGAAGAAGGCTATCCGAGCCTCCCAGGCTCGGTGGAATGGCACGTGGTGATCTGCGGCACGCTGCAGAGCTAGGCGATTCACTGTCCCTTTCAGAGCGGAGGGCTGGCATCTGGCTCGTTGAGGAACCTTGGGTGAGCTCCTCCTCATCTTGTCCAGCAGTGCCAGGTTGCGCAATGTCCTCGGCAGAACGGTTTTCTGGCGTCGAGCTCCTGGAGGACTCGTGGGCAACCTCCTCATTGCTGTCCACAGCACCGTCCTCCCTCTCTTCGGCTCCTGCCTTAGCATTGGCCAGTTGCATAGCTCTGCTCCTGGTGCCATCAGCCATTCTTGCAGACTTTTGGTCACTGACACAGAACTGACACCTGATGCCTCCACACACCTTACAGTATCTGCACTCTGACACTCTAGTGTTGAGCTAGTCTGAAGACCCCAGCAGCCACAGCTGCTGCAGGCAGTCTTTAGTGTCTGGGAGTATGGGTCTCACACTCACACACACTATTATCTCGATCCCACCGCTATGCCACCAATATGTCACAAACCACCGGGGGGGTCACTCAGAAATCCCCCGCGCTGGCTACCAGTACGTCACAATCGGGGGGTAACAAGTGGGGGTCACCCCTCCTTTATACCTCCCGACCGACAGACAGAGCACGTGACGCGCTCTCTAGCTCCCCTCTTATAGTCAGGCCAATTATGGAATTGCCCGACAATAAGCAAGGAGGCCGCTATACTACTTATGCCGATTATTGAAGGGTCCCCGGTGAGAGTAAGGTATATATTCCCCCGACCTCCGCGGGCGGAATATATAAAATCTCCCCGAATCTCACTGGCCTCCCCACAATAATCCTTGGCACAATTCGCTGCCACCAACCGATTTACGGTAACTATTAGCCGAACACACAGACGTGGGATTCAAGATCGAGATAACAGAACAGCCCAAGATTAATTATATAATTTAATCAGCCTAAAGCACACTAGAAACTACAATATATACAATAGGGAATCTACAGAATATACATATGTCAGAGTACAGTTACAATCAAAGCATGGGTTACAAACAGGCATACACAGTTCCAGCAGTTACCTTGTTGCGTCTGGCCACAGGGGGGCGCTGTAGACCAGGTTTCCAGGAACTCCCTCACAGGTCTTTCCCAACCAGGCCCCCGAGCAGAAGAACACTGGAAAATGGCCGAAGTAGGGTTATCAACCTGGGCAATCCAGGTCCCCTCCTACCTTAGTGACCTCACAGGGAAGCACTGCTCCACCCCTGGCTGGAGTTATGGACAAAATCCACAACATGGAATATGGCCATAACCTGGCCTGGGAGCGTCGTAGGCGGACGCCAATGCTCTCATTGTGACAGTTATGAATTTAGCTACAGAACGAGGGGACTCATGACCTGTCTGCCAGTTCCCCATTGGCTGATATCACGCCTGGGGCATTTCCCAATGTCCTGCTCCCATAAAAAGGGGGTGCCGGCATCGTCCACATGCGGAGACACCATTTTTATGGTTGCCATATTTATCGGAAATATGGCTTGCGAGATATGAACCATTTTTTACTGGAGTCGTTCTGTCTGGCTATTTCCATAGCCTTGCTAACTAGCTAGCAGCTCCTACTACAGGGTGACGGCAGGGAGTCATCCTGTGTCCATTGTCCTAAAGCCACCTAATTTCCATATCACAGGACATGGCCATGGAATTTGTTGCTAAACCAGTTGTGTGAAGGAAAGGGGGGGTGACACCAGGAGAGGGCTTCCTGACATACTTGAATATCATGATTTATCGTCATATCTCCGGATTTACCTCACACTAATATATATGTAGTACAGGTTCTCCTCCTCCTTCCTCAAAGCACAAGATGGCCGCTGACGGAGTGCATGTGCCAAGACCTGTCATTCAACCTGTTTTTCAATTGAAAGAAACTGGTCACTCGCTCTTCCACCAACAGCCATTATATGGAAAGGAGAGCCATGTAGTCTGTGATGAGGCAGGAGGAGAAGCTAAGGTGATGTGTATACACTGTGTTTTTGGGTGCAGTTTTATCCCAAAACTGTATGCCTATCCTTGCAGTTTTGGTGCAGAAAATAAACTGCAGAATATCAATTCTATCAGCATTTTTTACAGCATTTTTCACCCCAAATGCATGGAAAAACATATGCAAAAAAAATGCTTAAAAAAACCGCAACGAAAAGGTTTTTTTCCTGCCACAAGAGGCAGAAACTTTTGCAACCAAATAGACAGCGTGTGCACATAGCTTAATACTTCTATATTAGTGCCACAAATCATGTCCGCCACATATGTGTTAAAATAAAGATAAAGTGGTCAATTCCTTTAAAATCTTCAGTAAAATACAAAATGCACAACATACAAAGCTTATTATGGTGTTTTTTACAGGGTTTTTGTAAACTTTTTTTTTTGTTTTAATGTAAGGCCATGTACACACGTTGAGACGGGCAGTGAGCCCCATAGGGGTGAACAGGCCCATGACTATCGGGAGGGTTAGGGTAGGAAAGAGTTAAGTGCTAAGGTTGGAGGCACATAGGGGCTGCCTGATTGGTGGGAGAGTCGGGAAAAGGGATTGGGTGAGGGACAAGATATGGGAGGGTTGGTGTGGTGGGTATAAAGGGGGCTGTGCAGAGGTCACTGCCCCTTTTGACCTACAGACAGCGTGTCCCCCCTGCGCTGCTGCATCCCTGACGGAAGAATGGCGGATTTAGCAGTGGTGCTGGAGCTGGGACGGGGGGGGGCATCTGAGGCCATCGGCGAGGACGTGCTGCGGGAGCAGCTGGAGGGGTCTGCAGGGCTGGAGCGGCTATCTCTGCTCCTGCGCCCGGACCTGCTCTGCGCGCTCGGAGCGCTACTCCCCCGGCGGGGGGGGAGTAATCAGATTTAGGAGCCCCTTCGGGGACCCTCCGGGGGCAGCGGAGTGCACCTCACCTTCAGACGTGTCTCCGGCCGCCGGGAGGAATCCTCGCCGGAGATCCCGCGGGCCGGGGGTGGGCGGAGCTTCTGTGAGGCCCACTTCCGGTCTGCGGCCTGCACGGCCACGGACCAGAGCAGCGGCAGCCCCCAGTGAGGTGCGGGCTGGGGTGGCGCCCGGCACCACGGAGCGGACGGGGAGACTCCCTGCAGTCGGCAGGGGAGAGAGCATGGATGGAGGGGCGGCGCGGAGCGGTAGTCGGAGGGGGCTGGTGACAGGGCATGCAGTCCGCAGGGCCCTTGCGGCGGTCCGTTATTACGGTACCTCCCAGCAGGGATCAGGCTGGGGGGTGTTCCCGGCATCCGGACGGAGAGGCACGGCCTTCCTGCAGTCGGCAGGGAGGGGGACCACCGGGAGCTACAGAGCTTACAGCGGTGCAGCAGGAGGGGGCAGCAAAGAAGGACGGCGGCAGGACGCCGCGCCGTGGCATGAAAAGAGGACAAGCAGGAGGGGCACGGAGGAGCAGGGTGCGGTGACCGTGGGGGTTGACGGCCACCAGGTGCGGGCTGTCCCCTCACTGGTCCCCCCAGCGGACTCCAGCAGCTCTTCTTATTCGGGCGAGGAAGAAGGACCGGAGGAGGCGGCAGGACGGATGGAACGGCAGCAGGATGTTCGCGGTACGGCTGCTCCAGATTCGGTTCAGAGGCAGCCCGGTGAGAGGACAACCAATATGTTTAATGTTGTGGGTAGTGTTAGCGGGGGCGGGGGTTCCACCGCGGGGAGTGGTTTGTCGGGGGTTTAGTGCGGTCGGTCAGTCGGGGTTACCCGGGGCGGAGTTTTGGGGGCAGCTGCTAGGGGTGTTGCAGGGGTTGTCGGCTGAGCGGTCAGGTCGAAGCGGGCCTGAGTCCCTTGGCGGGGGGCGTGGGTGGGTCCCACGGTCGGGGTGGCTGCCGGTGGTACCGGTGCGCGAGGTAGAGGCTTAGGAGGTTGTGCCGGCGGTCGTTACGGGTCAGGCGGACGGCGCAGCGGCCGTGGCGTTGGTTAGCGAGGACGTGGAAAAGGATGATGAGGTTGTGCGTTTGGATGATAGGGCACGGAGCGAAGTTACGGGTGCTTTGAGAGTCCGTTAGGGGGCATTTGAAAAAGGAGGTGAGGGAGTAGATAAGGAAAGGGGAATATGGGAAAAAAATTTTCCCTGCTTCCTTGGAAGTTTAACTTGGATAAAGTGAAGCCAAGTGACTCTAAAAGAAAAGGAGGATTAAAAAAAAAAAAAAAAAAAAAAAAAGGGGAGGTGTAGGTTGATCCCAGGGACGTTTATTTACTGGCAACGGAAGGCTATGCGGCCTGGCATCCGGTGGGAACGCAAAAGATATTTCTCTGTGGATGCGTTTGATGACGGCTACGGCGCAGCCCTTTCGAGGGGGTGCCGGGGGCCCGGGTGCGAGTGGCGGGTCTTCGGCTGGAAAAAAGAAAGGGGCGTGTTGGAAATTTAGTGAGGGGCAATGTAAGTTTGGGGGCAGCGTGTCCGTTCGAACACGAGTGTTCCGGTGGTGAAGGTTTCCCACTCTTTGGCCAGGTGTTTCAAAGGGGGAAAGAAAAGTCGGGGGAAGGTTTTGAACCAAGAAGGACGCCAGTGAGGGTCGAGGCGATGCGTCCCTATTTAAATAGATATCCGGATGATCGGGCGGCGGAGCTGTTTGGGACGGGTTTTTTATGGAAGGTTTCCGGATTCCGTTGAATTTGGGGCGCCGGTGTTTCGCCCGGGTAATTCGGGGTCCGCAAAAGAACATCCGGGGGTGGTGACGGAAAAGCTGCAGAAGGAGGTGGAGTGGGGTGGATGGCGGGTCCGGTCCAGGACCCGCCACTCCCCAACTTGAGGTTTTTCGCCGCTGGGAGTGGTACCCAAGAAGGAGCCGAACAAGTTTCGGCTCCGTCATCATCTCTCTTACCCGGCTGGGTTGTTGGTGAACGGCGGGATTTCTCCCGAGTTGCCGGCGGTCTGTTATGTATCGTTTGACAAGGCTTTGGAGTTAGTGCGGGTAGTGGGCAAGGGGCCCTGATGACCAAGGCGGACGTGGAAGCAGCTTTCCGGTTACTTCCGGTGCACCCGGAGACTTTTTCACCTGTGGGGGTGCAGGTGGGATGGGCAATACTATGTGGATCGGGCCTGCCCATGGGTTGTGCTATTCGTGCGCTTATGTTGAAGCGTTTAGTTCGTTTGTGGAATGGGTAGTCGGGGATGTGGCGTGTGTCCACTCAGTAATACACTATTTGGAGGATTTCTTTTGCGGGGGCCCAGCGGGCTCCTCGGTTTGTTCCTTGCTGCTATTTACATTAGAACGCATTGCGGGAAGCCTGGGCATTCCGTTGGCACAGGAGAAAATAGAAGGGCCAGTGACGTCCCTATGTTTCCTGGGCATTGGAATTGACACGGTGGGTATGGAATGCCGATTGCCGGAGGACGAGCAGCGTGATTTGAAGGCGTCGGTGCAGTGGTTGCACCGGACAAAGAAGGTGCGGTTACGGGATTTCAGTCGGTCCTTGGGAAGTTGAATTTTGCCTGTCGCATAGGACGATGGGGCGAATAGTTAACAGGGTCTGGCGAGCGCAACGGCAGGGGTGATGGCTACAAATCAGTTTGTCAGAGTGACAATGATGAGGAAAGGAGATTTGCTGGTGTGGGGCTGCATTCCTTGAACGATACAACGGACGAACGTTATGGATGAGCAAGGCAGTATCAGATAGCCAGCTGGAACTGTTATTGATGCGGCGGGAGCATCAGGTTTTGGGGCAATTTCAGGACGCTTTGGTGTGTGGGCAAATGGCCACGGCTTTGGGTGGTAAAGGGGTTGATGACGGATTTGGCGCTGCTGAAAATGTTCCCCATCATAGTGGCAGTGGAGTTGGGGGGCCCAGATTTTGCGGGCAAGAAGCTTTGTGTGCATTGTAATGACATGGCAGTGGTGCATTCGATCAATTCATTGTCGGCAAAAAAAAAAAAAAAAAAATCGCCCCCGGTAGTGTGGTACTTGAGCCATCTGGTGTTGGGTTGCTTAGAACTCAACATGTGCGTGGTGGCGCAGCATGTGCCCGGAGTGCAAAATGAAGTGGTTGATGCGCTCTCTCGGTTTCAGTTCCACAGGTTCAGGCGACTGGTGCCAGGAGCGGACAAGGTTGGAGAACTATGCCCGGCATGGCGGTGGGACCTGGCTTCGGTGTAGCATTTGAGGGAATCAGGAGACCGGTGGCTGAGGTTACTTGGTGCCGATACCAGGCTGTGTGGCAGGAATGGGAGGAATTGGAGAAGGCGGATTTTATTGAGCTTGGTTAGACAGGCCGAGTGCTGGGGATGTTGTTATTGATTAGCTGGGATTTTCAGCAGGCCGGTCTGTTTCGGTGATAATTACAAGTTGGCAGTGTTGGGCCTTCTTGTTTGAAATGCAAGGGGTTCGGGATGTGACAAAGGATTTTTTGGGGCGGCAGGTGATGAAGGGTTTTTTCAAAAGGGCGCGTGGTCGCGAGACAGGAGACGGCCACTATTGTTTCCGTCGGTTCGTTTGGTGAGGTGTTTGGGGGATATATGCTCGTCCTATTAGGAACGAGGCTTGTTTACGGTTGCCTTCGTATTGGCATTTTTTGGGGCTTTCTGCATCAGAAAAATGGGTAGCCCTGCCAGGCATGCAGTAGGCGGGCTGTTATTGGAGGTTGTTACGCTTGGAAAGGATGTAGTGAGTGCAGGCTACAGTTAAAAGCCAGATCAAATAGGTCGGGGATGTCTGGTGACATTGTTTGAATTGCCAAGGCACCACCTATGCCCAGTGGTTCAGGTGGCGAAATTCTTGCAGGTGTGGGGTGGCTACCCCGGTGTTTTCATTAGACATGTGGATGGATCTGCCTTATTGCGATTCCAGTATGGCAGTGTTGAAGACGGCTTTAGTACGGGCCGGGGGAGGAGCCAAGGGATTATGGGTCCCACTCCTTTCGGATTGGGGCAGCGACCGAAGCGGCTAAGTGGGGGGCTGAGTGAGGATTGGATCCAGCGGATTGGGAGCTGGGATTCCTCCAGGTTTCGTTTGAATATTAGACCACATCTGATTAGGTGATGTTTGGTGACAGGGGGGTCCTTTAGTGAGTATGGTTTGGGGGGCAGTTTCTTCGTGGACAATTGTTGTTGTATTCAGGGTCTTTATATTTTGTAGGACCATGCCTCGTGTGGATTCTCGGTCATTCCTTTGTGTTTTGGGGGAGCTCTGCAGGCGGATGTTCGCCGGGACGGTCGGCAGCTCGGAGCGGTGATGTAGGAAGCCCGTGTGAAATGGCTCGGAGTTCGGGGCATGAGTTGGAGTAGAGTTCGCCCTGAATTGGCGTATTATAGCCGGATTGGCAGGGAACCTGATGTTTTAATGCTGCATGTGGGGGGGATTGATCTTGGAGTGAGGACGGCGAGAGAGTTAAAAAGGGATATCAAGTTGGACTTACTTCAGTTGTGGAGGGCGTTCCATGGCATCGTGAGTGTGAGGTCCGATATGGTAGCCCGGATGCAGTGGCGTTTTGGGGGGGCGGTGGATTGGATTCACAGGGCCCGGAAAATAAATTGAACCTGGCGATTGGCAGGTTTGTAGCGTGGAACGGAGGTTTGGTGGTTTTATTTGAGGACTTGGAGAAGTCCACCGAGCAGTATTTGAGGCGTGAGGGGGTCCATCTCACGGATGGCAGTTTTGATTTGAGGATGTTGGGTTTGAGGGATGGATTGGAACGAGTATTGGGGGTGTGGGGCGCCCGGGCCAAGTAAGGTGTCACTTGGCCGGTCTGTGGCGGGGTGATAGGTCCGTTCAGAGAGGTTTGGTGTACCGACAGTAGGTTTGTTGGTATGAAGCCACTCAGGGGGAGTGGCTTCGAGTTGGATGGGAACTTGTAGGCGGAGGTCCTGCAGGTTCTGGGGAGGGGTAATTAACGATGGAATGTTAATTACCCTACACCTCGGGTCGGTTGGGTCACGGCCGAGGTGGTCCCCTGGGCCGGTTGGAGGTTACGGCCGGGGGATAGGAATGATGGTTGCCCTCTCGGATGGACCTATCAGGTGTCATTTTGTGGAGAATATGTATATATGTACAGGTTCAGGTGTTAATGGGGTGGCATGTTGAGCCACAAGTTTGGTACATATATACTGTTTAATAAAGCTGTGGCCATTCGGCAATAAAGTCGGAGTCTGTGTCGTTACTAATATATTTAAAGTAAGGGGAAGTTTGTCACTGGAGACCCGCCTATCCCTTATAGATACGTCAAGTATTTTTATCTCAGTATCGTTAAGTTAAAATCAGGAGTGGGACAATCAGAGCAAAAGTATAATAGAAACACGTCACCACTTCTGGATTTATAATAATAGTAATAATTTTATGTATTTATATAGCACTATTAATTCCACGGCGCTTTACATACATTGGCATACATTTATCACCCACTCCTGGTTGTGGCTACAAATACTGAGGAAAAAAAACTCACCAAATACACAATGTGTGCACATGGCCTAAGGCCCTGTCACACGCAGAGATAAATCTGCGGCAGATCTGTGGTTGCAGTGATATTGTGGACAATCAGTGCCAGGTTTGTGGCTGTGTACAAATGGAACAATATGTCCATGATTTCACTGCAACCAGAGATCTGCCAAAGATTTCTCTGTGTGTGACAGGGCCTTTACTCTGTGCGCACACTGCAGAAAATTTCTGAACCTCAAAACTGCACTTTGTGGCAGAAAAATGCACCTCTGGCCAAAAACAAAGACATAAAAAAAAAGGCGTGCGTTTTTGACCCTGTCTTTTTTTTTAACATTGTCAATGGCAAAACACAGGGAAAAACGCAGAAAAGAAGTGACATGCTGCTTCTTTTTTCTGCAACCAAAACTACAGGCAAAAAAGAAGCAACATGTGCACAGCCTTTCTGAAATCTCATAGGCTATGTGCGTACGTGTGCGCTCTGCACCGCACCGAAAATGTGCGCTTCAGAGCGCAGCTGAAAAGCTCCGTTCTGAAGCGCATGGTGCCGGCAGATTCGTGCGCTCTGCATGCTGCCTCTCCCTATAGACAGCATGCAGAACGCACGAAAGAAGTGACATGTCACTTCTTAGAATGCAGCGATTCGGCAAGCAGCCGAATCGCTGCGTTCTAACATGCCACGTGCGCACGGCCCCTGCACAATCTCCATAGATTGTGCAGGGGACGCAGGACGCATGCAGTTAGCTGCGGTGCAGAGCGCAGCGTAACTGCATGTAATACGCACACGTGCGCACATACCCATATACTTTGCTGGGGAAGGACTGCATGTAGTTTAGGGCCACAAACTGCATCCAAAAATGCGGTAAAAATGCAGAGAAAATGCGGCAAAAAACGCACCGTGCACACAGAGCTGAACAGTTGCTTAAACACTACATTTTTTTAAATAGACGTTTAATTTATTTTTTTTTTTTACGCAGTGTACGTAACTAATCTACGGTGCGTTTTTGAAATCTGCAACATGTCAAAAGGAGACAGGAACCATAGTAGAAAAAAAGCACTAAAAAAACGGGCAGTTGTCTCCTGGATGCGCTACATAGATGACATCCTGTTCATTTGGCAGGGCTCCACATCACAACTTGACACCTTCCTTGGCCTCCTTAATCATAACAACAGGAACATTAGACTGACATGGAAGTATAGTCGAGACACAATTGATTTTCTGGACCTATCTATTTCTGTTACGCCTGATGGCTCATTACATACTGATATCTTTCGTAAGAACACTTCCACAAACTCCCTCCTCCATTTCTCCTCCTCACACCCTTTGCAACTTAAGCGCTCTATCCCAGTGGGGCAGTTCCTCCGGGCTCGGAGAATTTGCTCTGATGATACCACCTTTCATCGGCAAGCATCGGTTCTGTCACGCCGTTTTCGTGATCGGGGCTATAGGCCTATAGACATCACCGCTGGGTATGAACGTGCTCGTAAGACCACAAGACAGTCCTTGCTCTCCAGAAACCGATCTCAGGGGGGGCCTGCTGACCAAACTATTCGATTCATTACTATGTTCAATGCAGAGTCCCGGGAGATCCGTAATGTTCTGGAGAAACACTGGTCTGTGTTACTTACTGACAGGGACTTGCGCTTGGCTCTTACCCCACATCCAGCTATCACATGGCGTAGATCCCGCAACCTCAAGGACATGTTGACTAGGAGCCATTATATTCCTCCTCGTAGTAAATTTATTTTTGATAGTCGTGGTCCTCCTTGGGGCTCTGCGCCCTGTGGTACATGCTCCGCTTGTCCGTTCATTCCTAAGAAATCTGATTTCCTGAGCTCTTGTGGTGGTAAGATCTTCCAAATTGTTCACTCCATTTCTTGTGGTACGGAGGCGGTTATTTACCATCTCACTTGCCCATGTGGTCTTATTTATATTGGCATGACCACACGTACTTTACGTGTCCGTACCCAAGAACATGTGCGCGACATTAGGAATGCGGCCAAGTCTTTGGAACCTGAAAAACTAAAGACCATTCCAAAACATTTTCGGGCATGCCACGGATGCAGTCCCCGGGGCCTCTGTGTACGCGGAATCGACCGTGTCTACATTGGCTCCCGGGGGGGTGACGTCAAGCGCAAACTCCTGCAGAAGGAGACTAGATGGATGACGGTTTTGGGCACTGTTGCTCCATTGGGCCTCAATGAGGCGGTTAGCTTTAAATCTTTTTTGTAAACAGCGCGAATTTTATGGTGGGTTTTTTGTGTTTTTACGGGGTTTTAACTTTCATTCTTTTTCTCAGGCTCCCATTCGCATTCTTGTTGCGGTCATGCTATCATCTGTGATGTCGGGGACAATCGCCTGGTCGAATGCTGCTTCATATGGACCCTTTCCTCTGCATCTTTACTCGGGATTGGACACAGTCTTTATGATTAGTCATTCTGTGGTTGTAACATTGTTATGTCAATTTTGATATTGAATATTCCTGATATGCATTTACTTTGCGCATTAAATGTGTGTATATATGTATGCATGCCTATGCTCTTATGATATCCACATGTTCCATGGTCTTTCCATTCTACATTGGATTCCTATTATTATATATGGAATTCGTATTTTCCGCCCATATGTGTGTTTGGACTTACAGCTTCGTGAGTTTGTCCTTCATGCACATATTTTTGCTTATATGTCTTCCTTCTTTATCTAGGAGATGACACTTATGCGGTAAATTCTTGAGAACTTTTGAGAAATTTTTATAGATCCGTATATTTTGACCTGGACGTATTCTGCCCTTGTATTTGGACATATACTATGACATGTACATGCCCTGCGGTCCTCTTATTACATACTAACCTTTATTACATATGGTGGATTCGTTTCGCATGTTTATGTGGTCTTGCATTTATATTGTTTGCATGCTTACTGTATACACACGTTTTTTGCTACCATATATTCTTTTTCTCTGCCCCACGGGGAGGTACATTCATATGTAATTTCTGTGTCCATGACATACTTTAACTATGACATCCTCTGTCCCTCTATATGGATGTAGATTCTTTCCTTCAAGCAGCTTTTGGTTGCAGCGGTTATCAATTTGATTATTTTCAATGACTGCTGTTAGTACTATTTCATTTGCATAGTTGGACTTTACTAACAGCCCCCCATGACGTCCATAGTAGCATGGCTCCTTCTTTGTTTACAATCTATTTGATCGGCTTTGACGTTCCCTTGCTACGCGCGGCTAATACTATTGTATTCACATAATCGCGCTTTACTATTGACTCCCCATTACGTCATTGCCCTTCCTTTATCTATGACTCATCCGATTGGCACAGACGCGCCTCTGTCATGCGCTGCCTCCTCCCCCCTGCGGCCTGGCTCGGTCGGGTCCCTGTGGCGAGCGTGGGAATGAGGTCACTTCCTTCTCACGCTCGTCATCGCGAGGCCCGGCATGCCTGGCCGCTCGGGGGGGCGTGGCAACATGACACCGCGCGCGCCGATTTGCTAATGGGCGCCCACACTTTCCTATTTATACCCTTCACTCACAACCTGTAGCCACGCCTCCTGACGAAGCCTTCGGTGAAACGCGCGTCGAGGCCCCGCCCCCACGCCCGGACACATCCACCATTCCTGCTCTGACATGTCGCAAGGTAACAGTGATTAATTATTTATGCCCTTTTGCCCTTTGGGACTTCTTAGGGGGTTTTACAGATCTTCTCTATACAATTCATTTCCTATACCGTCCCTTGTGACTTTCTATGGGCTATTTTTCACCTTGTATTGTCCTTTTTGCATTGCTGCCTGTCAGCAGGCTGCCATCTGGTGGTGTGTCCTGGTATTGCTGTGGGTTGTTTCCTGGCAGGCTGTTTCCATCTAGCCTGCCTCCACTGTGTGTCCTGTATCACCTTTGTACAAATTATTAAATTTTGTATTTCACTTTGACTATTTGTGGTCCTCTTTCTGTTGTATCCCCATCTCTATTCATTGAAAAATTGGGGCTACACAATTTTAGGTTTTATATTCTTGTGGACCTTTTCCGGTCATAGGAAAGGTTGTTTAGGTTATGCAGTTCTGGAGTGATGTCTGTAGTTCAAGTCCAGTGAAGGTCAAGTGGACAGGCACCAGGGTCGGAGCCCTGGTGCATTGGCTAGGTGGCAGACAGTAGTCAAAGCCAGCAGGAGACGGGAAGACGGCTGCCGGAGATCCGAGGTGGACCGGGACGGTAGTGGTACTGACACTGGAGAACCGACCCGAAAACCATGCTCAAGGGGGTACTCGGACCCTGAAGCCAGGACCGTCACCGACGGCCTAGCCAATTAACCTATTGAGGGCAGGATTTTATGTCCTGCCCCAACCTAAGTCCCGAAAAGTGACAACCACCCACCGAGAGGGATAGGGCATCCGCCAGGGCCCAGGAGATACCACGGGTCAGCGTCGACTGGCATGGCTCCCCACAAAAAGGACCGGAAGCGGACTCCCGCGTTTCATACCGGGAAGTCTAGTGAAAAGAAACACACAGTGCAGAGGAGAGGGATACTGACTACTAGCCCGGGTGTGGGACCAGATACACCCGTGAGCGGAGGCCGGCCACCACCACCTTGGTTTACCACGAAGAACGTGTGCTTATTGTCTCCATACCGCCATGCAACTTCGTCCGGGTCAACTGAACTGTGAGTGTGTGAAACCTGCAACTCTACACAACATTTGGGTCCCGGGGCATCCATCCCTACCCATGGAGGGGTTAACATTAAGCTGCCACTACATATTCCCCGGGTACCCCATACCAGCAGCGGTGGTGTTACAACTCACCACACACCGTGGGTGGAGTCACAGACAATTTATACCAAATTTCGTACATTTACGTTCCCCTTTTTATTCGACGTGGCCGCACGACCCCCGGGTCCGGAGCACTCCTCGAGCCGCACCGTAGGTCCGGATCAAAGCAGCCCCGGCTGCTGGCGTGGGGGCGGCACATGTGTGCCCATGATCAGGGTTCACAGCGTTTTAGATGCAGTGTGTTTTCACTGCCTCAAAATACTGCGTTGTACAGTACAAGCATAGTGGATGTGATTTCTAAAAATCCCGTGCCCACTGTGCTTGTTTTTCCTGCAACGAAAACTGACCTGCGGTCCGGCTTTCCGAGCCGCAGCATGTCAATTGTTTGATACAGAGATGCAAGTGTCGCGCCCCGGGGCAGCCAAGCTGCTTGGATTCGGACGGTCCATGGCTCGAGGGGTTCCGGACTCGGAGTCACAGTCGACCAGTTTTAAGTGAACAGAAAAATAAAAATAAAAAAGTCTGACTACGCCACTTGCGGTTTGCAGCCAGGGATAGTAGGGGATGATGGATGCGGGCAGCATGGATGGTGGAGCCCTCCACGAGCAGGGCTTTTACCAGGGGTTGGTGAAGTGTTAACGTGGAGGCACAGCGCAATGAAGCAGTCCAGACAGAGAGTGCAGTTTGATTGTCTTTACTTACTGGCTTCACGCCCTGGGGACATACTGGATCTAAAATGTGCCCGTGTCCCTGATGGCTGTGCCAGCCAACCTGGTGCCACTCTCCACCTTTGCACTCTGGTGTATGTGGGTCCTCCCGGGCGTGGAGCACTTGGAGGTCCTCCTGGTGTCTGGGTCCTGGCAGAGGCAGCTTGGACTATTTAAGGGAATATGTCCCAGTCCCCTCTTTGCTGCTGATGCCTCGGACATTAGTGGTGGCAGATGAGTCCTGGAAACCCACCCGCCTGGCAGAGTTAACAGATGGCTTGAAGCCCTGGTCTGTTCTGGCATCTGCACCCCTGCGTGAAAAGTACTGTGAGCCCTGGATGTCAACCCCACATGATCCCTCTGTCTCTGGGGCTTGCTCTCTCGCTCTCCAGCTACTTTTCTCCTCTGAGTGGCTGATATTTCTACTCAGGTCTTTGCGGAATCTTTGGTACTTTCAATGTGTCTCAAGAGTCTCTAGTCTGTCTTGACACCTTTCCTTTTTCTCCTCTCCTCAACCCACAACTCCTTCCTCTTTCACTTCCTTTCTTCCACTAACTAGCCACACTCCCCAGGTCACTTTCTCCTCCCCAGGTCTGGTCTCTTCCTCCCCAGTTGGCTGCCTGTCATCTAACAGTGCCCAGCCCTGTCATCTGGCTTGGTGAGTCTCCCAGCCGGGTGCTGCGAGTGTAAATGTCCTGGTGTGCTAGTGTGTGTGTGTGTGTGTGTGTGTGTGTGTGTGTGTGTGTGTGTGATGACTGGCACAGTCATGTTGGACCCGAGCTGTTACCTTCTTTTTGTGACACCTTGTTACCACAGGGGCGTCACACAAGCGTTCTCCGTAGGGAGAACACAACAAGAGACCGCAACTTCCCGAACAATGATCGTGGGCAAGAGCAGCAGAAGTCTCCTGCAGAGGAAACTTGCGTCCCCACAGATCAGGGCCTCCCACATCCAGGACGCAGCGGGCCCTGATCGTGGCCATGTCGCGGGCGGAGGAGGGGACGCCGCGCTCTCCCTCTGCTCGGGTCCGGCTGGCACTGTGGCTGCTGCGGCCTGCTGCCACTGCTCGGTGGCTCGAGCGATGGGCCGGATCCCGGGGACTCGAGCGGCGCTCCTCGCCCGTGAGTGAAAGGGGATTGTTTTTTTTGGGATAGTTTATTGTCCGTGACGCCACCCACGGTTGTGGTGATTTGTTGACACCACCGCTGCTCTGTATGGGGATCCCGGGAGTGATGGTATGGAGCAGCTAGATGTTAGTCCTCCCCTCCGTGGGTAGGGGGTTGGTTGTCCCGGGGCCCAGTGATGAGGTGGGTGATGCAGGGCTTGGTGGGGTGCAGGGACGCGGGGGCAGCGCTGAGCCTTGCGGCACTGTGGTACTCACTCAGCCTGAGACGATGACACAGTTCTCGGTAAAACACACGGCTGGAAAGACGGTTCCCACGGACGGCTGCACTTGCTTTTCCCCAGTAGTTGACGGTGACGGTCCCTTTTCCTGCACCTAAGATGATGATGGTTGCGATGGGTTCCCACCGGTAACCCGCTCCCCGGCTTGGATATGTGCCGGAGGAGCCCTACTTTGCCCGCAGGCGCTGGCCCTGAGAAACTGGTGCCCTGGCGGTGGCGGTGTCTCTCTGTAACGGTTGGACTGTTGCCTTCAATCGGGACTTGCTTGTTGGGAGACCCAGAGGTCCCCTTCACTAACAGATTTGGCAAATTCACGGCGACTCCTAGCCTTGTCGGGATCCGAAAGGCCCCTGCCACTGGTGCTGACTGTTCTTCGTATACCGCTCCGGTACCGCCGGGCCACCACCCGTCCGCGGTCCTTTCAGCAACCTCCAAACAGCCACCCCTGCAGACAGTCACCGCCGTCTGCTGACCTTGCTGTCTCAGTCCGGGGCACACACCCAGACCAGTTTCAGGCTGTCTTTACTGTCACTTTCCCTTTACTTCAGCTTCTCTACCACTTCACTGTTTACTCCTTCACTTCCCTAGCTTGACTGCTGGTTTTCCCGCCTCCGGGGCTGTGAACTCCTCGGTGGGCGGAGCCAACCGCCTGGCCCACCCCCCCTGGTGTGGACATCAGCCCCTGGAGGAAGGCAACAAGGATTTTAGGTTAGCCTTGGTGATCCTAACTGGGGTGTAGGGTGTGGTGGTGTTATGACCTGTGACCCCTGGCTTGCCCAGGGCGTCACATTCCCCCTTAGCAAAATGCAGACCGTCGGCGGGCTGCCCGTCCAACACCGGTTTTATTTTCTGAAAAATATGTAAAAGGTAAACATAATACAACTTATGACATCATCCCACATCGGGAGGTTCGGTACTTAAACGTTGCTAAACATTAAAACGGTTGCGGCTGCCGCTCTCTCCCACCCAAGCAACCTGGCCCTGATGCTGCCCCTAAAACTCAGGCAGCACCCCTTGACCCCAGTCCAGCACAAGTTACCCGAGCGGGATCTGTCCTTCCCCTCCAGAGGGTAGCCACCGGTTCCTGTGGTGGCTGGGCCCTAGCCTGCTCCACTGCGGGCCCCCCCTCCAACCTGCCTCTCCGGAGGCAGTTACGGTAGCTGCACAACATATTTATTTACAACCCACTTAACGTTTGTGGTTGCCCTGCGAGTTCTCGGGCCTGTTCATAGAAGTTTCTATGCAAACTTTTCAAACGGTCCCTACGGGGACAACGGTGCCGGCAACGGCCGGTTTCCAATCACGGTAGACAATCAGGTTACTGTTCGGTAATCAATTTTCATTTTTAAACACTGGTGGTCCCAACGGGGACAACTTTTAGGCGGAGGACCGCCGACTTAGCAGTCCATCCTCAATCGCGGGGCTCTAGTGCCACCTTCACATGGTGCACCGCTGTGGACTCCGATGGTAGCTCGCTGCGGGTGATCTTCCTCCATATTCATGCGGGCATGCACATCCGCTCTACACCCCTCTCGGGCATCGATCTCCCTGCGCAGCTGCCGTTGCCGCCGCTCCCAGCCGGGAGCACTTTCTGTTTGCTCTGGTTCAGCGTGTGCGGGGGACGGACCCAGCCAGAGTCCCTCCGTGTCTGCTACGACCGGCACCTTCAGTAATGAGGGACCCCGCTGTGACATGGCCTGCTCTGCCGCTTGGCAGCTACATTCCCCCCGTGCCTCAGCCGAGGCCCGGGGCCTGGGAGCGGTCAACGTGACTTGCGGTGTTGGCGTTTGATCGCGGATCGCCTCCGCTGCGGCCGGGCGGACTGCCCGGGCCGTCATCATCTCCGTCGCGGCTGGGATGGAAGCCGGGACGGGTGCCAGGGCGGTGGTAAAGGTAAGGCCCGGGGGCCGCAGGTCTGGGCCCTCTCCCACAGATGCTGCGGGCTCCGCTACCGGTGGCAGGGGTAACGGGTCGGTCGGGGCGTTGGCCGCAGGCATGGGCAGTGAGGGAGGTAGCGTGGTGGACGGCAGCAGGCCGGGCCCCTCAGCCGTATCGACCGATCCCTCGGGGACATAGGGGCGTGGGTCGCTTACCCGCTCCTCTGAGACCACCTCCACTTCGGATGCCCAAACGGTTGCGGCCAGGCCCTTCATCTCAGACGTCCACTTTGCCAGCATGAAGTGGACTTGGGCCTGGAGCTTCTGGCACATCTTGCTTCTGGATCCAGGAACGTGTTTCAGCAGAGTCCTTGCGTCCCTGCACGCTACAGCGCTAGTTATATGCGGCTGCGACCACCGCTCCTCCAGCGGCTCCGTCGGGCGCAGAGATCTTGTTTTCATCCCCCTTAGCCTCTTTCCAGCCCCTCCTCTATCGGGGCGGGGTTTTGGCCTTCGCGCCTCTACTACTCGAGAAAACGCTCGAGCGGGAATTTTTCGCGCCAAAGATGGCGACTTCTGAAATTTTCTGGCCGGACACCTCCGGCGGTCACAAGGCGCACCTCTACCCAACGGCAGAGCGGTAAGATCCTGTTCGTGACGCCAAGTTGTCGCGGGCGGAGGAGGGGACGCCGCGCTCTCCCTCTGCTCGGGTCCGGCTGGCACTGCGGCTGCTGTGGCCTTATGCCGCTGCTCGGTGGCTCGAGCGATGGGCCGGATCCCGGGGACTCGAGCGGCGCTCCTCGCCCGTGAGTGAAAGGGGATTGGTTTTTTTGGGATAGTTTATTGTCCGTGACGCCACCCACGGTTGTGGTGATTTGTTGACACCACCGCTGCTCTGTATGGGGATCCCGGGAGTGATGGTATGGAGCAGCTAGATGTTAGTCCTCCCCTCCGTGGGTAGGGGGTTGGTTGTCCCGGGGCCCAGTGATGAGGTGGGTGATGCAGGGCTTGGTGGGGTGCAGGGACGCGGGGGCAGCGCTGCGCCTTGCGGCACTATGGTACTCACTCAGCCTGAGACGATGACACAGTTCTCGGTAAAACACACGGCTGGAAAGACGGTTCCCACGGATGGCTGCACTTGCTTTTCCCCAGTAGTTGACGGTGACGGTCCCTTTTCCTGCACCTAAGATGATGATGGTTGCGATGGGTTCCCACCGGTAACCCGCTCCCCGGCTTGGATATGTGCCGGAGGAGCCCTACTTTGCCCGCAGGCGCTGGCCCTGAGAAACTGGTGCCCTGGCGGTGGCGGTGTCTCTCTGTAACGGTTGGACTGTTGCCTTCAATCGGGACTTGCTTGTTGGGAGACCAAGAGGTCCCCTTCACTAACGGATTTGGCAAATTCACGGCGACTCCTAGCCTTGCCGGGATCCGAAAGGCCCCTGTCACTGGTGATGACTGTTTTTCATATACCGCTCCGGTACCGCCGGGCCACCACCCGTCCGCGGTCCTTTCAGCAACCTCCAAACAGCCACCCCTGCAGACAGTCACCGCCGTCTGCTGACCTTGCTGTCTCAGTCCGGGGCACACACCCGGACCAGTTTCAGGCTGTCTTTACTGTCACTTTCCCTTTACTTCAGCTCCTCTACCACTTCACTGTTTACTCCTTCACTTCCCTAGCTTGACTGCCTGGTTTTCCCGCCTCCAGGGCTGTGAACTCCTCGGTGGGCGGAGCCAACCGCCTGGCCCACCCCCCCTGGTGTGGACATCAGCCCCTGGAGGAAGGCAACAAGGATTTTAGGTTAGCCTTGGTGTTCCTAACTGGGGTGTAGGGTGTGGTGGTGTTATGACCTGTGACCCCTGGCTTGCCCAGGACGTCACAGCCACATACCATAAATGTGATGTACCCCACCTGAAGTCACATCTGCTCACAGGGTCTCCATGGCTAATCAGGAGAACTATACTACATTTCTAACTAGATATTTGCTAATATTATTATTACTACATATTGGGATAGGATTTTGGTAGTGGGAATACCCCTTTAAATCTTGTCCAATATATGAAAGAAAATAGTGCATGCTGTGATTTATTTCACCATTACAAAGGGCCCAAATGAAGAATCTGCCATCTGAACAGCCCCATTTATTACATGTGCGGTGTGATTTTTTTTTTTCCTCCGTGAGGCACGTCTGTATTATATGAGTGTCTGAACGACCCCTCACCCATTGAAAATTCTAGCAAATTGCAATTCATGGTATTGATTGCATTATATCACAGCAATAGAGATCACCTGTGGAGCCGAGTCCCACAGAAAGGTATGGAAATGACAGCTGGTGAGGTTACACTAATCCTACGTCACCAGGAGAGGAGTCATCCTGAGAACAAGGTGTGGTGGGTTTTGGCCTTTTAGTGTATGTTACATCTTGCCTGTGTGCACATGTGTTTTGTGGCTGTTATAGCTGTGATTTTCTGTTTTGTTTTGTTTTTTTTCTTTTTTCACCCACTTTGAGATAAACTGTCTGGCTCCTATAATGTTTCTTTTTATCTTTCGTATGTAGTAATGTGTTCCCTATGCTGATACACCGCTCCCCTGCAAATACTAAAAGGAAGCCTCAATGACTTGTACAAAGAAAGTAATTTGATGCTCCATGATTGATGTGACCTAATCCATCGCAGGCAACAATCGCCTCAACTAAAGCGTATCCAGATTGAGGATACTTTATTAACTCTTTTAGTTGTGACCGTGGTTATATGGTACTTATCAGGGCACATGAATAATCCCTTCCATGGACACTTTTTGTTGAAATTTTTTTTCCAGGCTGGTGGTGGAAGGCCCTGTGCGCACACTGCGTTTTTACCCGCGTTTTTTTTTTTTGCGTTGTTGCTGCACAAATTTCTTGAAAAAATGGTTGTAACCTTTCTGCAGACATTCCCCAGCAAAACCTATGGGAAAAAAAATTAGCTGTGCGCACACTGCATTTTTTTTCTCAAAAACATTCTTTCTGCAGAATTTCTTGAGAAAAAGAATGGGCATGTCACTTCTTTTCTGTAGGTACCTGCGTTTTTTGCTATAGACAATGATAAAAAATGCATGGACCAACCTGCGGAAAAACTGCATCAAAAACGCACAAACGCGGTAAAAACACATGCGTTTTTCGGTGAGTTATTGGTGCGTTTTTTGAACGCAAGTGCGCTAATCTTTCAGACTGTGAAGAAATTTGAGAAAAATCATGTTTCTAGTGCGCACAGGGCCTAATTTAGGTTTATTTCAACCAAAAAAGCGTAAGGGCACGTGCAGACGATTGTATTTTTGGTCTGAATGGAATCCGACAAAAATATTGAATGGCAGTCGGACCAATATTCAATGAAGCAGTGCACATCTGATTTTTTTTTTTTTTTCCCCCTCGGACCAATAGATTTGAGAAGAAAAATCACGTGTATGATTTGACACCATAAATCAGATCTCATGCAACCATTTAAATTTCTGGGTCCGATTTTTTTTTTTACGGACTGACAGAATGGAGAGAATCAATAAATTGTTTATATACGGTGTGTGTAATAAATATATATATATATTTATTTCCTGCTTTTTTTTTTTTTTTTTTTCCCACATCCAAGAAAAATTAATCTCACTGTGATGAAACTCTGAATCAGAGTCTTTTTCGTATAGTTAGACTTTTTTTTTTTTCTCGGGTGGAGAAAATAGTCGTATGACCCTAGCCTTAGAACAGGTTCATAGGTCGACAATTTGGTGCTGATTTTATGAGCTTCAGCTGCATCCAAAAAGCTGTGTTGTACAATACAAGTACAATGGAAGTGGTTTCTAGAAATCCTGTGCCCACTGTGCTTGTTTTTTCCACAGCAAACACTGACCTGTGGTGCGACTTTCCAGTCAATTGTTTGCTGCGGAGTCCCAAGCATCCTCCTCAAGGAGAACACAAGCGAAAGACCGCAAAAATGTCGTGGCCAAAGTTGCCATAAATACTCATCCTGTTGGTAAAAGGCAATGAAAGCAGTCCGCAGTGCACAGAATGAGGGCTATAATGATATATTTCTATCCCACCACAGACTTCCCTGGTCAGCCCGGCTTTGTCCTTCAGCTACGTGGAACAACTCTTTGCCGAATATGCCTGTGACTCAAGACCCGGTAAGCCTTAAAGTTGGGTGGCAGAATTTGAGCTAGGTGTAGATACCACTGTATATGGCTGCTTTGTTTTTATTTTGTCTTTGTTTTTATTTTATTACTTCTCATCACTTACTGTATATAACAAACACTTATTCCAATTTCCATTTTGGATAAGGTGATTTTGCTATGATTTGTATTACAGCATTGAAAACTTTGTTAATGTGTCGCCCAGGGAAGGGGGTACTCTGTCCCGGGCAGTAACAAATGGGAATGTCACTCTGGTGGCCGTTGTCCGGTCCTGTGCCCTGGGGACACTTAATAAAAGGGGGTATTTACAGGGGATAATAGAGTTAATGTTCGTGACTCCCCCTGTGGGTTGCGGTTAAGAATGGAGAACCGCCGCTGCTCAACGTGGGTACTCCCAGGGATGGTGATAGTGGCAGATATGGTGGTAGGCCCTCCGCACGTAGGGCTGTGCCTGGGAGATGTATGGTGTATAATGATGGAGACCACACCAGGTTAACCTTAACAGTCTCTTCTCACATGGACCCTCGGCTTACTGGTTCCGGTCCCTGTATTGCCAGTGCTAGATAGTGACTCAGGTTGCTCTTTCCCCGACACTCTTAGTGTGGTTGAGACCCCGAAGCTTGGAACTGTGGGGTCCCTCCGCTGTGAGACAGTGGTCTGTCCGTTCGGCTGGCAGTGCGGACCCTGCAGGGAGGTAAGTGTCCGAACCCTGATCCTAGTTTACTGCTGATTCCCCCGGATCCGAAAGGTCAGTGAGGTCCCTGGAGAGCCCTCACTGTGCAGGTATTTGCCAAACAGTCTAAAACTTGCGCTTGACCTAGGGCCTTGTGCCCCGTACATGCCCAGATTCCAGTGGGGCTCCCTCGTACCGTCCCTGGGGTCTTGACTCCTGCTCAGAGGTACTCGCTTGCCCTGGCTGGCAATCTGACTCCCGTACCCCTGAGTCACCGTTACACAGACCCAGCTAGAGGCATGTCTGCTCTGCTCACTACATTCTGACTGACTGCTTCCTGTTCTCTCACAGACTGGCCTGCCCCCTTCCCCCAGGTGGTCTAATCCCTGGGTTTGCTCTGCCCACTGGGTGGCCCTCCCACTAGCCCTGGTGGGAGTGGCAACAGGGATTTTTAGGTGTGTGTTGCTGTTGCTGGCACTGGTGTTACAGGTCCCAGGGGGTAGGTCCTGCATCACCAAGAGGATGCAGTTCCCTGTAGTGCCCGGAGGATCTCAGGGGCGCTATATTGACACCATCCAAAAACCCAATTTGTTCTCTATTATGCCGCCTAACATACCTCCAATTTTATATTCATCATGCCAGCTCTATATGTTAGAGTGGTAGATTGTGGCTGTCGCATTCCTGCCCCTGAAGACAGCAATTGCATTACTGTATTGTATTGTATTGTAATATGAATAAGGTCCCACATCTTGTGTGAATATTATGCCATGTGAGTTGTAATGTGATATCTTGTAATGTGTTCCTGTGATAGGTAAGGTTGCTGGTGTGATTTATAAAGTATTATATTTAGTAATGTATTGCATAGCACTTGTTTGCAGCTGTCGGACTGTAGATTAGGCAACAGTTAACTGTTGGGACTAGCCATTATGGGAGGGGTGGAGTGAAGGGGACAGAGGTGGTTCATTCTAGAAGAGTCAGTGAAGACCTAGTGAGAGACGTACAGTGGAACCTCACTTAACGAGTAACCCAGTTAGTGAGCATTTCGCTTAACAAGCAAAGCTTTCTGTAAATTTGTAACTCCATTTACGAGCAAGCTTTGCTGTACGCGCAAAATCCTCACCGCACACACTTCCGGTTCCATACATCCACCGCGCTCTGACTTGCTCTTGCAGTCTACACAAACACAGACGCCTGCACGCACACACACATACACACACACACATATTATGCTCACCTTACCTTCCGTTCCATCGCCGGCCTCATGGTTCTTGTAGTTCGCCGGTACAGGATGTGTATCAGCAACCATCGCGACGAGGGAGGAACTTGCTCTGGCAGCGGAAGTTCCTCCCTCGTCGCGATAGTTACCCGATACACATCCTGTACCGGCGAACTGCAAGTTCCAGGAAGCCGGTGATGGAACGAAAGGTATGGTGAGCATAATATGTGTGTGTGCGTGTATGTTTATGCATGTGTGAAATGGGACATTGAACAAGTTGTGGAACGAATTGTCAGCATTCCAATGATTTCTTATGGGAAATCTTGCTTTGCTAGGCGAGTAACTTGGTTTACAAGCACAGTCCCAGAATGGATTGTTCTTGTTAACCAAGGTTCCACTGTATGTGGTGGAAAACTACTGTTTGGGCGCATGGCAGAGAAAGGAAGGTAAGGTGAGCATAATATGTGTGTGTTTGTGCGTGTGTGGAATGGCACAATAGGGGACCTGGATGGGACATTTAACAAGTTGTGGAACAAGTTATCTGCATTGCAATGACTTCCTATGGGAAATCTTGCTTTGCTGAACGAGTAACTTGGTTAACAAGCAACTCCCAGAACGGATTGTTCTCGTTAACCAAGGTTCCACTGTATAGTCAAGTTGGTCGTGAATGTGGCATACAGTGGTTGGTTTGTGACATCAAAAGAAGAGGAGAGTAGATGAAAGGTGAGATAACGTGAACCCTTAAGTGTTGACAGAGTGTGAACAGCGTTGAAACGAGAGACCAATGCTCGAACTGAGTGACCTCCAATAACAGGAGCCGGAGGAGAGCACTCTAGTGGCCAGGCCTCTTAACTGTCGAAGTACTAGATTAACCTTAACTGAGGTGTCAACAAAGTCAACTACCTGAGCAGTTTGCTTCTAAACGTCCGAGAACGTCAAGCTTTACTCCGATTATGATGGGACCCATAAAGGGGTATACACATCTCCATGTTCCTTTCCCATTATGTAGTAGCTATAAAAATATTAGCAAATACCTTCAATTAGAAATGTAGTATAGTTCTCCTGGTATAGCCAGTTCTCTTACCTCATGTGCAGGGCATTTTCACTTGGCTATCCATGGTTACGACCACGAGCAACTAACTGTCAGTATATGAGTCGATGTATCCATGGGTACCTAAGCTGCAATGCCCTGCACATGAGGTAAGAGACATTGCTAATCAGGAGAACTATACTACATTTCTAAGTGGAGGTATTTGCTAAAATTAGTATTAAGACTGGAAAAGAAGCTCTAGTATCCGCTTGTAAGTGAAATCCTTAAAACACGTAAATTTATTCCATAGTTTTAAAATGAACAAGATTAAAAACACAAAAATAAGTAGATAAAAGCCAGTCCACGTCTTTAGGGCATTACATACCCTTATTCATTATAAATAAAGAATAAGGCTACTTTCACACATCAGGTTTTTGCCATCAGGTACAATCAGGAAAAAAACGGGTAAATCGGATCCGGTACCGCATCCGGTTTATCTCCATAGACTTGCATTGTAACCGGATTGTACCTGATGGCTTTGCGTTGCATCCGTTTTTTTCCGGATGCGGCAAAATTTATCAAAGCGGCGACCGGAGGCAACGTGTCTTACAACGTTTTTTTGTCCGGCAAAAAAACCGCATCGCGCCGGGTCCGGCGCGATACGGCGTGTTTTACTATGAAAGCCTATGGACGCCGGATCCGGCGCAATGCGGTAAAAAATGGATGCGGCTACCGGATCCGTTTTTGTAAACTGCGCATGCACCAAATTAATTAAAAAAGCTGATCCTTCAAAAAAAGGACAAACCGGATGCAAAAACGGATGCAAACCGTATCCACCGGATCCGGTTTTGTACGCATCCGGCATAACGGATCCGTTAAAAACTGGATCCGGTGGATACGGTTTTGCATTTTTTTGCCGGATCCTTTAGATCAGGAAAAAAAAGGATTATGCCTGAATGCAGAAAACTGATGTGTGAAAGTATTTTTCGGACTATAAGACGCACCGGACTATAAGACGCACCCTGGTTTTAGAGGAGGAAAATAGGAAAATAAAACTTTAAGCAAAAAAATGTGGTCATGACACACTGTTATGGGGCGAGGACCTGCTGCTGACACTGTTATGGTCGGTAATGTCCCCAAATTCTCTACTAAGGTACCCCATCCTGGTAATGATCCTCCTGCCTTGTATATGATCCTGCTCATATACCCCCATCCTGCTCATATACTCCCATCCTGCTCATATACCCCCATCCTATTGATATACCCTCCATCCATCCTGCTCATATACCCTCCATCCATCCTGCTCATATACCCCCATCCTGTTGATATACCCCCATCCTGTTCATATACCCCCATCCTGTTCCTATACTCCCATCCTGTTCATATACCCCCCATCCATCCTGCTCATATACTCCCATCCTGTTCATATACCCCCATCCTGTTCATATACCCCCCATCCATCCTGCTCATATACTCCCATCCTGTTCATATACCCCCCATCCTGTTCATATACCCCCCATCCTGTTCATATACCCCCCATCCTGTTCATATACCCCCCATCCTGTTCATATACCTCCCCATCCTGTTCATATACCCCCATCCTGTTCATATACCCCCATCCTGTTCATATACCCCCATCCTGTTCATATACCCCCATCCTGTTCATATACCCCCATCCTGTTCATATACCCCCATCCTGTTGATATACCCCCATCCTGTTGATATACCCCCATCCTGTTGATATACCCCCATCCTGTTGATATACCCCCATCCTGTTGATATACCCCCATCCTGTTGATATACCCCCATCCTGTTGATATACCCCCATCCTGTTGATATACCCCCATCCTGTTGATATACCCCCATCCTGTTGATATACCCCCATCCTGTTGATATACCCCCATCCTGTTGATATACCCCCATCCTGTTGATATACCCCCATCCTGTTGATATACCCCCATCCTGTTGATATACCCCCATCCTGTTGATATACCCCCATCCTGTTGATATACCCCCATCCTGTTCATATACCCCCATCCTGTTCATATACCCCCATCCTGTTCCTATACTCCCATCCTGTTCATATACCCCCCATCCATCCTGCTCATATACTCCCATCCTGTTCATATACCCCCATCCTGTTCATATACCCCCCATCCATCCTGCTCATATACTCCCATCCTGTTCATATACCCCCCATCCTGTTCATATACCCCCCATCCTGTTCATATACCCCCCATCCTGTTCATATACCCCCCATCCTGTTCATATACCTCCCCATCCTGTTCATATACCCCCATCCTGTTCATATACCCCCATCCTGTTCATATACCCCCATCCTGTTCATATACCCCCATCCTGTTCATATACCCCCATCCTGTTCATATACCCCCATCCTGTTGATATACCCCCATCCTGTTGATATACCCCCATCCTGTTGATATACCCCCATCCTGTTGATATACCCCCATCCTGTTGATATACCCCCATCCTGTTGATATACCCCCATCCTGTTGATATACCCCCATCCTGTTGATATACCCCCATCCTGTTGATATACCCCCATCCTGTTGATATACCCCCATCCTGTTGATATACCCCCATCCTGTTCATATACCCCCATCCTGTTCATATACCCCCATCCTGTTCATATACCCCCATCCTGTTCATATACCCCCATCCTGTTCCTATACTCCCATCCTGTTCATATACCCCCCATCCATCCTGCTCATATACTCCCATCCTGTTCATATACCCCCATCCTGTTCATATACCCCCCATCCATCCTGCTCATATACTCCCATCCTGTTCATATACCCCCATCCTGTTCATATACCCCCATCCATCCTGCTCATATATTCCCATCCTGTTCATATACCCCCCATCCTGTTCATATACCCCCCATCCTGTTCATATACCCCCCATCCTGTTCATATACCCCCCATCCTGTTCATATACCCCCCCATCCTGTTCATATACCCCCATCCTGTTCATATACTCCCATCCTGCTATATGCCCCCATCGTGCTCATATACCATCCTGGTATATGGCCTGTATCCTATAGCACAGAGAAAACAAACAAACAAACAAACGTTTATACTCACCTTTTCCTCACTCCCAGCAGCCGATCATCTTCCTCTCTGCACCGCTGACCTGTGTGTGTGTGGAGCCGTTCCCCTGCAGCACGCGATGTCTTCCTGTCTGTGCCGATCAGCTGACAAGCACAGACAGGAAGACATCGCGTGCTGCGGCGGAACGGCTCCACACACGGGGACGGGTGAGTACACTGATTCACTGCACC
Organism: Anomaloglossus baeobatrachus; assembly: GCF_048569485.1. NCBI lineage: Eukaryota > Metazoa > Chordata > Amphibia > Anura > Aromobatidae > Anomaloglossus > Anomaloglossus baeobatrachus. The sequence goes on from NC_134364.1 coordinate 36,937,276, forward strand.
CCGCGCTGCTGATGATGCGCGGGGGGCAGTGAATACAGCCGCACATGATCACTCCAGGCTGTAATTGCCAGGGGTGATCATGTGGACCGGCTCTTTACTATGCGCGCGTCCCCGCTCGTCCTCCCGCCCACCTGTCAGCGCCGGCTTCTGCGCTGAGAGATGGGCGGGAGGATGGGCGTGCATATGTAATGAGCGGGTCCACGTGGTCACAGCAGGCTGCTACAGCCTGCTCGTGCCCCTGATGACCCGCTCCACCGCAGCACCTCATTCCCCGCAGCCACAGTCAGACCATAAGACGCACCCCCAACTTTCCCCCAACATTTGGGGGGAAAAAAGTGCGTCTTATGGTCCGAAAAATACGGTAGCCTAAATCATAAAAAAGGCATGTAATGCCCGAAATGCATAGACTGGTTTTTATCTACTTATTTTCGTGTTTTTAATCTTTTTTATTTTAAAACTATGGAATAAAGTCGCATGTTTTAATAATTTCACATAAAAGTGGATGCTAGATCTTCTTTTTCTGGCTTGATGTGGATTCACTTACATTTAGCAACCGACCTGTTTCTTTCCATGCACCGCAACCTATTTGGACATTCCCCGCCTTGGTGAGCTGTTACAAATTGTTTTTTATTATAAGGCTATGTGCACATGTGGTGTTTTGTGTCTTTTCTTTTTTTTGCATTTTTTTCATGCGTTTTTCCTTAAAGTAAATCAATAAAAACTAGGAAAAAGCATCTCAGCAAAGTCTGAGAATCCTGATTTGTGCACATGCTGCTTCTTTTTTTCTTGCAGATTTTGTAGCTGAAAAAAGAAGCAGCATGTCAATTGTTTGTATTTTTTTTTTTCCACGTTTCTACAATCCTCTGCAATGCTTTACAGTAGATTATAGAGCAGCAGTTCGCCTCACACACCGTGCATACAGCATGGTGTATTGTAAGAGTCTCTCTGAAGCACAGTAACCTGGTAAGTATTATAAAGTGTTTGTTTTTTATGTTCTCACAGCGACCTGGGCTCTTATATACAGCATGTTAGAATGCTGTATATAAGAGCCCGGTGGTGGTGGCCGCAGCTTATACGCCAAAAAAGTGGTGACAGGTTCCCTTTAAACATAGTTACATAGGTTGAAGAAAGCCCTCTGTCCATCTAGTTCAACCTTCCTCCACCAATTCTACATTTGGTCCCTAAGGGTGGCTTTACATGCTGCGACATCGCTAGCCGATGCTAGCGATGGCGAGCGCGATAGCACCCGCCCCCGTCGTACGGCCGATATGTGAAGATCGCTGCCGTAGCGAACATTATCGCTACGGCAGCGTCACATGCACATACCTGCTTGGCGACGTTGCTGTGACTGGCGAAATGCCTCCTTTCTATGGGGGTGGTTCGCTCGGCGTCACAGCGACGTCACTAAGCGGGCGCCCAATCAAAGCGGAGGGGCGGAGATGAGCGGGACGAACATCCCGCCCACCTCCTTCCTTCCTCATTGCTGGCGTGTGGCAGGTAAGGAGAGGTTCCTCGTTCATGCGGCGTCACACGTAGCGATGTGTGCTGCCGCAGGGACGAGGAACAACTTCGCCCCAGCAACAGCAGCGATAATTGGGAGCGGACCCCCATGTCAACGAGGAGCGATTTTGGACGTTTTTGCAACAATCCAAAATCGCTCCTAGGAGTCACACACAACGATATTGCTACAGCGGCCGGATGTGCGTCACAAAATCCGCGACCCCAACGAGATCGCTGTAGCGAAATCGTAACGTGTAAAGCCCGCTTTAGTCACTTATAACCAACAATGTTGTGTGTAGTGAGGAAATCATCCAGCCCTTTTTTAAAAGCTGTTATAGTATCTGCCATTACTACCTCTTGTGGTCGGCATTCCACAGTCTGACTGCTCTAACTGTAAAGAACCCTTTCCTATTTAGCTGCCGGAATCGCTTTTCTTCCACTCGCAGTGAGTGCCCCCTGGTCCTTAGTATTGTGTTTGGAAGAAATAAGTCATGTGCCAGTCCTTTATATTGACCACACATGTATTTATACATATAAATGATATCTCCTCTGAGACGTTTTTTTTTCTAAGCTAAACATATCTAACTTTTCCAACCTGTCATCATACGGGCGGCCTCCATTCCTTGTAGTAGTCTAGTTGCCGCCTTTGAACTGACTCTAACTTCTGAATGTCCTTTTTAAAATGTGGAGCCCAAAACTGGATCCCATACCAAAACTGGATCCCATATTCCAGATGTGGCCTTACAAGTGATTTATAGAGGGGTAACAATACGTTGGGATCACGGGATCTAATCTCTCTTTTTATGCACCCTAAAATCTTGTTTGCTTTAGCAGCTGCTGCCTGACATTGAGTGCTGCTGCTCAGCTTATTTGTAATGAAAATACCCAAGTCCTTCTCCTGTTCTGCAGTCCCGAGTTTACTTCCATTTAATGTATATACAGCTATATATAAACGTTGCTGCGGAAAATGAACCGTTAAGTAAAGTGTTGTTTGAAACAAACTGTTGGTCTCCATGTGAGTAAGAGTCCTCATCTAGTCCTTTCCAGCCAACGTGAATAGCAGTATGCAGCACAATTCACCTCCATTATACTTCGGTACTCGAGTCACGCCCATCCGAGCATCCAACTGCTTGATACGAGTACAGAATACCCAAGCATGGTAGTGTACCGCCCCGCTCTCAGCAGCCGGGCTGCTCGGATCCGGCCCTTCTGTGGGTGGATCGAGGGTCTCCGGACCCGGGGGCCTCACGGTCACTTCAAATGAAAAGGGGTAGTGATGGGACGGTGGATTTAGGACGTATATGTACAGGCTGAGCCGTACGGAGTTCGTGACTCCACCCACGGTGTGTGGTAATATTGAACACCACCACTGCAGTTACGGGGCACCCGGGGGAGATGTTGTGCAGCAAATTGTTAACCCATCCGTGGGCAGGGATGGTGGCCCCGGGACCCGTTGTGGAGGCTGGCGATGCAGGGAGATGGGTGACTGCAGGGTGCTGGTGTACTCACTATTAGAAAACACAAGAGTTTCTGGTAAATCAAGGTGATGGTGGTCGGTGCCCGCAGCCGGCTGCGTTCTGGTTCCCCCACCCGGCTGGTGGTCTCTGTCTTTCTTCTGCACCTGTTTTGAATGGTGGACTGCCTGTGTACCGCCCCGGGGCTCGGCCACAGCCGAGCCACTCGGATCCGGGCTCATCGGTGGGTGGCTCGAGCGCCTCTGGACCCGGGGGTCACGTCGCTCTGAAGGGAGGCTGGTGCTACGTGAGGGGTTTTGGTTGGGAGGTTCACGGCCGGAGCCGTGGTATTGGGTTTAAGTTCGTGACGCCACCCACGGGTCGTGGTGAGTGTGGACACCACCGCTGCCGTTGACTAGGCTCCCGGGGACGGTGTTGCGCAGCCAGGTGTTAGCCCCTCTGTGGGTAGGGGGTTGATGGTCCCGGGGCCCGCTTGTTGGGGTTTGGATGTGGGGGTGCAGGCGTGTTGGTGCGATACGGGGCGGTGCCCGGCCCGAGAGCACTGTTGTACTCACTATGACAGATACACCAGAGTCTCTGGTAAACCAAAAAGATGGTGGTCGGTGTTCGCAGCCGGCTGCGTCTGGTCCCCCACCCGGTTTGGTGGCTCCCGCCTTTCTCCTGCACCTCGTTTTGTAGACTTTGACTGCCTGCGCTTCCGTGACGAGAGTCCGCTCCCCAGCTGTGTGTGTGTGTCGGGAGAGCACTTTTGCCCGCAGACGCTGGCCCGTGGGATCTCTCTGCCTGAGCGGTGGCTTTTATCCCCCTTGTTGGGCTGTTGTCTTCAGTCGGGACTTTGGGGTCTGGACCTTAGGTTCTTTCCCACCCATCAGTGAATTTGACTCGGTCCAGTGGTTTCTGGGCCTCGTTCTGGGTCTGAGTACCCCTCCTGGTGCTCCGGTTTCCAGTTCGTTCCCCGGTTCGGTACTAGCGGGCCACTACCCTGTCCCGTTCCCTTACGGTTACACCAGCCGGCTTTACGGCTCCTGCAGGCGGCAACCACCGTCTGCCTCCTGGCCACAGGGCATCTGAGCTACGACCCAGATCCCCGACAGACATTTTCTCTTTTCTACTACTCTCCTCTCCTCCCTAACATCATCTGCTTGCTTTTCCCGCCTCAGGCTATCCGAACTCCTCGGTGGGCGTGGCCAACCGCCTGACTCTGCCCCCGTGTGTGTACGTCAAAGCCTGAGAGGGGAGACTCATGGTTTTTAGTTTGGCTGCTGTTACCTTTTTAGGGGACTGGTGTTTGTGCAAGGGCCTGTCTGTGACAACCTGGCTAGTCCAGGGCATCACACCTGCGCTTGCAACTTCAGGAGTCCGCTTCCAGCTTGTGGTTGCCTAAGGAGCCCTTTGCCCACAGACGCTGGCCCGTGGGATCTCTGAGCCGTGGCGGTGGCCTTTTATCCCCCTCGGTGGGCTGTTGCCTTCAGTCGGGACTTTGGGTGGGACAGGACCTCTAGTCCTGGCCGCAATCAGTTAATTAGCTAGCCCCCAGTTGCTTCTGGACCTAGCTTCAGGGTCTGAGTACCCCCCTTTGTGGTCCAGTTTCCGAGTTTGTTCCCCGGGTCGGTACCGGCGGGCCACTACTCTGTCCTGGTCCATCTCTGTTCCACCAAGCCGTCTTCCCGGCTTCTGCAGACGGAGACCGCCATCTGCCTCCTAGCCAAAGGCACCAGGGCTCCTACCCTGGTACCTGTCAGTTTGCTTCAGGCCTCAGACACAGGCCTGACTTTTGCTCTCACTGAACACCAACACTCCACTACACTGTTTTAACTTTTCCTGACTTTTCCCCGCCCCGGGCTGTCTAGGACTCCTCGGTGGGCGTCTTCCAACCGCCTGGTTCCGCCCCCTGGTGTGTGTATCAAGCCCTTAGGGGGGTGACTAGGGTTTTGTGGTTGGCTGTGTGTTACCTGTGAGGGAAGGTGTAATGCGGGGCTCTATTTGTGACTACCTGGCCCAGCCAGGGCGTCACACTAGTGCCCGCTCATCACTAGTTACGAGTACCGAGCACCCGAGCATGGTAGTGCCAGCTCATCACTAGATACGAGTACTGAGCACCTGAACATGGTAGTGCCTGCTCATCACTAGTTACAAGTCCCGGGCATGGTAGTGCTCACTCACCACTAGTTACGAGTACCGTGCACCTGAGCATGGTAGTGCCCGCTCATCACTAGTTACGAGTACCGTGCACCTGAGCATGGTAGTGCCCGCTCATCACTAGTTACGAGTACCGAGCACCTGAGCATGGTAGTGCCCGCTCATCACTAGTTACGAGTACCGTGCACCTGAGCATGGTAGTGCCCGCTCATCACTAGTTACGAGTACCGAGCACCTGAGCATGGTAGTGCTCACTCATCACTAGTTACGAGTACCGTGCACCTGAGCATGGTAGTGCCTGCTCATCACTAGTTACGAGTACCGAGCACCTGAGCATGGTAGTGCCCGCTCATCACTAGTTACGAGTACCGTGCACCTGAGCATGGTAGTGCCCGCTCATCACTAGTTACGAGTACCGAGCACCTGAGCATGGTAGTGCCCGCTCATCACTAGTTACGAGTACTGAGCACCCGAGCATGGTAGTGCTCACTCATCACTAGTTACGAGTACCGTGCACCTGAGCATGGTAGTGCCCGCTCATCACTAGTTACGAGTACCGAGCACCTGAGCATGGTAGTGCCCGCTCATCACTAGTTACGAGTACTGAGCACCTGAGCATGGTAGTGCCCACTCATCACTAGTTACGAGTACCGAGCACCTGAGCATGGTAGTGCCTGCTCATCACTAGTTAGTTCATATCAACATATTTCCACACAGAATAGCAGTCTTTGGAGGAAAAAAAAAAAAAATCGGAGTATGCACTCATCTGTTTTTCGGATCAGACTCCTTTGTACATCTCAATGGGTGCTCAACAAACACTCGAATGCAATATGGATACTATCTACATGGAATCCAGTTTGAATTCTTATCATAAAAACTATATTTGACCTTGTATAGATTTTTTATTGATTTGTATAAAAACAGATTCAATATGAATATAAAAACCGGTTACCATGTGGATAACAAATGGGTGATAAAACAGATGAAAACGTCTTTTATTTTTATTTTTCTGGATACAAGACTTCTAGTTGTCAATATGCTTGTATGAAGTTAGCCATAGACGTCTATGGATACATAGAGAGCACAGAGAGAAGATATCCATATGGTACCAGTTTTTAACTAGAAAATAACTTATGGTAAAAATGGATACAGTGATGAAAGTCTGGCCCAGCACAATGACTAATGAAATCTGTTTAATTTTTTTTCACATGCGGGAAAACCTCCCCACTCCCTCACTGACATCTGAATGGGGCTTTAGTTTTGAGAATGAGTGACGGAACCATATTTTAACTGCATGGACGGATGCAGCTATTTTGGACCTTAGGACACAACAGGTGTAGGGTATGATAATGTTTGCAACGATTTTTTATCTTTGATTTTTGGAGTAGGTTCTGTTCCAAACTCCATATGAGAAACCACTTCAAATACGCATGAAAATAAGCATCTTGTTGAATTGAAATGGAAAAACACACCAAGAGTATGTGCAGACAATGTCTTTTTCAGGTGGCCCACCCCGGAAGAAGCACTTAAAATCATTAAAAAGAATGAACATATGCACGATAATGTAAAAACGACTTTCTGTGATTATGTTCAGTCTTTTGAGATTATTTTAATGGCTTCACGTTTGTAAAGCAACAAAAGGCTCAAAAGAAGTGGCCTGATTCTTTAGGCGGCTTCTGCTTGGAAGCCACTCGCTATGTTAGAAGTACAAGTAAATAAATAAAAAATGCCAGTGGCAAAGTCGCCGCAAAAGATTACAGAGAAGACCCCAAAAAACACCACCACTATCGAAATGACATGTGCATATGATGCTGGGTCCCCCTCATTATATAGGAAAGATAAACCCCTATGTCAATTTCACAGGTTTTTTTTTTTTGTTGTTGTTTGTTTTTTTTACTTCTGCACTTTTTATTGTGTAGAAATTCTACAAAATCCTCCTGGAAAAACTGCTTCCAAAACTCTTGGGAAAACTCTTCTAATTTTATTTGTATACCAAATCCACTTTATATGCGGAGGATTTTTTCTGTTTTTATTTTATTTTTTTTAAAAAAAAAAAAATTCTGACAAGATTTTGAAAATGTAAAGGTAATAAGAAAAGATGTCACTAACATTTTTCAGAAAGGTAAACTTTTCACGCTTTAATAAATGCCGAAAGTAGTAGAGTTTCCTGATGTTTTCTAGCCATATGAGGGCTTGGGGTTTTTTTTGTGTAACTAGTTGCATTTTTTTTATGTAACCATACATATAATGTTATACAAAATTTATTTCGTTTTGATTTTTTTTTTTTTGAGGATGGGAAGGGGTGATTGAAAATTGAACAAAGATATAATAGATAAATATACAGTGTGTGTGTGTATATATATATATATATATATCTATATATATATATATATATATATATATATATATATATATATATATATATATACTGTATATTTATCTATCTTGGTCTTCACGGTTTCAGCATTTGTTTATTTATTTATTTATTTATTTATTTTTTTAAAACCCATTGGGGAATTTGGCAAGCTAAAATAATCCACTGCAATACTTCAGAATTTTTCTTTCTACCCTATAGTAACAGCACCTCACTTGTCCCAAGACTATGCGTATTTCTGCAGATGAGTTCCATTCACTTGAATGAGGATGAACTGCAAAAACTAAACAGATTACATTGACAGGTGTTTTTTTTTCTTGAACAAAGCACAGTTTTTTTTCTAATCCCAGTTGAACCCTGAATTTTGCTTAACACTAGAAGTCCCAGAGAGGGGTCATTTAACATTTCTACCTTTTGGAAACAAGGGAGCTCGAAATTTCTGGGACTTCTAGTGTTAAAGGGAATATGTCATAAAGTTTTACTAACCCTTCCCCCCCCCCCCCCGCCCCATCCAAGAGCAGAATGAAGTAAGGGCAGAGACTCTGATTCCAGCAGCTTGTCACTTAGTGGGCTACTTGCTGTGGTTTTGATAAAGCCCTTTTTCCTCTGCTGCAGATCTACATGTTCTCTGAATGCTGAGCTTTGTGTATTCCTGCTCACACCACTGATTTAGCAGCTTTCTGTGTACACTGTGGCAGTCTTCTGCCTATACAGTCAGTGGTGGGGGCAGGGTAGGACTGCCTAGCAGCAGGTTAACTTGACATTTAGTGATAATCTCCTGCTGATAAAACTATTATTTTATAAAAAAAAATTACAGCAAAGAGCCCAGTAAGTGACACACTGCTGAAATCTGGCTATCTTCCCCAACTTCATGCTACTCTCAGATGAGGTAACAAAAACGTGGTAACTCCTTCACAACCTAGCACGTACCGGTACGCCCTAAATCATGTTGGGGTAATCGCCGTCTGCTGCGGTGAGTTGGCACTGATGCCTACACGGCTGCTGATTTCAACAGCAGACATGGGCAACTAACAGGTGCGGGTGGATCTGCTATCCACCTGTGACTGTTAACCCATTAGATTGCGCAGTCAAAATGTGACAGCGTGATTTCAATGGCTTCGCCTTTCCCTGCCGCCATTGTAGACCCCATGATGTGATCACGGGGAGGTGATGGTTGCCATGATAGTGACAGGTCATGTGATTACTCCTGTTGCTATCATTACATAGTTCCTGTTACAGCCAACAGAGCAGCGGCTCTAACAGGAACGCAGCATTTCTGCTGATCAGAGCTGTGCAGCTCTGATCAACAGAAATGAACAAGCAATCAGACTGATCAGATCCTTATGATCCCCGAAAGGGACTAGAAAATTTTAAAAAAAGTATAAAAAAAACAAAAAAAAATGTTTTAAATTAAACCTAATATTTCAAATCAACCCCTATGCGCCCCATTGAAAATGTAAACAATAAAAAATATACACCTATTTGGTATCGCTGCATTCAGAAATGCCCGATCTATGAAAATATAAAATCAATTAACCTGATCGGTAAACGTCGTAGCGGTAAAAAAATCCAAACAGCAAAATTATGTTTTTGGGACACCGCAAATTTTGCGCAAACTGCAATAAACGGCGATCAAAATGTAGCATCTGTGCAAAAGTTATGCCATTAAAAACGTCAGCTCAAGACGCAAAAAATAAGTTTTCACTTTCAGAATTTTTTTTTTATTTTTTTAACCTCTGATAAATGTTAACCTATACATGTTCGGTATCTACGAACTTGTACCGACCTGGTGATGAAGGGGTTAAATTTGTGTCCATTTTTGGAAAGTTTTTGGTTAAATAAAGTATTGGTTAAAGAGCTTGGGCAAGTTTTGGTGTTTAAACATTTCTCCCCCTCCTTTTTACTGAATTCCTGGATTCCATAGGTTTGATTTTTGAAATGTTAGGTTTTCCCAAGGTGGCGAATAATTTCCAGATTCTTTATGAATTTCTTTCTGAGGTTGTGAATATTTAGCATAAGATGTGATCTTCAAGCAATTACAATCTCGGCAGTGAGTGTTTGTTTTGGGTCTGGCTCACTTGCAAGGCATTTATTTCGACCTAATGCCAAAATCATATGTCAGGTGGCCAAAACTAACAGCATTTCTTGCATGTTTCTCTCTTGTCCATCGCTCAAAAGCGTATATTCATTTTATTATTTCATTATTACCATCGAGTGATTGAAATAAACGAGTCAGAACAGCATTACTGTCAGGAAGATTATGTTCTGAATGCTATGTATAATGTAGTGAATCCATATGTATATAATTACGCACAAAAATGTAAGAATGTACGTGAACTATAGATATCATCAATATATATTTTATTTATATATATATATATATATAATATAATATACAGCTCTGGCAAAAATTAAGAGACTACTGCAAAAGTTTCAGTTTCTGTTTTTTTTTTTCTCTTTATAGATATATTTTTGAGTGAAAGGTAAATTGTTCTTTTATTCTATAAGCTACTGACAACATGGCTCCAAATTTCCAAGCAATACATTTTGTATTTATTTTCTGAAAATAAAAAATGGTGAAAATAAAAAAAAAAAAATGCATTGCTTTCAGACCTCAAATAATGCAAAGAAAACAAGTTCATAATCATTGAGAAACAACAATACTAATGTTTTAACTCCTGAAGAGTTCAGAAATCAATATTTTGTGGAATAACCATGATTTTTAATCCCAGCTTTCATGCGTCTTGGCTGCTTTCCACCAGTCTTTCACACTGCTTTTTGGTGACCTTATGCCACTCCTAGTGCAAAACTTTAAGCAGTTCTTATTTGTTTGATGGTTTGTGACTATCTTCCTCTTGGTTACATTCCAGAGGTTTTCAATGGGGTTCAGGTCTGGGGATTGGGCTGGCAATGACAGAGTTTTGACGTGGTGGTCCTCATCCACACATTGACCTAGCTATGTGGCATGGCGCATTGTCCTGCTGGAAAAACCAGTCCTCAGAGTTGGGGGAACATTGCCTGAGCAGAAGGAAGCAACTGTTTTTCTAGGATAACCTTGTATGCGGCTTGATTCATATGTCTTTTGCAAAGTTTAATCTGCCCAATTGCAGATTTGCTGAAGCATCACCGGATCACTACCGATCCTGCACCAAATTTCACAGTGGGTGCAAAACACTGTGGCTTGTACGCCTCTCCAGGTCCTTGTTTAACCATTAGACGACCAGGTGTTCGGCAAAGCTGAAAATTATACTCATCAGAGATTACCTTACTCCAGTCCTCTATAGTCCAAATGGGCAGATTAAACTTTGCAAAGGACGCATGAATCAAGCCACATACAAGGTTATCCTGGAAAATCAGTTGCTTCCTGCTGCTCAAAGAGAAAAATCAGAACTGAAACTTTTGCAGTGGTCTCTTAATTATTGCCAGAGCTGTGTGTGTGTGTTTGTGTGCGTGTGTGTGTGTGTGTGTGTGTTATAATAAAATATATATATATATATATATATATATATAAAATGTGTGTGTGTGTGTGTGTGTGTGTGTGTGTGTGTATGTATGCATGTATATATATATATATATATATATATATATATATGTGTATATATATGTATGTATATATTATATCAACTTATTCCTATCCTTCTTATTCCCTACGTGTAGCGGATAATTACCTATTTTAGGCCTCATGTAGATGTTCATTTTGTTTTTTCATTTTCATATATGTTCACACAACAAGTACCCATTATAATTTTGGGGCTTTTCGCCTATCTGTGTTTTTGCGAACAAGACAAATCACTGATATCTAAATGGGAAAATATATTTGAGGGAAACCTGGCTATTTTGGAAATGACTCTTTAACCCCTTTACGACATCTGGTTTCAGAGTCGGGAATGGTAGCCAGAATCTGACAAGAGGGTAGCCGCCTCGCTCAATACACTTGCATTGAGTGAGCCCGTGCCCATCTAGTTGGATTTTGGCCGGGAGTATCTGTGTCGCCCTGGGCAAGCCAGGGGACACGGGTAACAACACCACCACACCCCACACTCCAGGTAGGCACACCTGCTAACCCAAAAACCCTTGTTGCCTTCCTCCAGCAGGCTGTTGATGCACACCAGGGGGTGGGCCAGGCGGTTGGCTCCGCCCACCAAGGAGCTCACAACTCTGGAGGCAGGAAGTAACCAGGCAGTCAGCTCAGGGAAGAGCTTGAGTGAACATGCAGAGTAGCCCAGGCAGGGGCTAGAGTAACAACAAGAAGTGAAAGTAAGGAAAGGAAAGTGGAAAAGGAGGAAAGCAAGAAGTGGAGACAGCGCAGAGAGAGTGCAAAGCCTGAGAGCCCAGCTGTGTGTAGGGCTAGAACAGCAAGGTCAGCGACGGCGGTGACTGTCCGGAGGGGGACGGTTCGGAAGTTCCTGGAAGGACCCCGTTGGCTGTGTGCCCGGTGGTCTGGAGCAGTGTTCCGAAGGACAGTCAGCACCAGGGCAGGGGCCTCTCGGACCCCGGCAAGGCTAGGAGTCGCCCAATTTGCCGAATCCGTCAGTGAAGGGGACGTAGATCCCCCAGCAACAAAGTCCCGATTGACGGCAACAGCCCGACCATTACCGGGGAGACACCGCCACCGCCAAGGCACCAGTTTCCCCAGGGCCAGCGCCTGCGGGCAAAGTGTAGAGCTCCTCCGGCCCAGATTGCAGTCGGGGAGCGGGTAACCGGAGGGAATCCACCGATACCATCAGAGAACACAGGTGCAGGGAAGAGAGACGTCACCGTCACCTACCGGGAGTGCAGGTGCAGCCGTCTGTGGGACCGTCCTACCAGCCGTTGGTTTACCGTACAAACTGTGTCCGTGTCTCAGGCTGAGTGAGTACCACAGTGCCGCAAGGCACAGCGCTGCCCCCGCGTCCCTGCGCCCTCCAGGCCCTACACTTTACATCTCTTCACCGGGCCCCGGGATCAGCAACCCCTGCCCACGGAGGGGCAACACAACACCTGGCTGCTCCCATCACCATCCCCGGGACCCCCACACTGAGCAGCGGTGGTGCAATCACCACAACCGTGGGTGGCGTCACGAACTATAACCCCCTCAAACACCCCCCTTTCACTCACGGGCGAGGAGTGTCGCTCGAGACACCCCGGGATCCGGCCCGCAGCTCGAGCCACCAGGAGCAACTGCCGGACCCGAGCAGAAGGGGTGAGCGCGGTGTGCTGACACCCTCCTCCCCGCCCGCGACAACTTGGCGTCACGAACAGGATCTTACCGCTCTGCCGTCTGGTGGAGGTGCGCCTTGTTACCGCCGGAGGTATCCGGCAGAAAAATTTCAGAAGCCGCCATCTTTGGCGCGAAAAGTTCCCGCTCGAGCGTCTTCTCGAGCAGTAGAGGCGCGAAGGCCAAAACTCCGCCCCGAGAGAGGAGGGGCCGGAAAGAGCTAAGGGGGACGCGATGGCGGCTGGCCGCATGTGAGCGCGGCTGTGGAAGCAGGGACGCCAGGACCCTGCGGCCATTTATTGGTTCCTGGAAGAGGCCGCTGCTAAAGATGCTGAGTCCGACCAACAACACCGTGGTCCCCGCGCCCGGCATGGCGGCGTGGGTGGAAGTCCGGACCGCCCAGCTAAGCAGCCGTCTGCAGGTCCGCATGCAGCTCCTCCTGGAGGAGTGGGAGGCCGACATGGTGGAAGCGGTGGCTGCTATGCGGAGATGCGAGGTGGAGGAAGATTTGGAGGAACGGGTAAGAGACCCACGTCCCTGTATTCCCGAGGGATCGGCCGCTGCGGCTGAGGGGCCCGGCCTACACCTGTTCACCCTGCTGCCTCTCCCGCTACCCGCGTTAGCTGCTGCTGCCCCACCACTAGGCCCGCTACCACCACCACCGGTAGCGGTACCCTGCCAATCCGTCCCGGCGGACCGACCTGCAGCAGAAGCTCATGACCACCCTGAACCGCTTCTATGGAAGAAGCCAAAGGCTGAGCCCGTCAGCAAAGATGCACCGGAGGCACGGCGGGGATGTAGCTGCCAGGAGGCAGAGGAGGCCATGTCACAGCGGGGTCCCTCATTACTGAAGGTGCCGGTCGTAGCCGACCCGGAGGGACTCTTGCTGGGTCCGTCCCCCGCACACGCTGAACCGGAGCAAACAGAAAGTACTCCCGGCTGGGAGCGGCGACAACAGCAGCTGCGCAGGGAGATCGATGCCCGAGAGGGGTGTAGAGCGGATGTGCATGCCCGCATGAATATGGAAGAAGATCGCCTGCAGCGAGCTACCATTGGGGTCCAGAGCGGTGCACCGTGTGAAGGTGGCACTAGAGCCCCACGAGTGAGAATGGACTGTTAAGCCGCAAAAGGCAGCGGAGTGCCGTTGCACAGTCCCCGTAGGGACCAGCACTTTGTTTGTTTGAAAGTTTGTTTGAAAAAATTAAAAGTTGAAAAGTTTTGCCCAAAAATGGAAAAACACTGATTGAACCGAGTTTTCATCTGATTGTCCGTTGTGATTAGCAACCGGCTGGAGCCGGCACCGTTGTCCCCGTGGGGACCGTTCAAAGTTTAAAAAATGCATGGGAACTATCCATGGACAAGCCCGTGAACTCTGCAGGGCAACCACAAACGTTAGTGGCTTGTAAATATGTTGGGTACCGTTACCGTTTCCGCAATGCCGCCTCCGGAGAGGCAGGTTGGAGGGAGGGCCCTGAGCAGAGCAGGCCAGGGCCCAGCCACCAAAGGAACCGGTGGCTACCCTCTGGAGGGAAGGACAGATCCCGCTCGGGTACCGTGTGCTGGACTGTGGGTCAAGGGGTGCTGCCTGGGTTTTAGGGGCAGCATCAGGGCCAGGTTACTAGGGTGGGAGAGAGCGGAAACCGTGACCGTACACCGTTGAAACGTTAAAAGTAAAATGTGCCTCCCGTCTTGGGAAGAGTTTATTAAAAATGTCATGTATGTTATGTTAAACCTGTTATCCCCTTTTTGCAGAAAAATAAAACCGGTGTAGGACGGCAGCCCGCGGACGGTCTGCATTTTGCTAAGGGGGAATGTGTCGCCCTGGGCAAGCCAGGGGACACGGGTAACAACACCACCACACCCCACACTCCAGGTAGGCACACCTGCTAACCCAAAAACCCTTGTTGCCTTCCTCCAGCAGGCTGTTGATGCACACCAGGGGGTGGGCCAGGCGGTTGGCTCCGCCCACCAAGGAGCTCACAACTCTGGAGGCAGGAAGTAACCAGGCAGTCAGCTCAGGGAAGAGCTTGAGTGAACATGCAGAGTAGCCCAGGCAGGGGCTAGAGTAACAACAAGAAGTGAAAGTAAGGAAAGGAAAGTGGAAAAGGAGGAAAGCAAGAAGTGGAGACAGCGCAGAGAGAGTGCAAAGCCTGAGAGCCCAGCTGTGTGTAGGGCTAGAACAGCAAGGTCAGCGACGGCGGTGACTGTCCGGAGGGGGACGGTTCGGAAGTTCCTGGAAGGACCCCGTTGGCTGTGTGCCCGGTGGTCTGGAGCAGTGTTCCGAAGGACAGTCAGCACCAGGGCAGGGGCCTCTCGGACCCCGGCAAGGCTAGGAGTCGCCCAATTTGCCGAATCCGTCAGTGAAGGGGACGTAGATCCCCCAGCAACAAAGTCCCGATTGACGGCAACAGCCCGACAATTACTGGGGAGACACCGCCACCGCCAAGGCACCAGTTTCCCCAGGGCCAGCGCCTGCGGGCAAAGTGTAGAGCTCCTCCGGCCCAGATTGCAGTCGGGGAGCGGGTAACCGGAGGGAATCCACCGATACCATCAGAGAACACAGGTGCAGGGAAGAGAGACGTCACCGTCACCTACCGGGAGTGCAGGTGCAGCCGTCTGTGGGACCGTCCTACCAGCCGTTGGTTTACCGTACAAACTGTGTCCGTGTCTCAGGCTGAGTGAGTACCACAGTGCCGCAAGGCACAGCGCTGCCCCCGCGTCCCTGCGCCCTCCAGGCCCTACACTTTACATCTCTTCACCGGGCCCCGGGATCACCAACCCCTGCCCACGGAGGGGCAACACAACACCTGGCTGCTCCCATCACCATCCCCGGGACCCCCACACTAAGCAGCGGTGGTGCAATCACCACAACCGTGGGTGGCGTCACGAACTATAACCCCCTCAAACACCCCCCTTTCACTCACGGGCGAGGAGTGTCGCTCGAGACACCCCGGGATCCGGCCCGCAGCTCGAGCCACCAGGAGCAACTGCCGGACCCGAGCAGAAGGGGTGAGCGCGGTGTGCTGACACCCTCCTCCCCGCCCGCGACATATCCATATCGCAGTCTTGTGGCCAAATGACCGCCGTTCCCGGCTTTCACACCGGCCAAACCTCAGTGTGTGCAATGTGAGGATTCATAAGTCTGTAGTTACATAGAGTAATTGCAGACTTATGGATTTTGACCAGACAACCCCTCTAATTCCTTATCCATGGGGAATAACTTGCTAATTGTTGGGCATTTGACCATTAGGACTCACAGCGATATAAAACCCAGAGAACAGAGCCCAATCTAGAATGGAACACAGCAGTGCATACTCGACCACTGCTCCAATCATTGTCTATGACTCAAGTATAATGCTCCATTTCATCAGTCCCTTAGACAATAAATGGAGCAGGCACGCTTTTGCTCCTTTCAAGGTGAGACCCTGCAAAACCCCACTGTTGGAATTCCTGGATAGGTTTTAACTTGCTATTTTGGGAATTACCCTTTATAGGTATTTTCCTGTATGTGCAAGCCACTGTTTGCTTGTTTTTGTTTTTGCTAGAAAGGCCCCTTTATTACAAGGTGTCCTACCACTAGGACCTCCAGTGATCAGCTGTAATCTGTGGCGAAACTCGACAGCAAGTTTGAACGGAACCTGACAGCTCAGAAAACACTATTTACCTGCAGATATAGGTCAATTTGCAGGTAAATGGTGTTACAATGCTACTCCGCTGCCTTGCTGAAAGAGAGGCTACCAGGAGAAAATAAACTTATTTCTGCCCAGAAGCCGCTGTCTATGAGCCATGGGGACGTGGACACAGCAGCTACAGTCACCACCCACTATATTGAGAGCAGCATGGACAATCTGAGGATTTTTTTTTTTTTTAATGCTACTATTGGTACCAACAGAGCGACTCTCTGGCGTTTCTGTAACTACCATAGTTTATTTTCCTTGTACTAACAGACAATGGTGAGTGGGACGCACCTTCATCCTTCTGACTATACATGCAGCACAGTAGGTTTTCCTTTGTATTTTTGCCTTTATGATTTATGTGTTTTGCGTTTCATGATTCTGGACCTTCCCAGTATAAGAATGTTTTGTGTGACATGAGTTTATTCCTAACAATCCAGGGTATTGTATAAATTCTATTCTGCCCTGCCTAGATCATGTACTAATGAATAATACAAGTGGACGTCATTCTACAGAGAAAATAAAACGGGAAGTCTGAGCTAACGTGGACCACACTGAAGGCATGGGTGTGACGGAGTACTTATTAGTCGGCTGGATAAATCCAAAGGGATTTTCAATAAAAATCCACATCAGATATCCATGCGGTGTTTCGGCAGGGTTTTCACTTCTGATTTAGTGCTGAAACACTATAAATGTAAGACTTTACATGAAATCCGCTATAAACATAAAAGCTGTAGGTGACAAACCCCATATTGATGATTGTCTTGTATTTTTTGTGTATGGAAATGTATACATTTATAAATTATATGTACTAATTATATCATGAAGATGGAAGTGTTGCCATCAAGCGGCTATTTTAGGATTTATACAAGCACACAGGGAAAATAGAGCTTTAGCCATGATTTTAGATATGATGGGGTTAATAGTAGTTGTTGGAAAAGGGGATAGTGAGGTCAGGATAGAGGGACAAGGGCAATGCTGATTCAAGCAAGGGGAAGGGGAGGACGTGGGCCTAGGTGCAAGGGTCGGTCCTGAATTCTGATGCCACCTCTATGTCCGGAGCCCAGGGCTCACCCCGGCGAGCTAAGAAGAGCCGTCAGGGGAGCAAACGGACAGGGAGTTGAAAGAGGGAATGACACTGGAGTAACAGAGGCTTATGTCCGACCAGCCAGGAAGTGAGGATGCTAAATATCATGTCTGCCATGAAGGCGTTAAATGCAAGTAAAGAAAGTTTGGTTAAGAAAATCCTGGTATGCAGAAATTTTCTTTACTGACTTAAGCACCTGCAGAAGAGGAAACCGTTGGAGCCCCGAGGGACAGCCGAGTGTCACACACTCTTTTCAGGTACAAGCACACATTCAGGAACCTGTTAGTGGAGGATCCTCTGCAGCCCAGCGCCACCTTCCTTCAAAGCGTTGGCCAATTGTTCGGCTGGCAGCCATCTCTCCCATAAACGGTAGCACTCGATTGGTCGAGTGTTCCTGAAAGCTGTTGTCAGCCATGTGTTACTGCGGCTTATTTCCAAGAGACAATATGATCGGCAGTCTGAAACTGGATGTGGCTAATCAATATTTTCCCAGTTAATAAATTCTCCAGTGACACCAAACACATGAGTCTGTTGGCTGAAACTGTCAATATTGGCTTGTTCAGCCGACATTAGTCTAATGTGTATGGGGGACATAATAAATGGGATATGTGGATCACTACCAGTTTTGAGTATCTGTGTGTGATTTTTCTAAAAAAAATGTCCTCATGAGCAATTTTTATTTTTTTTTTCTGTATACAGTATCAAATAAGTATTGAAAACTTGTGTGGGTGTTTTTGTTTTTTTTGTGGCCACTCTTACTGTAGTCAAGTGCATACACTCAGTGGTGAGATTGCACTCTTATACCATGGCTAGTGACTTTATTTGACCAATATAAAATGTTCCTTATTATTTTATTGGGTCTCGCCAGACCCGGAGCATAACTACTGTTGATTAAAAAAGAACAAACTATACTCATTCTGCTGCTCGCCTTCTGCAACGATGCATCACACCTCCTCTGTCTCCTGTCACCTTCTACCTTCTGCTAAAGGGGTTGTTCCCTATTAATTACATTTTCTCCCCTTTCTAAAGTTTGCTATAACAAAAATATATTTCACGCTGTAGTCGCCTTCCGTGGGTCCACTGGCACGTGTTCACCACTATTCCTAGTATCTGGCATTGGCTGTGGCACTGATGTCCCTTTTACAGTGTAGCAGCCAATCAGTTAGCTCAGCAGCTTTATTGGGGTGTTCCCATGTAGTGCACTCACTGTATAGTGAGCGCTGCTTATTCACAGCCTTAGTGCCCCTGCTGTGGACTGTAAGCAAGCGGCTACAGGAAGAATTTAAACTTTATTTTCTCCCTGCAGTCACACTTCCAATTAGGCTGGAGCATATTTTGAAAACTTTATTTAGCATCAGAGTATCATATCTGTAAGGAAAAACCATTTTGTTTTTTTTCTTATGCAAATGGCCTCTTTAGAAAGAAGAAAACTTGATCTCCGGTGCCTCCTATTGGATATTGCAATTCTAAAAGTCAATATCATCCCTTTAACGAGCTTTGCCACATGATTTATGGTAAGGCTGGAGTCACACTTGTGAAAGACTCGCTCGAGTCTCACATCACCCGGCGCAGCCGCACACTCTCCGGACAGGAGTTTCTCAACTACATAGAAATACATGCAGCCGACCCGCTCCTGTCAGGAGAGTGTGCAGTCATGCCAAGTGATGCTATGCGAGACTTGTGCAAGTGTGACTCCGGCCTAAAGGCTGCTTTACACGCAGCGACATCGCTAGCGATGTTGCTGGTGAAATCACCCGCACCCGTCGGTTGTGCGCCACAGGCAAATTGCTGCCCATGGCACACAACATTGCTAGGACCCGCCACACGTACTTACCTGCCTAGCAACGTCGCTGTGGCTGGCGAACCGCCTCCTTTCTAAGGGGGCGGTTCATGCGGCGTCACAGCGACGTCACACGGCAGCCATCCAATAGAAGCGGTGGGTTGGAGAGCAGCCGAAAGAAAGTGACGCTCACCTTGTTGTCGGAGGACGCAGGTACAGTGTTGTTCGTCGTTCTTGGGGTGTCACACGTAGCGATGTGTGCTGCCTCAGGAATGACAAACAACCTGCAACAGCAACAATATTTGGGATTAGTACCATACTATGAAGAAAAAGACATGGATCGCACATCCCAAAAATACAATGATCTAAAGCCGCTAGGCAAAAAATTAAATAGAACATGAGGTTCTTTTGTTACCATTCTGATCAGATTGTATTAAGCCCACTGCCACGTCACGGCAAACCTCTTGAGTGGGTCCCTAACCTGACCTTTTTGTGTGGCACCGTGCACTGACCACCGCCGCAGCGACAAAGCGCCAGCAGGGCGGGCGACCTGGTGCCTCACAGCACCCATGCTGCAAGGCAAAGCCCCCAAGGCTCCAGGCCGCGCCGCCCCACTGACACTGTGGCGCCCCTGACCTGGTCAGGCACCACTGAGTACTGCACCCATGCTGGGGACAGTACAATACAGGTAATCCAGAAGGCTGACCGAGGTGTGACTACACAGGCGCATAGTGATCAGGTCTCACACATGTACCTTTGAGAGGACCCCTGGGGATCCCAGGAGGGGGAAAAGCCTTGACCTCCACTGGAATAGTGGAGGGGGCCAAAAGCCTCCATCTCCTCTCAAGGGGTGTGGTAAGAGAATCTGGTTGCTAGGTGGCATAGGCAAGAACAGGAGAGGAGGAGCAGTGAGCCAGTTCAGTGCAGAGTCCAGGGAGCTCGAGAGCAGGAGCAGATCCCGTGGGCTGCTGTAGTCTGACAGCGTCCGCGCAGTGGCTACCGACGGGGGAGAACGGTCAACTAGGAGTGCTACCCGAAACCCATCTCAGCTAGAGAGAGAGCACGGAGTGGGAAGTAAGGAGACTGCTAGGGAGTACCAGGCCCAAACGGGCGGCAGATCCCGAAGCGGAGATAGATCCAGCTTTCTTTTGCTAAACCTGCCGGTGTGGGGTTCTCAAAGCCCACGCCACAACACCACAAAAGCCGCAGCCACGTAGCCACAGTTAGGGCCCATAGGTCACAGGAGGCAAGTAGCTGGAGTGGCCTGGTCCAGGCGACAAGCAAACGGCAAACGAAGGGGAGAGAGGCTGCAGCATCTTCCCTGGGTGACCCCCATAGGGACTAAAAGTCGGGGTCACCCCAAACCAAAAAGGGCTAAGGAAGGCGAGTTGGTAGTCACCATCAGAAGTCAGCCTGAAGGATACCTGGTTCCAGTCTGGTTAATCCCAGCTACGCCCGGGTTACTCACCCTATCAACTGTGAGTAAAAACCCTGAAAGACACTCTGCCTGTGTTGAGTCATTCTGCGCCTTGTAGTTCTACACATCCTACACAGGCCCTGGGGCTTGCCTCACTCTCAGGAGGCTATTCCAACTAACTGCACTCACCATCAGCCCCATGCGTCCCTCAACCTGCAGTGGCGGTCCCCACTGACCGCAAATCTGAGAGTGGCGTCACGACAAACTACAAAGAAGGTTTCCTACCTGTGACCAGACAGATCCATCTACGTGGAGTCCCTGAAGGTAATGCACCGACACAGCGTTAGCGGGGCTTCACAACACCACACCACCACAACAGCAGCCACCACACAGCACCAGCACACAGTGAGAGGAGCTGTGCACTCACCTCCCACTGGCTCCCATAAGTGAACTGGGAGCAAAAAGAAGGCTGACCCCTCTTGCAGTCTCCTGCTGATTAAAATCACCTGTGCCAAATGGGGAGAGTGCAGATCCAAGCAAAAAACAGAGGGGGATAGACTGATATAAATACCATACTATGAAGAAAAAGACATGGATCGCACATCCCAAAAATACAATGATCTAAAGCTGCTAGGCAAAAAATTAAATAGAACATGAGGTTCTTTTGTTACCATTCTGATCAGATTGTATTAAGCCCACTGCCACGTCACGGCAAACCTCTTGAGTGGGTCCCTAACCTGACCTTTTTGTGTGGCACCGTGCACTGACCACCGCCGCAGCGACAAAGCGCCAGCAAGGCGCTCTTTTTTTTTTTTTTTTTTTGCTTGGATCTGCACACTCCCCATTTGGCACAGGTGATTTTAATCAGCAGGAGACTGCAAGAGGGGTCAGCCTTCTTTTTGCTCCCAGTTCACATATGGGAGCCAGTGGGAGGTGAGTGCGCAGCTTCTCTCACTGTGTGCTGGTGCTGTGTGGTGACTGCTGTTGTGGTGGTGTGGTGTCAGTGGGGCGGCGCGGCCTGGAGCCTTGGGGGCTTTGCCTTGCAGCATGGGTGCTGTGAGGCACCAGGTCGCCCGCCTTGCTGGCGCTTTGTCGCTGCGGCGGTGGTCAGTGCACGGTGCCGCACAAAAAGGTCAGGTTAGGGACCCACTCAAGAGGTTCGCCGTGACGTGGCAGTGGGCTTAATACAATCTGATCAGAATGGTAACAAAAGAACCTCATGTTCTATTTAATTTTTTGCCTAGCGGCTTTAGATCATTGTATTTTTGGGATGTGCGATCCATGTCTTTTTCTTCATAGTATAATATTTGGGATTAGAACGACGTGTCAACGATTAACGATTAGGTGAGTAATTTTGATCGTCAGCGGTCGTTCGTATGTGTCACACGCAACGATGTCACTAACTAGGTCGGATGTGCGTCACAAATTCCGTGACCCCCAACGACATCTCGTTAGCGATGTCGTTGCGTGTAAAGCCCCCTTAAGAAGAAGCCAAACCAGATTTCCATTTACAGACACATGTTCCGGGGTATTGCCACCTCCTTAGTGCATAGCAGATCTGATTTGGCTAGGTGAGGGGCCTCTTTGACAGGTTCTCATTTAAAATACATGATGAAGTTAAGGCAATCCTTGTTTATACCTCCCAAATTACCACTGCAGTGTACAAGGAAACTTTTATAATTTTTGAATGATGGTTTAATCCAATTATATACATTCCTAGTATATAAACAAAATGACCTAGAATAGTTGAAAGTATAATCTCTGTTAATCCTATAAAATATTCCCTTGAATCTTGCTATACCTGTGGATGAAGGCTAGAAATTTCATCTGGGTGGCCAACTGCTGCTGTAGTAGCCAGTATAAACTACTGTATAACTCAAATATATTACTATGTCTTAAAAATAACATTTTATTCCTCCACCAAATACTTATATTATCATTGAACACTAACAAACGCCAAGGCAAAAAAAACGATGTACTGCTGAGCAGCTCAACTGAGCGCACAATCCTCGGACATAATGTTATTGTAAGCCAACCAGTTCTTTAGTGGAATATTTTATTGATGGTCACAGCTCCTTTATGATGAAGTGACATACTGTGGTCTCCCTCCAAACTTTTTTTTTTTTTTTTTTTTTTTGGAGGGGGGGTGCTAAATTATATTTTCTGCTAATGACATAATAAATATCATGAATGTAACTTATTATTTAATTTGCGTCTGTCGCTTTGCAGCTTTGCCTAAAGTCATCTCAGATTTTCCTCGGGAGGGGTATAAATTTTGATATCTCCCATTCAAAATAGAAGGTTGTTTTTGAAGCGCACGCTAAGCTGGACACGAAATATTCACGTTGTCACCAGCTCAGCAAGATTTGCTGCTCTAATGTTGCCTTGTGTAAGCAACACTGTGCGGTTCCCTATATATCACTAAGCTAGTTTGTCTGGGTGAAAACCAAATCTTTCCAAAAGTCTGTCTGTGGTTTTAATCCTGTGGTGTTGAATGGTACGTGATGGGTTACATATGCTGGAAGGGCCTAGGAAAATGAATGCATAATTAGCTTGAAGGGGGGGGGGGTATATGATAAATTTTGGATCTCTCCAACATCAACATGTTTGACTACGCCAGACACAAGACCATACTAATTATATGGCATCTCAAGTACCCAATGTTTTCTTATGTGCTACCAAAGCAATGGGAGAGAGTCTACTGTAATGCCTCTTATACAGGACCCTGGGGTGGTCTTATAATGAGGTAAATATCTCGGTTAACAAGACCGGAGAAGCAGCCAAGTGCCTGGAATCTCCTTAAAGTTTCAGCATGTCTACTGTATGACATTAGAGGTTGATTTATACAGTGCTAGAACCTATGGTGATAAAGAAAAGCCCGGACGCCTGCCCTGAAGGGGCTCAAGGGAGGGCAACATGACTGAGGAGGGATGCTAGGCCTGAGGGTTAGCAAGGGGTTAAGGTGTAGGGCATTTTGTGCGGGAAAAGTGGGAGGTGGGGTTATAAGGGCTATGGGGCCATGTAATTGGTCAGGGGGTTGTCAGTAGTAGGGGAGTATATATAGGGCCGAATTATGAGGTGGGAGGCTCATTCAATACCTTGAAGACGTCCGGAATTGTCCCGCCCACCCGCCCTATTTCAGGATTTCGGGAGATCGACATGAAGAAACAAAGAGGATTGACCTTGTCGCAGCAGTTGGCGGAAAGGAGGGGGGTATTTGAAGTCGGTGGATTGCACAAAGAGCACGAAGGAACGGGTTACCCCTCGTGGTGCAATGGTATGGTTGGTGGGTCCCTGCTGTGCTTGGTCACAGCGGGACATGTTAACGTGGGACCCTGCTGTGCTGGGTCACAGCAGGGCATGTTAATGTGCTGGGTGTCCTCGAGTCGGTGTGGTGCGGCTGAGGGCACATGGTGGAGCAACACTCGGCTGGGTGTCCTCGAGTCGGTGTGGTGCGGCTGAGGGCACATGGTGGAGCTGGTGTTGCAATCATGTACAACGGGACTCTTCACTTACCCCCCCCCTCCTTTGCTGGTGGTTATGTTTTATGGAGTTATTACTATATATTTGTGAATAAAATGTTATTGATTATTTGGTGATAATAAACGAGGCTGCTGTGGCCTTTTACATCCAATGTCACGCAGTCTGTGTCTTATTTTGGGTTGAGAAGCGGAAAAGGTGGTTAAATGGTTTTGGTTGGTACGGCAAAATAGGGCCGACAGTCAGTCTTTCCCAAGTCAAATGTATTTATTTGTTTTGTATTGTAAATTGGAGGTGGAGGGGACTTGTGAAATCTTTTCAATGTGGGCCTAAAAGAGTGTTAGGCGGGCTTTGCACGTTGCGACATCGCAAGCCGATGCTGCGATGTCGCACGCGATAGTCCCCGCCCCCGTCGCAGGTACGATATCATGTGATAGCTGGCGTAGCGAAAATTATCGCTACGCCAGCTTCACATGCACTCACCTGCCCTGCGACCGACGCTCTGGCCGGCGACCCGCCTCCTTCCTAAGGGGGAGGGTCGTGCGGCATCATAGCGGTGTCACACGGCAGGCGGCCAATAACGGCGGAGGGGCGGAGATGAGCAGAATGTAAACATCCTGCCCACCTCCGTCCTTCCGCATAGCCGCCGGCAGCAGGTAAGGAGATGTTCCTCGCTCCTGCGGCTTCATACACAGCGATGTGTGCTGCCGCAGGAACGAGGAACAACATCGTACCTGTCGCTGCACCGGCATTATGGAAATGTCGGTGAATGCAACGATGATACAATAACGACGTTTTTGCGCTCGTTCATCGTATCATCTAGCATTTACACAGTACGATGTCGAAAGTGACGCCGGATGTGCGTCACTTTCGATTTGACCCCACCGACATCGCACGTGCGATGTCGCAACGTGCAAAGCCGCCCTTAGACTTGTTTAAAGGAGGATCTGTCATCACTTTTTCTAACCAAAAAGATGTATATAATGAGGTATATTAGCTGAAAAATCTTACATGCAGAAACCTCTAAAAATTATTTGATTAAAATTGTATAAAATATCAATCCATATAAACATGGACCAACTAACTCATGAAGTGCTAATGCAAGTGAACACACATGTCCTAACAGTGGATCAAAGGAAAATTTAGATTCAAGGTTTAATTTTTCAGAGACAGGGTAGAGAGAGAGAAATCTGTCATCACTTCTGACAAGTTTGGTTCAGCAAATGAAAGTGCACAAGAAATTAAAGGGAACCTGTCACCAGTTTTATGGCCTATAAGCTGCGGCCACCACCAGTGGGCTCTTATATACACATTCTAGCATGCTGTATATAAGAGCCCAGGCCGCTGTGACAACATAAAAACCACTTTATAATACTCACCTAAACCGGTCGCTACGGTACTGGTTGGCCCGGTGGGCGGCGCTGTTCTCCGGGACCGGCGCCTCCTCTCTCGGCCATCTTGCTCCTCCGTCTTCTGAAGCCTGTGTGCATGACGCATCCACGTTATACACTCACCGGTACTGAGGTCCTGCACAGGTGCACTACAATACTTTAATCTGCACTGAGCAGGGCAGATCAAAGTGCACTTGTACAGGACCTCAGTGCCGGTGAGTGTGTATGACGTGGACGCGTCATGCACACAGGCTTCAGAAGACAGAGGAGCAAGATGGCCGAGAGAGGAGGCGCCGGTCCCGGAGAACAGAGCCGCCCACCGGGTCAACCAGCACCGCAGTGACCCGTTTAGGTGAGTATTATAAAGTGTTTTTTATGTTCTCACAGCGGCCTGCGCTCTTATATACAGCATGCTAGAATGCTGTATATAAGAGCCCACTGGTGGTGGACGCAGCTTATAGGCCATAAAACTGGTGACACGTCCTCTTTAAGTTAAAGAGGACCTATCGGCTCCTGTAAAACAACACACAGTAAAAGAAAAATTATTAAAGTTTAAAAGGTTTTTTAAACATACAAAATTCCAAAAAAGTAAAACATTTCCTCACTATTTTGATGTTAAAAACTCTGGCATTTTAAGAGGAGACTAAATCTGCTTAAATCTGGGCTCTCCACTGTCTCACTAATTTTACAGCCCTGTGAGACTTCTTGCTTTTGAGCTGGGAGATGTCACTATGTCGGGGAATCCTGTGGGCATCAAGTAAACACAGGAGAGTTACTTCATGCTTAATGTAGGTAGATATATAATGTATGGCTCCTCTTTTTGCATTGTGCACCTTGTCTATATAGCTTTCCACAGGCAGGTGTTGACATAGTCAGGACTCGGTCCTGCTCTGCCTTTGTCTATTTTGACTACTGCTGACACGTAATAAGGTGAACTACAAGAGTTAGGGATCATGCCGATTGGGTACACCTTGTCGCGGTGGAATGGATTTTACACTCTTTTGATCAAGTTAGTGTCAACGATCATCACAATAAGGTCTACAGCTTAAAACAAAGGTTCTACAAATGGTGAGTATCGGTAATGTGTTCCAAGTGTCTATGGTCTAACTTGTCTTTTAGGATTTTTTTAAAAGCAGCCCAGTACACGTTTTAATAGTTATACAATCTATCCAGGAATGAGAAAAAAACCAGTACTGGTCTTAGCCAACATTTGCTTCCACCTGCCATCTCGGAAAAAAACACTAATGTAACAGAGGAGCCCTGTGTAGTGATTACGGTGGGTTACAGGACAATGAGAACAAGCAATGCATAGGATAAACTGGGGTAATCACTTCATGCCTTGCTATTTTGATTTTGTTATGCTAAAAAAAACCTCAGACAAGCTTCATGGTCAACCCCCAACTGTGTTTACAGAAACACCAGACCCAGGAATCTTGGAATTCTACATTATAGAACTTTTGGAATATGTAGAAGACAGACTCGGTAAATATGACTTCCAAGTATTACACACACAATTGAGTATAGATAATCCCTTTTAACCAACCTGGTTAGGCTAAAAACTACATAGCATCTAAATCTGGAAATATTGACATATTATGAAACTAGCTGTGAAAAATCGTTCTGGGTTCTATCTAAAGCGTTACTTGACATTTTTTGTTTTTTCATTTAATTTGTTTTATCGAAAACTGTTACACAATAATAATACTTGTATCCTCAAAGACTTCTTCAGAAGTACAACAATGTGTATTGTTCTTCAAAAGGTACAATTGCATCTCAACAAATTAGAATACCCTGAAAAAGTTAATTCAATATCAAAAGGGAAATACATATATAATATAATCATTACAAATAGTGATCTATTTCAAGTGTTTATGTTAATTATCATGGCTTACAGCCAATGAAAACCAAAATCATCATCTCAGAAAATTAGAATAATTACCACAAAACACCTGCAAAGGCTTCCTAAACGTTTAAAATGGTCCCTTAGTCTGGCTCAGAAGGCTACACAATCATGGGGAAGCCTGCTGACTTGACAGATGTTCAAAAGGCAGTCATTGACACACTCCACAAGGAGGGTAAGCCACAAAAAGTCATTGCTAAAGAAGCTAGTATAATGAACCACAGCACTCAAATAATTATTAATAATTATTATTATTATTTAACTATTATAATAGACAAATTAGGTACATTTTGAGATTTTTATTCTGTGTTGATATTCTGCAAAAGTACACCGAAATGGGAAGCAAAAGCCCAACGTTTCGGCTACTGGATCCTTTTTCAAGGTTTTGCGTGGGAAATCAATGGGAGTGGTATGGGTCAAAAATGGACTACCATCAAGAGTAATTTGAGAGGTGTCCCACTTTTGCAGCTTTTCAAAATTGACCAAGGGTCAGGAGGCAGCGGGAAGGTATATGAGCAGTGTGCCTGAAGGTGGAAGCCTGGGATTAAGGAAGAGTCCTAGGTAGCGGTGGTAGGTAGTTGTAGGACTGTTTACTATTTTACCCCAATAGCACCTACATAAAGTGGTTGAGCCGGGCTTATCCCTGCTGTATGATTGCTAAAGAAGCTGGCTGTTCACACAGTGCTGTATCCAAGCATATTAATGGACAGTTGAGTGGAAGGAAAAAGTGAGGTAGAAAAAGGTGCACAAGCAACTGGGATAACCGCAGCCTTGATAGGATTGTTAAGAAAAGGGTATTCAAAAATTTGGGGGAGATTCACAAGGATGGACTGCTGCTGGAGTCAGTGCTTTA
The DNA here is from genome assembly GCF_048569485.1 of Anomaloglossus baeobatrachus. Classification (NCBI taxonomy): domain Eukaryota; kingdom Metazoa; phylum Chordata; class Amphibia; order Anura; family Aromobatidae; genus Anomaloglossus; species Anomaloglossus baeobatrachus. Next base: position 36,965,543 of record NC_134364.1, read on the forward strand.
AGAACCACCACACACAGAGGTATCCAGGACATGGGCTACAACTGTCGAATTCCTTGTGTCAAGCCACTCATGACCAATAGATAATGTGCAGTAGAGCTCCTCCTGACTCTGTTGTGATATCATCCTCTGTATCTAACAATCATCTGCTGGGAAAGATGTGGACTCAGTTCCTGAGCCTGTATCAAAGTCAGGGTGCCAGTGTCGCGGGCGGAGGAGGGGACGCCGCGCTCTCCCACTGCTGCTCGGGTCCGGCTGCCGCGGCTGCTGCGGCCTGCTGCTGCTCGGTGGCTCGAGCGATGAGCCGGATCCCGGGAACTCTAGCGGCGCTCCTCGCCCGTGAGTGAAAGGGGGGTTTGTTGGGTGTGGGGATGGTTTATTGTCCGTGACGCCACCCACGGTTGTGGTGATTTATTGGCACCACCGCTGCTCTGTATGGGGATCCCGGGAAGGGTGGTATGGAGCAGCCAGTTGTTGTGTTGCCCCTCCGTGGGTAGGGGTTGGTGATCCCGGGGCCCAGTGATGAGGTGGGAGATGCAGGGCTTGGTGGGCGCAGGGACGCGGGGGCAGCGCGGTGCCTTGCGGCACTGTGGTACTCACTCAGCCTGAGACGTTGACACAGTTTTACGGTAAACCACACAGCTGGAAAGACGGTTCCCACGGACGGCTGCACTTGCTCTTCCAGTAGGTAACGGTGATGTCCCTTTGACCTGCACCTAGTGTTTCTGTGTTGGTAGCGATGGGTTCCCACCGGTAACCCGCTCCCCGGCTTTGATCTGGGCCGGAGGAGCCCTACTTTGCCCGCAGACGCTGGCCCCGAGGAACTGGTGCCCTGGCGGTGGCGGTGTTCCTCCTTAATGGTTGGACTTTTGCCTTCAGTCGGGACTTGGTTGTTGGGGGATCGACGTCCCCTTCACTGACGGATTCGGCAAATTATGGCGACTCCTAGCCTTGCCGGGGTCCGAGAGGCCCCTGCCCTGGTGCTGACTGTCCTTCGTATACTGCTCCAGACCGCCGGGCCACTACCCGTCCGCGGTCCTTCCAGCAACCTCTGAGCAGTCCCCCTCCAGACAATCATCGCTGTTGCTGACCTTGCTGACACTGTCCTGCACTTAGCCGGACCAACTTCAGGGCTTTCTACGCTCACTTTTACTCTTTTCTTCTTTGCTCCACTACCACTTCACTTTCACTTAGCTCCTCTACCACTTCCTTCTACTTTCACTTCCCTCACTGTTCTGCTTGTTTACTCCTTTCCGTCCCTAGCTGGACTCCTTAACTCCACTGCTTCCTCTCACTTGACTCAAGCTCTTTCCTGAGCTGACTGACTGGTTCCTCCCGCCTCCAGGGCTGTGTACTCCTCGGTGGGCGGAGCCCACCGCCTGGCCCACCCCCTGGTGTGAACATCAGCCCCTGGAGGAAGGCAACAAGGATTTTAGTAGCTTTGGTGTTCCTAACTGGGATGTAGGGTGTGGTGGTGTGATGACCTGTGACCCCTGGCTTGCCCAGGGCGTCACACCAGCATATGACATAACTGTACATCATATGTTGGCAATGGATTAAAGGCTCTGGTTTCACTTTAATAAGTCATGTGGTGAAGTGATGTCTTCAAGATGCAACTTCTTCAAAGTAAGGGGTCATTCAGATCTCCATTTTTTTTCATGTACAAGAAAAAACTATCCCATGTCACTACCAATTTTGTTCAGCATCATCAGATTTTGAGTTGAGTTTAATCTGCTTTTGATGCAAATTTTGCTTGGATAAAAAGAAAAGCTTCTCTACCGTCACCTATGTGCCAAAATTCTTCTTTTCCTCCAAATAATGGGATATTGAGATCTAATAAGAATAAATGCATTGTTGTACTCCTGTTTTTATGTACAAAACTGATCAAACCATGTTCTAACTGTAGCTAGCAAGGTGGATAAACCTTTGCGAATTTTTGCATTTGCTAATCTATAAATCCAAAAACACAAGAAATAAAAAGATGTATTACACCAAGGAAGAAAATTTCAACTTTTTTTTTTTTCTCTTAGGTGAAATGCTAAAGCTCTTTTCAATGATTGAATAATGTTACAGAAGATTAGATTGCCTTCTCAGAGCATTAAATTCATAGTTTATAGAAATGCTTTCAGTTTCTTACAGTCTTGCTGACCCTTGCGATTGCCAAAAACATGATTGATGGGACCAGTTTAGAACAATATGTCCAGGACACAAGTATCATTCATCTGAATTATGCGGCTCTGACAATAGAGGGGCTGCCAAATTAGCCACCAGTAGGGAGTGAGAGTGGAGGCAACAGACCGGGTCTTCTAACAACTTTCAAAAGAAACTTGAGCTTACATTCATCCCCTGCTTTACAAGAGGAGCGGGGAATAGTCGTCAAGCCAAACCATTATCTAATCTCTGGCCACAAAGGATTCAATACATCTAATCTGGGTATTAATTTTAATTTACAGTGTGGATATTTGGAAATTAGAATGCACATATGAGGGTTACGAATAAAATATTGATTTTACAAGAAACAAAGTCTTCTACATTTCAGCGTAAAGATCATTTATTACAATATTCAGATGCAAAAAAATACAAGCCATGACAAAATATACCAATCAGGGGCATAGGTAACGCAGTCACAGAGGTTGGGACCAGGCCCGGGAGTGGAGGGGGCCCGCCTACCCCAGTACCTACTACATGTGACAAACATGCAGAGGGAGGGGTCCAAATTTTGTCTTTGGTCCATAGGACCACTGGTAACGATCATGGCCTTAACTGCCAAAAAAGTCAACGTGTGGCAGACACCACCTGAAAGCAGATATCTGCCAATATTCTTTTTTTTCTTCTTCAATGTAATAATTGCCAAGATAAGCCGAAGTCATGCTACAGATCAGGACAGCATTAGATAAAATTTAACATTTTGATTTCTGAACATCAGGAGTGACCGTCTATACTAAACCATAAATCAGAAAATGCCCTTCAAAAATCTCTACTGTATGGCCAGCTTTAGGGAATGTGCACTTGCCATGTTTTAGACACTCATATCCCCACAGAGTTTTGTAAGAGGAAGACGATTCAAAAAAAATGCAGATTTGTGTTTTTCCTGCAGCGTCTCTTTCGGTGCTTTTTCGGTTGTCACTTTGTTGCCAGCATTATTTTTGTTTACTTCTATGTATAACACAGTGAGCGGTTGTCAAGCAGAAAATTAGAGGTACTTGTCATGCCTGTTGCACCCTTGACTGGGACAACTCTTGAGGCTGAGAATTCCTCAGATCCGGAACTCAAAGTTGTTGGCCGTGGATGACCGAAGTTAGTTGTTTTTTCCCTACTGGATTGTAGTATTTTAAGCTGCGAGAGGGTCCTACACCCTGGACAATTGCCCAACCAGCTATGGACTCTGCACAAAGTTTGCCATGGACTTTGTCCTCAAGCCCCTATGGACTTTGTTACTATGCTGCTCTATGGATTCTGTTCCATGAAACCCTGAAATTTGCCCCTCATGGTCTGTGTCAGTCCTTAAAGACTACGCTTGTAGTGGAAGAGGGAGTAAGTCTGAATCACAACTGGGTTGAAGTCGGATAGATGGTCTGTGCCCATGGACCATTGGGTCTGCTGTTGTATTGGTCAGAGGGCCTCTATCTAAAAAAACTTGGACTCTTTCTTCTGGCGTTCCAACCTACTGGGACTGGAGTTATGCTGACCAACATCATCCATCGTGCTGGAAGATATGTGCCCACTATCTGGAGTGTAACATTGTCGCACAGAATGAACTATTGAGTAAAGTGTTGTGAGTATGAGTCGTCATCGGGTCATGAGCAACCGATGTCAGTGACAGTATGCGGCCTGCACGGGTTTTACAGACCACAAGATACAAATCTACACACCCAGCCAGGACCATGTGTTTCATGTAACTTGTTGGGGCATCTGGAGTAAATCCCTCGCCCATGACTATCGCCCCTCGCCACTCTACAGTAACACCAATAATAACATTCAATATGTTTAGGTAATTTTAGCATTTTTTTTTTTTTTTTCAAGAGGATGATTTTGCTAAAATTCCAATTTAATGGGAAAAATTAAGTATATAACTTACTAGTATACCATACTTGGTGCCTCAAAGGTGCCCAAGATATCCCCTTTTAGAACAGTTGTCCAGGTTTTTGTTACAGCTAAAGGGGTTGTCCTTTTTTTTATTTATTTTTTTTTTTTAAATCTTCTCAATTGGCTCAGTAATGTATAGAATAATCTGAACTTTTATTCACCTTCCCTTGGTCCATTTTTCCAGTTCTACTCCAGTTCTTGTTGATCGGCCACAGCGTGTTCACTGCTGCAGTCAATCACTGGGCTTAGTGACTCTACCAAAGTAGCTGAGCCCAATAATGGGCTGCAATGCTCAAGATAGGCTTCATTAGAGAGGTCATAACAAAAAAATCTGGAGCAGTGCTGGAACTAGGAAGGGTAAGTAAAGGCTCCCTTTATTTTATACATCTCTAACCTTACATAGTAATAAATTAAGAGGACAACTTATTTAATATAATAATCGTTACTTGCCTATTAAATTCCCTAATATTCTTCTTCAGTACATCTCCTCCGATCCTGCAACGATAACGCGATGTCCATCATTTATGTGACTATTGCAGCTTCTCTCCAGCCTCAACGATTACCTGAATTATATGCAAACATTACCACTGATGTCAATGATTGGCTACAGCGGTCACATGAATGATGGATGTGTCGCGGGCGGGGAGGGCGCTGCGCTCGCCAACGCTCGGGTCCGGCGCTGCTGCTGCCTGCTGCTGGCTGCTCGGTGGCTCGAGCGGTGGGCCAGATCCGGGGACTCGAGCGGCGCTCCTCGCCCGTGAGTGAAAGGGGTAGCTTTGGGTTTGGGGAGTTGGTCCGTGACGCCACCCACGGTGTGTGGTGAGGTTGGGACACCACCGCTGCTCTGGACGGGAATCCCGGGAGCGATGACGGGGAGCAGCCGAGATGTTTCTCTCCCCTCCGTGGGTAGGGGGGTTGGTGGTCCCGGGGCCCGGTGAGGTGTGACGGGGAGGCAGGGTTGGGATGGTGCAGGGTCGCGGGGCAGCGCGGTGCCAGATGGCACGGTGGTACTCACTCAGCCAAGAATGGACACAGAGTCTCCGGTAAAACAAACGGCTGGATGGACGGGTCCCGCAGCCGGCTGCTGTGGTTACTCCCAGTAGGTTGGTGGTGGCTGCCTTTCCCTGCACCTGTTGTGTATCTTCGGTCCCGATGGCTTCCCATCGGTAACCCGCTCCCCAGCTTGGATATGTGCCGGAGGAGCCCCTTTTGCCAGCAGGCTCTGGCCCTGGGAATCCTAGCTGTGGCGGTAGCTGTATTTCCCCTTCTCGGTTTGGACGGTTGCCTTCAGTCGGGTCTTTGTTGCTAGGAAACCCCGGAGGTTCCGGTCGCTAACGGATTTGACCGGTTTAACGGCGACTCCAAGCCCGGTCGGGGTCTGTAGGCCCTGCCGGTTTGTGCTCGCTTCTCTTCGCTCCCCAGTTCGGTACCGGCGGGCCACCGCCCGTCCCCGGTCCTACGGTTCCGCGTCGATCGGCCTCTCCTGCAGACAGCCACCACTGTCTGCCAACCTTGCTCTCTGTGCCCGGGCCACGTACCCGGACACGGTCAGTCTGCTCCTCTCTTGCCACTTCACTCCTTCTCCTTCACTCTCTCTAACTACTCTGACTTCCTTTCCCGCCTCCAGGACTGTGAACTCCTCAGTCGGTGGGGCCAACCGCCTGGCTCCACCCCACCTGGTGTGGACATCAGCCCCTGGAGGGAGGCAACAAGGATTTGTGTGTGACTGGTGTGCCTATCTCGGGGTGTGGGGTGTGTTGTTGCAGTACCTGTGACGTCCTGGCTAGTCCAGGGCGCCACAGATGCAACTTCATCACTGCAGGCCAAATCATTGGCTGGAACGAAGGATTCTATGGGTAACTAATGCATTGTTATCATATTTCCAGCTATTAGTCACTTATTTTTTAACTGTACCTGATGTAAATTAATTCTATTCAATCTATTTATGTTGTCATGTATTTGCACGGTAAAGGTAGAAGGGAGTTGATAAAACCAAACAAAAATAACCCATATCATTTACTCACTTGAGTAAAAGAGCCATCCTCATTGCACTCTGGAATGAAAACTGCTTCTTGCGGCTTCTTTGCTTGTTCCAGGGCCTGTGTCCTTTCGAGCCGACACTTGCTCTGTCCAGCATCTAGGAAAGAAGAGCTAGTGATTATTCTGATATAATGTATGTGTATATACTCCTATACACTGGAGCGCTTGTTTGACCAACATACCTGGTGGTTGCTTATCTCTGGGAGAACAAATTAATGGTCATCCTGAAATCAGACCTGCCCGGTTGAGACTGCCCTATCGATATCCCTGGGTTTGGCCAACATTGGTCTAAAGAGCTTGGGGGACCTTAGGCTAGCCATACACAATACATAAATGTTGGCCCACCAATTTTATGGCTAATGACCAATGTCTGTTTTGAGAATATGATGATCCATTGGACCAGCAGGAGATAGATGAGCGGGCAGTAGCTTCTCTCTCTTTCCATACTGAAAGGGTGCAGAAAAATTGGCAATGGTAGTCACCTATAACCATCAGCTAAGTGTAGATTACACAGAACACCTAACTAAAGATGAGCCAAACCCAAGGTTCGGTGTTCGTACCAAGCACAGACATTACACAAAAAAACAGAGTATGGGTGCTTTATGTATAAACACCATTCGCAGGAGCATCGCTGAGCTCGGGTACTCTCGGTTCTCCGCCCAGCACGAGCCGCTTGCAGTGTTGGAACAGCTCGCACTGGAGTAACAGCATGATCGGATGCAGTTGACACCCAAAAAATTGTTATCAATGGAAAAACACTGTCTACCCGTCCCGGAAGTGATATGTTTATGGCTGTCTGTATGTGGGAGGGGACCTGAACTGCCCAAATACTGACGTCCATTGGGGTTCAGGTCCCAAACCAATCTTGATATAAAGTTCGCCTGAACCCGCTGAAGCGAGCTTCCACAGGTCCGCTCATCTTTACACCGAATATTAGATTGGTACATGCAATAATTAAATATCAGCTAATCTTTTTTTTCTCTTCAGCTCTAATAAGAGATTCTAAAAAACAAACCACTTTGAACTCGGAGTCCAGCTAGTTATAAACTTTAGGACTTTGGGTTATTGGACCTTTTTTAACTTTTGTCAGTTCAACCCGTAATTGTGACAGTGAGGAGACAGCTGGATGGTCTTTATTTCACTTGATAGTTTTCTTTATTTCTGAAGTTTTTATTCGAATAAAATGAGCCAAGAATGAGTGTCTTTATATAAAGTATCTGGAACTTGTAAAAAAAAAATAATAAAGTTTCTACTCCTTATAAGAAGCCCTTGTGACTCCGCACGGACTGGAAATGTCTGATCTGAGTATACTTTATATACCAAATGCAATGGCAGGATAGCTAGACCTACAGTAATAATAGTTTTCTTCTTACATCAAATTCTATGGTTTTATGTTTTGGTATATGTTAACATTTTGGCAGATATGGGCCCCGATTGATTAAGGAGTTGAGCAGTTTCCTGGGGTAGAAATCTTGAAAATGTCACAAAAATTGCTTGCGCAACTCAAAGTTGTGCAGAAATTTAGCAACGTTTAGGCTAGGTTCACATTTCCGTCAATTTGTATCCGTCACAATCCGCGGCTCTGGTAAACGACGGAATCCATTTGGCAGATTCCGTTGTTCCCATAGACTTGTATGAGCGGTGGATTGTGACTGATGATGCTGCGTTGTATCCTTCGTCCGACTGATCAGTCTTGGAAAGACTGACCGCCGGGCGGCAGGAACACAGCTTGTAACGTTTTTTGAGCAGCGCAATCCGTAGGATTTCGCTGTGCATGCTCTCTGGCTCTCTGCACACGTAACCAAGGTAAATATCGGGTAACCAAGCAAAGTGCTTTGCTTAGTTACCCGATATTTACCTTGTCTACGTGTGCAGGGAGCCCGACACTTCCCCGCTCGGCTCCGCCCCCTCCCGCACTCGGCATGTGTACACACACACACACACACACACTCACACTCACACTCACCTGTCCCCAGCCATGCAGTCCCCGGCACAGACGTCCTCAGCGCCATTGCCCCGCTCAGCTCCACCCACCCCGCACTCCGCCCCCCGCACACATTCTCGGAGGCCGAACGATCGGCTGATCACCCGGCGGCCGGCTGCTGTGAGCGATCGGCTGATCACCCGGCGACCGGCTGCTGTCAGCGATCAGTTGATCTCTCTCATTATCCGGCTGCTGGGAGATCATCTGTTCGCTCTCAAAAGCCGGCCGGCTATTGTGAACGATCAGCTGATCGCTCTCTTTTACAACGGAGTCCGACAATGAATTCTAATTCTTGTCTTCCGTAGTACAACGCATCAGTTACAAGCGTCAAGCAACGCATGTGACTGATGCAAAACAACGGTAATGTGAACCTAGCCTTACATTTTTTTTTTTATTTTTTTTTTTCCAACTGTCCTGTCCAGCTTCAATAAAGTGGGCAAAGCTGAGACGGGACAGGATGTAATGAAGTCAGATTCATAATTGGATAGATATCGTGTATATATGCACTGCGACTTCTAAATGTTATCGTGATGGATAAAATACATGCAAGCTGAGATTCACAATGTGTAAAGAATATAAAGTGGATCGACTCTACAGATTACCTTTGCACCTTCCTCGATGGACAACGCTGAGGGCAGAGTCCTTGCACTTGGCTCTTTGGTAATCACACATAGATTCATACGTTCGTCCATCTGAAGCACATACAGGTTTGGACTGTGTTCTGGAGCAATGAGGATTGCACTGTGGATCTCTGTCCCGGTCACTTATTAAAAACTAATGAGAAAAGCAAACAAACAAAAGAAGTGTGGTTAATTTATAGAAAGGGGAAAGCATGCTTGTTTCACAAAAATCTTGCAGATTACTTAGGTTGCCAATTACGCGACGAATGAGCAAGATGAAATTCATCAGGTGAAATGATGTTTATGCAGCTCAAAAGATCGTCCTATATAGCACATATCTTTTAGATACCGGTTTACCTAAATCATTTTTGCGGCATAAAATGGTGGTGCTGTTTTACCTGAAGAATCTTTTTGATATCTTTTTTTTTTTTTTTTTTTTTTTAGTTTTTTTTAACATTCTTTATGTAAGATAGTAGCCAACGAAAGAATGTGTTCGTCACTTCTTTAAGTCTAAAGCGGTTAAAGGGGTTGTTCGCTACTTGGACAATAATTTTGTCAATCCCCATGTTCGCCCCCATAAAATTAACAAAGCCAATACTTGCCTTGTTTGCAGCCGCGGTTCTAGCTATATCAGAATTTGCGTTCCTAGGGCCATGTGAAGGAAGCTGGCGCTGGTTGGTAGCGAGTCTCGCGTGTTATAATGATGTCACATGGGCTCCGGGAACGAGAGTTCCAGGACTGCTGGAGACGCATTGGTGCAGGAGGAAATTATAGGCTTCATTGTTATGGGGGCGAACATGGGTAATAAGGAGTTGTCCAAGTAGTGGGCAACCCCAATAAAGCACAACTCCAGTGTTTTTTGTTTTTGTTTAAATTCTCTTTTTAGTGCACTGCTGAAGTGGTGCTTTAAATGTAAAGGGGGCTTTACACGCAACGACATCGCTAACGAGATGTCGTTGGGGTCACGGAATTCGTGACGCACATTCGGCCTCGTTAGCAAACGTCGTTGCGTGTGAAACGCATGAACGACCGCTAACTATCAAAATTACTCGCCATATCGTTGATCGTTGACACATCGTTCTAATCACAAATATCGTTGCTGTTGCAGGACGCAGGTTGTTCGTCATTTCTCGGCAGCACACATCACTGTGTTACACCGCAGGAACGAGGAACAACATCGTACCTGAGGCCGCCGGCAATGAGGAAGGAAGGAGGTGGGCGGGATGTTCCGGACGCTCATCTCCGCCTCTCTGCTTCTATTGGGTGGCCGCTTAGTGATGCCGCTGTGATGCCGAACGAACCGCCCCCTTAGAAAGGAGGCGGTTCGCCAGCCACAGCGACGTCGCCAGGCAGGTAAGTACGTGTGACGGGAACTAATGATGTTGTGTGCCACGGGCAGCGATTTGTCCGTGACGCACAACCGACGGGGGCGGGGTCGCTGTGTGTAGAGTGGCCTTAAGTCCCCTTACTCCTGTCATATATTCACCTTCCGGCGGCTCCACCTTCTATCGTCGCCTCTCTGGTTGGTCTCTGCGATTTGTGACCTGCCAACAGCTCCAGTGTTTCACGGAGCGTGCAGGAGGTCACAAATCAACTCATTTCTGAGATCCTCTTCTGGCCTCATTGGGGCATTCAGAGAGATACATTTGGAGCTTGTGATGTAACGTCTGACTTCCATCCAGTCAGAAGATATAGGCACAAGATGGCCATGTGGGACTACAGTGGTGTCAGTAAAAAGTGAAGTGCGTAAGGTGAGTATAAGACAGGAGGCTTACATTTAAAGTGCCACTCCACTGCTGAAGATGAAGCACTGCTTTAAAAGGATTGACAAACGTTGGAACATATGTACAGCAAGCAGTTTTGACACTATATTGCATACGTTTATTCTTTTTGACATTTTCCAGTCCTTTTTCTGGTAGGGTAAAGGCAGAATCCACCTGAAAAATACATCATTTAGAGAGCCCCACGTTTTCCTTTTCAGCAGATTCCTCTCAAGGTCAGGGTTGTCCAAGAAATGACAATATGGCAGCTGACCTATAATTTTAGCTACTTATCTCTTCTAGTCAATCACCTTTTTTCATGACAAACCATTGATGGCCAGTCTTTTTTTTCTTTACTGCTATATTTGTGCTTTAATCATTGCGGTCATTAATAACTCACCGGTAACTTGCAGTGATCCCCCCCCCCCCACATGCTAAATTGGTCTGCATTATCTTATCATTTTTGTATGAATGAAAACACTGTTGATAAATTCTCACCCAACAAGTAAATATGACTTATTGGTGACTAGTAGTGATGAGCGAGCATCACCATGCCCAGGTGCTTGGTACTCGTAAAGAGCAGTTGGATGCTCGGTTGGGCGCGTCTTGAACACCCGAGCATAATGGAAGTCAATGGGGAACTCGAGCATTTTTCTGGGAAATCTTCCAGAAAAATACTCGTTACCCACTAACTACCATTATACTCGGTACACGAGTCGCGCCCATCCGAACGTCCAACTGCTGCTTACGAGTACCAAGCACCTGAGCATGGGGGTACTCGCTCATCATTAGTAACTAGGATATTTGTACACTCTGTTTTTGGCAATCAATGTGATTTCTGAGAGTGCCGATTGCATTATTTAAATGTTCATCTCTGGTAGTTTCCACAACCTTATTCTCCACTTAGGAGACAGGTGAAGGAAACCAAAAGTTGACCAAAGTTTTTGTCCGGCCGTGTTGTTCATACGTCATGTTTTTAAAGTCTAACAATTTTAGGAAATACCTAATGTGGCATAGTGAAATAACACATCTTTTAATTAGTTGGCTTGGCTATCTCGTGGATTCCAATGATTTATATATAATGTCTAGCCTTCCCACATCATCACTTCAGGGGAAATAAGACCTCAAAGGCTATTCCTTCCAGTTATACCAAGTGATCGCTCGCCCCCACTCCTCAACGGTGGATCTGTGATATAGATAAATATTCTCCAAACCGGACACAATCTTTAATGGGACTGTAATGCACATGTGTTAGTGGTAACGTTATAATCTTGGTCAGGACTTAAGGTACCGTCACACTAAGCGACGCTCCAACGATCCCACCAGTAACCTGACCTGGCAGGGATCCCTGGAGCGTCGCTACACTGGTTGCTGGTGAGCTGTCACACAGGCAGATCTCACCAGTGACCAGTCCCCAGCCCCCAGCCAGCAGCGACGCGTGGAAGCGATGCTGCGCTTGGTAACTAAGGTAAATTTCGGGTAACCAACCCGATATTTACCTTGGTTACCAGCGCACACCGCTTAGCGCTGGCTCCCTGCACTCCTAGCCTTAGTACACATCGAGTTAATTACCCGATGTGTAGTCTGGCTATGTGTGCAGGGAGCAGGGAGCCGTCACTGACAGCGTGAGAGCGGCGGACGCTGGTAACGAAGGTAAATATCGGGTAACCAAGGAAAGGGCTTCTTGGTTACCCGATATTTACATTGGTTACCAGCGTCCGCAGAAGCCGGCTCCCTGCTCACTGCACATTCAGTTGTTGCTCTGTCGCTGTCACACACAGCGATCTGTGCTTCACAGCGGGAGAGCAACAACTAAAAAATGGTCCAGGACATTCAGCAACAACCAGCGACCTCACAACAGGGGCCAGGTTGTTGCTGGATGTCACACACAGCAACATCGCTAGCAAGTTGTGCCTCAGCAGCGATGTTGCTTAGTGTGACGGTACCTTTAGAAGACTCCAGTAACACGAGACCTAGTGTTGCTGTACTTGGAACCATATTTAATCTCAAAAACTGCTAAGCCTACAAAAGATATAATCAAGAGCCTCCATGTATTGCATCTTAATGGTAAAAACTACATGAAAGTTGTACAGAAAAACAAATCTACTGTATTTTTTACATAGTTTTAGCCTTTGAAACCCAGTTAGAAAAAGAAATGGCCTTTGGTTGGTAGCTCGACAGGAAGATCACTGTGTAGCATTGCATTTGATGAGAGTCAATGGAATGACTGCCTCACCACCCGTGATGCAACTTTTGGGTCTTTGGTCTCAACTTAAAACTCATTGGCTTCAATAAAGGTCACTTATGACTTGCTTGTGACTTTTCTATAGTTGGCCTAATTTTTAACTCTAAAGGTGGCTTTACACGCTATGATTTAGCTACAGCGATCTCGTTGGGGGTCACGGAATTTGTGACGCACATCCGGCCTCGTTAGCGATCTCGTTATGTGTGACTCCTATGAGCAATTTGAATTGTCGCAAAAACATTCAAAATCGCTCATCGGTGACATGCCCCCCCCCCATTCCAAATTATCGTTGCTGCTGCTTGGACGACATAGTTCCTCATTCCTGTGGCAGCACACATCGCTATGTGTGACACCGCAGGAATGAGGAACCTCACCTCACCTGCGTCCCGCCAGCAATGAGGAAGGAAGGAGGTGGGCGGGATGTTACGTCTCGCTCCTCTCCGCCCCTCCCCTTTGATTGGGCGGATGCTTAGTGACGTCGCTGTGATGCCGAACGAACCGCCCCCTTAGAAAGGAGGTGGTACGCCGGTCACAGCGACGTCGCTATGCAGGTAAGTAGTGTGACGGGTCTGCACGATTTTGTGCGTGACGGGCAGCGATTTGCCCATGTCGCACAAATGATGGGGGCGGGCATGCACGCTAGCGATCTCGCTAGCGAGATTGCAGCATGTAAAGCGGCCTTAAATCATGAAATGGCATGTCTTACAAATAGTTTGTTACCGTGTTTTGTGTTAGCGGTAGCCTTAAGCTCTAAGACAGAAACTTTGGCAGTGGTCCTCAACAGCCAAAGAAAAACATATATATTACTTTAGTCTCAGGACTACTGGCCAGCCTTAGTATATTTGCTGCTTAGATGAAGTAACCGCCTTGTGTCACAGATATAAACAATATTAAGACTGTTCTAAGACCAAACTATGGCTTCCCTTCTCCTTTTTAAGTTCTGCCAGGCTTCCATACAATACCGCACTTGTCCTCCCTTATTGCAAAATGAAGGTGGCACCAGACATTACCGGAGATGCAACGCCATTTCCAGCTTTGATAAATGATAGTAACAATGGCACATTATAACATTTACAGAAACCCTCATTTATTCATCACTTTCTAGTTTTCCCACAGCTAGTTATTTTGCTATTACGCAGATTAATGTTTCTTTTTAGCCAAAATTAAAGTGAATTTGAATTTCTGAATATTTCAAATTAATTGAATTTCTTTAATCTGGTATTAATAGAATATAGTATCAATTAACCTAGTTATGGAAGAATTATGGAAATAATATACAGTACAAACCAAAAATTTAGATTCACATTGAAGGCATCAAAACTTTGAATTAACACATGTGGAATGAAATACTTAACAAAAAAGTGTGAAACAATTGTAAAATATGTCTTATATTCTAGGTTCTTCAAAGTAGCCACCTTTTGCTTTGATTCCTGCTTTGCACACTCTTGGCATTCTCTTGATGAGCTTCAAGACGTATTTACCGGAAATGGTCTTCCAACAGTCATGAAGGAGTTCCCAGAGATGCTTAGCACTTGTTGGCCCTTTTGCCTTCACTCTGTGGTCCAGCTCACCCCAAACCATCTCGATTGGGTTCAGGTCTGGTGACTATGGAGGCCAGGTCATCTGGCGTAGCTTCCCATCACTCTCCTTCTTAGTCAAATAGCCCTTACACTGCCTGGAGGTGTGTTTGGGGTCATATTTTCACTTGATTCACACTTTTTTGTTAAGTATTTCATTCCACATGTGTTAATTCATAGTTTTGATGCCTTCAATGTGAATCTACAATTTTCAGAGTCATGAAAATAAAGAAAACTCTTTGAATGAAAAGGTGTGTGCAAACATTTGGTCTGTACTGTATATTTTTATATTTAGCTATTTTGGGTTCTCCGGGCTGCTCCCTACAAAAATCTAACTTTTTATTACAAGATAGACCACATGCGCTAATAATTCAGTATGGGTTCAGCTGAACACGTGAGACAAAACATACAACACAGTAACTTCACCTTCTGAACATTTACCCCACCAACCATCTGCATTCTGTTTCCCCTCTAAATCCAATGTGTCCTGCAGTCATTGTTGCTTCGGGGTTCCTATCTAAACAGAATATGTTGTCTAATTTTGACTGCATTGCAGGGTATGTACTCAATAAGGCCTGAAAACATACTTGACCATAGTACAGATTTTTTGGGACAGTTCTTTGAAAGTAAAACGGTTATTGTTTAATAAAACCATGCCTCAAAATCATCATTTCAACGGTGTTCCTGGGGCACAAACTAATTTTCACAAATGTTGCCCTTTATTCACTGTGTAAGTATGTAATAGGCTACATATTAAAGGAGTTGTCCACTACTAGGACAACCCCTTCTGATTCCATACCTTTCCCCCCAGGTAAAATAAAAAAAAAAGCCTATAGTCTCCTCCCGTATTGGCACCGTTGCAGCAGTGCCGCGGTTCTCGTTCCCAGGGCTTACGTGACGTCTGCAGCCAGAGCACTCACTTCCTGTTAACTCATTTAGTCTGAAGGTGGGGAGACAGAAGCCGGCGCTGATTGGACGCGGGGCTCGCGTGACTTCACACATGGTCCTTTGGAACACGAGATGTACTATCACTGGAACGGCGCCAGTACAGGAGGTGAGTATAGTCTTTTTTTTTTTTTTTTTTAATTTTTTTTATTTTACCTGTGGAAAACATGTGGACTCAGAAGGAGTTGTCCAAGTAGTGGACAACACCTTTAATTAATTTTTAAATCGTTTTCTGTCATGTCAGATGAGTTTTCACAATAAGCTGTTGTATGCGTGTGTACACATGAAGATCTCAGATCTCACACTTTGCACTGACGAGAGGCAATCACCCCAAAACACCGTGTCTGCAAATTGAGGTTCTGATCTCAAATCCTAAGTCATATGAAAAGGCTCGTTAAAGAGCCACTTTTGACGTTTAGGATTGCTACTTCCCATAGGTGGCACTAGCTTTTGTTTCCTTCCTCCCTGGAGAGACAATTTGTACATGATGGATAACACTATTTCTCGTCATTGTATGACATTTGTCCTGCATTTTTTTTAGCTGCAGTTCAGTCTGCCTGGTCTTTTACTGTGCTGAGTGCCCCTAACGCCTCCCCCCCCTCCTCTCTATATTAGAATATAAAGTCAGATGTAGTCTGACACCTAACAATGCTAGCAGTCTGTCTTGCGTTGGCCAAAATGGATTTCAGTGTTTTAAATTTTTTTTTCCAGAATGCATAGTGAGCATAGGAGGCAGAAGAGAGGGGAAGAAGCGGCTCATAAGTGGAGAAATAAGCAGTGCAATATGCAACAGTTTCTTATAGTCACTTGCACTATTGAATTATGTAGTTTCAAGAATTGACAATGACCATTAAAGGGGGCTTTACACACTGCAACATCGCTAATGCTAAGTCTTTGGGGTCACGGAATTCGTGACGCACATCCGGCCGCATTAGCGATGCCGTTGCGTGTGACACCTATGAGCAATTTTGCATCATGTCAAAAAAGTGCAAAATCGCTCATCGGTGACATGGGGGTCCATTCTCGATTATCGTTACTGCAGCAGTAACGAAGTTGTTCCTCGTTCCTGCGGCAGCACACCTCGCTCCGTGTGACACCGCAGGAACGAGGAAGCTCTCCTTACCTGCCGCCGGCCACAATGCGGAAGGAAGTAGGTAGGCGGGATGTTACGTCCTGATCATCTCCGCCCCTCCGCTGCTATTGGGTGGCGGTTCAGTGACGCTGCTGTGACATCGCTGTGACGCCGCACGGATCGCCCCCTTAGAAAGGAGGCGGTTCGCCGGTCACAGCGACGTCGCAGGGAAGGTAAGTATGTGTGACTGCTCTGGGCGATGTTGTACACCACGGGCAGCGATTTGCCTGTGTCGCACAACAGATGGGGGCGGGTACGCACACAGTGTGTAAAGTGGCCTTAAGAAATACTTTGAGGTGACGAGATTTTTTATTTTTTTTTTTGTATATCGCTCTGAACCAGAGGCATAAGTGTACCGCCCTGAGAGGGGCTCGGCGGCGCCGCTGCTCGGGCCAAGCCGCTCAAGGTCCGGGCTCGGGTTGTCGGTGGCACGAGCGCCTCTGGACCGGGGGCCACGTTGCTCTGTTAAAGGGAGGCAGTGGGGTGGTGGTGTGGGACGAGGTGTGCAGCCGTGAGGGACCGCGTTGTCGTCGGATGGGTCGTGACGCCACCCACGGGTCGTGGTGACTGGATGCACCACCGCTGCGGCTGGAGTGATGGGGGGGCTTGTCCGGGATCGGTGTTGCGGCCGCAGCCTAGATGTTAGCCCCTCCGTGGGTAGGGGAGGTGTGTCCTGGGGCCCAGTGAGGAGGGCAGGGTGCTGGTGACGGGGTTGTTGTCGGGGTGCAGGGTGCCATGCTGCGGTGCAGTGTCATGCCCGGGTGGCACTGGTGTACTCACAATTAATTCACACTCAGACTCACTGGTAAACCAAAGTTCGGGTATGGTCGGGTCCCGCAGCCGACTGCTTGTGTCCCCCTGTGAGGTTGTTGGTGGCCCCTTTCCCTTGCACCTCTGGTTGTGGTCTTCGGCTCCCCTGCTTAGACAGTGGTAGCCCGCTTCCCGGCGTTGAGCTGCCAGAGGAGCCCTCGGTTGCCCGCAGGCGCTGGCCCGTCGGATGTTTGGCCCTTGGCGGTGGCAGTCACCCGGTATCGGTGGGCTTTTGCCTTCTTTTGGGATTTTGGGTGTGGATGAACCCGTGAGATCCAGTTAGCAATCAGTTAATTTGCCTATACTCAGTGGCTTCTAAGCTAGGACAGGGTCTGAGTACCCGATTTCTGGTGCTCCGGTACACGGTTGACTCCCTGGTTCAGGGCCAACGGGCTCCAACCCGGGCCCGGTCCCTACGGTTCTGCCGGTTGCTGTACCGGTACTCCTGCAGACGGCCACCACCATCTGCCTGCCCGACGTTACGGGGATCCCAGGCTCCAACCCGGGTACCTGACAGCTCTGCTCCTCTACACCTCCTGTCACTGTCACTCTACAACTCCACTGTTTGTATTTCCTGCCTCAGGACAGTAGTCTCCTCGGTGGCTGTGTCTTTCTGCCTGACTCCGCTCACCTGGTGTGCCCTACTGGCCCTGAGGGAGGCATCAGGTCTCCCTTTCGGGTGACAGGTGTGTCCTCACAGGGATGGGGGTGTGTGTGTAATGTGGTAGGTGTTGTTACCTGTGACCCCTGGGGTCCAGGGCGTCACATTAGCTGAAGCTTATGGATCCCAAATTGAAAGCTTCAACGGGGGCCCCAGTTATTGCAAGTCTTTAAATAGAATTTTTTTTTTATATAGGCTAAATGGACTTTTTGGACCTCCCAGGCTCCAGGGCCTGGGTGCCAATGCAATTTCTGCACCAAGTATATTTACGCCCTTGTTGGGACCTATTATTGTGTCAGAAGTTGGGTTTACTGGAGGATCTCCTGGTAT
Organism: Anomaloglossus baeobatrachus; assembly: GCF_048569485.1. Classification (NCBI taxonomy): domain Eukaryota; kingdom Metazoa; phylum Chordata; class Amphibia; order Anura; family Aromobatidae; genus Anomaloglossus; species Anomaloglossus baeobatrachus. Next base: position 36,983,730 of record NC_134364.1, read on the forward strand.
TCCAATGAATAACTCTAAAGGCCACTTTACACGCTGCAACATCGCTAGCGATCGCACCCGCCCTCCTCGTGCGTGCGTCACGGGCAAATCGCTGCCCGTGGCGAACAATATCGCTAGTACGCATCACACGCACATTCCTTCATAATGACATCGCTGTGGCCGGCGAACAAACACTTTTTTTAAGGGGGAGGTTCGTACGGCGTCACAGCGACGTCACACAATGGGACACCAATAGAAGCGGAGGGGCGGAGAGCAGCCGCATTCACGTTACTCCCACCTTGTTGCTGGAGGGCGCAGGAACGCTGTTGTTCGTCATTCCTGGGGTGTCACACGTAGCGATGTGTGCTGCCTCAGGAACGACGAACAACCTGCGTCCAAAATGAGCAACGATATTTTGGAAAAGGACGACGTGTCAACAATCAACGATTTTTGCCGTTTTTCGGATCGTTAGCGGTTGCTCATAGGTGTCACACGCAACGACGTCGCTAATGATGACGGAAGTGCGTCACGGAAACCGTGATCCCGACGACATATCGTCAGATAAATCGTAGCGTGTAACCGGGCCTTAAGGCCTCGTGCAATTGTCTAGTATTTATTGAGTTTTTTACCTCACCTATTTGTAAGCTAAAACCAGGAATGGATAAAAAAAAAAAGTGATGCTCGTGTTTCTATTATACTTTTCCTGATTATTCCAATCCTGGTTTTGACTTACAAATACTGAGGTTAATGCTGCTTTCTGATGCTCCATTTTCAGCCCATGAATGCACCTTATCGAGCACTGATCATCTTCATAACACGTCTTTCTATGCCTATTTACCGACCTGTTTACAAAGGCTATCGAGTAATGTTGGGGCAGGACGATTGCTCATACCATTGTTCTATCCCCATGTGATATCCTGTTATCAGCAACATATTCCTTGTTTACATGTGTCAATGGCTGGCAATAATGATTTTTTAAATTTTTTTTGTCATCATAAATGATCCTATCACCCGATGAATGAGCGTTTTGCTTATTCATTCCTGATCGCCAGCAAGTTTAAATGAGAAGATAATTGGGGGACGAATTATCCCCTTGTCTAAATGCACCATTATGGCTCATTCAGACGTCCATGAAAATCAGTCCTTGCGCGGCCCACAATACACAGACTGTTGGAGGGATAGGAGGCTGCTGAGTTCCGATCAGGAGACCCGCGGCCTGGCCGTGCATTACAGTCCGTGCAATAACCGATTTTCATGGATGCCTGAATGAGCGCTTACTCTGTTTACGGAGTGTTCTTGGGATCTCAGGGCTAATGCGGGCGTCACACGAGACGATCTATCGTGCGATGCATCGTCGGGGTCACGGTTTTTGTGACGCACATCCAGCATCGTTTACGACGTCGTCCTGTGTGACACCTACGAGCGCCGCAAAACGTGTGCAAATCGTTTATCTTTGACACGACGCTCATTTTTAAAAAATCGTTTATTTTTCTTTGCGCTGGTTGTTCATCGCTCCGTGTGACACCCCAGGAACGATGAACACAGCTTACCTGCGTTCCGCGGCTCCCGCCGGCAATGCTGAAGAAAGGAGGTGGGCGGGATGTTTCCATCCCGCTCATCTCCGCCCCTCCGCTTCTATTGGCCGGTCGATGTGTGACGTCGCTGTGACGCCGAAAGTTCCTCTTCCTTCAAGAAGTGGATGTTCGCTGCCCACAGCGAGGTCGCTCAGCAGGTAAATACGTGTGACAGGGGTTACCGACTTTATACGACACGGGCAACTAATTGCCCGTGACGCACAAACGACAGGGGCGGGTACGATCGCTCGATAGATCGTACCGTGTGACGCCCGCATTAGGTATATCTTCCTTTTCATTTTTAGCTGTGGCTAGTGGTAATGATCCCACCAATAACAATATTTTGGGGATTTTAGAACCTTTTAAATCCAGATACTCTAAATTATACTTAAAATCTTTCCACAAAGGATTAGCCTTCAAATTGGAGACTTTTAGAAAGGCATCAACCATATATCACTGTTGAAAACTCGAGAGATGTCTAAATGGCTGTTCCGTTGATGTATTAATCCATATATAAAATGCGTATTGTATTAAACCGCTATACATTCTGTAAGGGAACGTTATACACAGGTCACAGCACGTCCTGCCAAAATATTAGGAAACAGCTTGATCCAAAAACACTAAATAGCTTATATGGGAATGTGTAAAAGCTCCTCTTCCTCATAAATAACATACATAAGCCAGGATACATTTACAAGCATGTGTAGGATTAGGTTTAAATGTACAGATAACAATATCATCTTTGTAGTTTCTGCTTTTAAAATGCCAGAGAATGAGCGTTACATGGTTTACTCAGTTGCGGCAACTTCTATAAATGGCGGATGTGAAATAGCATGAATATTCTAAGATATTTATAGGAAAATGGTTGCATATGTCGGCGCTGAACAAAGTAGGAGAAGCAATATTATCATTTTAATGGAAAATTCCTCTGACTAAACAGTCTTCACTCTCTGAACACTGAATATAACCTTATCCCTTATTATATAATTTGCTCTGTCACAATGTGGTCAATTATATTACGTCCTTAGGCATGTAGCTCATGAGGTGGCAGCATTTCTTCAGGGGAGCCTTTTGATAGGGATTAGTGTACCACGGATTGACACAGGAGACATTTTAGCACAATCTCATCACAAAATGACTGTTCAAACCCAGCACAGGTGCTCGGTGCACCCTTGGTGTGTCCAAACAGGTCAGTGCACCTTCCATCTACTAGTTTAACATCTTTCTCCGCCCTCCTCTGAAACCAGAGCTGTCAATCAAGTAGAGGGTAGAACAGGGTAGAGAGAGACCTAAAATATGTAGGTAGGAAAGCGTACTGAACTGCTCGGGCACATAGAGGGTGCACTGAACGCCTGCGCTTAGCTTAAACAGTGCTGACAGACTTTTATGGCTGAATCCTTGTACGGTCTGACCTCTGTTCTCCCGACCCAAAGTCCACAGCTTTTATATGATGCTGTTGAGTTCAGATCCGGATACCTGAGGCCAGTCTGTAAATCATAGTCCATGTGAAATAGACGTCTAAATTCAGATTAAGGGTAATATGTGTCACGCTAGGTAAGGGGGAAGTACCAAGCGAGCGGCAAAAGGTAAGGGAAACCCTGTGTCTAGGGAAAGGAAAGATGGTGACCCCTGCATCTAGTGCAGTGTTTCTCAACTCCAGTCCTCAAGACCCACCAACAGATCATGTTTTCAGGTTTTCCTCAATCAGGTTTTCAGGATTTCCTTAATGTTGCACAGATGATGGAATTATTCCCTGTCTAACATTGAGGAAAACCTGAAAACATGATCTGTTGGTGGGTCTTGAGGACTGGAGTTGAGAAACACTGATCTAGTGGAAGATAGTGACCCCTGATCAAACCTACTGCTGGTCCGTGGGTTCCCTCACCACCCTACATAGGTTATGCACATATGCGCCTAGCCAGATACCTGACCCTAGGTATCCTTAGTGCTGGGCCCTAAATAAGGAACGGAAGGGATGAGCTCTTAGTCAACCCCATTAATGCTAAAGAAAGACCCAAGGAGGACACACTGGGGAAAGTGCATGAACTACTTATCCACAGATGACTCACTAAGAAGTTCAGCAATACTACAGATGAGAGCAAGCCACCTGCTTGCAATCAGAGCTGGAATGAACTGAATAATATCACCAGCACAAGTCCAGGACAGATGGGAGTATTTAAGCACCAAGAGAATATTGATGAGCAGCAGCTGGATGGAAGGAGAGCTGCGTCTGGGTCCAAAACGGGGAGAGCTGAATCCAGCAGGAAAGCTACCCATACCAATGAATACTGACAGCAAGAAAAATGGAAAGTCAGGGAACATTCTGCACAGCCAGATGCTGTGACCTCCTATGGTCAGAAACCACATGACTGTCTGTCACCTATGAGCGAACCCAAAGTTCGGTATTCATACTAAACATGAACGTCACAAAAAAAATCAGTGTTCGGAGATTGGGTGCTTTACTTATGCAAACCACTTGAGACCATCGCTGTGCTCGGATACGCTCTGTGCTCGGCCCGGTATGAGTCACTTGTAGTGTTTGAATGGCTCGGGCTGGGGATAATGAGCGTTATTGGATGTAGTGTGTACAAAAAAAACCCTTGCCTTCACTCCCCTGGAAGTGATCTGTTTATAGCTGGCTGCATGTGGGCGGAGAGCCGAACTGCCCAATTATTGACTTCCATTGGGGTTCAGGTCAAGTACGGGTCCAGAAATAGAGATGAGCGAACCTTCAGTCTCGAGGTTCGGTGTTCGGGCTTGGAAAATGACGTGAAAATCCCTATGGTGAGTATCGCGCTGTGCTCATGTATGAGTGATGCACAGCATTGTGCACGTTGTGGAAAGTGTGTGATTGGCTCAAATTTGACTTACAACGACCATCCACCTATGGACATGTTTTCACTGTGGGCTTAAAGCAAAACACTTGCGTAGGTGGGTGGGGCTTTTTTTTTTAACATTTTTTTGTGAACAAAACCTCTAAGAACACAGAATGCAAGTAAAATTTGAGCCGATTACACACTTCCTGCAGTTTCCACAATGCTGCACATCACTCAGACACGAGCACAGCGCGATACTTAGATACTTACCACAGGGATTTTAACATCATTTTCCGAGCCCGAACATCGAGCCTCGAGATCAAGAACAATCAAGTCGCATACAAGGTTATCCTGGAAAAACAGTTGCTTCCTTTTGGTCAGGCAATGTTCCCCAACTCTGAGGACTGTTTTTTTTTTCCCAGCAGAACAATGCACCGGGCCACACAGCTAGGTCAATCAGTGTGTGGATGAAGCATCACCACATCAAATCCCTGTCATGGCCAGCCAAATATCCAGACCTGAACCCCATTGAAAACCTCTGGAATGTAATCAAGAGGAAGATGGATAGTCACAAGCCATCAAACAAAGAAAAACTGCTTACATTTTTGCACCAGGAGTGGCATAAGCTCACCCAAAAGCAGTGTGAAAGACTGGTGGAAAGCATGCAAAGACGCATGAAAGCTGTGATTAAAAATCATGGTTATTTCACATAATATTGATTTCTGAACTCTTCCTGGGATAAAACATTAGTATTGTTGTGTCTAAATGATTATGAACTTGCTTTCTTTGCATTATTTGGAGATCTGAAAGTAATGCATTTTTTTGTTATTTTGACAATTTCTCAATTTCAGAAAATAAATACAAAATGTATTGCTTGGAAATTCGGAGACGTCAGTAGCTGATAGAATAAAAGAACAATTTACATTTTACTCAAAAATATCCCTATGAAGAGAAAAATCAGAAAAACTGAAAATTTGGAAGTGGTCTCTTAATTTTTGCCGGAGCTGTGTGTTGACATATACATCTGGAATTTTTTTCACCATTGGCATGATGTGACCTTACTTTTAAAAGCGTTGTCCAGGGATATATTCCTGCCCTATCTAACACCGGGCTTGAAGAGACGGGACTGCGCTAGGTGGTACAGTTGCTGAGTGAAGCATCTAATGACCAGTGAAAACCTTGCTGTCACAAACCACCGGGGGGGTCACTCAGAAATCCCCCGCGCTGGCTACCAGTACGTCACAATCGGGGGGTAACAAGTGGGGGTCACCCCTCCTTTATACCTCCCGACCGACAGACAGAGCACGTGACGCGCTCTCTAGCGCCCCTCTTATAGTCAGGCCAATTATGGAATTGCCCGACAATAAGCAAGGAGGCCGCTATACTACTTATGCCGATTATTGAAGGGTCCCCGGTGAGAGTAGGGTATATATTCCCCCGACCTCCGCGGGCGGAATATATAATATCTTCCCGAGTCTCACTGGCCTCCCCACAATAATCCTTGGCACAACTCGCTGCCACCAACCGCTTCACGGTAACTATTAGCCGAACACACAGACGTGGGATTCAAGATCGAGATAACAGAACAGCCCAAGATTAATTATATAATTTAATCAGCCTAAAGCACACTAGAAACTACAATATATACAATAGGGAATCTACAGAATATACATAGGTCAGAGTACAGTTACAATCAAAGCATGGGTTACAAACAGGCATACACAGTTCCAGCAGTTACCTTGTTGCGTCTGGCCACAGGGGGGCGCTGTACCCAGGTTTCTAGGATCCTTCCCACAGATGTTTCCTACACGTGCCCCCAGCGAAAAGAACACTGGAAAATGGCCGAAGTAGGGTTATCAACCTGGGCAAATCCAGGTCCCCTCCTACCTTCGTGACCTCACAGGGAGCACTGCTCCACCCCTGGCTTGAGTTATGGACAATCCACAACATGGAATATGGGCCATAACTTTGCCTGGGAGCGTCGTAGGCGGACGCCAATGCTCTCATTGTGACAGTTATGAATTTAGCTACAGAACGAGGGGACTCATGACCTGTCTGCCAGTTCCCCATTGGCTGATATCACGCCTGGGGCATTTCCCAATGTCCTGCTCCCATAAAAAGGGTGTGCCGGCATCGTCCGCATGCGGAGACACCATTTTTATGGTTGCCATATTTATCGGAAATATGGCTTGCGAGATATGAACCATTTTTTACTGGAGTCGTTCTGTCTGGCTATTTCCATAGCCTTGCTAACTAGCTAGCAGCCCCCACTACAGGGTCACGGCAGGGAGTCATCCTGTGTCCATTGTCCCTAAGCCACCTAATTTCCATATCACAGGACATGGCCATGGAGGTGTAAGTGGAACACTGAGGACAAGAAGGGAGGGGGCACTGCCAGGGAGTGATGAGGGATTATGACTGGAGTCATAATTCATCTTCATATCCCGGAATTTGCCTCACACCTCCCCCCTTTTGAGGGCGCTAGGGGGCAGCACACTCCGGTGTTCCCCCGTGCGCCCGTCCGCGACCTCTCCTTGTCGGGACAGCCCGTCTGCGTTACCGTGGTCACGGCCCCTTTTGTGGCGAATGGTGAAGTTGTATTGCTGGAGCGCAAGGCTCCATCGCAACAATCGCCCATTCGTCCCAGAGACGGTGTGCAACCAGCTGAGGGGATTGTGGTCCGTCTCCACGATGAAGTGGCGCCCGTATAGATAGGGTTGCAGACGCTGCAGGGCCCACACTATGGCCAGGCACTCCTTCTCCATCGTGGAATAGGCAACTTCCCTTGGTAACAGCTTCCTGCTCAGGTACAAGACTGGGTGCTCTTGGCTCGCAGAGTCCACCTGGCTGAGCACCGCACCGAGGCCGAAGTCACTGGCGTCGGTCTGTACTACAAACGGCCGCGTGAAGTCGGCTGCCTGTAGCACGGGCGGGCTGGACAGGGCGTCCTTTAGGGCCCGGAAGGCTGTCTCGCAGTCCATTGTCCAATCGACTGCAGAGGGCAGCTTCTTCTTGGTGAGGTCCGTCAAGGGCTTTGCCAGGCTACTATAGCATGGAACAAACCTCCTATAGTACCCAGCGGTCCCCAAGAAGGACATCACCTGCTTCTTGGTCCTGGGGGTGGGCCAGGATGCGATGGCTTCCACTTTCTCAGGCTCGGGCTTCAGTGTTCTCCCACCTACCCGGTGACCGAGGTACTGGACCTCGCTCATGGCCAGCTGACACTTTCCCGGCTTGATGGTCAAACCTGCCCGGTGGATCCGCCTGAGCACCTGTGCTAGATGCTCTAGGTGGTCCTCCCAGGTGGGACTGAAGACGGCAATGTCATCCAGGTACGCGGCCGCGTACCCTTCAAGTCCCTTGAGCAGGGTGTTGACCATCCGCTGGAAAGTGGCAGGGGCATTCCTCATCCCGAATGGCATCACCGTGGACTCGTACAGTCCAAATGGGGTAATAAAGGCAGAGCGTTCCCTGGCCTTGCGAGTCAGGGGGATCTGCCAATATCCCCGGCTCAGATCCATGATGGTCAGGTACTGAGCCCCGGCCAACTGATCGAGCAGGTCATCGATGCGTGGCATTGGGTACGCATCGGCGACCGTGACCGCATTGAGCCCCCTGTAGTCCACGCAGAACCGAGTGGTTCGGTCCTTCTTAGGGACGAGGACTACAGGCGAGGCCCAAGCGCTGTTGGATGCCTGGATCACCCCCAGCTTCAGCATCTCGTCAATCTCCTGGCGCATGTGTTGCTGCACCTCCAGGGAGACCCGATATGCTGAACGCCGGATCGGGGGATGATCCCCAGTGTCCACGTGATGGACAGCCAAGTCAGTCCTTCCGGGCTGGTTGGTAAACAACCCCCGGAAGGGGTGTAGGGTGGCCCACAGCTGGGACCGTTGGTCCTCCAAGAGCTGGTGGCCAACCTCCACATCCTCAATGGATCCGCCTGCCCTAACCTGGGCTAGCATATCCAAGAGGGTTTCCGCTTCTCCCTCCTCGGGCAGGTTGCACACGGGGAGCGCACATGCCTCCCGCTCATGATGTGCCTTCATCATGTTCACATGGAAGGGCTTCCGCCTTCCACGGGCAGGGTCCAGGGTGACCAGGTACGTCACAGGGTTGAGCTGCTGGTACACGAGGTATGGGCCTTCCCAGGCTGCCTGAAGCTTGTCCTGTGGTACGGGGACCAGTACCCACACCTCTTGACCCACTTGGTAGGTCCTCTCACAAGCGTTCTGGTCGTACCAACGCTTCTGATCGGCCTGGGCTTGAGCCATATTGTCGTGTACCAGTTGCGTCAAGGCCTGCATTTTGTCCCGGAAGCGCATGACATACTCGATAACCGACACTCCAGGGGTGGCCAAATCCCCTTCCCAAGCCTCTTTCACCAGAGCCAGGGGGCCCCGCACACGTCGCCCGTACAGGAGCTCAAACGGTGAGAATCCTGTTGAGGCCTGTGGAACCTCCCGGTAAGCAAATAACAGGTGTGGGAGATACCGCTCCCAGTCACGCCCATGGGAGTCGACCAACATCTTAAGCATCTGCTTTAAGGTGCCATTGAACCGCTCGCACAGGCCATTAGTCTGTGGATGGTACGGGCTGGCCACCAGATGTCGCACCTGGACTTGCTTACAGAGGGCCTCCATCAGCTGGGACATGAATTGGGTCCCCCGGTCAGTGAGCATTTCCTGGGGAAAACCCACTCGGGAGAAAATCTCCAGCAATGCGGTGGCCACCTTGTCAGCCCGAATGGACGACAAGGCCACTGCTTCTGGGTACCGGGTGGCATAGTCCACTACCGTCAGTATGAAGCGTTTCCCGGAGCTGCTGGGGATGGCCAGCGGGCCGACCAGATCCACAGCCACCCTCCTGAAAGGCTCATCGATGATGGGCAGAGATACCAGTGGGGCTTTGGGGCGTGGCCCCGCCTTCCCCACTCTCTGACAGGTTTCACACGAACGGCAGTAGGCAGCCACATCGGCCCCCATTTTTGGCCAGTAGAAATGCTGGTTTAACCTGGCCTTGGTCTTAGCGATCCCTAGGTGTCCGGCCATCGGAATCTCATGTGCGATCCGCAACAACTCCGTCCGGAACGGATAGGGTACCACCAACTGTCGGTCCCTGGGCCACGCCTCCGGTGAACCCTGCTGGACCGTGGCCCGGTACAGCCGTCCTTGGTCCCAGACCACTCGCTCCGGGTCCGAGTCCGAGGGAGGCTGTGCCGCCTGCTCCTTAAGAGCTTTCAGGCTGTCGTCAGCTTCTAACGCTGCCTGAAACCCCTGACTAGATGTGGCCAGAATCGACGAGACTGTCACATCTTCAGTCAGTACCCCGGGACCTGTGTCCTGGCCTCCACCTGACTCGGCTGCCACTTGGTCAGAAGGGGAAGAGCTATCGGACCTCCGGGAGGCCCCTTGGCTTCCAGCACTCCCACTGCGGGTGACAGCGGCCACAGCCGCTGCGACCGTGGGTCGTGCCTGCTCCTCCTCCGTTCCTGACCAAGTCGCCGGTTCAGGCAGACCTACCTGGCTTCCTGACACCCCGGTTGTGGGGGAACCATGCACCGAGATCTTACCTGGGAGCACTTCCGCTCCTGGACCGGCCCCAATCTCACCTGCCTGTTCCCCTCCTGCAGCAACAGAACCCCGCTGTGAAATCTCTGGGGACCCCACATTTGCTGTGGTAGCCCCCACCCCACACACTGGTCCTCCCCCTGCAGCACCCTGCTCTCTGCTTATCCCTGCAGAGGGCAACAGATCCCAGCTCACAGGCTGGTTACTTGTAGAGGCATTGTCACACCTTTCTCTGACCCCCTCCCCTGTCACAGCTGCAGCTGAGTGTGTGTCTATGGTGTCTATGCAAGCAGAAATATCAGAGTTCACTCCCTCCTCCCTTACATCATTCATAGATAACACATTAACATTGTCCGGAGGCATGTCAGTACTGGCTGAAGGTTCAGCCCTTGGTTGGGGCCCAAACTGGGAGGTTATCTGCCCCAAATCTGTCCCAAGTAGCACGTTTGCAGGGATCCGATCAGTTACCCCCACCTCCCTCACCCCTCGCCCTGCGCCCCAGTCCACATAAATGTCAGCAACAGGCAGCGCCGGGTCAGTGCCTCCAATCCCGGAGACAGCGAGGGTTTTTCCAGGGATCAAGTCTTGGGGGGACACCATCTCAGGCCGCACCAGAGTCACCTCCGAGGCGCTGTCTCGCAGTCCTATGGTCACAGACCGGCCGACGGTGACAGGTTGGAAGCTGTCCAGGGACCTACCACCACCCCCACCCACACAATACACCTTGGGCGGCCCTTGGGACGGGGACGGAGCCGGGGCCTTGGGACGCTGAGGGCACATGGCCTTGAAGTGTCCAGGTAGGTTGCACTGGTGGCACCGTCTTGGTTCCGCCACGGGCCTGGAGAGGGGAGTTGAGGGGGACACCCCCTGCAGTCTAGGGGCAGGTGGGGCAGTCGCAGAATTCATCTTACCCCCTCTCCAGGTGCTGCTGGTGGCCGCTCTCCTGGCCTCAGGGGCCCGGTTGTTGGTGTAGTCATCGGCAAGGGCAGCTGTAGCCGTGGACCCCTTTGGCTTCTGGTCTCGGATGAACTGGCGGAGATCCTCAGGGCAGTTCCACAAGAGTTGCTCCGTGATGAACAAGTCCAGGATCTCCGGTCCGGTGGAAAGCTGCAGGCCTTGGGTCCAGTGGTCGGCAGCTCGGGCAAGTGCCCGCCGGTGGTCAGCCCAGGAGTCCTTTGGTCCCTTCTGTAGGCTCCGGAACTTCTTGCGGTAGGACTCTGGAGTGAGGTTGTACTGTTGGATCAGGGCCCGCTTGATGGTGTCGTAGCCCTGATCTGCCTCAGCAGGCAAGTCCCCAAGGACATCCAGGGCCTTACCCCTTAAACGGGGGGTCAGGTATTTGGCCCACTGGTCCTTGTCCAGATGGTGCTGCAAGCAAGTCCGTTCAAAAGCAGTCAGGAAAGAGTCCAAGTCTCCATCCTTCTCCAGCACTGGGAAGTCCTCAACACGGACCTTTGGAAGTTTGGTGTCTCGAAGGTCACGTGTGGCTGATGAGGGCCGGAGCTGAGCTAGCTGCAGCTGGTAGTCACGGTCTGCCTGTCGCTCTCGCTCTCGCTCTTCACGCGCTGCCTGCCGCTCTCGCTCCGCAGCCTCGCGCTCTGCGTGCCGCTCCGCAGCCTCAGCGTCACGCGCTGCCTGCCGCTCTGCCCTGTGCTCTGCCAGGAGTCCCTTGTAGCCCTCCTGGTCTCCAGCCTGGAGAAGGGCCATAGCCATTTGAAGAAGGCTATCCGAGCCTCCCAGGCTCGGTGGAATGGCACGTGGTGATCTGCGGCACGCTGCAGAGCTAGGCGATTCACTGTCCCTTTCAGAGCGGAGGGCTGGCATCTGGCTCGTTGAGGAACCTTGGGTGAGCTCCTCCTCATCTTGTCCAGCAGTGCCAGGTTGCGCAATGTCCTCGGCAGAACGGTTTTCTGGCGTCGAGCTCCTGGAGGACTCGTGGGCAACCTCCTCATTGCTGTCCACAGCACCGTCCTCCCTCTCTTCGGCTCCTGCCTTAGCATTGGCCAGTTGCATAGCTCTGCTCCTGGTGCCATCAGCCATTCTTGCAGACTTTTGGTCACTGACACAGAACTGACACCTGATGCCTCCACACACCTTACAGTATCTGCACTCTGACACTCTAGTGTTGAGCTAGTCTGAAGACCCCAGCAGCCACAGCTGCTGCAGGCAGTCTTTAGTGTCTGGGAGTATGGGTCTCACACTCACACACACTATTATCTCGATCCCACCGCTATGCCACCAATATGTCACAAACCACCGGGGGGGTCACTCAGAAATCCCCCGCGCTGGCTACCAGTACGTCACAATCGGGGGGTAACAAGTGGGGTCACCCCTCCTTTATACCTCCCGACCGACAGACAGAGCACGTGACGCGCTCTCTAGCGCCCCTCTTATAGTCAGGCCAATTATGGAATTGCCCGACAATAAGCAAGGAGGCCGCTATACTACTTATGCCGATTATTGAAGGGTCCCCGGTGAGAGTAGGGTATATATTCCCCCGACCTCCGCGGGCGGAATATATAATATCTTCCCGAATCTCACTGGCCTCCCCACAATAATCCTTGGCACAATTCGCTGCCACCAACCGATTTACGGTAACTATTAGCCGAACACACAGACGTGGGATTCTAGATCGAGATAACAGAACAGCCCAAGATTAATTATATAATTTAATCAGCCTAAAGCACACTAGAAACTACAATATATACAATAGGGAATCTACAGAATATACATATGTCAGAGTACAGTTACAATCAAAGCATGGGTTACAAACAGGCATACACAGTTCCAGCAGTTACCTTGTTGCGTCTGGCCACAGGGGGGCGCTGTAGACCAGGTTTCCAGGAACTCTCTCACAGGTCTTTCCCAACCAGGCCCCCGAGCAGAAGAACACTGGAAAATGGCCGAAGTAGGGTTATCAACCTGGGCAGATCCAGGTCCCCTCCTACCTTAGTGACCTCACAGGGAAGCACTGCCACTCCCCCTGCATGGATCAGAATTATCCAGCAAAGGGGATATTGGCCATAACTTTGCCTGGGAGCGTCGTAGGCGGACGCCAATGCTCTCATTGTGACAGTTATGAATTTAGCTACAGAACGAGGGGACTCATGACCTGTCTACGAGTTCCCATATGGCTGATATCACGCCTGGGGTATTTCCCAAGCTCCCCCTTCCATAAAAAAGGTGTGCCAGCATCGTCCGCCTGCGCAAACACCATTTTTATGGTTGCCATATTTATCGGAGATATGGCTTGCGAGATATGAACCATTTTTTACTGGAGTCGTTCTGTCTGGCTACTTCCAAGCCTTGCTAATGAGATACAACTCTTGTTACAGGGTGACGGCAGGGAGTCATCCTGGGTCCATTGTCCTCACATCATCTCATCTCCATATCAGAGGAGATGGCTGTTGGAGGTGTAAGTGGGATGTGACACCTTCACAGATGCTGGACATTTGAGAACAAGAAGGGAGGGGGGGGCACTGCCAGGGAGTGATGAGAGCAATTATGACTTCTAGTCATAATTCCTCTTCATATCCCAGGATCTACCTCACACTTGCTAACTAGCTAGCAGCCCCCACTACAGGGTCACGGCAGGGAGTCATCCTGTGTCCATTGTCCCTAAGCCACCTAATTTCCATATCACAGGACATGGCCATGGAGGTGTAAGTGGAACACTGAGGACAAGAAGGGAGGGGGCACTGCCAGGGAGTGATGAGGGATTATGACTGGAGTCATAATTCATCTTCATATCCCGGGATTTGCCTCACACTTGCTCATTGGATATATTGGATTGGTGGTAGTGCACCATTTTGTCCACCATGCACTAGCCTCCCTATGTGCTTAACACTAGAAGTTCCAGGAATTTCGAGCTCCATAGGGTTCCAATGGTAGAAATGTCAAATGACCCCTCTCTGGGACTTCTAGTGTTAAAGAGTCTGTTGTTTTAATTTTTATTTAATAAATCAATAGTACGCATTAAAATAAACAACTGTGTAATATGTTTTATTAGAAAAATTTGCTTCTTTCTCCTCCTGGACTGATCTTTCACTCTCAATTCCTGAGTAAAATTTGTAAAATCTATATTCAGTGTTGACAGATTTTCCCATTGATGAGAAGGTTGATGCTCATACGACTCTATGGAGATGGAAGGCGCTAGAGGCAGACGCAGACCTTCTGCTGCAAGATTCCAGAAACGACCGATACAGATTTCCATACACTGTTATGAGCACCAGCTGCCATCTCCTATCTCAGTAATGGAAAATTCAGCATACCCTGAAGACAGATTTTATCTGTGAATTGAGAATGAATGATCAGTCCAGGAGGAGAAAGACGCAGATTCATCTGATAAGGAAGATTACAGAGTTTCCTATTTTCACGTCTACTACTGATTTATGGAACCAATAATAAAATAATCGTTATTCTTCTGTCCAGTTTGACACTAAAGAGTATGTCTGGACGTCCCCTTTGTTACATTTTACTGCATAGATATTCCTGATCTTCCAAAAGCAACAAGAGATATTAAAATACCTTTTAATAAAAAAAAAGCCATTCTGAGCAATTAAGGTTTTTTTGTTTATTTCATATTTCGACGTCTAGGTATGAAAGAATTGTCATAATAATTTATTTATATAGCGTCTACATATTCCGCAGCATTTTTAAGGGGACATGTGTAAACCATGAGAGACAAACAGAATAACACAATTCAACAGTTAGCTAAAGACCGCTTTACACGCAGCGACATCGAAGCGATGTTTCTCGTGAAAGCACCCACCTCCGTCGTTTGTGCATCACGGGCAAATCGCTGCCCGTGGTGCACAATATCGCTAGGACGCGTCACACGTACTTACCTTCCTGTGGCCGGTGAACCGCCTCTTTTTTAAGGGGGAGGTTCGTGCGGTGTCACAGCGACGTCACACAGCGGGCCGGTCAATAGAAGCGGAGGGGCAGAGAGCAGCCACATTAACGACACGCCCACCTCGTTGCCGGCAGGATGCAGGTACGTTGTTGTTCGTCGTTCCCGGGGTGTCACACGTAGTGATGTGTGCTGCCTCAGGAACGACGAACAACCTATGTCTAGCAGTAGCAACGATATTTGGGAAATGAGCGGCGTGTCAACGATCAACGATTAGGTGAGTATTTTTGATCGTTAGCGGTCGCTCGTAGGTGTCACATGCAATGACGTCGCTAACGAGGCCAGATGTGCGTCACGAATTCCGTGACCCCAACCTTATCTCGTTAGCGATGTCGTTGCGTGTAAAGCGGCCTTAAGAGGAGTGAGGGCCCTACTCGGAAGCTTACAATGAGAAAATAGGGTCTGCAAAAAAAAGTAAATGGTTAAAAAGTGCATGTATTGTCTGGTCCAGCCATCAATATAATAAATAGGGGATTCACATATTGCTGCATGAACCGCCCACCAGCCAGTATGTGTACAAGTACATTTACAGAGTGCTTATGAAATGCACAGAGGGTGGGAAAACAGATGATACAAGGGACCAAATTTGGAAGAAAATTTAGTAAAGGCAAAATGTAAGATTAGTGAGGTGATCCGATTAGACAATCTAAAGATATGTGATTTTATGGCCCCCTTAAAACTGTGGGTATTGAAAACTAATCAAATTGTTCTGGGTAGTGCGTTCCAGAGAATTGGCACAGCTCATGAGAAGTCTTGGATATGGATGGGAGTGGGAGGTTCAGATTATAAAGGATGTCAGTCTTGGGTCATAGGCAGAAATAAAAGCACAAATAGGGTGATGACATAGATGAGGGAGGCGATGTAGGATGGTGCATAACTGTGGAGGGTTTTGTAGGTGAGAGTAATAAGTTGATATCTGGGCGGCATGGTGGCTCAGTGGCTAGCACTGCAGTCTTGCAGCGCTGGGGTCCTGGGTTCAAATCCCACCAAGGGCACCATCTGCAAGGAGTTTGTATGTTCTCCCCGTGTTTGCGTGGGTTTCCTCCGGGTACTCCGGTTTCCTCCCACACTCCAAAGACATACAGATAGGGACTCTAGATTGTGAGCCCCAATGGGGACAGTGTTGCCAATGTATGTAAAAGTGCTATGGAATTAATGGCGCTATATAAATGAATAAAATTATTATTATTATTATTATATTGTACTCTATTGGATGGGCAACCAGTGCAATTACTGGCACAGGGTGGAGGCATCAGTGTAGCAGTTGGAGAAGAATTTGATCCTGGCTGCTACATTCAGGATGGATTGTAGAGGGGAGAGTTTAGTAAGCGGGAGGCTTATTAGACAGTTACATTATCCAGATGAGATTGAATAAGAGCGACAGAATTTCATATATGTCATATGTACCTACAATAAAAATTTGGCATCGTTGTACAAGAGATTGTGGTGTGGGGAAATTTTATATTTGAGGTGACAAAAAATAAATAAGTTTGTAGTTAAAGTAACTGGAAGATTAATTTAAAAATATTATTTAAAAGCGTAGAGTAATGGCATAAAGCAAGTGAAGACGGTGGAAGCAAGAAGAGTCCCTGCTTCCTGGGGACATGACATCAATAACATCCGTAACTTAGAAAACATGGACTCAAGTCTTAGGCGATGATTCAGCAGCCACATATTTCTGTACTTTTCTGTTTATCTTCATGCTGATCAACATGAGAGGTGGTTCTGCATACTGTCTCCAATTTGAAGGCTTGTTTTAATTCTATCCTCCCCTGATGGCCCTTTTCCCTTTGTCTGTTTGATTGGTGCCTTTTTGATCCTATCTTCATGGGTCTCTTGTGTTCAGTTCAATTAATGGAAGGGCTGAGATCATCTGAACAGTATAATCCTTGGCTTGATTCCTCGCGTCCTGCTTTGAGTCTATTCCTGACTTATTAGGCCTGAAATGTTGATCTCCGGATCAGTGCAACATCTATAAATTCGATACAAAAATCTTCCTTCTAAAAGTGGCAGAAAATTCTGTGCTATTTGCCATTTTGAATTTTTCAACAATGTGAAATATATGAAGGACAGTCTTCTTTGTAAGCAACTGAGTGAACTTTTTTTGGACATTGTTCATGGGGTAACCACTTAGGTCACCAATTCACAAGATGATCACTATGGGATCCAACTTCTGGGATCCCCACTCATTACAACTGATTACGAGAGCAGGCCTCCCAAATTCTGTGTGACTGGAGTAATAGTGAGCATCAAAAAAGAAAACCGCACTCGTGGAACCACTGCTGCGGCTATCTCAAGGCCGCTCCAGCACATCCTTATAGTAGTATATAGGAATTTTTTATATGCAACTATTGGTATTGGGTGATATTAATTATGCTGATACATATTGTTGGCACTCAACGTCCTATTTTCCTCCATGTTTTCCTAGTAATAGTGAGCATGTAGCCCACTGCTCTTCTTGCGGCCTATAGCAGTGGTGGGCATACACGTATACTTACTACTACACAAGCCGTTTTGGGCCTCCTGTTATTGGAATTGGTGAGGGTCTTGGCAACTGGCCCCCATGCAACCATATATTTCGTATTTCGTAATATATTCAGTTATTTTGTCGGCAACTCCAATCTATTCAGTACCAACCTATAATCTAATTAAATGGCTGAATCATTGGGACTTTATGTAAACAGTGCAATTGCTCATCCGTTTTATGCATTCATACTATACGATACGATACGATATGATACACTTTATTGATCCCGTGGGAAATTATGGTATCACAGCAGCACAACTTAGATAATAACATACAACTTATTGTATCTATGGTTTGGCATTTAAAACTCTTTATGCAAAATACTGTTGTCAATGATTCCACAGACCACCAAAACTGAAGCCACACCTCTTAAGGCCGCTTTACACAACACAGCAATGTCGAGCGCTAAAGCACCCGCCCCCATCGTACATGCGATATTGTGTGATCGCTGCCGTAGCAAACACTATCGCTACGGCAGTGTCACACGCACATACCTGCTCTGCGACGTCGCTGTGACCGGTGAACCACCTCCTTTCTAAGGGGGCGGTTCATTCAGTGTCACAGCGACGTCACAGCAGCGTCACTGAACCGCCGCCCAATAGAAGCGGAGGGGCGGAGATGAGTGGCTGGAACATGCCGCCCACCTCCTTCCTTCTGCATTGCGGGCAGCAGCAGGTAAGTTGAGATTCCTCGTTCCTGCGGCGTCACAGATAGCGATGTGTGCTGCCGCAGGAGCGACGAACTACTTCGTACACCGAACAGCAGCGATAATTGAGAATAGGGGGCCATGTCACCGATGAGCGATTTTGACCGTTTTTGCGACGATTCAAAATCGCTCATAGGTGTCACACGCAAAGACATCGCTAAAGCGACCGGATGTGCGTCACAAATTCCGTGACCCCAACGAGATCGCTTAAGCGATGTCGCAGCGTCTAAAGCAGCCTTTAGACTGAAAGCCAGTGGCTGCCAGGAGAAATTGTTTCGTTCCCTCCCAGTAGCCAGGCTTTCAATGCAGCAGGCTCACAGATTCATAACCTGTAGATTAACTACATATCTGCACGTTAGTGGTGTCTTTTTTTACATGAAAGGATTTCTTTAAATCAAGTTTTTGTGTTTATTTTCTTAGGCAGTGTTTTGTTTTTTTTACATATTACAATCTGTATTGAAAATATAAATCTTGGAATTTTCACACTGGCCACTGAAGCTTTTAGACTCTAGCTTCTTCTTGTTTTAGGAAATTCACACTTACATTACCACAATGCACATATTCCAACTCTGTTTTGCATTAAAGCTTCTAATGAGCAAGTGCAAAGGTCATTTGTGATGTGAAGAAAGGGAGAGCAGGGTCAGCTGTGATATCACCAATTGTGATTGGTGGATCCTGTCTTGTCTTAAGGCCCAGTCACACACAACGACTTACCAGCGATCCCGAAAACGATCCGACCTGATAGGGATCGCAGGTAAGTCGCTGGGAGGTCGCAGGTGAGATGTCACACAGACAGATCTTACCAGCGATGCAGGAACAATACAGGTCGCAGTAGCGACCTGTATAACGATCTCTGCAGTCACTGTGACCCTGTCACACAGTGTCAAACACAGCGATGTGTCCTGCCCAGCAGGACATTACCTTTGAAGAAAATGGCCTGGACCATTCTGCAACGACTAGAGATCTCACAGCAGGGGCCTGATCGCTGGTAGATGTCACATAACGAGATCGCTAACGGGATCGCTACTGCGTCACCAAACGGTGACTCAGCTGTGATCTCGCTAGCGATCTCGTTATGTGTGACGGTATCTTTAGCTGTGTATAGTGGTGTTATCAATCATTGTAATCCTGTCTCTGATGATATGGAGCCTGCTGAAAACTCTTCCTGAATGGACAGGAAGTAGAAGAAGTAGCGAATTATAATTTAGGGCAATTAGCTCCAAGGGAACCAAGGCCAGATTGCCCTCATTATAGTCTTTTTTTGCAGCCATTAGCAGCATGCATCACCGGGTAGGAAGTGATCCTGCATTTGTGCTACGCGTCATAGAAAATAGCAGTGGAGCTAGAAGAAGCTATTCTCAGCTTCCTCCATGGCGCTTTCTCTGACTCGGGTGGCACAATGATGTCATTGCATCTCCATCATTTAGCTCATACCCTACCAGAGGAGGAGGGAAGCTGTGCCACCGGGATCTTCTGGAGAGAGAATTTTTTTGCTTTTAACACAATAGAAGAGGGGTGGGAGAGACGACACAGGGGAGAGACCTAAAATACATTGGGATAAAAGGATACAGGACAGGGATTTGTAATGAATTGGTAAATTGGAGAAGGTGTGGGGTGATAAAGGAGCCACATGCATAGGAAAACATACCAAAAAGCCTTGCTTTCTTGCAAATATTTATATTAGGATAAAGTGCAATATTCACCCATATGTAAAGTGTCCCAGAGCTGGGCAATATATCCAAAAGTCTAGAGAGTCAGTGGGATGCTCGAACATCCATGACAGTAATTGGGGCACACAGCAGTATGTCAACTTTGCCATGTTTACATGCGTCCTGCCCATAATTTCTTATGTTAAACATCTAAGACATCCCACAATAACCTATCCAGACCATAAAGTCATCTTTTTTTTTTTTTTCTGACTATATAATTCTACTGAACACCTTGTTTTCCTCCTAGGATTTGTGGGTTAGTCTATTGACTGCTTCATTGGGCAAGCTGCTTGGAAAGCCATACAGAAGTTAAGATACCATGGCAAAACCACGTTATGGGAATATGTTTTTTTATGTCTTGTAGTGATGGGCGAATAGTAACTATTCGTGTTCGGATAATGTTTACCAAATACCGAGTACTATTCCGGTATTCTTCACGAAAAGAAGAATGCTCCATTTCCCCGTTGACTTGCCTTAGATTAGTTATTCATGACTAATACTGGAATAGTACTTTGGGATTCGTTGCGAATAATCCGAACACAAATAGTTAGTATTCCTCATCTCTTGTCTTGATATCTAGACAAGCTATGCGATTTATACTCTCAAGTAAAAAAAATTTTAAAGTGTAAAGTGCTACGAGGCACTACAAGGTTGTAGTTCTCAAAGGCAACAGGTTGGTTATGGTTCCAATAAACTTCGAATAAACTTTTTCTTTTCCAGAAGTAGGGGAAGAGGGGGTTGTATGGGAAGGGATTGTCTGAAATATTTGAGCTGTCAGTCATATCCTGTGTCGATATCTCAAGAGAGGAGAGATAATAACCAGGGTATAAGTGCGAAAAATGTTTGCAAAATGTCCATGTTCAGCCAGCTAGGACCATGCAGGGAACAGTGGGGTACCCTAAAGATCCAAGCTCGTTCTGTTTTCGTACAACAGTCTCCCCCACTGTCACTAGGGCAAAACTAAAATTGCCACCTGGGACTTAATTATTGCAGCCTTAATTGATTTAAAAGATTGAAATCAGTTGAGATACATTATTTAACAAGGAGTATACAGGACTGTTTCATCAACTAATTGGTTTAAACTAGAGAATCAAAAGGGGTTTATGCGCGTTACTGCCAAATTGCAAGCTTTATTGGCACAGACACTGAAATCCTTTGGCAAATCTTAGACATTAATGTGAGATTTTTAGAAGCATTGCCAAATCACTGGTTTAATGAGGTTTCTCTACTGTTGTGTATTTAAGTAATAACCCATTCAATTCAGGCAGGTTTGAATTTAATAACCGCTCCCCCCCTCGGCTAATGGGCTTAATACTCTCATTTCTCGGATGAAAACTCCGATAGTCCTGTGCAAGCTTCGGGCAATCGTACTGAGATAATTGCATTGTTATCAAACTGTTAACTAGAAGATTCCAATGGATCTAGCCCCAAAATGACCTCCATACCGTAATATGACCCTCTCACCATCATAATTGGACTTGTCAGAAAATGTAAGCAATGTGAGGTCAATGGCCAAATAACTTGTCCTCATCCAAATCTTCCATTCAAATTGAACACTTATCCCATGTAACAAGGCTGGAGAAAGCAACAGAACCTTTTTTTCTTTTTTAACGGGCTACTGTTGAGAATTGGCACCGATACATCCTACTTTTAGGCTGCAGCTGGTTATGTACCTGGGTGACTAGATTTTAAAAATTCTAACGTTAACCTCTGGAAGATGTCTTATTATAATGATACTTTCATGAAGAAACCAATTTAAATAATTTCTCAATACTCCATTTTTATTCTGAGAATTTGCATATGAAATTACTGAGAATCGGTTTAATGGCTTGAAATTTGTATTAAGTTTATTCCACGACAGACTGGTTCAAATTGTTGTTTTTCATAAACCCTTATACCTATTCTGCAGTCCTCCAAGAATTTGTCACTAGGGCACTGGTGTATTGGAATTTTACCATATGATACTGAATGTTCTACAATGTCAGAGTAATAATATGGAGTATTTGTGTCATGAGTGTGTTACAGCCTGGTGTGAACTCTGGGTGACCTGGGATCAATAGGTCGCAGTGCATTTGGATCGCAGATCCTCTTTAGTGCCCACTCGTCATTTACCCCGAGTTGGAGCTTACTTAATTCCATCCGTACTGAAGGTGTTAAGGTTCCTTTCTATCCAGCAGTGATCTAACAGGTAGTTGTAACCTCAACTGCAGCCACTCCGTTCTGCTATGAATATCAATTCCTCACTCCTCCCTATGCCGGCTATAGCTCATTCCTTGGCTGTCCATGTTGAAGGAACTTGAGTGCTTTATGTTGTGTCTTTCCCTACCTTTTTGCCTTACCTCCCACTGTTATATTTTCAGTAATGAGTCTAGCACATCTCTGGCCTTCACTAGTCAGGGTGAGTGGGCCTAGGTACGTGATCGTGATCATTCACGGGGGAAGGACCCATCAAGGGACATTAGAGAGTGTAGGGTTCAGCCTCAGTTGAGTGTTTTGGTGGTGGCCCCGATCCCCTCTCCCTAATGCCAGGTCTCACAGTTGTATCGTGTACCCTTTGTGTTGCATTGCTTGCTGGTGATTTTCTCCTCTTGAGTGTACCGCTAGCCAGGTGTTCCCACTGTGTTGTGCCTTTTGCCAGGAGACCACCCGTACCTGACATGACACCTATAGTCACATCGTGACAATTTGCGGTTATTGTAAATTTATGACCTTATCTGGTTAAAGTTGGGTTCCCACCCGAAGGTGTTACTCAGTAATACAGCAGTTAACTGTCCAGCAATTAACCATCAAACTGCTACATGGCAACATTGAACTTTAGCCACAAGCTGGGTCTGAAGTCTCTTTGTCATTGCTACATGACGCAAAAATGTAATAGTCCATTTATACTACGTAGAGTTAAATGACCCCCAATTTCAAATCTATTTCCACAGGCAGACCAGGCTTCAGATGCACATTGAACAAAATAATAGATCATTTAGTGGCCTTATTCTTGGTAGCACAGGACAATGTGCTACCGACAACATTGATCTTTTTGCAGACCAAACAATATTTTTTCAACTGGCAAAGAAGCATTAGACTGTATATTTATCATGAAGCGAGAAGCAAGCCGCCACAACTACAACATATAAGTGACAAAAAGTCCAGCAAATCACAACCTGATCACATATACTTATTTTATCATGCATTGTGGCATCGACTACCACCACCCTCCCTGGAGTAACCCCACTCCGCCTGTGGGGAGCGACACCATCCCGGCTGCAATCTTCACCGTCAGCCCTGGAGAGCAGCACCCGCAGCGGCGGGCCATCTCTGGCCACGGACCACAGGTGGCGTCACAATCTAAAGAGACTTTTCTCACCGTCATTACCACCCCCATCCTCCATCCTTCCTCCCGTCCACCGCCTTCCCTCCCTCCTGTACGTCTCGAGGTTACAAAACCGTGCCAGGCAAGCCCGTGACGACGCAGAGGATCTGCACCCCCGGTGATGTGTCGGGTGAAAACCTCTCGACCCCGGGGTGTTACAGAGGCTGTAAACTTATATCAATTTCTTGCAGTTAATGACAAGTTCATTGATGGTGCAGTATTGAGGCCCAATATCAGACTGTTTGTGGAGCTCTAATGATACAATTGT
Source organism: Anomaloglossus baeobatrachus (assembly GCF_048569485.1). Taxonomy (NCBI): domain Eukaryota; kingdom Metazoa; phylum Chordata; class Amphibia; order Anura; family Aromobatidae; genus Anomaloglossus; species Anomaloglossus baeobatrachus. The sequence goes on from NC_134364.1 coordinate 37,007,155, forward strand.
AAAATCATTATGTGTCACCCTGGGCAAGCCAGGGGACACAGGTCACACACCACCACACCCTACATCCCAGGTAGCAACATCTAAGCTAACCAAAAATCCTTGTTGCCTTCCTCCAGAGGCTGATGATTCACACCAGGGGGTGGGCCAGGCGGTTGGCTCCGCCCACCGAGGAGTTCGCAGCTCTGGAGGCGGGAGAAACCAGGCAGATTAGCCCAGGCAGGGCAAGAGTGAAGTCAGCTCAGGGACGAGCTTGAGTAAACAACAGAGATTAGCCCAGGCAGGGCTTGTGTGAGGAGTCCAGTGAAGGGGCTAAAGTAAACAGCTAGTGAAAGTGGAGGAAGAAGAGTAGTAAAGGAGGAAAGCAAGAGTGGTGACAGAACAGAAGGAGTGTGCAAAGCCTGAAGAGTCCAGCTGTGTGCAGGGCAGGTCAGCAAGGTCAGCAACGGCGGTGACTGTCTGAAACGGGACCGTTTGGAAGTTCCTGGAAGGACCCCGTAGGCTGTGTGCCCGGTGGTCTGGAGCAGTGTTCCGAAGGACAGTCAGCACCAGGGCAGGGGGCCTCTCGGACCCCGGCAAGGCTAGGAGTCGCCATAATTTGCCGAATCAGTCAGTGAAGGGGATGTAGATCCCCCAACAACCAAGTCCCGATTGAAGGCAACAGCTCAGCCAGTGTAAAAGAGACACCACCACCGCCAAGGCACCAGTTTCTTAGGGCCAGCGCCTGCGGGCAAAGAGTAGAGCTCCCCCGGTCCAGCTTGAAGCCGGGGAGCGGGTTACCGGTGGGGACCCATCGCAACCAACAAGTACACCAGGGTGCTAGGAAAAGGGACATCACCGTCATCTACCGGGAGAGCAAGTGCAGCCGTCCGTGGGACCCTCTTACCAGCCGTTTGGTTTACCGTAAAAACTGTGTCCACGTCTCAGGCTGAGTGAGTACCACAGTGCCGCAAGGCACAGCGCTGCCCCCCCCCCCGTGTCCCTGCGCCCACCAGGCCCTGCACCTCCCAAACCATCACCGGGCCCCGGGATCACCAACCCCTACCCACGGAGGGGCAACACAACACCTGGCTGCTCCGCATCACCATCCCCGGGATCCCCGTATTGAGCAGCAGTGGTGAAATCACCACAACCGTGGGTGGCGTCACGGACTATAAACAATCCCCACACCCAACAAACCCCTTTCACTCACGGGCGAGGAGTGCCGCTCGAGAAACCCCCGGGATCCGGCCTACAGCTCGAGCCACCACTGAGCAGCGGCCGCCGGACCCGAGCAGAAGGGGGTGAGCGTAGTGTGCTGACACCCTCCTCCCCGCCCGCGATAACTTGGCGTCACGAACAGGATCTTACCGCTCTGCCGTCTGGTAGAGGTGCGCCTTGTTACCACCGGAGGTATCCGGCATAAAAATTTCAGAAGCCGCCATCTTTGGTGCGAAAAGTTCCCGCTCGAGCGTCTTCTCGAGCAGTAGAGGCGCGAAGGCCAAAACCCCGCCCCGAGAGAGGAGGGGCCGGAAAGAGCTAAGGGGGACGCGATGGCGGCTGGACGCATGTAGCTGCAGCTATAAAAGCAGGGACGCCAGGACTCTGCAAAAATACCGTTCCTGGAAGTAAAGAAGAAGCCATCATGTGGATGCCGTCCCGCGACACCGTAGCCCCCGCGCATGGAACAGTGGCGTGGGTGGAGATCCGAACCGCGCAGCTCTACCAAAGGCTGCAGGTCAGGATGCAGCTCCTCATGGAGGAGTGGGAGGCCGACATGGCGGACGTTGTAGCCACCGTGCGGAGACGCGAGGAGGCGGAGAAAGGGAGGGTGAGTGACCCACGTCCCGATGCCCTTGAAGGGCCGGTTATCGCGGCTGTGGGGCCCGGTCCAAGCCCTCTCCCCCCGTTGCCTCCCTCGCCACCCGTCCCGGAGGCCGTGACCCCGCCACTAGGCCTACTACCACCGCAACCGGTAGCAGTACCCAGCGTCCCCGCCCAAGCGGGCCGACCTGTAGCCGGAGCCCGCGGCACACCGGAGGTGTTACCGTGGAAGACGCCGAAAGTGGAACCGGAGGCATCCCCTGAAAAACCCCCCGAGCCGGAGCCGATGACCCGCTCCGAGCCGAAGGCCCAGCAGCGGAAAGCCCCTATGCCCATCCCCCACACCTCGGCTGAGGTAGCGCCGGGTTGTTGTTGCAAGGCAGCGCCCAAGGCCAAGACACCGCGGGACATGCCGCCCATATTCCTGACAGTGGGCAACGTCCAGGATGTCCCGCGGGGCCCAACCCGTGCGCCGGCGCTGGCGGCAGCGCCGTATTGGGATAGGGAGCCGGTACCGCTGGGCCTGGAGATCGCCGAGAGGGAGCGGAAGAAGGCTGAACTGGTGGCCAGAGCGATCCGGGAGAAAGAGAACCTCCGGCAGGCAACATCCCGTGTCCGGGGACCGTTGCATGAGGGGCAGGTGAGGCGGTTTGATGTCCGCCGGGGCTATGGGTTCATCTACGAACCGGGCCTGGAGGCCGAGGTGTTTATAGCCTGGCGGGATGTGAATGCCCACCTGCCTGAGGAGCATCCCGGCCGCAATCTGATGCCGGGTGACATCGTCCAGTACACTCGGTTCTTTGGGGAGCGAGGGTGGTTTGCGCTGGACGCTAAATTGAGAGGCAGCCCAGAGGCCCGAGCAAGCGCCGCGCCCCCTCCCTTGGAAGGAGCACTGGAACCTGGAAGTCCGGAGTAGGGCAGCGGATGCCCGTAGCACCGTCCCCGTTGGGACCACCACTGTGTTTGTTGTTTAAAAGTTGTTTGAAAAGATGAAGAAAGATGATTAACCGAAGTTTCACCTGATTTGCTTTGTGATTGAACCGGCTGAAGCCGACACCGTTGTCCCCGTGGGGACAGTTTAAAAAGTTTTGCATGGGAACTATCAATGGACAAGCCCGTGAACTTGCAGGGCACCCACAAACGTTAAGTGGCTTGTAAATATGTTGTTTACCGTTACCGTTTTCCGCAATGCCGCCTCCGGAGAGGCAGGTTGGAGGGAGGGCCCTGAGCAGAGCAGGCTGGGGCCCAGCCACCAAAGGAACCGGTGGCTACCCTCTGGAGGGAAGGACAGATCCCGCTCGGGTACCGTGTGCTGGACTGTGGGACAAGGGGTGCTGCCTGGGCTTTAGGGGCAGCATCAGGGCCAGGTTGCTTGGGTGGGAGAGAGCGGAAACCGTAACCGTAAACCGTTATGCAACGTTAAAGAAATGTGCCTCCCGTTTTGGGATGAGTTATTAAAAATGTATATATGTTATATTATTATTATGTTATATCTTTTACAGAAAAATAAATCCGGTGTTGGACGGCAGCCCGCGGATGGTCTGCATTTTGCTAAGGGGGAATGTGTCGCCCCTTCGCAAGCCAGGGGACACAGGTCACACACCACCACACCCTACATCCCAGGTAGCAACATCTAAGCTAACCAAAAATCCTTGTTGCCTTCCTCCAGAGGCTGATGATTCACACCAGGGGGTGGGCCAGGCGGTTGGCTCTGCCCACCGAGGAGTTCGCAGCTCTGGAGGCGGGAGAAACCAGGCAGATTAGCCCAGGCAGGGCAAGAGTGAAGTCAGCTCAGGGACGAGCTTGAGTAAACAACAGAGATTAGCCCAGGCAGGGCTTGTGTGAGGAGTCCAGTGAGGGGCTAAAGTAAACAGCTAGTGAAAGTGGAGGAAGAAGAGTAGTAAAGGAGGAAAGCAAGAGTGGCGACAGAACAGAAGGAGTGTGCAAAGCCTGAAGAGTCCAGCTGTGTGCAGGGCAGGTCAGCAAGGTCAGCAACGGCGGTGACTGTCTGAAGGGGGACCGTTTGGAAGTTCCTGGAAGGACCCCGTAGGCTGTGTGCCCGGTGGTCTGGAGCAGTGTTCCGAAGGACAGTCAGCACCAGGGCAGGGGGGCCTCTCGGACCCCGGCAAGGCTAGGAGTCGCCATAATTTGCCGAATCCGTCAGTGAAGGGGACGTAGATCCCCCAACAACCAAGTCCCGATTGAAGGCAACAGCTCAGCCAGTGTAAAAGAGACACCGCCACCGCCAAGGCACCAGTTTCTTAGGGCCAGCGCCTGCGGGCAAAGAGTAGAGCTGCCCCGGTCCAGCTTGAAGCCGGGGAGCGGGTTACCGGTGGGGACCCATCGCAACCAACAAGTACACCAGGGTGCTAGGAAAAGGGACATCGCCGTCATCTACCGGGAGAGCAAGTGCAGCCGTCCGTGGGACCCTCTTACCAGCCGTTTGGTTTACCGTAAAAACTGTGTCCACGTCTTAGGCTGAGTGAGTACCACAGTGCCGCAAGGCACAGCGCTGCCCCCCCCGCGTCCCTGCGCCCACCAGGCCCTGCACCTCCCAAACCATCACCGGGCCCCGGGATCACCAACCCCTACCCACGGAGGGGCAACACAACACCTGGCTGCTCCGCATCACCATCCCCGGGATCCCCGTATTGAGCAGCGGTGGTGAAATCACCACAACCGTGGGTGGCGTCACGGACTATAAACAATCCCCACACCCAACAAACCCCTTTCACTCACGGGCGAGGAGTGCCGCTCGAGAAACCCCCGGGATCCGGCCTACAGCTCGAGCCACCACTGAGCAGCGGCCGCCGGACCCGAGCAGAAGGGGGTGAGCGTAGTGTGCTGACACCCTCCTCCCCGCCCGCGACAACTATGTCTTTGGAGTGCAGGAGGAAACTGGAGAACCCAGACTATTGCAGAGTGTAGTCCGTGGTTATATATTACTAGTTTTACTACCCAAGATAAGTGCAATATGTATGGAAATTAACTCAAACGTTACAAAGCTATTAAAGAGAATAGTACTGGGCTGTTGTTGTTGTTTGTTTTTTTTTTTTTGTTGTTGCGAAACCATTCTAATCTCATTTGTGCCACTTTTCTGTTACTATTTTTGTATTGGCTTTTGAGCTTCTCTAAGACCCTTTTCACATTGCGTTCCTATCTCCATTCAGTGGTCACGTAAGGGCTTCCAACCTATGCACCCGTAAAATGGGTTTGGATGTATGTGCTGATGGGGCCATTGACTACGTCTGGGTGTCCGCCTCCAAAAATCGTATACTCCCGAAAATGGTGCATGACAGAGCATGTGGTGACTCAGTGTGAACCATTTTAGTCAATGGCCCAATCGGCGCATACTTCCGAAAGCCATTTCTTGCAGGGGGTTTGGACAAAAGCCCCAATGGCACCACTGAACGGAGATGGGTAAGCAATGTGAAAGGAGCCTAAAGCTGGCTTTACACACAGCGTCATCGCTAGCGATGTCGCTGGTGAAAGCACCCACAACCGTCAGTTGTGCGTCATCGGCAAATCGCTACCCATGGCACACAACATCACTAGGACCTGTCACACATACTTACCTGCCTAGCAAGGTCACTGTGGCCGGCGAACCGCCTCCTTTCTAAGGGGGCGGTTCGTTTGGCGTCACTAAGCGGCCACCCAATAGAAGCGGAGGGGCAGAGATGAGCGGGCCGAACATCCCGTCCACTTCCATCCTTCCTCATTGCCGGCGGCTGCAGGTACGGTGTTGTTCCCGTTCCTTCGGTATCACACATAGCGATGTGTGCTGCTGCAGGAACGACGAACAACCTGCGTACTGCAACAGCAACGATAATTTGGATTAGAATGACGTGTCAACGATCTACGATTAGGTAAGTAATTTTGATCGTTAACGGTCATTCCTGCGTTTCACGCGCAACAACGTTGCTAACTAGGCCGGATGTGTGTCACGAATTCCGTGACCCCAACGACATCTCGTTAGCGATGTCGTTGCGTGTAAAGCCCGCTTAAGGGTTTGCTCCAGTATAGCATCTCCTCTATGTAACTCTCGCAACGGAGATGTCTCAGTGATCCCCAGTTTTACTGCTGTGGATGTCATGGGGAAGAGGGTTTATGGCAGCTCCATATTTCACCCATTGAATGGATCCACTGCAGATATAAAACTTCCAGTTCTTTCAATTTATGATGCAGATATTTTTTTTTCTAAGCATCTGCATGAGATTTCTTAAAATCACATGCGCTATGGTGACACTGAGCACAGCAGATTTTCTGCAAGTGAAAACAAAAAAATCGATTACATTTTTGCAACATGAGAATTGGCGCTAAATTACTGTTATAGCTTTCATTAACATGTCTGTTTTTCTTTCTTTTTTTGTGTGTGTGGGAGAAAAAAAGCATGATTTCCATTGGTGTACTGAATAGGATTTGTCACAGTATCCGTTTTAACCATCCATGTTTTATTCATTTATTTTTTTTATTTTTTTTTTTCCTTACGCAAAAAAAGTATGGAGAATTCTCAAGTTTCTCCCACCAAACATTAAAAAATTGGGCACACTAGAATGTAACAAGGAGGCCATCAGTTTGCTTTCCTGTTTTTATGGACACATAGACTTAAATATGCGTTGTTTATTAAAATCAGTCCACACCCTCGTGGCATGAGAGCCCCTCTTTATTTTAACTAACATCCTCAATCTATGGACCTAGGAAGAATTAAGAGTAGCAGGATCCTATGTAAGGTCAGCTTTAATGCAAATCTGAAAATCTTACTAGTTGCTCGTGTTTGTATATATCATGTTATAGTTACTTTTAGTTAAAAAAGGATTCGGATGTCGTTCATGTTGTCCACTAGATGTCACTGGAAGAGTTGTAGGACTCCACTTCTCCTGGTCTGTTACTGTCTGCGCCATTGTTAAAAATCTACTTTTGTATGTTTTTAATAAAAATGCCGGAAAAAATTAGTACAACAAATATTAACGGAATGGAAGTGCATCATTTCATTGCTGGGATTTACATTTTCACATCTCACAGAATTGTCCTCTTTGGTTAAGTTATGAGTTTGTTAATTTGCATCATATTGTATAATGACATTCTCAAAATTATATATAGAACTAGCTGTAGTACCCAGCGTTGCCCGGGATCCCAGGTATTGCAACACCCCATACCTACACCGATTCTGGGATTTTGCATGGCTTTAAATCTGGACCTCAGCAGGTGGTAATATAACCTGGTGTTCCATCTCGGACGCCTTTCGTTAGCTGGTGTTTTACCTTACTTAAATCGGTGTCTGTTGTACGCTGATTTCCTTTATATTATATAAGGTCTTTTTTGTCCTGCTGGTGGTCTATAATTATTACATTGTATTTAACAATGGTGGTGTTGTGGCGCCCTGGACAAGCCAGGTCGTCACAGAACTACACCAACACACCCCACACCCCGGCTAGGCACATCTAGGTCAAACACAAAATCCTTGTTGCCTGCCTCCAGGGGCTGATGTCCACACCAGGGGGTGGGCCAGGCGGTTGGTCCCGCCCACCGAGAAGTTCACAGTCCTGGAGGTGGGAAAAGGAGAGCAGATTAGTTTTGAAGTTGAGGAGTGAAGTAGTAGTGCAGGAACAGTCTGCCGGCGTCCGGGTGTGTGGCCCGGACGGAACAGCAAGGTTGGCAGATGGTGGTGACCGTCTGCAGGAGAGGCCGATTGGAGAAAACCGTATGGACCGTGGACGGGCGGTGGCCCGGCAGTACCGGATCGGAGAATAAAGAGAAGCCAGCACCATCCGGCAGGGCTTACGGACCCCGACCAGGCTAGGAGTCGCAGTTAAACTGGTCAAATCCGTTAGTGAAGGGAACCTCCGGGGTTTGCCAGCAGTCAAGACCCGATTGAAGGCAACAGCTCACACCGTAGAGGGAAACACAGTCACCGCCAAGGCTACAGTTCCCAGGGCCAGAGCCTGCGGGCAAAAGGGGCTCCTTCAGCATCCATCCAAGCTGGGGAGCGGGTTACCGGTGGGAAGCCATTGGAACCGTAACACAACACAGGTGCAGGGAAAGACAGTCACCATCAACCTAATGGGAGCAGAAACAACCGCAGCCGCCTGTGGGACCCGTCCATCCAGCCGTTTGTTTGACCAGAGACTCCGTGTGAATTACTGGCTGAGTGAGTACCACCGTGCCGTGCGGCACAGCGCTGCCCCCGCGACCCTGCACCTCACCAGGCCCCGTAACCCACCTGCCATCCCATCCATCCCCTACCCCTCACCGGGCCCCGGGACAACCAACCCCCCTACCCACGGAGGGGAGAACCAACATCCAAGCTGCTCCCTGTCATCGCTCCCGGGATCCCCGTCCAGAGCAGCGGTGGTGTCACAACCTCACCACAACCGTGGGTGGCGTCACGGACAATATCCCTAAACCCAAACCACCCCCTTTTCACTCCCGGGCGAGGAACGCCGCTCGAGTCCCCGGGATTCGGCCCACCGCTCGAGCCACCACCAAGCAGCAGCGGCCGGACCCGAGCAGTGGGTGAGCGCAGCGTCCGCTCCTCCGCCCGCGACAGTGTCAGATAGTATGCTATACTTTTATGTACTATTGGGTATATGATTGCAGTAACGGATGACATTTATGCTCTGTATCCCACCTGGATTTTGTATTGCATGGTACATCTAGTATAGTGGTATTCGGTATTTCGGTGTCAGGTTCCTGACATGGAACCATGTATTGGGGTGTTTGTTGATTTATACATATTTTAAATGTTTTTAACCCTTTCACTGTCTTGTGTGGATTCTATGTATGCACAAATTTTTGTACCAATAAAATAATTTTTTTAATTGAACAAAAGCACATTGGTTGATCCCTATATACAGCAACTCTTTTTTTTTTCTCTCCTGTTTTAACAAACTGTAAATACACCATCCCCTGTAAATATCCCTTAATTCGAGTGGCTGCACGACCCCCGGGTCCGGACGCCCCTCTAACCACCGCGGATCTGGATCCGAGCAGCCCGGCTGCTGATGTGGGGGTGGCACATAGACAATCTCAAAGTTTTCTTTTAAATGCAATTTAAACAGTACTGAGGAATACTGTAAAACTAGGCACTTGAAGTGAACCTGTCAGGTGCAATATGCACCCAGAACCACGAGCAGTTCTGGGTGCATAATACTAATCCCTGTCTAACTGTCCCTGTATACACTAGCCTAGATAAAGAGATCTTTAGAAAAAGTATTACTAAAGATCCTTTATGATATGCTAATGAGGCCAGGGACTAGTCGCAAGGGTGTTAGTACCCTTGAGTCGGACCCCTTAGCATGTAAGCATGCCCCTGTGGACGTACTAACATGCTAATGAATGTGCAGTGTCGGCGGATGGTCGCGCTCACCTCTGCTGCAATCGCGTCTGACTCTTGGATTTTGGCTCTGTGCGCATCATCCCGGACTTAAGTAGTTTAAGCTACTGAAGCTTAAACTAATATAGCAGGTAAATAAAAACACACTTTATGATAAGAGACACCTGCCTGTAATCTGATTGTTAACCCTTGCAGCATGCTGTCTTCAGATTACATAGCAAAAACCTACTGACAGATTCCCTTTAAGATCAGCCCAGCAACAGAGCCCAGAGACAGTTGATGTGGGGACTTGCCCACCCTGGAAGGGTCAAGCGAAAGGGAAGGTGACAATTCATTCTGGCAAAGAGTTAGTGAAGGCCTAGTGAGCGACAGAGATAGATGTATAGTCTGTCAGTTGTGAAGGTCGCATACAGTGGGTGATTTTTTTGCTACGGAGGAAAGGAGGCAGAATCCAAGATAGCGTCTACCTCATGTGTGGCCAGAGACATAGGGTAAGAACAGTTTTGTAACTAGAGATCAATCCTTGAACAGAGTGGCCCCAGATGATAGGAGCAGAACCCTAGCAATCAGGCTCCTTAAGCCATCAAGGCACTAGGTGACTTTTACTGGTGCAGGACTTTAGTGGCCAAGCCCCTTAAGCATCAAGCTACTGGGTTAACCTTAACTGGCATATGAACATAGTCAACCAACCGAATGGTTTCCCGCTAGAAGTCCAGGAGTACAAAACTTTACTCTCTTAATTATGGGGCCCGTATGGAGACTGGATGTGGGACTGTAGGAAGGGAAGGTGATTGTCACGGTGTGTGCTGTAACGCTGGACCAGGTCGTACTGGGACTCAACAGCCCAGTTAGAGCGGACGCAACACAGAGTTCTTGGATTGTGTCTAACAATATTGAGTAAAATTATAACGTGCTGGAAGATATCTGCCCACTATCTGGAACATATAATTATAAAAGAAAATGTACCCTCCAGTAAAGAGGAGTTGTTTAAAGTGAACTGTTGGTCTCCTTGTGACTGTGAGTTGTCATCTGCTCCTAGTCAGCCGACATCCGCTGCAGTTTGAAGCCTGCATGGATTCCCATCCCACACGGCGAAAGGCCACACACCCCACCAGGGTCAGGTATTTCATGTAGCATGCAGGGGTGTCCAGAGTCAATCCCTCGCCACTACTGCGCCACTCTACATATACTACTATGTGTCGCCCTGGGCAAGCCAGGGGTCACAGGTCACACACCACCACACCCCACATCCCAGGTAGGCACACCTAAGCTGAACCAAAAATCCTTGTTGCCTTCCTCCAGGAGTCTGATGATGCACACCAGGGGGTGGGCCAGGCGGTTGGCTCCGCCCACCAAGGAGCTCACAGCTCTGGAGGCAGGAAGTGTCAGGCAGATGAGCCCAGGGTGAGCCTGTGTCAACAGCAGAGTAGCCCAGGCAGGGGCTAGAGTAAACAACAAAGAAGTGAAAGTGAGGAGAGAAAGAGGAGTAAAGGAGGAAAGCAAGAAGTGGTGACAGAGCAGAGAGTGTGCAAAGCCTGAGAGCCCAGCTTTGTGTAGGGCCAGTACAGCAAGGTCAGCGACGGCGGTGACTGTCCGGAGGGGGACCGTTTGGAAGTTCCTGGAAGGACCCCGTTGGCTGTGTGCCCGGTGGTCTGGAGCAGTGTTCCGAAGGACAGTTAGCACCAGGGCAGGGGCCTCTCGGACCCCGGCAAGGCTAGGAGTCGCCAAATTTGCCGAATCCGTCAGTGAAGGGGACGTAGATTCCCCCAACAACCAAGTCCCGATTGAAGGCAACAGTCCAACCTGTACAACAGAGGCACCGCCACCGCCAGGGCACCAGTCTCTGAGGGCCAGCGCCTGCGGGCAAAGGGTAGTGCTCCTCCGGCCCAGCTTGAAGCCGGGGAGCGGGTTACCGGTGGGGACCCATCGCAACCATCCGTACATACAGGTGCAAGGAAGAGGGACATCACCGTCACCTACCGGGAAAGCAAAGCAGCCGTCTGTGGGACCGTCCTACCAGCCGTTTGGTTTACCGTACAAACTGTGTCCAAGTCTCAGGCTGAGTGAGTACCACAGTGCCGCAAGGCACAGCGCTGCCCCCGCGTCCCTGCGCCCACCAAGCCCTGCACCTCCCAAGCCATCACCGGGCCCCGGGATCACCACCCCTACCCACGGAGGGGCAACACAACACCTGGCTGCTCCCCATCACCATCCCCGGGATCCCCGCATTGAGCAGCGGTGGTGCTACACATCACCACAACCGTGGGTGGCGTCACGGACATTATCCCAACACCCCAAACAACCCCCCTTTCACTCACGGGCGAGGAGTGCCGCTCGAGGAAACCCCCGGGATCCGGCCTACGGCTCGAGCCACCACTGAGCAGCCGGACCCGAGCAGAAGGGGTGAGCGCGGTGTGCTGACACCCTCCTCCCCGCCCGCGACAACTACATCAGAGGTTTGGTTTAGGAGCCTCAATATGGTCTTATGGAAAAGATAGTGCTCCATTTTTTTATGGTGGAACCTGATAGACCATATTATATATCAGTTGAATCTGTACAGTATTGTAAATCTCTGTTGTATCATGGATCTGCCATTGCGTCTGAAGAAATAGACACTGTGGTACAAATTGGAGAGGTGCTTAAGGCCAACAAACACATAAGACTAAAGTTGGCCAAACCCGTTGACAGGTTCAACCAAAAGCATAATATGAATTGTGCCCCCCGCCTCTCTATCGGCAAATGATGTTGGGGGAAATAAGGATCTAGAAGGTCGGCTTTCAGACTGCCATTCCTTTTGTTCTCAGTGAGATAAGCCTCTGCCAGAGATATCTGGCAGCAGCTCTCTCATAGAAAAGAAGCGACTGCTTAGAGTGCATGGGAAATAGTAGAGAACCAAATCAACTTTCGTCCAACAACGATCTAAAGTGTTTAGGGAGGGCTGCTTATGAAACATTTGGTCCTTTTATAGTTTTTTGTTTTGTTTTTTTATTTGCTCCATATGGCTACCATTAAAAACAGCTGAATAAAATCTGACAAAAACATCCAAAAACAAGGTATACTATAATACAAAATAAAAAATGTAAATAATATCATGTGAAGACATTCAAAATTTCCATCTATATTCTTGAAACACATGAGGACTACCCTGACCCCTCACGACAAATTGTGAACGGAGGAAGAGGGGGTAAGGTATTTAGCTTTAAGGTTACTAAATCAATCAAATTTTCTGAGCCACTGTGGACATCACGGCCACCTGTGTCCTTGATACATGATGATCCATTAAGCCAAGAAACGCAAATAGAATTTGCTAACGATGATTAATAGCCCTAATAAACTTGGTGTCAGATTTGTCACCAATTTGCAAATGCGGATTCAGAGCTGTCCCCTTAGTGAATTGCCTCCTGTATCTCTTGTTTTTGTGAAATGGAGCACAAACTGAATTGGGAAGGTCGTTAACCGTGTTGGCAAGATGGGTCTTTATATTGGCAGTGTGAATTATGGACCAGCCCTTATTGCGGCTATTACCATAATTGCGATTCAGGCCTCAATAGAAGTTCTCTAGAGTTTTCTTAGATTGCAAGGTATGCAGACAAGAACGAGGGCAATCCCTGATCGGCCATAAACCAAAGTCTGCCACAACATCGGCCTTTTATCTCCAGAGGGAGCAAATGTGATTATTGTCCATCATAATGAGAGCAGTCCAGCACACGAAATCTCCACTGATCAGCTGTTTGCAGATCTAGTTGTAAACCATAAATGGAGCTAAATAGCACAGATCTGTTCATTGTGTCATTCCCAGGTACTGTAACGCCTGCCTGGATCAACAGACTCAGAGGGGATGTAATGGACAGGCTAGAGGGAAGCCACTCGCCAAGCAGGACCCCCAGAACCCTGAAACCCTTTAACCCCTATACAGGAATTTGGAATTACACAGGGCCCTGGAGATCACTACCTGTGGAAGGCTGCAGTCCAAGAGAGTAGTCGACAGGCAGGGTCAAACCAGGAATAGCAGAACAGGGACAGAATCGGCAGGCAAGGACGTAATCAGAAAACGTAGCAAAGGTCAAATCCGGATCGGGCAGCGAGGTACAAAAACAGTAGGCAGGAGGGTAGTCAGGAAACACGCAGAAGTCAGCACACAGGAATCACCAAACAGAATAGGGCGGATCAGGAGCCAGGAAATCAAAACTATCTCTGGCAGAGGTCAGCAGACAGGAGGGGGAATAAGAAGGGTGTGGTGTTTTCCCATTGGCTGTAGCTGAATGCTGGCAACTTGAGCTGGAAGACACACGCCACCTACAGTCAGCCAGTGGTACTGCAGATCCCAAGCTAACCCAGCCCAGTGGATGATCGGAGCCTGCGCCCACCGGTGCCGCTGGCATCGACTCCTCTCCCATCACCAGCACCATTCACGGCAGTAACACAGCGTCGCCTGGCAATCGGAGCAGAAGTCGCTGGAGCGGACTCCTGTGGTGACGTAACAGGTACTGCAACTTAGCTCCTATATACCTCGACAACAAGTGAACTGCAGTAACTGAAAATGGCCTCTGCTTAGTGAATGGTGGTGCTCCATTTTACATACAGGGCTGAAAACCGTAATCGGTGGGGGCCCAACACCCGGTACTCCCACCCACAGACCAGCTGTTTGCAGCTTTGGCTGTTAACGGTGAACTTAACTGAATGGTATTGGCTCTATTTTATCTGATATTAATATGTTCATGAATGAAGTTCACACAAATGTATATAAAATCTTCCAATTTTCATCCAGAAAATCATTCTATCATCTGTACGCAATCTATATGGCATCCCTGTTTTACACCAGCAGTTATTAAAATTTACAAAGACCGATAGTTTCTTATTTTAAAAAATTGCAATGTACCCATAAAAATGAATAAATGAATGCTCTACCATTGATTTGTATGGGTTCTGTGTTTTGTTTTTTTTAAGAGCACCCATAATGATAATTTTTTCTTCAATATTGCGCCAACATATTCCACAGCACTGTACAATTCAGAGGGGACATGTACAGACAATATCACACATTACATAGTAACACAATTTAACAGATACCAAGAAGACCAATAGACCTAAATAGGCGAATATCATCTAAAATGCGTAGAATAGTGGAACATGCTGCTAAAAAAAATTTCAAACTCACATTGTCTGTGGGGGGAAAAAAAATCATTGGAATATATCCTAGCAAACACCTTTCAGACAAACATAGCCATTGCATTGTTTTCAACTGAAGATCCTGACGCTGAATTTTTCCTTCTTGTGTTGAATAACATTGGTCAAAGTGCTGTTGTTTTTTTTTTTTCTCACGGACAGAACTGGTCTGAAAATATCATAGTGTGAACATAGCCTAGCGTAGCATATCACATGATCATCACAATGATTCGTGATATGTTGGTATGTGAGGTGTGGTGTCCCAGACATAGGGGTACTTTGCACACTACGACATCGCAAGCCGATGCTGCGATGCCGAGCGCGATAGTCCCCGCCCCCGTCGCACATGCGATATCTTGTGATAGCTGCTGTAGTGAACATTATCGCTACGCCAGCTTCACATGCACTCACCTGCCCTGCGACGTCGCTCTGGCCGGCAAACCGCCTCCTTCCTAAGGGGGCGGGTCGTGCGGCATCACAGCGACGTCACACGGCAGGCGGCCAATAGGAGCAGAGGGGCGGAGATGAGCAGGACGTAAACATCCCGCCCACCTCCGTCCTTCCGCATAGCCGCCGTGAGCCTCGGTGACGCAGGTAAGCTGATGTTCCTCGCTCCTGCGGCTTCTCACACAGCGATGTGTGCTGCCGCAGGGGAACGAGGAACAACATCGTACCGTCACTGCCGCGCAATTATGAAAATGTCGGACACTAAACCGATGATACGATTACGACGCTTTTGCGCTCGTTAATCGTATCAAAAACGCTTTACACACTATGATATCGACAGCGACGCCGGATGTGCGTCACTTTCGATTTGACCCCACCGACATCGCACCTGCGATATCGTAGTGTGCAAAGTACCCCTTAGGCTAGGTGCGCACTTTGCGTCGAGGTAGTTGCAGTTCTAAACGCATCCTCTGGCAGAAATGTTCCACAAAAACACGATAAATATGCTTTCGTTTTTACCGTGTTTTAGCGCTTTTTACATGCGTTTCCATTGCATAAAGACAAATGCGTTTTGAACATAAAGACACTGAAAATAAAGTTTAAGCAGTCAAACACTATGAAAAAACCTGAAAAAATTATAACATATCATATTTAAAATCATGCACAAAATACCGTAGATAATTTAATTGAAATTATAACTATTTTATTATATTAAATAAAGTTAAATTATGGTTTTTCATTAATTTAATTGTCGGACTATGTGTGTGTGTAAAGAGAGATATATCATTATTATAAAGGCATAAACGTATCCTTTTATTTTGGCAAAAACGCATGTTTTCTGCATTAAAAAAGCATGTAAAACGCTGGTATTTTTGATTTAGGATGCGTTTTGAAATTTCTCATTGACTCCAATGTTAGCAAAATGCTGCCAAAATGGCAAAAACAATTGACATGTTGCTTCTTTGAACGCTGAGTTTTTGGCCAAAAATATGCAAATTAAACGCAACGTTTTAAACAGCAAAGTGCGCAAAAGAAATCCCTATTTCTCATTGAATTTGCTGGAAAATCAAAACGCATGCATTTTAGCATGAAAACGCTGCAGTTGAAAATGCTGCGGAAATGCAGGTAAAAACGCAAAGTGCGCACATAGCCTTAAGGTGGCTTTACACATAGCTAGCGATGTCGCTCATGAAAGCACTCACCCCCGTCGTTTTTGCGTCACGGGAAAATCGCTGCCTGTGGTGCACAATAGCGCTAGCACCTGTCACACATACTTACCTTCCTAGCGACGTCACTGTGGGCGGTGAACAGCTTCTTTTCTAAGGGGGCAGTTCCTGCGGCGTCACAGTGACGTCACACAGCGGGCCACCAATAGAAGCAGATGGGCGGAGAGCAGCCGCATGAAAATCACGCCCACCTCGTTGCCGGAGGACGCAGGTACGGTGTTTTTCGGCGTTCCTGGGGTGTCACACGTAGCGATGTGTGCTACCTCAGGAACGACGAACAACCTGCGTCCTAAACAAGCAATGACATTTGGGAAATGGACGACGTGTCAACGATCAACGATTTGGTAAGTATTTTACATCGTTAGCGGTCGCTCGTACATGTCACACGCAACGACGTCGCTAACGAGGCCGGATGTGCGTCACAAATTCCGTGACCCCAGTGACATCTCGTTAGCGATATCGTTGCGTGTAACGGGGCCTTTACTGGTGAAAGTTGTGCTTATTGCTTGGTGCGGTTGTGGAGTTTACCCCTGTTATTCTGTAGTTTCCTTCCTGCTCTTGTTTTTCCTCCTGATCCTCTTATTGTCTTTACCTTTTGGGTGTGCGCAATGTGTGACAGAGTTATGATTTTCCCTTGTCTGTCTTTATCTGTGGGTTTCATCACACACCTGTCCTATCTTTGCCTGGGGGAGCAGGGCCAGGAAGGAGATTCAGGCCTCTCCACCATCAGGAGTATCCCTAAGATTAGGGACAGCATAGAGTCCCCTAGCTTGAGGGACAGCTTAGGAACCCTAATTCCCTGCTTTTCCAGAGTCATCGTGACTCTGACAATGTGACAAGGCACCCGCAAACCATAACTGCAAAATCTGCCCTTTTAATATGGCGCTCCTTCCCTTCTGAGCTTTGCACTGTGCTTGAAAGATAGTTTCACCACAAATGTGGTACTGGTGTACTCAGTAGAAATTGCACAACAGTTACAACAAACTGTGAGGTACATTTTTTCCTATTAACCCCTTTAAAAGGTAAAAACTTGTCGCTAAACAACATTTTAGTGAAAAAAAATCTAATTATTTTTTATTCACCGCCAATGGTATAAAATTTTGTGAAGCACCTGTGGTATTAATTTGCTCTCTGCACCCCTAAATGATATCATTCAGTGGTGTAGTTGTACAATGGCATGACTTATGGGTGCTCTTCAGTTCTGACATCTCTAAGGGCACTGCCAATGTGATATTTCTGCTGTTTTAGCTTGTCAGGGGCTTTTCAGATGTGAAATGGCGTCTACAATTTATTCCGGGCAAAATGGCGCTCCTAAATTCAAATGGCGCCCCTTCCCATCAAAGCCCTACCATGTGCCCAAACAGTAGGTTTTCCCCACATATAAGGCAATGTTGTACTCAGGAGAAATTGCACAACAAATTGTATGGTCCATTTTTTTTTCTGGTTATGCTTGTAAAAATAAAAAAAATTGGGTCTAAAGATACATTTTTGTGGGGAAAATTATTTTTATTTTCATGGTTTAACATTATAAAATTCTGTGAAGCATTTGTGGATTCAAGGTGCTCACCACACCTCTAGATAAATGCAATGAAAGGTGTAATTTCCAAAATGGGGTCACATGTGGGGAGTTTGCATTGTTTAGGCACATCAGGGGCTGTACAAACATGACATGGTGTCCGATATTTCAGACAATTTTGCACTCCAAAAGTCAAACGGTTGTTCCGTCACTGCAATCATGTACTGACGGTGGTTCTGGCACTGCATTCATGTACGGACTGTGGTTCTAGCACTGCATTTATGTACTGACGGTTCGGGCACTGTAATCATGTACTGATGGTCATTCTGGTACTGCAGTCATGTACTGATGGTCATTCTGGCACTGCAGTCATGTACTGATAGTGGTTCTGGCACTGCATTCATGTACTGACGGTTTGGGCACTGTAATCATATACTGATGGTCATTCTTGCACTGCAGTCATGTACTGATGGTCATTCTGGCACTGCAGTCATGTACTGATGGTCATTCTGGCACTGCAGTCATGTACTGATAGTGGTTCTGGCACTGCATTCATGTACTGATGGTGGTTCTGGCACTGCATTCATGTACTGACGGTTCGGGCACTATAATCATGTACTGATGGTCATTCTGGCACTGCAATCATGTACTGATGGTGGTTCTGGCAGTGCAGTCATGTACTGATAGTGGTTCTGGCACTGCATTCATGTACTGACAGTTCGGGCACTGTAATCATGTACTGATGGTCATTCTGGCACTGCAATCATGTACTGATAGTGGCTCTGGCAGTGCAGTCATGTACTGATGGTGATTGTTGTGGCACTGCATTCATATACTGTCATGTAAAAATCTATAATGTACTTAGTGGCCCACTTAGAATTTTGCTGCCTTCCCTGAGCCAAACCCCTAGCTATGCCTCTGCTTTAGAGGAACCCTTTCTTTCATAAATGTTAGTAAAGGCAGATGGTATTGTGGCCGTATGAAAATCTTGAATTAAATTAAGTAGTGTGTCCTAATACTTTTGTGCACATAGCATATATTTATGGTAACTGGTGCATAATATGACTAATTATGTGTTGAAATGATAAATGTATTCTTTATATAGTAAAACCTCTGCAGACAGTTTGTGATTTTTTTTCTCCACAGAGCATTATTTCACTTTAGTTTTTAGTCACAGGATGGTAACCATTTGATCCTGCAACAGACAAAAAAATGTAACTTTCCACTTTCTTAATGATGCTGGCATTGGCTGTTGTACGCTATGCCAACTATAATATTGTTCAACAGCTCCCATATGTTAAAAATGTGCAGGACATTAATACTGGCAAAATTCTTCTCTAAACAAATACGAATACAAAGGCTGCGTGTAAATTACCAGTAAATATATTCTCTCCAGAGCTCTCGTCAAATTATTAAAAATTCTTTTGAACCTTTTTAAGTTATTGGTTTCTTTCCCCTTTGTTTTTCAACGGTGATGAAAAGAAATAACCACCACCATTGTAACGAGCACTGAACCAGCACCCAGAGCTCTCCTGAACGGTAGTCAGTAATGCATCACCCGCCTCTGTCACAGAATAACCTTGCAGCTTTACATCTGCCCCTATACTGTTCCAAAACCAAGTATATGACTCTTAAAACTTTCAGCAATGTTTTGTTTTTTTTTATATTACGATCTTTATTATAAAACTGTCACAGGTGAC
Organism: Anomaloglossus baeobatrachus; assembly: GCF_048569485.1. Taxonomy (NCBI): domain Eukaryota; kingdom Metazoa; phylum Chordata; class Amphibia; order Anura; family Aromobatidae; genus Anomaloglossus; species Anomaloglossus baeobatrachus. The sequence goes on from NC_134364.1 coordinate 37,026,343, forward strand.
ACAGACATGTGGTTCCTGGCCATAGAAGGTCACAGCATCTGGCTGCACAGAATGCTCCATGATTTTCCATTGTTCCTGCTGTCAGTATGCATTGGTATAGGTAGCTTTCCTGCTGAATTCATCTCTCTCTCCCTTTAGGACCCAGCTGAGCCTTCCTTCCACCCAGCTGTTGTTTATCAGTATTCCCTTGGTGTTTAAATACCCCTTCCTTCTTTTGGACTGGGCTGGTGGTATTATTCAGTTCCTTCAAGCCGAGGTTGCAAGCAGGTGGCTTGTACTCCTCTTTGGTATCGTTGCTAAAAGCTCTGCTGAACTTCTACCTGTAGAAGAGAAGGGGTAATGGGGTATTACCAGATGACAGGAGTAATATATAAAATATATACACTCACCTAATGTGGTTGTGAAAGTCACAACCACTGCCAAGCATAAGATAATGGCGTCTGCCGCAGCCCCACGTGGATGAGCATTAAAACAGGAGAAGAGAAGCGGTTACGCCGCGCATCAGCCAAATGAAGATGTAGAGTTGTTGATGAATAAATATCTTTTTTATTTCATAGGTCTACACGTTTCGAGGTTGAAACCTCTTTCTCAGGACCAGGACATTAACAAAGCCTTTTTGATGTCCTGCTCCTGAGGAAGAGGTTTCAACCTCGAAACGCGTGGACCTATGAAATAAAAAAGATATTTATTCATCAACAACTTTACATCTTCATTTGGCTGATGCGCGGCGTTAACCCCTTCTCTTCTCCTGTTTTAATGCTCATCCACGTGGGGCTGCGGCAGACGCCATTATCTTATGCTTGGCAGTGATTGTGACTTTCACAACCACATTAGTTGAGTGTATATATTTTATATATTACTCCTGTCATCTGGTAATACCCTATCAGCACTTCTTTTTTCTAGTCTTAGAACTTCTACCTGTGTCATCTGTAGAGAAGTAGTTCATGCATTTTCCTCTGTGTGTCCTCCTTCTGTCTTTTATAGTTGTATACTGGGGTTGACTAAGAGCTCATCCCATCCGTTCCTTATTTAGGGCCCAGCACCTAGGGTCAAGTATCTGGCTTGGCGCATAGGTGCAGAACCTATCTAGAGTAGTGAGGTGGAGCCCAGGGACCAGCAGTAGGTTCGGTCAGGGGTCACCATCTCCCCCTTCCCTAGACACAGGGTTTCCCTTCCCTTTCATCCTGTGCTTCTTACTTACCCGTACCTAGCGTGACAAAAACAAAATGTGTAATCTTATACTTTTCACACTTTCCATAAGGGCTTTTTAAACTTAAATGTACTGTCCTTTCAGGAAGAGTTTTCAGCAGGCTGCTAATCACCAGAGACAGGATTAGATTGACAGGTAACACCGCTATACACGACTAATAACAGGATCCACCAATTACAATAGAAGAGGTCACAGCTCCCCCTACCTTCAGGATGACTTTGCACACAAGCTCATTAGATGCATTAATACAAATGAAAGGTGCGGTGTCTGATATTGTAGCTATGTACATGTGTTGTTTCCTGAAACTATAGGAAGTTAATGTCTACAAAAGTCTCAGTGGCCAGTGTGATTGTTCTTTTTATTTCTAATACAGATTGTGATATGGAAAAAAGTGAAATTTAATAAAAAAAAAACCCAAAAACATATAAATCAAAAAGCTGATTTAAATAATAGGTGATTTGGTTATTTTTAGCTTCCAATATACCGTGTTTTTCGCCTTATAAGACGCACCGGATTATAAGACGCACCCCAAATTTAGACATAAAAAAGGTAAAAAAAAAATAAAAATGGGGTCCGTCTTATACTCCGGTGTTGTCTTACCGGAGGGGGGCAGCAGTGGTGGTGAAGCGGGGTCTCGGGAGGCAGGGGTTGTGCTGGCAGGTGCGGTGGGTCAGTGGCGGCGGGGGTCCGTGGTGGCAGGTGCGGCGGGGTCCGTGGTGGCAGGTGCGGCGGGGTCTGTGGTGGCAGGTGCAGCGAGTCAGTAGTGGCGGCAGCAGCGGCGGCGGGTGAGTGGTGCAGCAGGCCTGTGCGGTGAGTGTCCCAGTGTCCACGGTCCCAGTTCAAATGATGGCGCCTGAAGCGGTGCATGCGCAGATGGAGCTCTCATCCAAGGGCTCCATCTGCGCACGTGCTGACTCCCGGAGCGGCACGTGCGCAGATGGAGCTCTCGTTCAAGAGCTCCATCTGCGCACGCTCCCGACACCATCATTTGAAACTGGGACCGCGGACACGCTGTAACATCGGGTAACCTGCTGCACAGCCGCCTGCACGCACAGAGTAGCAGCCAGGAGGCTGCCCGCCCACCCGCACAGAGAGGTAGCCGGCACAGACAGGCACCCGGCTGCCACCCTCACGCAAGCACCCGGCTGCCACCCGCACACAAGCACAGGTACCAGGCCACTTGCACGCAGCCACAGGCACCTGGCCGCCCGATCGCCACACAGACAGGATTTTAAGACGCACCCCTCATTTTCAAAAGCTTTATTGTATACATTTTCTACGTGTACCTTGTCAAATCATTAGGAACACAGAGAGTTGAATCCACTCCCGAAACGCATTGTATAATAAAGCTGCAGCCTTGGATTACAGTAGATTATTTCGTCTGCACACACTGGCAGCACCCATATTGCATTGATATTTGTATAATGAAACCCAGCTTCTAAAGAGGGGACACCACCAAATTTTCTCTCCCCCTGGTAATCTAATACATAAACAAAAAATATTCTTCTTGGAACAGTTTCCAATGTAATTAATAACTAATCTATTCAATAACTCAGTTGTTCTGCAATATCATTTATTGTCTAGTACCACTACAGTGATCACATTGTATATCTAATATTACTGAATAGATAATTATACCCCAACATTTTTTTTTGTAATCTTACAAGTTATTTAACAAATCCTGTTCTTATAGTTAACCAAAAATTGTGCAATGAATATACAGCGGGGGAAATAAGTATTGTACATGTCACTAATTTTCTAAGTAAATCTATTTCTATTGACTTGAATTTCTCACCAGATGTTGCTAACAACTAATCCAAGCCACACAGGCAAAGAAATCAAGCCATACATGTCCATAAATTTGGCCCTTTCACTCCTTAAAGGGAACCACGACCAGTTCTGGGTGCATATTGATAATCCCTGCCTAACTGTCCCTGTATACACTAGCATAGATAGAGATCTTTAGAAAAAGTATTTAGAAAGATTCTTTATAATATGCTAATGATGCCAGGGACTAGTCGCAAGGGCGTTAGTTCCCTGGGCTAGTCCGCCCTCGTAGCATGTAAACACACCTCTATGGGCGTGTTAACATAATGAATGGACAGCGTCAGAGGCATGGTCGCTCTCACCTCTGCTGCCACCGCTGGTTTTCAGCTCGGTGCAAAAGATCAGAATATTTCCGGACTTTCGGTCATGCGCACTAAACCAGTTTGAAGCCGACATGTGTACACCCAGCGTCATAGTGCACATAACTGGCAGTCCAGGACTTCTAATCATGTGCACGGAGCCGAAAACCAGCAGTGGCAGCAGAGGTGAGGGCGACCATGCCTCTGACGCTGTGCATTCATTAGCATGTTAGTACGCCCACAGGGGCATGCTTTCATGATAAAGGGGCCGACTAGCCAAGGGAACGAACGCCCTTGGAACTAGTCCTTGTGCTCATTAGCATATGAGAAAGGATCTTTAGAAAGGTTTTCTAAAGATCTCTTTATGTTTTCTACTAGCTACGAGGACAATTAGGCATGGATTAGCAATATGTATCCAGAACTGCTCGTGGTTCTGAGTGCATATTGCACCTGACAGGTTCACTTTAAATGCTGTAGAGATAAAGTTGCCTCCTCTTACAGCATCATAGAGTGCAAGTTCAGACTAGCGTCTTAAGCCTGCTTTACACGTTGCAATTAGTTGTACAATCGCATTTGCGATGTGACACGCCCAGGTTGCATACGGGATCTTATGAGATTGCACGTAGGTCGTTTGCTGTCACACGTGCGTTAGTAGTCTATGTGAAATTGATCAATTTTGTGTGCGATCCTTTAGATCATGTGTTCCGTGACGTATGCATTGGGCACCTTTTTTTTTTTTTTTTTTTTTTTATTTATTGACTTGACAATTGACAAGCGTGTGTCATGTGTAGGGATGCGTTTTTACTATGTCATCTGCCATTCAGCGCTGCTACATGGCCGCTGACAGCAGACACAGACAGCCATGTAGCAGAGCTGAATGGCAGATGACAGCAGACACAGACAGAGCCGCACTGTCAGAATGACCGCTAAACTCCTGAGTGACTGAATTGAGCAGCCCTCTCTCATACTCACCGATCCCCGATCCCCAGCGCGGCGCTGCACGGCATTCACACTGCTCCGGCGGCTTTTACTATTTTGAAAAAGCCGGCCGCCCATTAATCAATCTCATATTCCCTGCTTTCCCCGCCCACCGGCGCCTATGATTGGTTACAGTGAGACACGCCCCCACGCTGAGTGACAGGTGTCACACTGCACCCAATCACAGCAGCCGGTGGGCGTGTCTATACTGTGTAGTGAAATAAATAATTAAATAATTAAAAAAAACGGCGTGCGGTCCCCCCCAATTTTAAAACCAGCCAGATAAAGCCATACGGCTGAAGGCTGGTATTCTCAGGATGGGGAGCTCCACGTTATGGTGGGCCCCCCACCCTAACAATATCAGCCAACAGCCACCCAGAATTGCCGCATACATTAGATGCGACAGTTCTGGGACTGTACCCGGCTCTTCCCGATTTGCCCTGGTGCGTTGGGAAATCGGGGTAATAATGAGTTTTTGGCAGCTCATAGCTGCCAATAAGTCCTAGATTAATCATGTCAGGCGTCTCCCCGAGATACCTTCCATGATTAATCTGTAAGTGACAGTAAATAAACACACACACCTGAAAAATCCTTTATTAGAAATAAAAAACAGAAACATGTACCCTGGTTAACCACTTTAATCAGCCCCAAAAAGCCCTCTATGTCCGGCGTAATCTAGGATGCTCCAGCGTCGCTTCCAGCGCTGCTGCATGGAGGTGACCGGAGCTGCTGAAGACACCGCCGCTCCTGTCACCTCCATGCAGCAAATGAAGACAGCCGCGCGATCAGCTGCTGTCACTGAGGTTACCCGCTGTCACTGGATACAGCGGTGGCCGCGGGTAACCTCAGTGACAGCTCAGCTGATCGCGCTACTCACCGCCGCTTCTCTCACCTCCACGCAGCAACTGAGGTGCGTAGCGCGATCAGCTGAGCTGTCACTGAGGTTACCCGCGGCCACCGCTGTATCCAGGTAACCTCAGTGACAGCTCAGCCGATCGCGCGGCTGTCTGCACTTGCTGCGTGGAGGTGACAGGAACGGCGGTGTATTCTGCAGCTCCGGTCACCTCCATGCAGCAGCGCTGGAAGCGACGCTGGACCATCCTGGATTACGCCGGACATGGAGGGCTTTTTTGGTCTGATTAAAGTGGTGAACCAGGGTATATTTTGTGTTTTTTATTTCTAATAAATGATTTTTTCGTGTGTGTGTGTGTGTTTATTTACTGTAATTTACAGATTAATCATGGAAGGAATCTCGGGGAGACGCCTGACATGATTAATCTAGGACTTATTGGCAGTTATGGGCTGCCAATAACTCCTTATTACCCCGATTTGCCAACGCACCAGGGCAAATCGGGAAGAGCCGGGTACAGTCCCAGAACTGTCGCATATAATGTATGCGGCAATTCTGGGCGGCTGTTGGCTGATATTGTTAGGCTGGGGGGCCCCCCATAACGTGGAGCTCCCCATTCTGAGAATACCAGCCTGCAGCCGTATGGCTTTATCTGGCTGGTTTTAAAATTGGGGGGGACCGCACGCCGTTTTTTTAAATTATTTAATTATTTATTTCACTACACAGTATAGACCCGCCCACCGGCTGCTGTGATTGGGTGCAGTTTGACACCAGTCACTCAGCGTGGGGGCGTGTCTCACTGTAACCAATCATAGGCGCCGGTGGGCGGGGATAGCAGGGAATACGAGATTGTTTAATGGGCGGCCGGCTTTTTCAAAACAGTAAAAGCCGCCGGAGCAGTGTGAATGCCGTGCAGAGCCGGGGATCGGGGATAGGTGAGTATGAGAGAGGGGGATAGACTGACATGGACAGAGAGTGAGGGACAGAGATAGTGACCGACTGACAGAGATTACTGAATGACAGACATTGTGAGGCGCTTCAGAACGCAGCTTTTCAGCTGCGCTCTGAAGCGGACCTTTTTTAAGCTGGGGTGCAGAGCGCACACCTGCGCACATAGCATCAGACACCAATATCGTATGAGGGATGTCACACGTTACAATTGACTAGGTTCGTGCAACAAAACGCTCAATTCTAGAGAATGATACGATGTGTTTGCGATCAACGGTTTTGCGTTCAATCATGATCGCAAGTAGATGTCATACGCAGATACCTCACAAACTATGCCGGATGTGCGTCACTTACAACTTGACCCCAACGACGGATTGTGAGATATATTGAAGCGTGTGTAGCGGGCTTAAGCAATGCAACAAGCCTACAAAATCTTCAAAAGTGCACCATCAACCGGCAAGCAGGAAGTAAGATGGCATGAGACCTGTGCACTACTAAGAAAAAAAAAAAGATGAAATGCACAATAATCCAGATTTTAACAAATCTATAACCCAAGCTCTACATTTTTAATCCTAACCTCAACAATCGTGAGAAGGTAAATTAGCAAGGTTTTTCATCAGGACATTTCAGCTTATATTAGCAGGACCGGCAAGGTAAACGACTGGTGAAGCTTATAGAAGGTGTACATAAAGAGGATCCATCAACAAAAATAATGGATGCTGTGCCGGTTTTCATCCCTCATGTCTGATGCTTCCTCTTTGGTTGTTTGCTCATATGCAGTTGGAAGCAGGACATAGGTTTTCACCACCCAATAGCTACTACAATGTGACCAATCTGATTGAATTAAGGCTGCTTTACACGCAGCGACATCGTTAGCAATGTCGCTCATGAAAACACCCGCCCCCGCCGTCACGGGAAAATCGCTGCCTGTGGCGCACAATATCGTTAGTCCCCGTCACACATACTTGCCTTCCTAGCGACGTCGCTGTGGCCGGCGAACAGCTTATTTTCTAAGGGGCGATTCGCGCGGCGTCACAGCGACATCACACGGCAGCCGTCCAATAGAAACGGAGGGGCGGAGAGCAGCCGCATGAAAGTCACGCCCACCTCATTGCCGGAGGACGCAGGAACGCTGTTGTTCGTCGCTCCCGAGGTGTAACACGTAGCGATGTGTTCTGCCTCAGGAACGACCAACAACCTGCATCCAAAATCAGTAACGACATTTGGGAAATGGACGACGTGTCAACAATCAACAATTTGGTGAGTATTTTGCATCGTTAGCGGTTGCTCGTACGTGTCACGCAACGACGTCGCTAACAAGGCCGGATGTGCGTCACGAATTCCGTGACCCCCAACGACATCTCGTTAGCGATGTTGTTGTGTGTAAAGCCCACTTTAGTGTAGGAGATTAGTTTTATCCTTCATCTCTACAGACTAAAGAAGGTTCTTGTTTAATTCTTTACCTGATTTACATAATTTACCCATATTTATTTTATGTACTGTTAATATTTTGGCACAGAGGTCTGCTCAATTGGACACTTTATATTCTATATATAAAGATGCATATATTCTATAAAAATCTATGAATACTATAAAGCTAAAGTCTTGACTGCATGCTTGTAGAGACCAGTTATTGTGAAACCACTGAACTGTGCATCATGCATAGACAAAAAAAAAATATCAAAACACACAAACTGTCAGATAGTGAGCAGGAAAAGTTTACAAATGTGAAATACATTTGATATCAAGCATTTAATGATGAGTTTTTGGAAACAGTCATGCCTTTTTTTTATTCCAGACAACTGGGGGAAAGTCAAAAACATAATCTTCAAATTAGATAAAATGTACTTGGCTTTGAGAAACTTTAAAGGTACTTGTTACTCATAGATGGTGATATCATCTTTCTTGGTTTAAAAAGGAAATTGGCAGCAGGTTTTTGCTGTTTAATCTGGTCAGTAGGACAAGAGATCCTGGTTCGAGGGAAGTGTCACTTATTAGTACATGCTGAAGTTTTAATACAATCAGTGTTTTAGCAGCAACAGAATAGCCTGACTGGCAGACGTAGTCCTTTAGTGATAATCTGTGTAACTCTGCCTCCCCACTGATTGGCAGTTTGCTGACAATGTAAACAGGAAGTCGCCAATCTAGAGTGTGGGCAGCGTTATACACAGTTAAGCATTCATAGCACTGCTAGATCTACAACAGAAAAAAAACAGGGATTCTATCAAAACTGCACCAAGCAGTCCAGTAAGTTACACATCACTGAAATCGGGTTCTCGGCCAATACATTACAATGCCCTCAGTTAGTGAAAAATAGCTGGTTCAACTGATGGGCTATAAAAAGGTGTGTCATTACCAATGTGCCACACAAGAAACGTCTCATGATAGGTAAAACCAGTGAGCTGTCTCAAGACCTTCACAACCTTACAGCTGGCATTGGTACAGAAGGATTTCTAAACTATTGAAGGTTCCAGTCAGCACTCTTGGGGCCACAATCTGGAAGTGGAAAGAACATTATTTCACCATAAACCAGCCACAACTACATGCACCCCGCAAGATTTCAAACAGACAAGTGAAAATAATTATCAGAAGAATTGTCCAAGAGCAAAGGACCAGCTGTAGAGAGCTACAGAAAGACCTGGAATCGTCAGATACATTTTTTAAAAAGAAAACAATAAGTAATACACTCACCCACCACGTAAAACTCCATTGCTGAACAAAAGTATGTTCAAGCCCATTTAAAGTTTGCTCACAAACATTTAGAGAAGCCTGGGAAACACTGGGACAATGTAGTGTGGTCAGATGAGACCAAAATTGAACTCTTACATGCCAAAGAGTTTCATCCCCCCAACAACACCATACCAACAGTGAAGTTTTGAGGTGGGAACGTCATAGCGTGAGGCTGTTTTTTTCCGTATACAGCACTGGAAAACGTAATAAAATTGAATGAAGGATGAATGGACGAATGTACAGAGAGACATTCTTCATATAAATCTTCTGCAATCTACCAGGATGATGAAGACGAAATGAGGGTGGACATTTCAGCAAGACAATGATCCCAAACGCACAACCAAAGAAACTCTTAATTGCTCTCAGAGAAAGAAAATAAAGCTGCTAGAATGGCCGAGCCGATCACTTGACCTGAATCCAATAGAAAATCTATGGAAGAAACTAAAGCTCAGAGTTCATAGAAGGAGCCCATGAGACCTTCAGAATGGAAAGAGTGTTTGTGTGGAAGAATGACCCAAAATCACACCTGAGCAATGCATGCAACTAGTTTCTCCATGCAGGAGGTGTCTTGAAGCTCTATCATGAACAAAGGCTTTTGTACGAAGTGTTACATATCAGTAAGTGTGTTTTAATACTTTTTTTTTATTCTGTCATTTCTATTACACATAATGGACATGTTTGGTTTGATTTCTTTTCCTGCGTAGATTGGATGGATTATTACCGACATTTGGTGAGAATTTCCTGTCAATCGCATCGAAATATATTTAGTAAGAAAATTGGTGATGTGTTCAATTCTTAAGGGTGCTTTAAACGAGACAATCTATCACGCGATAGATCGTCGGGGTCACAGGTTTTGTGACGCACATCCGGCATCGCTTGCGACGTTGGGCTGTGTGACACCTCCGAGCGACGCAGTATCGCTCACAAATCGTGAGTCGTGTACTCGTTGCTCGGTTTTATAATCTCGTTTAATTAAAATGGCGCTGGTTGCTCATCGTTCCCGGGGTAGCACACGCCGCTCCGTGTGACACCCCGGGAACGTTGAACAGCAGCTTACCTCCGTCCCGCGGCACCCGCCAGCAATGCGGAAGGAAGGAGGTGGGCGGGATGTTTACGTCCCGCTCATCTCCGCCCCTCCGCTTCTATTGGCCGGCCGCTGTGTGACATCGCTGTGACGCCGAACGTCCCTCCCACTCCAGGAAGAGGATGTTCGCCGGCCACAGCGACGTTGCACAGCAGGTAAGTGCATGTGACGGGGGTAACGACTTTGTGCGCACGGGCAACTAATTGCCCGTGACGCACAAACGACAGGGGCGGGTACGATCGATGGTGAAATTGCATGATAGATCGTATCGTGTAAAGCAGGCTTTATTTCACCCCCTGTATGTTGACATCATGTTATACACTCACCATTACCAATCTTGACATAATGTCTTGCCAACATTACAACATAGGGTAGATGACACTGTCACTAACTAATCTTAGGACATCTTGGGCACAGGAGAGAGGTTTTATGAAATTCATCCAAATATATGGAAAATACTTTTAGTATCTGTATATATTGCGGTGAAAGGTCTTCTCACTAGAGAATATCTCTCCTTTCTAAATGGACAGTATTCATTACTAAATGCCTGAATCCAAGAAACTTAGCAGAATTTTCATTGTGTAATATTCATATTTTGCTTTAATGTCATCTGACTGCGAGCAGCGCTGGTAAACTGTTTCTTCTAGGATGAACAGGATGATTAATAATAAAAACCCTTTAATCCTCAGTGTTTATCCTGCTGTAGATTTTTGGAAAAGTTCCCTCCAGATGGATTGCCACCTCATCATCTACTTTTTTCCATATTTTATGACTCTGTTTTAACCCCCATACACCACGTAAAGGACTTATAATAATGCTGGATCTAGACCAGTTGATGCTTTTTCCAACTGATCATCTAGGATTGTCGTTAGAAGATCTTTCCAAAACCGCAACGACAAGACGTCGACCTGCAGCCTAGACTTCACATGAACTACAGACACTGCCCATAATGTAGCCATGGTGGCTCTCAATCAAACTTAACCACTTACAAATGTGACAAATGGCGTTGAGCCACAAACTCCAGTGAAGATAGAGAGTAATGGTTCAGTAAAGCTATGATTGAACCAATAAACTCTTGTCAGTGACTATAAGTGTCTAAGATGCCCAATGCCATTACATCCTTGGTGCCACCGGGACACAAGCCTTTTTAGAGTTGTTACAAGCTCCAATATTCTGCAGTGCTCTGTCAACAATGCACTTCATACGCACACACCAAACTGGAGGAAGCCCATGTCTACGCAAGTGTCCTATTATTATTTATTGTTATTGCACCAACCATTTATTCCATGGCGTTTCACAAGTGAAAAAGGTATACATAAAAACAAGTACAACAATCACGAACATTACAAAGACAGACTGGTACAGGAGGAGAGGACTCACAGTCTACAGGGGATAGGCGAGAAAACAGTAGGTGAGGAGAGAGCTGGTTGCGCAGTGGTCTACTGGTCTGAGTTATTGTGGGTTGTAGGCTTGTCGGAAGAGGTAGGTCTTCAGGTTCCTTTCAAAGGTTTCCATGGTAGGTGAGAGTCTGAAATGCTGGGGTAGAGCATTCCAGAGTATGGGGGATGCACGGTAGAAATATTTTATGCGATTGTGGGAAGAGGGGAGAAGAGAAGGAGATCCTGTGAGAATCTGAGGTTGCGTGCAGGTAGGTACTGGGAGACTAGGTCACAGATATAGGGAAGAGACAGGTTGTTGATGGCTTTGTATGTCATGGTTAGTGTTTTGAGCTGAAGTCTTTGGGCAATGGAAGCCAGTGGAGGGATTGGCAGAAAGGAGAGGTTGGGGAGTAGCAAAGGGAGAGGTGGATTAATCGGGCTGCAGAATTTAGGATAGATTGGAGGGGTGCAAGAGTGTTGGAAGGGAGGCCACAGAGCAGGAGGTTGCGGTAGACAAGGTGGGAGATGATTAGGGCATGCACTAGTGTTTTTGCTGATTCTTGGTTAAGGAATGCACAAATTCGGGAGATATTTTTGAGTTGGAGTCAGCCGGAGGTGAAGAGGGCTTGGATATGTGGCTTGAAGGAGAGAGCAGAGTCGAGGGTTACTCCAAGGCAATGAGCTTGCGAGGCTGGGGACAGTGAGCAGCCATCAACTTTCATGGATAGGCTTGTTAGGGGGGTTGAGCGAGGAGGAGGAAAGATAATTAATTCACTTTTGTCCAAGTTAAGCTTTAGGAAGTGTGCAGAGTAGAAAGATGAAATAGCAGATAGACATTGTGGGATTTTGGTTAGTAGAGAGCAGATGTTGGATCCAGAGGGGTAGATCTGCGTAGAGGTGATACGGAAAGCCATGGGACTCTGAGATGGCCCAGGTCATAGGTGTAAATGGAAAACAGAAGGGGTCCAAGGACAGAACCTTGGGGGACATCAACAGACAGGGGGCCGGATGAGGAAGTGGTGTGAGAGTGGTGGAGACATCACATGCAGCCCATGGTTAGCCCAGACGTAACCGATGAGCCCCTGTTTCAGCCATTGTAAACATACAGTTCTGACAAAGATCCATCAGTAAGTCTAGAGTCCTGCTGTTTTACGCTTCTGTGTTTGTGTGTTGCTCAACACATTAGGCGAGGAGTTGAAATTCTTGGCTTTTGGGAGCTTTACTGTGGTCTTGTAGTTTAATAAATATTTGTCCTCAACTTTCAGTAGATCCATTGACGATTGAGTCAAAGAAAGCAAAATCAATGCCAGTCAAGCCCCGGAGTTTCTGTATTTGGTTAACATTCAGTCTTCTAAACCCTTTCTTTCCTGTATATTGTTCTCATTGTTGAACTGCCCGCAATCCCACCGGAGTCTGGATTTGGGCACTTGTGACACCAATTGGTCAGTCCTGCACCAAGGGTTACCCCATGCCGAGACTGATTCAGCCTGGCGGATCATTTCACTGCTAACACCATTCAGAAATAACTTCAATTGAACAGAGCTGCAGCTGTATTTGTTCTAAAAGGATTTAAAAGACACCAGTTTGATTCTGCTCTTCTGACAAACTTGACTCATGAAAAAAACAGTGTATTTTCCAGGAAGCCAGGACATTAACCTTCCCACCCCGAGACCTATTGGTCTTTTATTCTGTACAAAAGCGGTACTGTATAATGGAGAATAGGAAAACTAAACTTCAGACGTAAAATAGAAATGATTTATATGGATACGAGATTTGTCGAGACGTTTGTGTTTGCTTGTATATGTGTGCACAAGTGTCCGTACTGTATATATGCAGGATGTAAAGTATGTAAAGGGCATGGGAGCACATGGAGAATACTCGCACTATTAACAAAAATGGGGCCCCCTCCTAGAGCTGATCCACGATAGCGCAACCCCATTATTTTTCTTTTTGCTATATTCTTATGATGTCTGAGACAAAACAAAAGCACGTACTAAAACTTTAGAAAAACAAATGAGAAACTATTCATTGACTCAACATGCTAAGAATTGCTCTAACAAGGTGCCGACATTTTTCTCAAGTCTAAAGGGGGCTTTACATGCTACGATATCGCTAGCGAGCGTACCTGCCCCCGTCGTTTGTGCGTCATGGGCAAATCGTTGCCCGTGGCGCACAATATCGCTAACACCCGTCACACATACTTACCTTCCCCAGCGACGTCGCTGGGGCTGGCGAACAAGGTCTTTGTTAAGGGGGAGGTTCATGCGCTGTCACAGCGGCCGACCAATAGAAGCGGAGGGGCGTGAGACCAGCCGCACTATCGACACGCTCACCTCGTTGCCGGAGGACGCAGGTAAGCTGTTGTTCGTCGTTCCCGGGGTGTGACACGTAGCGATGTGTGCTGCCTCAGGAACAACGAACAACTTACGTCAACAACGACCAACGAGATTTTGAAAATGAACGACGTGTCAACGATCAACGATTAGGTGAGTATTTTTGATCGTTAACACTCGCTCTGAGCTGTCACACGCAACGATGTCGCTAACGACGCCGGATGTGCGTCACGAAATCCGTGACCCCGACGACATATCGTTAGATATGTCGTTGTGTGTAACAGAGCCTTTAATCTAACTAGTGTACCCCAATTTTCCACTTTTCAATATCACACTCAAAGGAAAATAAGAAATGGGGATGTTTAGTAAAACACAAACCCTTGTTACACTGGAAATCCCATGGCATTCTGTTTGGTTCTTTTTGGTTAACCCATTGTGAATTTGTCAGTGAAGTGACATACAGATGGGTTTACAAATACAGATTTTCAGACCAATATTACAAATGATAAAATTGATGTGTGGAAGGAAGCGGAAAAGGGTTAACCAGCGCTGCCATATGTGAGAAGAAGACAATCAATTGGAGATAAACTGTGATTTATTTTACTCGTTTCGGTTTGAACCTCCTTCTTCTTCAGGAACCAAAATGACTGATGCACATGTAAATGATAAAATTGGTCTAAGTTGGCCATTTATATCAATAGATCTTTGACTAGAACGGATTCTCGTCTTCCTAACATGAAAGCCTATCGAAATCATGTTAAGCAACCTTCAAAGTGTGGACCCTGATAAACCCCCTCCCACACAGTTTCATTTTGCCGCTTCCTTGTAAGTCTGACATACAGTGAGTGAGTTAATGGTCATAATACTTGCGATCAGGCCAAAAGTCTTTTCATTGTTATTTTGAGATCAAGTAAAAAGAAAAACTTGATGCCAATTAATAAGACCTGTTGTCCATAGATTGGTTCTCCTATGGCAGGCATCCCCAACATGTGGCTCGCAGGCCTATTATGTGAGGATCACAATTTTCTTCCAGCTTGGTGCATTAGCAACAGGTCTAGCAAACAGCTATGAAGAGCAGGTCTCCCGATGGAGACTTTTATGAGTAGCCATGCACAGAAAAGCAGATCGGAAAGGAGGTATGCTAGGAACTCCTGGAACTTGGTATACTGCCTCATTGTGTTTTCTTTAAAAAAGCTTTGGCTGTCGTTATACCAGTAATGGGGGCTCTAAGTATCACTATTGTGAGTGGGGTGGGAGGTGGATGGGGCTCGCAACCCTCTTTAAGATCGAAATGTGGCTCTCGAGGTCAGAAAGGTTGGGGACCACCTTCCTATGGTCTTAAAGTATATGGACATGCCTCTGTAACACCTGCCTGGATCCACAGACTCAGACAAGCTGTAATGGACAGGCTAGAGGGAAGCCACTCACCAAGCAGGACCCCCAGAACCCTGAAACCCTTTAACCCCTATACAGGGATTTGGAATTACACAGGGCCCTGGAGATCACTACCTGTGGAAGGCAGCAGTCCGAGAGAGTAGTTGAAGGCAGGCTCACACCAGGAATTGTGCACAGGGACAGAATCGGCAGGCAAGGACGTAATCAGAAACAAGCAGAGGTCAAAACCGGATCGGGCAGCGAGGTACAAAAACAGCAGGCAGAAGGGTAGTCAGGAAACAAGCGGTAATAAGCACACAAAATCACAGAACAGGACAAAACAGGAGCCAGAATTTTCAGAACTATCTCTAGCAGTGGTCAGCAGACAGGAGGGGCATTAAAAAGTGTGTGCATAGGCTGTAGCTGTATGATGGTACCTCAGCTGGGAGACACCCGCCACCTACAGTCAGCCAGTGGCACTGCAGATCCCCAGGAAACCCAGACCAGTGGATGAGCGGAGCCTGCGCCCACCAGCGCCGCTGGCATCGACTCCTCTCCCATCACCAGCACTATCCACGGCAGGAACACGGCGTCGCCTGGCGATCGGAGTAGAAGTCGAAGGAGCGGACTCCGGTGGTGACGTAACAGCCTCTTAACTGAATTCTGTTTCAACCATTCAATCCCATTGATACAGGTGTATAAAATCTCAATTTCTAACCATTCAGTCTGAGCCCTTACAGACATTATGAAAGAATAGACTAGTGTGGTCCAGTAGGACGTCACTTTTGCAAAAAGTCACTTTCTGACATTTCTTCCCGCCTAAATATTTCACAGTCAACTGTGAGTGGTATTGAAAAATGGAAGCATTTAGGAACCAAATCAACTCTGCATGAAGTGGAGACCTCATAAATTTACAGAGCGGGGGTCGTGAAGTGCTGAGGTGCATAGTTTATGAAAGTCCTGACCTTCAAAAGTGTTCTAAACCTCCTCTAACATTAAGATCAAGACAAAAACTGTGCATCAGTGGGTTTCATGAAGTGGGTTTACATGGCCGAGCAAAATCATGTAGGCCTCTTATCTCCACGCGCAATACCGAGGGTCTGAAGGTGTGAGGTAAAGAACACCGCCAATGGAGTTTAGATGAGTGGAAAAGTGTGATGGACGAATCTGGCTTTGGCTTAGGAGAATGTTACCTGTCCAACTGCATTGTGCCAACTGTAAAGTTTTGGTGCACAATAGGGGGGATAATGCTATGGGCTTGTTTTTCAGGCGTCGACCTTGACCCCTCTAGTCATTGTGAGGGGAAAAATAAATGCTTCAAAGGATTGTTGAAGATCCACTTGTGACTTTTAGGATCGCTACTTCCAATAGGTGGCGCTGTGCTAGAGTTTGTCTCCTTTACTGGAGAGACAATTTGAATATTTCCCAGAGGGGCATTGCAGCTATAAGTCCCCTTACCTGGCAGCCAGACTGGCTTGCAAAGTCTCCTTAAGGAGAATAGTGTTCCCCCGTGGTCCCCACATAGCTTTCTCATGAGCCAGATCAGACACCCCCATACTTTGCACTGACGAGGGGCAAGCACCCCGAAACACCGTGTCTGCAAATTGGGATTCTGATCTGGCTTATATATCCTGAGTCATATTGCAAAGGATTGTTGAAGATCCACTTGTGACTTTTAGGATCGCTACTTCCAATAGGTGGCGCTGTGCTAGAGTTTGTCTCCTTTACTGGAGAGACAATTTGAATATTTCCCAGAGGGGCATTGCAGCTATAAGTCCCCTTACCTGGCAGCCAGACTGGCTTGCAAAGTCTCCTTAAGGAGAATAGTGTTCCCCCGTGGTCCCCACATAGCTTTCTCATGAGCCAGATCAGACACCCCCATACTTTGCACTGACGAGGGGCAAGCACCCCGAAACACCGTGTCTGCAAATTGGGATTCTGATCTGGCTTATATATCCTGAGTCATATTGCAAAGGATTGTTGAAGATCCACTTGTGACTTTTAGGATCGCTACTTCCAATAGGTGGCGCTGTGCTAGAGTTTGTCTCCTTTACTGGAGAGACAATTTGAATATTTCCCAGAGGGGCATTGCAGCTATAAGTCCCCTTACCTGGCAGCCAGACTGGCTTGCAAAGTCTCCTTAAGGAGAATAGTGTTCCCCCGTGGTCCCCACATAGCTTTCTCATGAGCCAGATCAGACACCCCCATACTTTGCACTGACGAGGGGCAAGCACCCCGAAACACCGTGTCTGCAAATTGGGATTCTGATCTGGCTTATATATCCTGAGTCATATTGCAAAGGATTGTTGAAGATCCACTTGTGACTTTTAGGATCGCTACTTCCAATAGGTGGCGCTGTGCTAGAGTTTGTCTCCTTTACTGGAGAGACAATTTGAATATTTCCCAGAGGGGCATTGCAGCTATAAGTCCCCTTACCTGGCAGCCAGACTGGCTTGCAAAGTCTCCTTAAGGAGAATAGTGTTCCCCCGTGGTCCCCACATAGCTTTCTCATGAGCCAGATCAGACACCCCCATACTTTGCACTGACGAGGGGCAAGCACCCCGAAACACCGTGTCTGCAAATTGGGATTCTGATCTGGCTTATATATCCTGAGTCATATTGCAAAGGATTGTTGAAGATCCACTTGTGACTTTTAGGATCGCTACTTCCAATAGGTGGCGCTGTGCTAGAGTTTGTCTCCTTTACTGGAGAGACAATTTGAATATTTCCCAGAGGGGCATTGCAGCTATAAGTCCCCTTACCTGGCAGCCAGACTGGCTTGCAAAGTCTCCTTAAGGAGAATAGTGTTCCCCCGTGGTCCCCACATAGCTTTCTCATGAGCCAGATCAGACACCCCCATACTTTGCACTGACGAGGGGCAAGCACCCCGAAACACCGTGTCTGCAAATTGGGATTCTGATCTGGCTTATATATCCTGAGTCATATTGCAAAGGATTGTTGAAGATCCACTTGTGACTTTTAGGATCGCTACTTCCAATAGGTGGCGCTGTGCTAGAGTTTGTCTCCTTTACTGGAGAGACAATTTGAATATTTCCCAGAGGGGCATTGCAGCTATAAGTCCCCTTACCTGGCAGCCAGACTGGCTTGCAAAGTCTCCTTAAGGAGAATAGTGTTCCCCCGTGGTCCCCACATAGCTTTCTCATGAGCCAGATCAGACACCCCCATACTTTGCACTGACGAGGGGCAAGCACCCCGAAACACCGTGTCTGCAAATTGGGATTCTGATCTGGCTTATATATCCTGAGTCATATTGCAAAGGATTGTTGAAGATCCACTTGTGACTTTTAGGATCGCTACTTCCAATAGGTGGCGCTGTGCTAGAGTTTGTCTCCTTTACTGGAGAGACAATCAGCATACGAAGACATTTTGGTCATTTGTAGTTCAACAATTTGGGAAAGTCACTTTTCTGTTCCAGCATGACTGTACAAAGCAAGGTTCATAAGGGCATGGTTGGGGGGAGTTTAGTGTGGGAGAGCATGACTGACCCGTACAGCGCCCTGACCTCAATAGTATAGGGTGGTATGGAGGTCATAATGTTGGATTAAATAGTATGACATGTGTAAAACATGTGTAGGTAGTATGATGTGTAGGTCAACAGGACACAACTTACTGGTCCGAGTCAGAGGATGTAGTATCCTTTTAAGGAAATTTTTGCAAAAATTCACACCGTAAATTTGGGCATTTTTGTTATGACATCGTTAACCTCTGACATGGGCAGGTTAGGTCTTAATTTAAAATAAACACATAAAGAGCCTGAAAAATTCCAACATCAGAAGACAAGGGGAGAGGACACCTAAATGCAAACAAGTGATCAATTAAGATAAGGGCTGCAAATGAGCAGAGCCCCATCAACAGCCAGCCCATGGGCTTTCATATTAATTGAGCGGCAATTGGTTTGCTCTAAATGATGGGTTTTGTTTATCAACTTGTAAAGGGAATGGGATAAAGTGAAAGCATTCAGCCATGTTGGGCTCGTCCATCATTTACATTGGCACTTTATATTCCCCATGGGGTTTTTGTCTGCTTTTCCACATTGATGTGAACCAAGTCATTTGATTACTGGGAAGAAACAACAATCAGACTTGGACACAGCTGAATAGTCCTGTTAGTTTGTTACAGAGTGACCCTCAGATATTGCTATTAGGCATATAATATAGTCATATATATATATATATATATATATATATATATATAAATATAAATATAATATATATATATATATATATATATATATATATATATATATATATATATTTATATTTATATATATATATATATATATATATATGTCATATATTCATATAATAATAGGCATATATCTCCAATGTAATGATTGGAGAAACATTTACATAGCATTTTCAACTAATTATTTCTTTTTTTTAAATTAAGTCTCTCCACCAGTTTACATTGAACGGTTATCTCAGATGTCCACTCAATAATGGTTAAATGGGTGGGATTTCTCCAATTTTGAATATCATTAGAATCATTGAGCCAAACTCTAGCAAAATCCACTGCATAATAATCATAGATGATCTATAATAATAATATAATACTATCTATTCATTTTATATAGCGCTATTGATTCCACAGGGTTTTACATACATTGGCAACACTGTCCCCATTGGGGCTCACAATCTAAGTGCCCTCTCAGTATGTATTCGAGTGTGGGAGGAAACCGGAGAACCCGGAGAGAACATACAAGCTCCTTGCAGATGGTGTCCTTGGTGGGATTTGAACCCAGGGCCCCAGCGCTGCAAGGCTGCAGTGCTAACCACTGACCCACCATAAGACTACAGTGCTAACCACTGAGCCACCATAAGACTACAGTGCTAACCACTGAGCCACCATGCCACTGTGCCAATCTGAAATGATGAGCTTCATTCAACAATAAGGAGCAACGCAGAATGAATTCCTGGGGTTCTGTACTACAAAGCTGCATATAATCCTCATGCAGAATATTGCTGATAGTAAAAAGTGACAAACTGACTAAATGCTGGTGAAAACAGATGCAAAACATTGATGAAAATCTGTTTTGTTTTTGTTTTTTTACATACAACAAAAATCATTGATGGGGGGGCGGAGCTGGACATGGCCGGGTAAAGACGTGTTTCTCTGGAGCTCCTGCTTATAATCCTCCATAACGCCGGCTATTATACATAAAATGGGCAAATCATCGGCCAAGAAGGGCAAGCCCTGCACCCCAGGACGGCCACCTGCTCCCCTGAATAATATTGGAGCCTACTTTACCCGCTCCAAAGAATCGGGGGCAACCTCGCAGCCGGAGCAGGAATTGCGGCCTGCAGAATCTGAAATGGATCCTGCCCCTGTCCGGATGCCGGAGGATACAGCAACTTCGGGGACCCGAGAGAAGGGTGACACAGCTGAGATCCCCCATGATGCGAGAGGGCCCACCGGGAGACCCACAGCAGCGGTGAGCAAGATACAAAGCCCTGCGGCAGGGGAACTAGTGAAGCTGCAGACGCCATTCCAAGATGGCGCTCACCTACCTGAACCGCAGCCCAAGGGTCCGGTGCTGGAAGACGGGACACTCGCAGCCGCGACCTCGCCTGCCTCACGCGCCGCTGCATCGCCGATGGGAGCGGTGAGTCCTCGCAGCCCACCCGCAGCTGGTGTCGGCGGGATCAGGGAGATATCGGCGTGCGGCCGTGGATTGCACGCGAGGTCAGGCTTAGGGGATGAGTCACCGCTCCAGCCTC
The DNA here is from genome assembly GCF_048569485.1 of Anomaloglossus baeobatrachus. Taxonomy (NCBI): domain Eukaryota; kingdom Metazoa; phylum Chordata; class Amphibia; order Anura; family Aromobatidae; genus Anomaloglossus; species Anomaloglossus baeobatrachus. The sequence continues at coordinate 37,047,093 of NC_134364.1, forward strand.
AGACTCAGGGAGAGCAGGCTCCACGCAGAGCGGCTGAGGCCCAGACAGGAGCAGCAGATACCCCTAACAGACTGCCTGATCACAGGCCCCCAGTGCAGGGCTGGAGGGGGGACCTGCTGACGAGGGCCCATATCAGTAGTGGCAACAACAACACAAGCCACACTTCCTGGCCAAGGGACACACAACCCCTGGGGGGTCCAGTGACTGGAGGGGGACTGCATGAATCCAGGGAGACGGTCACCGAGTTCTGGGGGACGCCCCAGATGGAAATACCCCCCACCTCACCCAATAGTTGGTGCACAGGATCCTCCTGGGCTGAGAGCCTGGGGGACACAGACGGGGTTCCGGAAGGGGGTGTACTGATGCCCATGAATAAAGGGCCCATGGTATCAGGGGCAGCCCCACTTCGTCTTGTAACCGTGTCACCATCATGGAGCGGCATAAATAATCCCCAAAGTACACAGCAAATGATATACGGTCCAGTTGTGCAGGACTCTTTCAGTGCATACCCCAATATATCCTACGCTGCAGCCTCGACAAGTGAGGACCGCCCGGCGTCCTTGGCAGACCTGCGATCACTGCTGCAAGCGATCCCCACCAAGAATGACATTGCAGCACTGGCTAATCAAGTGGTGGCGGAATGTAAGCAAGAATTTATCCAGCTGCGATCTGATCTTTCCTCACTCACCCATAGGGTTGATACCCTCACTGAGCAGCAATCAAATTCACAAGTCTCCATACAATCTATCCAAGAGACAGTACAAAATCAGTCTAAGCAGCTATTTGCCCTTCAACAACATGTTGATGATCAAGAGAACAGAAATAGAAGGAACAATTTAAGAATCAGAGGCCTTCCTGAGTCTATAGCTGCTCCGGACATCCCCGGCGTCCTCCGTTCCATTTTTAATAACTTGTTAAAGAAACCGCCGGGTGCCCCTCTAGAGCTCGATAGAGCACATAGGGCTCTACGTCCCCCAGATCCGGATGATCCCCGCCCAAGAGATGTGGTCTGTAGGGTGCATTTCTTTGCAGCAAAGGAGGCTATTCTACAGGCAGCCAGGAAGAAACCAAACTTGTCATACAATGGATCTGCCATCCGCATAATGCCAGATCTCTCCAGGCACACTCTAGCCCAACGTGCTACTTTGAAGCCCCTTCTGGATGTTTTGAAAGAAAAGGGACTTCCGTTCCGGTGGGGGTTCCCATTCTCCTTGGCGGTGCAAAAAGACTCTCAATGGCGGGTCCTGCGCTCCCCGGAGGACCTCCCGGCGTTCATCAGGAGCCTGGGCCTACCTACAATCCCTATAGCGGCCTGGCCGACTACTCTGCTTCAGACCTGGACCCCCAGGGAAAGGATCACATCCACCAAACCAACCCCATTCCCGGGGCCCAATAGGGGCCTACCTCCAAGAGGAGAACGGGGCCGTGGGGCAGGACGCTCTCGATACCCGACATAGAGAAGCCCTGAGGCCGTGTGCGCCTTTATGACTTATTCTATACACAGTTATTTACAGTTATTTACAACTAAGTGACTTTCATCTGCTGCGTTTAAACCTATTCATTGCCCGTATTACATTAGCCATCAATACCTTAGCCGGTGCTTATGGTTATCTTTAATATTTTTAGTATATCCGGAGTTCTGTTTTGCTTTGCTATGTCTGACATCCTTTTTCCCCAAATAGGTGGGGATCCCCTGTCCTGCCAAGCAAAGGCGGATATGTTCCCTAGGAACGTTTGTTCGAATCTAGTTTATTATACAAGGTTTTGTGCTCTGATGTTCTCTTTGTCTTCTTCTTCGCTATTCTCTACTTCTTTCAACCCTCTCCCTCCTTCCTCTCTTGGCGGCCGGGCTGATCGTGTTCGATCCCCTCTCTCATGTATCTTTAATGTCACACTCTCTTATAGATGGCGGACCTGACTATTGCCTCTTTTAACGCCAGGGGCCTCAATGTTCCGGAGAAACGAACACAGATCCTGTACCACTTCCATAAACAGAAGGTGAGCATGGTGTGTTTCCAGGAGACCCACTTCAAACAAGGGCATGCCCCCATTTTCAAAAATAAGTATTATCAGACATGGGTATCCTCAGACAACCCGGATTCCCGATCTAAAGGGGTGGCGATAGCCATCCATAAATCCCTCCCACATCAAATCCTAAAATGTACGACTGATAGTCTTGGACGGTACATCATCCTCTCGCTGAAGGTAGGGGATCAAACACTCACAGTCATTAACGCATATGCCCCAAACCAAAAGCAAGATAGCTTTGTCACCCGCCTGGTAGACGTTGCGGTCCCTCTGATACAGGGTACAGTGGTTCTATGTGGCGACCTCAATGTCACCCTCGACCCCACATTGGACAACTCCAGGGGGAAATCTAACATTGCTTACAGCACAATCAAACACATTAAAAAAGCTCTATTGCGTATTCAACTGTTCGACGCCTGGAGACTGAAACACCCGTCCGACAGAGATTATAGTTTCTATTCCCACACTCAAGACTCATACAGTCGCATAGACTATATACTTTTACAACATAACGCTCTCCCCTGGATTCGACACACTGGGATGGACAACATACTATGGTCGGACCATGCTCCGGTCTATTGTACAATTGAGATACCCTCCCTCTCGACCCCCAGGGGTTCGTGGCGGCTTAATGAGTCGTTGCTGTTGGATGAGCTCTGTGTTTCCGACGTTCAGACCTCTATCACGGGGTTCGTAACAGACCACTTAACTGATGACACAGCCCCCACTTATAAGTGGGAAGCATTGAAATGTGTCATACGAGGTATTTTTATTAAGCATGGGTCCCGAATCAAAAAAGAACGGGCCCAGGATATAGTAACAGCCCTTCGTAGGGTCTCTGAACGTGAGCTTATCCACAAACGAGCACTATCGGCCGCGAACCTACAGGCCCTTTTACAGGCCAGGATGGAGGTCAAAAAGTTGTTGGATTCCTCATATAAGCGCCTGATACAGGTAGGGAAAGGGAGGTTTTATGAGTTTGGAGATAAACCGGGCAGGTTACTGGCCAACGCGTTGAGAGAGGGAAGAGCCCACACCCTTATACCTTGCATCAAGAACTCACGTGACGAACTACTTTACGCCACCCCCGACATCTCCAACACGTTTCATGACTATTATTCCAAGCTATATAATTTACCTGTCGAACCCTCTGAGTCGAGTGCCGAGTGCCCCTCAATGCCCTCACCCTTTAAGCGCCTTGGTGGCTCCACAATTGAGGACCTGGAAAGTCCATTTTTATTGAATGAATTGTTGATGGTGATCCGTGATACACCGGGTAGTAAGAGTCCTGGACCTGACGGATTCCCCGCTAAATTTTATAAAGCCTTCTCGGAACAGTTAGCACCCTTAATGCTCCTCTCTTTCAACTCAATCTCGGACTCGGTCCCTTTCCCGCCCCATTCAACCACGGCCCATATTTCTCTGATTCGTAAGGCCGGAAAGGACCCCACAATATGTAGCAGTTTCAGACCGATATCACTCCTTAATGTAGATTTAAAAATCTATGCCAAGCTTTTGGCAAATAGACTGGGCCCTTTGCTTCCTGACCTGATCCATCCAGACCAGGTCGGGTTTGTCCAGGGCAGAGAAGCTAGGGACAATACTATAAAGACCTTAGACCTAATCCAACATGCGCACACTAAAAAACTCTCCTTGATGTTGTTATCTTTGGATGCTGAGAAGGCCTTCGACAGAGTCTCATGGTAGTCACTCTCACAGACATTGGAGCATATGGGCCTGGGACCCATTTGCTCCTCTAAGATTATGGCTTTATATCACTCTCCGACTGCATACATTAAGATTAATGGCACTCTGTCGAGGCCCTTCCCCATCCGGAATGGGACCCGGCAAGGATGCCCCCTATCACCTTTATTATACGTATTAGTAATGGAACACTTACTGTCGGCCATTAGGGCTAACCCGGATATTCAGGGCATTCGGGTTGCCAACCGGGAACATAAATGTGCCGCGTTTGCCGATGATCTCCTTATTTATTTATGTAACCCTCTTACATCCCTCCCGTCCCTGCTAGTGGAGCTAAACCGCTTTAGTAAATGGTCCAACTTCAAAATCAATTTTGACAAGTCGGAGGCGCTGAATATCTCTCTGCCCCACACAATGGTAAACGCCCTAAAACCAAGCTTTCCCTTTAAATGGCCATCCCATGGTAGCATTGAATACCTGGGCATAAAGATTCCCTCCGACCTGAATAGGCTCTTTCAATTAAACTATCAAACTTTTCTGTCAAGACTCGAGGGAGACCTAGCCTCATGGCAAAAAGGCACTCTTTCGTGGTTTGGCAGGATTGGCGCTCTCAGGATGACCGCCCTGCCGCGATTACTGTACCTGGTCCAGACGGTTCCGGTATATATCCCGGCAACATATTGGGCCAAGATAAAACGCATATTCAACCAATTTGTCTGGTCCAAAAAACGTGCTCGCTTGAGATGCAGCGTCTTAACCAGGACCAAAAACGCGGGGGGAGCAGGTCTGCCCGATTGTAGGCGATATTATATGGCAGCCGCTTATGCCAGGGTCTTGGACCTTTTGCACTGCTCTAGGTCTAAGCTCTGGGTCTGCCTGGCACAGGATCTGTGCCCTTTATCGACATCGACCTTGCCGTGGACCTGGCCCCTCCTCACCAAACATAAAATTGAGATGTCCTATAGTACCAAACAAACACTACGAACGATACACTCTATATCATCACGCAACCTCATGATCCAGCCTAGGGGACCCCTTATGCCACTAACTGACAACCCGGAGTTTCTACCGGGAGCGTCGTCTAACAACTTTCTGGGACGCACGAAGCTAAACCCCCTGAGATTAAACCAGGTAGCTTCGGGAGGATCCCTCCTTCCGCTCCGGGAGATTGTAGAGAACCGCAACTTCAAACTGCGGTTCCACTTTGAATATGCCCAGCTCAAACATTTCATAACCTCCCAGGACATTGACAGAGCCCACCACTTGCCCCAAACGCCTTTTGAAAACCTTTGTAGTGGGTCCTCTGATGCACGCCATGCAATCTCAAAGGTGTACAAATGTATGACGAACGCGGCGGAGACGTCTCCCCCCCGCTTCTGTGCGGCATGGGAAGCGGAGCTCGGCCAGACTTTCCCTGAGAATCAGTGGAAACGTTGTTTCCGTTTGACCCACAGGTCCGTGGTGGCCACCAGGATGCAAGAAACCAGCTATAAAATACTTTCTAGATGGTATAGGGTCCCAGCATCTCTTCATGCATGGTATCCCGAAATTCCTGACACGTGCTGGCGCTGTGGAGCGCAGGGGGGCACTATGGCGCATATCTGGTGGTACTGCCCGAGCTTGTCGGCCTTTTGGAATAAAATACTGGCGGCCATTCATGAGGTTACCGGGGTTGCGGTCCCGAGTCGCCCAGAGGCGGTATTATTGTACATCTTTAATGTATCCGAAAAGGTCTATAAAAATTCTATCCTAGGCCATCTTCTCCAGGCAGCCAAGACAGTGATCCCACGACGATGGAAGGACTCTGCTCCCCCTTCGTTGGAAGAGTGGGTAATGGAGGTTAATGTGATCCACCGTATGGAGGTGGTGATGGCCCAGTCACGCGGGCAGACAGTGGAGACAGCCACCAAATGGTCCCAGTGGGAATCTTTTCTGTCTAGTAAAAAATTCTTGGATCTAATGTAACTCCTGAGGAACAAGCACCCCGGCCCCCCCCTCTCTTCTTCAGACGACACACATCATCTTTTCGAATGGCCTTGGTCCAGCGGACAGTGTATTAGCCCCGGTCACCGCGCTCTACTTTCTATTTTTCCTCCTTTCTCTCCGACTTACGCTATCTTTCCTACATCTCATGACTGCTACTCTCCCCTGTCTTTCCTCCCTGTGTTACTGGTTTCTACGGTTTAAAATGAGGATCCATGTGTTACCGTAATGACCTATAATCCATTATGACTCCTATGACAGTTTAATTTTGTCCAGATGTTTGATGAAAACTATCTATCATTACATGGTCCCATGCTCTTTTACTGTATGCTTATGAAAATTCAATAAAAAATTTTAAATTGGAAAAAAAATCATTGATGTCTGAAGCAGGTCGAAGATTATGTTCATGTGTAGCCTGAATCTTTTACATTTTCCAGTAGCAAAATTCATGCAAATGCTGTAAAAATAATATCTCATGGACAATGCATAGGGTTAAATATATGTGGCTTAACTTCATTATTTCCACTGTGTGTGATACACATGTGTATGTATGTGTGTGTGTGTGTGTGCATGTGTGTATATATATATATATATATATATATATATATACACATTATGTGTGTGTGTGTATATATATATGTGTATGTATATATATATATATATATATATATATATATATATATATATATATATATATATATACATACATATATTTATACATATATTTATATATATATATATATATATACATATATTTATATATATATATATATATATATATATATATATATATATATATATATATACTAGAAGGTGGCCCGATTCTACGCATCGGGTATTCTAAAATTTACGTATTGTGTAGTTCATGTATGATTTTTGTTATAAATATATATATATATATATATATATATATATATATATATATATAGATGTTGTTGTGTGTAGTTACAAAGTGTTTGTGTAGGGCGCTGTACATGTTCTGGGTGTTGTCTGGGTGTGGCGGGGGATGAGAGCGGTGTTGTATGTGTGTTGCGTTGTTTGTGGAGCGCTGTGTGTCTGTCGCGTTGTGTGTGTGTGTGTTGCGCGGTTTGTGTGGGTGTGGTATGTTTTGGGGGAGGTATGTTTTGTGCAATGTGTGTGTTGTGCGGTATGTGCGTATATTTATGTATGCCGCTGTGTTTGTGTGTTGGGTGTTGTGTGTGTGTGTGGCGTTGTCTGTGTGTGTGTGGGTGTCTGTGTAGGGCGGTGTTTGTGGTTCCCAGTGTGTGTGTGGTGTGTGTGTGTGTGTTGGGGGGAGGTGTGCACATCCCATCGTGCTCCATCCCCCATGCTGCGCACCCCCCATCGTGCCCCATCCCCCATGCTGCGCACCCCCCATCGTGCTCCATCCCCCCATGCTGCCCACCCCCCATCGTGCTCCATTCCCTATGCTGCGCATTCCCCATCGTGCTCCATCCCCGATGCTGCGCACCCCCCATCGTGCTCCATCCCCCATGCTGCGCACTCCCCATCGTGCTCCATCCTCCATACTGCGCACTCCCCATCGTGCTCCATCCCCCATGCTGCGCACCCCCCATCGTGCTCCATCTCCCATGCTGCGCACCCCCCATCGTGCTCCATCCCCCATGCTGCGCACCCCCCATCGTGCTCCATCCCCCATGCTGCACACTCCCCATCGTGCTCCATCCCCCATGCTGCGCACTCCCCATCGTGCTACATCCCCCATGCTGCGCACCCCCCATCGTGCTCCATCCCCCATGCTGCGCACCCCCATCGTGCTCCATCCCCCATGCTGTGCACTCCACATTGTGCTCCATCCTCCATGCTGCGCACTCCCTATCATGCTCTATTCCCCATGTTGCGCACCCCCCATCGTGCTCCATCCCCCATGCTGCACACTCCCCATCGTGCTCCATCCCCCATGCTCCGCACTCCCCATCGTGCTACATCCCCCATGCTGCGCACCCCCCATCCTACTACATCCCCCATGCTGCGCACCAAATCGTGCTCCATCCCCCATGCTATAATAGTTCTCCTATTATACTCAGAGAGGAGAATAATAGGAGGACTATAATAGGAGGAGTAGTCCTGGGGGGAGAGGAGTATAATGCCGGCTCCCTGCACATGTGTACCGGGAGCCGGTGTACGCTGGTAACTATGATACACATCGGGTAACTAAGGGACCTTAGTTACCCGATGTATATAATGGTTACCAGCGTTCACCGGCTCCGTCACGATCCCAGCAGCGCAAGGTTATGTCTGGCGATGCGTGCGGAGGGCCGGAGCGAGCGGCAAATCCATGCGGAGGGCGGGGCCAGGCCGAGGCGAGCGACCAATCCGTGGGGGGGCGGAGGCGAGGCGAGCGGCCAATCCGTGCGGGGGGGCGGGGCCATGGCGAGCCCAGCGGCCAATCAGCTTTGTGTCACCGTAAGGACACAATTTTGGAGCAAGACAGACAGACAGAATAAGGCAATTATATTTATACATATATTTATATATATATTTATATATATAAATAAATATATATATATATATATATATATATATATATATATATATATATATATATATATATATATATATATATATATATATATATATATATATATATATATACCCATTGTAAGGGTTATTTGCATGGGTATATATAAAAGGGTTATTTATTATATATTTGCATGTACCCTTACAATAGACCCCCTTACAGAGAGCTTTTGAATACCATATTAAAAAATAGACCAATTTACTGTATATCAGTATGTATTTATATCAGTGAGTCAGAACTGAGTTTCACCGGTGTTTGGTCTTGGTTTTTACTTTGTGATATACTCATATGCCATCCTTTCCCCCTCACTCCTCAGAAAATGCTTACAATGTTAACAATATAGACAAAGATATATATATTTTACCTGTAACAATATAGATAACACGTGTATTGCAAGCGGACTATAATTGATTTTGAACATGTTAGGCTATAGGTAGAACTCCATGGACTTAAAGGGTTATTCCCATCTCCAAGATCCTATCCCAATATGTAGTAGGTGTGATGATGATAATCTTAGCAAATGCCTCCAATTAGAAATGTAATATAGTTCTCCTGATTAGCTATGTCTCTTGCCTCATGTGCAGGGCATTGCATTAGGTTTCCATGGTTATGACCACTCAAATAGAGACAGTTAGTTGCTCGTGGTCATAACCATGGAAACCTAAGCTGCAATGCCCTGCACATGAGGTAGAGACATGGCTATATCAGGAAAACTATTCTACATTTCTAATTGGAGGCATTTGCTGCTATTATTATTATTATTATTATTATTATACCAACTACATATTGGGACAGAATCTTGGAGATGTGAATACTGTCGCGGGCGGGGAGGAGGGTGTCAGCACACCGCGCTCACCCCTTCTGCTCGGGTCCGGCTGCTCAGTGGTGGCTCGAGCCGTAGGCCGGATCCCGGGGGTTTTCCTCGAGCGGCACTCCTCGCCCGTGAGTGAAAGGGGGGTTGTTTGGGATGTTGGGATAATGTCCGTGACGCCACCCACGGTTGTGGTGATGTGTAGCACCACCGCTGCTCAATGCGGGGATCCCGGGGATGGTGATGGGGAGCAGCCAGGTGTTGTGTTGCCCCTCCGTGGGTAGGGGTTGGTGATCCCGGGGCCCGGTGATGGCTTGTGAGGTGCAGGGCTTGGTGGGCGCAGGGACGCGGGGACAGCGCTGTGCCTTGCGGCACTATGGTACTCACTCAGCCTGAGACTTGGACACAGTTTGTACGGTAAACCAACGGCTGGTAGGACGGTCCCACAGACGGCTGCTTTGCTTTCCCGGTAGGTGACGGTGATGTCCCTCTTCCTTGCACCTGTATGTACGGATGGTTGCGATGGGTCCCCACCGGTAACCCGCTCCCCGGCTTCAAGCTGGGCCGGAGGAGCACTACACTTTGCCCGCAGGCGCTGACCCTCAGAGACTGGTGCCCTGGCGGTGGCGGTGCCTCTGTTGTACAGGTTGGACTGTTGCCTTCTATCGGGACTTGGTTGTTGGGGGAATCTACGTCCCCTTCACTGACGGATTCGGCAAATTGGGCGACTCCTAGCCTTGCCGGGGTCCGAGAGGCCCCCGCCCTGGTGCTGACTGTCTTTCGGAACACTGCTCCAGACCACCGGGCACACAGCCAACGGGGTCCTTCCAGGAACTTCCAAATGGTCCCCCTCCGGACAGTCACCGCCGTTGCTGACCTTGCTGTTCTGGCCCTACACAAAGCTGGACCTTCAGGCTTGGACACTCTCTGCTCTGTCACCACTTCTTGCTTTCCTCCTTTACTACTCTTCTTTCCTCCACTTTCACTTCTCTTATCTGCTCCTCACTCAACTCCGTTGTTTACTCTTGCCCTCCCCGGGCTTAACTGCCTGACACTTCCTGCCTCCAGAGCTGTGAGCTCCTTGGTGGGCGGAGCCAACCGCCTGGCCCACCCCCTGGTGTGCATCATCAGACTCCTGGAGGAAGGCAACAAGGATTTTTGGTTCAGCTTAGGTGTGCCTACCTGGGATGTGGGGTGTGGTGGTGTGTGACCTGTGACCCCTGGCTTGCCCAGGGCGACACATTCCCCCTTAGCAAAATGCAGACCGTCCGCGGGCTGCCGTCCTACACCGATTTTATTTTTCTGTAAAAAGGGGATAACAGGGTTAAACATAACATTTTCAACAACTTCTTCCCAAGACGGGAGGCACATTTTACTTTTAACGTTTCAACGGTGTATGGTCACGGTTTCCGCTCTCTCCCACCCAAGTAACCTGGCCCTGATGCTGCCCCTAAAGCCCAGGCAGCACCCCTTGACCCACAGTCCAGCACACGGTACCCGAGCGGGATCTGTCCTTCCCTCCAGAGGGTAGCCACCGGTTCCTTTGGTGGCTGGGCCCTGGCCTGCTCTGCTCAGGGCCCTCCCTCCAACCTGCCTCTCTGGAGGCGGCCTGCAGAAACGGTAACGGTACCCAACATATTTACAAGCCAATAACGTTTGTGGTTGCCCTGCAAAGTTCACGGGCTTGTCCATGGATAGTTCCCATGCATTTTTAAACGGTCCCCATGGGGACAACGGTGCCGGCTCCTGCCGGTTGCAAATCACACAAGCAAACAATCAGGTGAAAACTCGGATCATCATCTTTCTTATTATTGCAGAACTTTCAAACAACAAACAAGCAGGTGGTCCCAACGGGGACGGTGCTACGGGCATTCATTGCCCTACTCCGGTTCCTCTACTAAGGCGGACCCATCCTCTGCCACCAGCACATCAAACATGCACTGACATGCCTGCTGTGACAGGGGTACCCGGTACCCATTTCCACCGCTACGCGGGGTATGATAAACCACAGGGTCCCCCACATAGCAGGAACGCTCAATTGCTCCTTCAGCCGCTACAGCGGGCCCGAAGCTGGGGCAGGAGTCGTCATTTCTTGTTCCTGCGTCAGGCGGGTTGCCGCCAGCTGCCGCAGCCTCCTGGTCTCCAGCCTCCAACACTTCATCCCCTTCTGCGGTAGCACGGAGCAGCAGAGTAGGCGAGCTTATATTGAGGCGCCCCATAAGTAACGGCAAGGGCGATGCATAGGCCGAGACTAGGCCGGGCCCCTCAGCCGCAGCGGCCGGTCCAGGTAGGACATAGGGACGTGGGTCACCAGTCGGTTCTGCTACATCTATTCCCCTTTCGCACATCGGGGCAGTTGTAATCAGCTCCTCCACCTCGTTGGTCCACTGCTCCAGCATCCGGAAGATCTGATCCTGCTGACGTTGGTGGAATTGTATCACCCGGGCCTTCATCCAGGCCACGGTTCCGGGCTCAGGGTCTGGCACAGTCTCTACTGGGACTTCAGGCACCACGCTGTTAAGGGGCCGTGGTTCTAGCGGTTCCCCTTGGTGCACTTCAGGGCCGTCTTGAATGTCTGCAGCCGGCTGGTACGCCGAAGCGGCTGGGCAGGGTATCGCTACCGATGGGACAGGTAGCGGGCCTAATGGCGGGGCGGCAGCAGCTATTACGGATAGCGGGGAGAGAGGCAGGGTGAGCGGAAGCCGGCCGGGCCCCTCAGCCGCAGCGGCCGATCCTTCAGGAATACAGGGGCGTGGGTCGCTTACCCGCTTTTCCAAATCCTCTTCTGCCTCGCGTCTCCACATAGCAGCCACTATGTCCGCCATGTCCGTCTCCCACTCCTCCAGGAGGAGTCGCATATGGGCCTGCAGACGGTTGCTCAGCGGGACGGTCCGGTCCCTCAACCACGTCGCCGTGCCGGGCGCGGGGGCTTCCTCGTTGCGGGTTGGATCTTGCATCTTGGTAACGAGGTTTTTCCAGGAACCCAATATCGCTGCAGAGTCCTGGCGTCCCTGCTTGTATAGCCGCAGCTACATGCGGCCAGCCGCCATCGCGTCCCCCTTAGCTCTTTCCGGCCCCTCCTCTCTCGGGGCGGGGTTTTGGCCTTCGCGCCTCTACTGCTCGAGAAGACGCTCGAGCGGGAACTTTTCGCGCCAAAGATGGCGGCTTCCGAAATTTTTCTGCCGGATACCTCCGGCGGTAACAAGGCGCACCTCTACCAGACGGCAGAGCGGTAAGATCCTGTTCGTGACGCCAAGTTGTCGCGGGCGGGGAGGAGGGTGTCAGCACACCGCGCTCACCCCTTCTGCTCGGGTCCGGCTGCTCAGTGGTGGCTCGAGCCGTAGGCCGGATCCCGGGGGTTTTCCTCGAGCGGCACTCCTCGCCCGTGAGTGAAAGGGGGGTTGTTTGGGATGTTGGGATAATGTCCGTGACGCCACCCACGGTTGTGGTGATGTGTAGCACCACCGCTGCTCAATGCGGGGATCCCGGGGATGGTGATGGGGAGCAGCCAGGTGTTGTGTTGCCCCTCCGTGGGTAGGGGTTGGTGATCCCGGGGCCCGGTGATGGCTTGTGAGGTGCAGGGCTTGGTGGGCGCAGGGACGCGGGGACAGCGCTGTGCCTTGCGGCACTATGGTACTCACTCAGCCTGAGACTTGGACACAGTTTGTACGGTAAACCAACGGCTGGCGGTGGCGGTGCCTCTGTTGTACAGGTTGGACTGTTGCCTTCTATCGGGACTTGGTTGTTGGGGGAATCTACATCCCCTTCACTGACAGATTCGGCAAATTGGGCGACTCCTAGCCTTGCCGGGGTCCGAGAGGCCCCCGCCCTGGTGCTGACTGTCTTTCGGAACACTGCTCCAGACCACCGGGCACACAGCCAACGGGGTCCTTCCAGGAACTTCCAAACGGTCCCCCTCCGGACAGTCACCGCCGTTGCTGACCTTGCTGTTCTGGCCCTACACAAAGCTGGACCTTCAGGCTTGCACACTCTCTGCTCTGTCACCACTTCTTGCTTTCCTCCTTTACTACTCTTCTTTCCTCCACTTTCACTTCTCTTATCTGCTCCTCACTCAACTCCGTTGTTTACTCTTGCCCTCCCCGGGCTTAACTGCCTGACACTTCCTGCCTCCAGAGCTGTGAGCTCCTTGGTGGGCGGAGCCAACCGCCTGGCCCACCCCCTGGTGTGCATCATCAGACTCCTGGAGGAAGGCAACAAGGATTTTTGGTTCAGCTTAGGTGTGCCTACCTGGGATGTGGGGTGTGGTGGTGTGTGACCTGTGACCCCTGGCTTGCCCAGGGCGACACAAATACCCCTTTACGTCTACCTTCAACCTTAACACTATGAAACAAATTTTCCGTGCCTCGAATCAAAAGTGGATATATCTGTTTTATTTTTTTTGCAGAGACATGGTCCACAAAAAACCCCCCAATAAAACTTAGACCTGTGCATACCCCATAGACTATACTGGGCACGTCTTCTATTCAAAAAAAAAAAAACATGGCCAGAACGCTGTGACTGCGAACTTCTGAATCCTGACAGCATGCGGTGTGCATTAGACTGCAGTCCCAATAGGCTGACTGCAGACTTTCATCAGAAGACCGAAAGACCCCATTTTAGATGGAACCTGTCAGGCAGTTCATACTGCCCAAAGTGCAGGCAGCATGAATTGTAAACTGGCTGCACAGGTATAAGTCTTTCTAACATGCTGCAGCCTTTCAGAGAACATATACAGTACTTTGAAGATCCAACCGGGGACCAGATCACTCTAGACCAATGCTGCTCCTGGCCGGCTCTTCCCAGCGCTGCTGTAGGTGGTAGATAAGTCTCCCCTTGTCACCTACAGCAGCGCTGGGAAGAGCCGGCTAGGAGCAGCATTGGTCTAGTCTGTTCTCCAGCTATGGTCCTGGCACCGTAGCCCAATCTTCATAGTTCATTTTCTCCGAAACGCTGGCGTGACCACGTACTAGGCACCATGTACTGACCCTTAAGGGTACTTTACACGCTGCGATATCGATATCGCTAGCGTGCGTACCCGCCCCTGTCGGTTGTGCGACACGGGCAGATCGCTGCCCGTGGCGCACAACATCGCTTACAGCCATCACACGTACTTATCTTCCCTGCGATGTCGCTCTGGCCGGCGATCTGCCTCCTTTCTAAGCGGGCAGTTCGTGCGGCATCACAGCGACGTCACACGGCAGCCGTCCAATAGAAGCGGAGGGGCGGAGATGAGCGAGACGTTACATCCCACCCACCTCCTTCCTTCCGCATTGCCGGTGGACGCAGGTAAGGAGATGTTGGTCGTTCCTGCGGTGTCACACACAGCGATGTGTGCTGCCGCAGGAGCGACGAACAACATCGTACCCGCAGCAGCAACGATATTAAGGAAAAGATCAACGTGTCAATGATCATCGATTTTGCGACCGTTGATCGGCGCTCCTTGGTGTCACACGCTGCGATGTCGCTAACGACGCCGGATGTGTGTCACTAACGACGTGACCCCGACGATATATCGTTAGCAATGTCGCAGCGTGTAAAGTACCCTTTACACTCAGGCTTCCCATGATTTCTTGGTTGATCTAAGGGATTCTCAGCAGGAAAAGGCTACTATTTTCTGCTCTTGGAGATGTTCTAGTCTGAAAAGTTACTTTATCCAGTGGTCATATATGTAAATAAATCCAGTTTCCATTTCCTTGGATTGAAGAGCTCTACTGATCCATTTCCAACAAAAATCTTAACGTTAAGACCTTGTAAAAGACATTGAAAGCAAATACAAAGTCTGTTTTGCATTTCATGTGCTTGATAAGTATAATACCTTTCCTCCTTCATGTTTACAGATGAGAATCCAGAAAATAATTGTGACCTGGAGATTTACAGTAATATAAATGGCTCCCGGCAGCATCATTTTGATGAGCATGCCAATAAGGATTAGATCAGGATTGCCTGTCCTTTCGTTTATTGATGCCAGAAACGGCAAAAACGTATTTCTTATTAATAACATTTCTCATAAAAGCAAATAATTATTCCCAGAGATATTCTGTTTTTCTGAATCTGTCATAAAGTATTATTACAATTCATAGAGATAATAAAGTAACGCAGTAAAGATATGGCATTTTTTTTCCCCCCAAAACATGACCAGTAAATATAGATGAGCCCTGGAGATGTCCAGTCGGGTCCCCCAGCCAATGCTTCTACTGTTTCATCCTGTATAAGGTGATAATTCAGCTTTCCTGTACTCCAGAATGGCATTTATATCGACTTATGAATATAGTGATGGCTGAACCTGAACTGTAACGTTCCTAGTGTCCGTGCATGGACTCCAAACACTGACTTCTTAGGGTAGTCCGGGTTATTGTTCAAGTTCGGCCGCCCAGATAAAAAAAAAAAAAAAAAGTTAAAGGGAACCTGTAAGCAGAAATTTCGCAATTAAACTAAAAGACTCCCCTTCTGCAGCTCCGGGGCTGCATTCTAGAAAGGTTCATCTTGCTACTGACCCCCCTTTCACACCTAAATAACAACTTAATAAAATCTTACCTTTTGGTATGCTAATGAGGTTTTATGGCCACGAGGGCGGGCTGTTTTTCGTCCGCTATTCGCCCTCCTGCCGCTGTTCGCCGTCTACCATTGCTCATTTATATACATGAGGCCGTCGCCCTCATGTAACGCAGTTCTCCCGCAGTCTCGCGCATGCCCAGTGGCACTATCGCGGGACTGAGCACTGTGTAAAGCGTTATCGCTGGTGATGTTATTGCGCAGGCGCGAGATTATGGGCGGCGCTGTGAATTTCATCAGCAGCGTCATCCAAGTACCCACCCATAATCTTGTGCCCGTAGATGATATGGCCAGCGCTTGAGCATAACGGTGCTGTCAGAGGGAGAACCACGGGCAAGAGATTATGGGCGGGTACTTGGATGACACTGCTTATGACATTCACAGCGCCGCCCATAATCTCGCGCCTGCACAATAACCTCACCAGCGATCATGCTTTGCACAGTGCTCAGTCCCGCGATAGTGCCACTGGGCATGCGCGAAACTGCGGGAGAACTGCATTACATAAGGCCGGCGTCCTCATGTAGATAAATGAGTAATGGGGGATGGCGAACAGCGGCAGGAGGGTGAATAACGGACGAAAAACAGCCCGCCCTCGTGGCCATAAAACCACATTACCATACCAAAAGGTAAGATTTTATAAAGTGTTTGTTTAGGTCTGAAAGGGGGGCCAGTAGCAGGATGAACCTTTATAGAATGCAGCCCAGGAGCTGCAGAAGGGGAGTCTTTTAGTTTAATTGCGAAATTTCTGCTGACAGGTTCCCTTTAAAAGGAAGCAAAATGGAGATTAAAGCAAGAGAATTATACTTGGCGAGTCTCTCGCGCGGCTGTCACACTGCTTCCAGGTCCTCTTATTAGCTCTCCTGTATATTTGCTGCTTCCCTCGCCCACCCTCTATGACAGCCTCTGTGATTGGCTGCAGTCAGACTGCCGGTCTGTCGGCATCTGTGATTGGTTGTGGAGTGTAAAAATAAATAATTGGGAAAACAATGACTTAGATTCCCCTGTATATTGATACCCAGCACAGATAAAGCCTATGGCTACAGGCTGCAGCCCCTGCTGTGTGCGTTATCTTGGCTGTGCATCACAATACGATGGACCCTGTGCCACTTTTTTTAATTATTTAAATAAAAGAAATAAAAAAAACAGAGTGTGGTCTCCACCAATTCTGATACCCAGCCAAGATAAAGCGGAGAGCCCGGGGCTGGTATTCGTAGGCTATGTACTATACTGGGCAGAAACACTGTGGGATATGTAATATATGGGTACGGTTCCACTTGTGTATGACTCGTGCGAGTCTTGCATCGGTATCACCCGGCATGGCTGCACACTCTCCTGACAGGAGCGGGTCAGCTGCAAGTATTTCCATGCAGCTGAGGCCCTCGTGTCCAGAATGCGCCAGGCCGTGCCGAGTGATACTAGTGCAAGACCCTCACGAGTTATACACAAGTGGAACTCTGGCCTTAGGCTCGTGCAACACAGCAACTTTGGGCATGACACAGCCAAAGATGCTCATGCAGGGGCATGCATCCAAAGATGGCTGTATGCCCCCGCTAAATTGCAGTGCTGGAGCTTTTTCACATCTGTGCAGTACGGTCTGGTGTCCGATCGCAATGTATGCACTGGCTGCGTCTCTCCCGACCCGAACTCAACATCTTCATAGAAATACATGAAGTTGTCAAGCTTGGATCGGGAAAACCGTGGTCAGTCTGTGCATTGCGATCTGATATCAGACCAAATTGCACAGATGAGTGAAAAAGCACTAATGCAAGCGAATGGTGCACTGCAAGTTACAAAAGCGCAACAGGTTCCGACCCTGCTTTTACCTCGTTAAGGCTAGTTTCACACTTGCGTTTTTTCCTTCAGTCGCAATCCGCCATTTTGGAAAACAGTGGAATCCGTTAAGAGATTCCGCTGCTTCCTATAGACTTGTGTGGACGACAGATTGCGTCTGATGGACCTGCGTTGCTTCCGCTGGCCGACGCTGCGTTTCTTCCGCCGGGCGGAAGGAACGCAGCATAAAATGTTTTTTGAGCAGCGGAATCCTTAGGATTTCGCTGCGCATGCTCTCTCTGGCTCCCTGCACATGTAACCAGGGTACACATCGGGTTACTAAGCAAAGCGCTTTAGTTCGTTACCCGATATTTACCCTGGCTACGTGTGCAAGGAGCCAGCGCTAAGCGGTGTACGCTGGTAACCAAGGTAAATATCGGGTAACCAAGCAAAGTGCTTTGCTTAGTTACTCGATATTTACCCTGGCTACGTGTGCAGGGAGCCCGACACTTCCCTGCTCCACTCTGCCCCCTCCCGCACTCCACTCTGCATGTGTACTCACACACACCTGTCCCCAGCCATGCAGTCCCCGGCACTGACATCCTCAGCGCCATGGCCCCCTCGACTCCACCCACCCCGCACTCGGCCCCCCCGCACACATTCTCAGCAGCCGAACGATCAGCTGATCACCCAGCGACCGGCTACTGTGAGCGTTCAGCTAATCGCCCGGCGGCTTTTGAGAGCGATCAGCTGAGCGCCCTGCAGCCGGCTTTTGAGAGCGATTAGCTGATCGCCTGGCGGGCGGCTTTTGAGAGGGATTAGCTGATCGCCTGGCGGCCGGCTTTTGAGAGCGATCAGCTGATCGCCTGGCAGCCGGGTGATCAGCTGATCGTTCACAATAGTCTGCCGCCGGTAAAACTGTAAAGAAAAAAAAAAAAAGCAGATTCCGTTGTTTTGTACGATCCGTTGCGCCACTATATGCAACGCATCAGTTGCATCCATCACACATCGCAATGCAACGGATGCCGTTCAACGCAAGTGTGAATCTAGCCTAACCTGCATTAAAATTCAATGTAGCAATGGCATATATCGATTTTTAGCCAATTGACCTTTGTCTCTGCTAAAGTCGCCAGGTAGCGCCAGCTTTAAAAGGAACCTGTCAGCACGTTTTTAGACCCTAAAGTAACATCATCACAGTAAAGTACCTGCAAGGATGATTACTTCCATACCTTTATATTACAAGTCCGTATTGCAGTTGTCTTGCAACTAATATGCAAATTATCTTGCAGGTGTAGGAGCTTGGTCTGCACTTACAGCTCTTTCTCTTCTCGGAACCAGCTTCTAATTGTTGATTGACAAGTCATTGTACTCTGAGACCTGCTACCTAGCCTTCATCTCGTGCAGGCACCATCATTCCGAGGGCTAAACATGCGTAGTAACGTCCTGATGATGCTGCGAGAGGCAGAGTTTCCATCTACACATGCGCCGCTTCTGTGTATGACGACACCTGTACAATATGTTGGCAGGGGAGCAGGGTATAGAAATGGATATTTCACACAGACATTGTCCTCCCTGGGGGTGGCACATGCTCAGATGGATATTCCAGCTCTTACAATGTCAATGATGGCGCCTGTGTCAGATGTCTGCTGTGGGGAGCAGGTCACTCACTCTCAATCACTGGCAGGAGGCCGGTGCCAGATGGAGAAAGAGACGGAGAAAGAGACTGGAGAGCTGCAAGTGTAGAAGAAGCCCCTACACTTGGGAGCTAATTTGCTTTACTCATTCATCAATGGTTTACAAGACAACAGAGACATGGATTTGTAATATAAAAGTATAGACGTACTCTTCATTACAGGTACTTTATTGTAATGTTACTTTGGGGTCTAAAATCCTACTGACCAAGCCCTTTGTAATCATATTGGTCCTCACAAGTCATGAAATCTTGCTCCAACTCATGGAATAACGTTTGGAATGAAGGTCCCCTGGTAGAGCTGTGGTGGATGTATGATGCACCTTTGCAAGTGGAGAGATGACGATACATGATTGGGGTATATCCCTGAAGATGTATCGGAGATATGCAAGCTGCAAATTTAGCAGACATGACTGTGTCTACCTACTGTATATATGTCGCGGGCGGGGAGGGGACGCTGCGCTCACCACGCTCGGGTCCGGCGCTGCTGCTGCTCGGTGGCTCGAGCGGTGGGCTGGATCCGGGGACTCGAGCGGCGCTCCTCGCCCGTGAGTGAAAGGGAAATAGTTTTTGGGGTTTGGGAAGTCAGTCCGTGATGCCACCCACGGTTGTGGTGAGGTTGGGACACCACCGCTGCTCTGGACGGGGATCCCGGGAGCGATGACAGGGAGCAGCAGAGATGTTTCTCTCCCCTCCGTGGGTAGGGGGTTTTGGTGGTCCCGGGGCCCGGAGTTGTTGACTGTAAGGTGGATTGCGGGGCTTGACCAGGTGCAGGGTCATGGGGGCAGCGCTGTGCACGGCGGCAGGGTGGTACTTACTCAGCCAGTAACGTACACGGAGTCTCTGGTAAAACAAACGGCTGGATGGACGAGTCCCACAGACTGCTGCGGTGTTTTTCCCCTGACCCCAGGTTGGTAGTGTAAGTCCTTTCCTGCACATTCTTGTACGCTCCTCCTGTGCTCCGGTTTCCAGCTGGCTCCCCGGTTCGGTACCGGTGGGCCACCGCTCAACCCCGGCTACCCACGGTTCCACCAAGACTGTCTTCCCGGCTCCCGCAGACGGCCACTACCGTCTGCCTGACTGGCTACACAAGGGCCCTAGGGTCCAACCTAGGCCCCTGTCTGCTTCTGCCACTCTGCACACCTCCTCTCCCTTCCTCTGCCTGGACTTGTCTGCCCTAGTTTCTAGTTTCCTGCCTCAGGCCAGCTAGACTCTCTTCGGTGGGTGTGCCCATCTGCTTGACTCTGCCCACCTGGTGTGTCTGTCTGAACCTGAGGGGAGAAATCAGGTCTCACTGGGGATGTCTGCTGTGAACTGCTGGGGGTGGGGGGGTGTGTGTGTGTTGTTACCTGTGGCCCCTGGCTAGTCCAGGGCGCTATATATATATATATATATATATATATATATATAATATCTTTTTTTCTAAAACTGAGAATGACTGCAGAGCGATGTAGCCACCTCTCCACCATCAACGGTGAGCGATCTTCTGTGCACAGGCTGCATCTGAGCAGATATTTATGGTGTGTCCTATCAAGATGCCAGAAAATGTCTGTGATGAGAAACTGCCTTTTAAAGCAAAGTGCGCGAAGATGAAAAGAATAAGGAGAAATGTCACATGTGCCAGTCATTTGTGCATTTTTGCTGTAATATCCCAAATCTTTGCATGATTATGGAAGCGAGCACACAGGTTGCAAAATTTTGCATCTTCTGATGGGCATATTTTTTCCTGAATGTGGACCTTATGTGCCTCATAGTGCTTCCAGATGTAAATAAAAATGCTTTGCACTAGAAGGTATGTGAGTGGAATCACTGGCTATAGACTAAGTAATCCCAGCAGCATTCCCTGGTCAGTAAATAACCATCTGATGTGTCCTGTACTCCAGCAGAACTAGACACTAATATACTGGGGAATGTCACAAATCACTGTTCTTTAATGTTCTCGTACTATTGAGGTGATAGCACTGGGACGGCTCTGGTAGCATAGCAGGGCAACTGTGCCAATTTAAAGGGGTTGTCTACTACTTTAACATTGATGGCCTATCCTTAAGGGTGCTTTAGACGCTGCGACATCGCTAACGATATATCGTCGGGGTCACGGTGTTTGTGACGCACATCCGGCGTCGTTAGTGATATCGCAGCATGTAACACCTCTGAGCGACCTAAAACGATTGCAAAAGAGGAAAAAAAATCGTTGGTATTGGAGAGGTCGCTCCAACACCAAAAATCGTCGACAGGTGAGTAGCGAGATTATTTGTCGTTCCTGCGGCAGCACACATCGATATATGTGACACCGCAGGAACGAGGAAACTCACCGTACCTGCGTCCCGCCGGCAATGAAGAAGGAAGGAGGTGGGCGGGATGTTTGGCCCGCTCATCTCCGCCCCTCCGCTTCTATTGGGCGGCCGCTTAGTGACGTCGCTATGACGCTGCACAAACCGCCCCCTTAGAAAGGAGGCGGTTTGCCGGTCACAGCGATGTCGCTAGGCAGGTAAGTCAGTGTGACGGGTGTAAACGATGTTGTGCGCCACGGGCAGCAATTTGCCCGTACACAACCGACAGGGGCAGGTACGCACGCTAGCGATCTCACTAGCGAGATCGCAGGGTGTAAAGCCGCCTTAAGTATAGGCCATCATTGTCTGATCCCCGACATTGCCTGAACCCCCGACACCCAGCACCCCACTGATCAGCTGTTCTTGGTCCTGGAGGTGGCAGCAAATGGCCGGAAATGCTTAGTTCTGGCGCTGCTCAGTCTTCTGATAGCGGCACGGTACTGCACTTTATTCTAGCACCAAATGACTCCCCAGAGGCTGGAATAAAAAACTGAAAAGCTTGTAGAGACTCAGAAGTTTGCAGAAAGCAGTGGATCGACTGTGTAACAAGAACTGTTAGGAGCTAGACACGTCAATTTTGGCCTACGTCAGAATTATTTACGTTGGAATATTCATTGATCACATTATCAATCAAACTGTGATTTGCCTACTATGGACACATCATACAAAGAGAACAATCACTGGAGAAGCCATGATGGTCAGAACAATAGAAGGAACAAGGTGAAGAGAATGAACAGGAATCCAATGGCTTGACACTATCAAGAAAATGGCAGAGAAGACCCTGGTGGTTCTATCTAGGCTACACAAGATTGATCTTCCTACAGAGCGTTTATCCATGAAGTTGCCATGGTTTGAGATCAAACCGAAGGCCTTTAAGTAATAAATGTTAGTATTCCCTGACATCAATCAAGAAATAACGTCTGGAACACCATTCTGAGTCTGAACTGGGTGCAAAAACCTAAAAAAATCTACACTATATGGAGAGAAGGTATGCACACCAGTGACTATGTAAGGGGAATACATGTAAAGCAGAGACTGCTGTGTGAATACTGGCATGAAAAATCCAATAGCTATATAGTGTGATTTTTTTTAGGTTTTTGCACCCAGTTCAGACTCAGAATGGAGTTCCAGACGTTATTTCTTGATTGATTTGTAGTCTTTCGTTTGGGAACCCTCCCCACCCCACCTATTGCCAATCCATATCATACGCATACATTTTGGCAGGCGTTGTATACCGTGAGGAGGCTGTGCTCTATAACCCCAGGTGAATATATCACTATTTAGTGATTGGAGTGTGCCGATTCTGACACCTCTTTAAGATCATTTACTATTTTGACTTTTTCTTTACTAGTCTTTATTCTTTGAGCCGTGTGTCTCTCCCTTTACATTCCACCTGCCTCTTTGAGGCTGTCGGTTTAGTGCTAGAGGTATTCAGGAACGATACATAATTTACTTACCTATTCATATTGCCTGACATCAGCTGTATTTTTTGCCGACTATATTTTTTGCTGACTACATTTTATTCATGTGGCACTATTTCTAGCTACATTTCCTTAGTGCCTGTAAACTTTTGGTAGTAATAATTAATTATTATTATTATTTATTATTGTCCTTGAATTCCCTCACACTACCCCTATTGCCATACTACTGCATTCCGATTGCTATTATCTCTATATACTATGCAGGTTTTTTTGACGCCTTTTTCCAGTCAACAGCCGTGTGTGTGTGTGTTTTATGTACAATTTTAATCATGATAATAAAGATTTAACTTATATTTAAGACCCTGTTGTTCGGTTTTCTCTTTTTTGGTTTAACATACGCATATATAGCCTGGGTCTCAGCTTCCCATACACGGTAAGTTTTTTAACTGCATGAGAGGACACACACAAGCTAGGGACCCCAACGTAGAGAAATACTTTGGCGTAGTGTTGGGGCTCTTCTGCATTGATCAATTCAGTAGCTAAATTTCTCTTGATTCATATGTTCATGGCAGTAATGCAGGTTCCATTTTTCACATTTCATTCTTACATATAGCTATTGGATTTTTCATGTCAGTATTCACACAGCAGTTTCTGCTTTTCATATATTCCCCTTACACAGTCACTGGTGCGCATACCTTATCTCCATATACCTTCCCTGACATGTCCAAGCTAACCATGCGCTCAAGGATATGCCTATGGAGTCATTCAGACATCAGGTTTTTTTCCCCTTTCATAAGTCTGAATAATCCTAAAAGAGTGTTATTTTGCGTTTCGGCAGATGCCGCGCTAGTGTAGTTTTCCATTCCTTTTTTGTGCTTTAGCAGAAAGTAAACTCTGCTAAGCTTATTTTATACAGACTACGGCTATGTTTACATGCAACGTTTTTTGCTGTGGATTTTTCTGCACCGAAAACTCGAGTGTTGGCAGGAAAAACACTACATTTTAGATCCATTTTACTTACTTTTTTCTCTCCATTCATTTGAAATGGGAAAAAAACACTGCAAAAAAAAATGCTGAAAGAATAGACAAACATCCAGCAAGTAAAAAAAACGAAAGAGAGAAAAAGCAGCAGCGTGTCAAAGCCATTTTTGAAAGCTTAATTTGATGTTACTGTAAATCGCAGTGTTTTTCCCATGGAATAAAAATTGCTACAAAAACATCACGTATGAACTTAATAATAATATAATAATAATATTTATTCATTTATATAGCGCTATTAATTCCACAGCGCTTTACATCCATTGGCAACACTGTCCCCATTGGGGCTCACAAACTTCCAGCAACACCATAAAAAAATAAGCAAATATGAAGGATAGACTTTTTTTTTTTTACAATCAGAATCAAGAACCAAACCTATCCTACTGTGTGCTTTATATAGTGATAATATATTACAGAGAAGGAACACTGCCAGATACGATGCCAGCCAAAAATTAGATGGGGACCAGACACGCTCTGCTGTATCTTTCCCCCACTCCTTTATAAACGTGGACGGTGTCTCCAGTAAGCGGGCGTAATGTTACTGCAACTCAACTTTAATGACCAGTGCCAGGCAGCTGCTGCCAAGCCAAATAACATTGTGGGATGCAAGTGGCATATATGCACATGTCAAGAACATCTTGCAAGTCACCAGTAATTCCACACTTAAAATTGTACATAGTATTCCAAGAGGAACATGCAGTGTATCACAAAGTGAGTACACAACTCACATTTTTGTAAATATTTTCATGGGACAACACTGAGGATATTGTGACGCCCTGGCCTATCAGGTCGTCGCAGGGTATTGTGCAATCCGCCCTCTGTGTAATATCCATCTCCTCCTTGGTTAGGGGTCCCTAACTTATGGTGTTGCCAAAACCAGCTAATCAAAATCCTAGGAACACTGTACCACACCCACCAGACACACCAGTGGACGGCCTGAGTGGAATAGGGTCGCCCACTTGGGGGTTTGGTTAAGGGGAGGTCAGGAGCAGGAGAGTGTAGTGTTGGAAGTGAAGGAGAGAGGAGGTCAGGAGCTGGGCTCCTTGGAAGTAACTAGGTGGCAGACGGTGGTCTGTGCCTGGTAGGAGCTGGAACCCCGGTCGCAGGGGGATCATGAGAAGGGGCACGGTATTGTCGTGGAGGACAGCCGGCGACCTTGTACCATCACCGGGCTGGGACCAGGGCACAACTGGGTACGTGGACCCTAGGTCAGGGAGTAGCTTCAGGCAACCTGACAATTCACCCGACGAGAACTGAGTCTTCAAGATCCGCTCTCCACCCGCTCCAAAATCGGGGTACTAGCGCAACGAGGAGGATAGGACTTTCCACTAAAACGGTCCAGGAAATCCCAAGCATGAACCCTGAGAGCAAGCTCCCTCAGTTAGCCATACTGGGGAGCGGGACCCGACTAGTTTCAAGCTACCGGGGCCAACTAAGAAGCAGACTAAGTGCCAGGGAAAAGGTCACAGATCATCAGGCAACACCACCGGGGATGGGACCCAAACTTGCTCCCCTCAGCGGCAGCGGTGTCCAGTTCTTTGGTTTACCAAGTTGTCTGTGTCAGCTTAATGGACTGAGTGAGTACACAATTGACCCTTTCACCCCCAACGCCACTCCCCAACTCCACAACCGAGGCCCGGGGCATCCCACTACCCATGGAGGGTCGCAACACCTGGCTGCCCCTGTCATCACCCCGGGTACTCCCCAACGGCAGCGGTGGTACTCCAACCTTACCACACACCACGGGTGGCGTCACGAACTGTAAATACGCAATCCCCTGTAAATATCGCCCCCTTTGAGTGGCCGCATGACCCCCGGGTCCGGACGCCCCTCGTGCCACCGCGGATCCGGATACGAGCAGCTCGGCTGCTGACGTGGGGGCGGCACAATATGACACTTGGATACAATGTACAGTAGTCAGTGTGCAGCTTGTATAAGTGTAAATTTGGTGCCCGCTAAATATCTCAATGCACAGCCACTAATGTTAAAACTGCTGGCAACAAAAGAGAGTACACCCCTATGTGAAAATGACCGAAGTGTGAAGTATGTTTGGGGTCTTGCTGGAAAACCCATGACCTAGGATGCAAACCCAGCTTTTTGACACTGTGTACTAAATTGTGACCCAAAATCCCAATTACAGGGCAGGCTATGGGTACTAAATTCTGTGACTGAGTGTTGATTCTTCTTTCAGTCTTAAAACCATGAAATCTGTAAAGAGGAACAATGAACAATGAAATCTTCATTTTAGGGAATGTTCCTCCAGCGTTTATGTTGATTTTGAAGCACACCAGCTTTAAAATGAACATCAAAAACTGTTTTAAATACACTTTGAGTACTCTCTAAAGTGGATTTTGAAGTGCATTTGCTTAAAGCACCATTTCAGCAGGTTTTGGTTTTTTTTTATTGTACCGCTAGAACGGTGCTTTAAATGTCGGGCTCTTGACCCCTGTCTTATATTCACATTTCAGTGGCTTCACCTGTTTATTGTTGCCATTTCAGTCGGTCTCCTGTGATTTGTGATCTGCCAGCAGCTCCAATGTTTAATGGGGAACGTCGGAGGTCACAACTCAATACAAGTCTATGAGAGCCTCGTTCTGGGTCTAATAGACTTGCATTGAAAGCTTGTGATGTAACTTGTGACTTCCAACCAATCAGAAGTTATGGGCACAAGATGGTGCCATGGGAGTGGAGCGGTGTTGGTAAACAGTGACCAGGCTGAAGGTGAGTGTGTTGCCCAGGGCTATGGGGTACTCGTTTTCGGCCGTATATAATAATAAATAAATCTTTATTTTTATATAGCGCTAACATATTCCGCAGCGCTTAACATACATCAGGAACACTGTCCCCATTGGGGCTCACAATCTAAATTCCCTATCTGTACGTTTTTGGAGAGTGGGAGGAAACCGGAGCACCAGGAGGAAACCCACGCAAACACTGGGAGAACATACAAACTCATTGCAGATGTTGTCCTTGGTGGGACTTGAACCCAGAACCTCAGCGCTGCAAGACTTCAGTGCTAACCACTGAGCCACCATGCCGCCCCGGATATGTACAGGGATGCTGTGTCACGGGTGTGATATGGCCGTTGCCCGGTTCTGTGACCCTGGGGACGCTTTTAAAAAGAGTTTATATACAGGGGAGATGAAAGAGTTTATATTGTGACGCCACTTGCGGGTTGCGGCTAAGTAGTTGGAGCTGCCGCTACACAGTTTATGTCCACTGGGGCTGGTGGTGATAGCAGCTGGGATGTTGGGCCCTCCGCAAGTAGGGCTGAGCCCCAGGGTGTAGATGATGGGGTGCGGCGTAGGAAGAACGGAGACCACACGATGGTAATGCAGTGCAACTCTGGTTTTTACTCACAGCAGATGGTGACGCTGGACGGCTGGTTCAGACCTCTGGTCCCTGTAGTCCCAATGCCGGTGTGGTACCCTGATGGCTTCCTTCCCCTGCACCTCTCTGTCGTTTTGTGGAGCCCCGTAGCTTGGAGCTTCTGGGAGTCCCCGCATGTCAGTTGTTAGGCTCTCATCCGTACGGCGGGCAGTGTGAACTCTGTAGGGTCGGTGTTCTGTTCCGATCTCTAGCTCAATCGTTACTGCTGGTGCCCCCGGATTCTTGGGTCAGTCAGGTCCGTGAAGGTCCCCTCACTGTGCAGGTATTTGCTATGCAGTTTAAAACGTTCACCTCACCTAGAGCCCTGTGCCCCATCGGTGCCTTGGTTCCAGGGATACCTCGTCGTACCTTCCATGGCAACCACACTCCTGTACCAGTCAGGCCACCACTACACGACCCTGTCTTGAGACACATCCGTCTCCTTACTCACTCACTCCCTACCGTCTCTTCTCCTCCCCCCGGGTTGTTGGCTAGTGGACTGGATCGGCTCCACCCCTAGGTGGCCATCCATTGGGTCCCCAACTAGTCAGTCATCCCTATCTGGGTGAGGGAACTGGGGATTTTATGTATGTTGATTGGTACCGGCATTGAATTTCCAGGTCCCGGGGGGTAGGCCTTGCATCCGTGACAGGATGCATTACCTAGTAGTGCCCTGAAGGGTTCAGGGGCGCTGCATGATTACATGGCAGGGCGCAAGATTTAAAGTGCCGGAAAAAATTAACGCTGGAGTAGTAGTGCTTTAAAAGTGAACAGGAAAATAAACCTGAACACACCCTTAGGCTGATGACCCCATCAAACAACTCCTTATACCCCAGCTTCCTGGAATCTTGTGTGTGTAACCGAAATATTGGGGTCACTTGCAGTCTTGTAACTTTTGAGCTATGTTGACAAGCAGACACAAACATTAATACTATTGCTATCTATGTGTCCACCTTATTTATGAGGGCAATGCAAAAGAATAAAACAACAAAGCAGGTGTTTCTCTGACGCCCTCTGAGGTCAACAGATGTCTAGAATAAAAGAGAAGCCAGAGCGGCTGAGCTGAACGTGTCTGTCACTGAGACATGGCAGGAACACAAAGCCCAGGCATCTTTACACTTACTTTCCTGTGACCTGGGATCATTATTTACCTTGTTAAAAAAAAAAGACCGCAACTTACATGGTCTGTCTCTTTTCATACCATCAAAAAAACAAAGCAAACTGCGTTGTCCAGACCTCAGCAGTGAGGGTATCCGAAGATATTTATTCCAGGAGATATGGTGGTGGGGGAGGACACATCTCATTTGTAGATGTGCTAAAATTCTGTTGCTGGTAGTACTCATAAGATAAATGTTGGCTGAAAATTTATTTTTTGATAATTTGGCATTTGGGGATGACTATGTATAAGCAAGATCATATATGTTTTGTAATTCTGTTACACAAAAATTTTCCTGATTGGTGATCTCATGTACAGACCAAAGGTTTGGACACACCTTCTCATCTCTAGAACAACTGTTAAGAGGAGACTTTGTGCAGCAGGCCTTCATGGTAAAATAGCTGCTAGGAAACCACTGCTAAGGACAGGCAACAAGCAGAAGAGACTTGTTTGGGCTAAAGAACACAAGAAATGGACATTGGACCAGTGCAAATCTGTGCTTTGGTCTGATGAGTCCAAATTTGAGATCTTTGGATCCAACCACCGTGTCTTTGTGGAAAAGGTGAATGGATGGACTCTACATGGCTGGTTCCCACCGTGAAGCATGAAGGAGGAGGTGTGACTGTGTGGGGGTGATTTGCTGGTGACACTGTTGGGGATTTATTCAAAATTGAAGGCATACTGAACCAGCATGCCTACCACAGCATCTTGCAGCGGCGTGCTATTCCATCCGGTTTGCGTTTAGTTGGACCATCATTTATTTCTCAATAGTACAATGACCCCAAACACACCTCCAGGCTGTGTAAGGGCTATTTGACTAAGAAGGAGAGTGATGGGGTGCTACACCAGATGACCTGGCCTCCACAGTCACCAGACCTGAACCCAATCGAGATGGTTTGGGGTGAGCTGAACCGCAGAGTGAAGGCAAAATGGCCAACAAGTACTAAGCATCTCTGGGAACTTCCTCAAGACTGTTGGAAAACCATTTCCGGTGACTACCTCTTGAAGCTCATCAAGAGAATGCCAAGAGTGTGCAAAGCAGTAATCAAAGCAAAAGGTGGCTACTTTGAAGAACCTAGAATATAAGACATATTTTCAGTTGTTTCACACTTTTTTAAGTATTTCATTCCACATGTTTTCATTCATAGTTTTGATGTCTTCAATGTGAATCTACAATTTTTATAGTCATGAAAATATAAAAAAAACTCTTTGAATGAGAAGGTGTGTCCAAACTTTTGGTCTCTACTCTATGCAGCTAGTGATGGGTGGACTTGCCGATAACCGGGACCGGCAGACCTAAGCGGATGAAAAAAAAAAAAATCCGGTTCCAGCCCAGGATTGATCCCGGGTATCTGGCTGGATGCCAGTCCTCTTTTATAAGTCTATGAGGACCAGAATCTGGCTATTTAAAAATGGTGGTAGAAGGGATACGAGCAAGCATGCTGTACTTAACGAGGCTCTGACAAGGCTGGACACTGCTCCCTCTGCCGCTCATTCACTTTCAGGGCCGCGCATTAGCCTGCATGCATATGCACTGCCTTCCCCGCCCATCGGCGTCTGTGATTGGTTGCAGTCAGACGCGCCCCCACCCTGAGTGACCGCTATTTTAAACTTGTCTAAAGGGAAAGACCTGGTGTCCTCCTCTTTTGCATTCTTTCTAGCGTACAACATGAATTTTTTCACTTTTACTTGTACTTTTGTCTTCTGATGAAGGTCTGATGTAGAGCGAAAAATTATTTTTTTGGAGGGATGCACCATTAAAGATTTTTTTCCTCAACCCTCTAAGGAGTGTCAAGTCTTTTCCTCTTGATATGGAGTGGCACCCTTTCCATGCACTCACAGATACGGAATTATGTGTAACCAACGTTTCTTTTTGGAATTTATTCAACAAAGGGGTGTAGCTTGGATGAAATTGTGGTTTAAATTGCAAAATTGCACAACATTTTTAGAATAAAAAAAAATTAATGTAAAGAAAGCCAACTTATAGGTGGTATCGTGCAGGAGCCACAATGATGAATTTTAGACTGTCTAAGACCTCTTTCACACGTCCTTGTCTCCGGCACATGTTTGGTCCGTTTTCTCACTTACCGTAGACACGGGCACACGTAGACCTATTTAAATCAATGGGTCTGCGCTCACGTGCGTATTCTGCCATGGACCGTGTGTACGTGTGGAGCATACGTGTTCCCGTTGTGCTCCACACGTAGACATGTCCATTTTTCTCCGGCATCACGGGTGTCACACGGAACGCAAACGGACCACACAGAGGTGTTCCGTGTGACACGCGCCGGAGAAACACACATGTCTGAGAAAATAATAAAAAACCTTTACTCACCTTCTCCTGCCCTGCTGTCTCTGCCACTGCTGTCACTTGCTTCTGACCCCCGCTCATTATGCTCATTGCATATTCACTTCACTGCGGCCGTAAGCAGCAGCAGCTGGGAGTCGGCAGGACCGAAGATCAGCACCACGGACAGCGACGCCAGGGACAGATGAGTAGAAAGTTCCCGTTCTCCGTGTGTTATCATGGATAACACACGGAGAACACACGTAGCCCATAAACACGGCTCACAGAGGGCAAAACGCACCTTTGACACGTCCGTGAAAAACGTGCACGTTTTTTTCACGGACGTGTGAAAGAGGCCTAATGTAGGTTTGTCTAGAGGACAGAATTAGTAAATCTATTGTCTTCTTCATGCCAAGTTGGTGTGAAAAAGGGAAACCATTTACAGCTCACCAGTCCAAAGGAATGGAGGTGCGGTGCACGGATATCCTGTGCCGGTTACCAGGAGATGTAGCACTGGACAAAGACAGAAAAATCCAAGAGCTGCAAATGGTTGAATTTTGAAACATAGCTGTAATTTTGTCCATTAAAACGAATCCATAAAACGTGTAGACAAAAAAAGCCTCCATCTATGCGTTTCAAGCAAAAGGAAACCTGCTCCTAATAGTTGGTCTCCTTTTGCTCGAAATGCGTAGATGGAGGGTTGTTTTTTTTCTACTCATGTTTTATAAAATAGCTTAAATGTTTCAAAATTCAACCATTTGTAGTTGATGGATTTTTGTGCCTTTTGTCCAGTTCTACATTATTGGGGTGAAAAGGTTTGGCTAGTAAGAAAAGGTAGCAATGGGGAAATTGAAATCAAGATTACGTGTCTCATGTCACAAACAGCGTAACACATGTGCTTTTATCGTACCCTGCATATTCTAGGAGGATAGTTTTAGTGTTTTGTATGGTTGGGGGTCTGGTAAAAAAAAAAAAGTCTCATCATAAACTACCATCCTAATTCAGAATATTGTATGAATGTTGTCATGTTATAGGATACCTCTAAATTTATTGTAGGGGACTGAAATAATATATAAAGCTCATATTATCCTCACATATTCTAAAAATCCACTATCTTACTAAGTATATACAATAGGGGAAGGTGGTCCTTTTGGTTATCTGTATGGGAACACAAGTATTTTAAAGATAAAAGGTGAGTAGTAACTCTCATATTTTGCTGAAAACCATGACCAAATCCCCTTCCTACCCAACAAAGGCTTCTTAATACCTTCTGTGGGAGGCAGGAGAGTTCTTGAGGCGCTAACCTTATTGCTACTTTTCCTTTTTACCCTAAACATTTCCAGTTATAGGCCTTGTGCGCACTAGAAAATGGAATTTCTTAAGAAAATTCCGCAGGCTCTCAAAGATTTCCTCACCTGCAGAAAAAAAACGCACCAAATCCGCATGCGGATTGTTGCGTTTTGGTGCGGATTTGGTGCGGTTTTTATTAGATTAGATTAGTGAATTAGAACACAATTAGATTAGTGAAATCCCGCAGCTACCTGCGGAAAAGAAGTGACATGCAATTGTTTTTGCTGCAGAAATCCAGCAGCAAAACAGGCAGCTGTCAAAATCTGCCTAGTGCGCACAGCAATTTTTTTTCCCATTGGATTTGCTGGTGAATCACTGCAGAAAGGTTCTGAACATTTTCTGCAGCGAAACATGCAGCAAATCCGAGGGAAATCCGTGGGAAAAGCTGGCTAGTCCACACAGGGCCATAAGTGGGATTGGTGAATCTTCACCTCTTCCATTTCCATTACATCATGGTAGCCATAGTAGACCCCAAAAGGCCACTAGTCCGTTTGTATAGCGATATCAACTGAAAGTAAGTCAGTGCATTTAGATTTGGAGCACCATTTCCATTTCCCACCTATTTGTGTGCCTAAGGGTACTTTCACACTTGCGTTTTTTTCCTTCCGTCACAATCCGCCCTTTTGGAAAACAGCGGAATCTGTTAACGGATTCCGCTGATTCCCATAGACTTGTATGGATGACGGATTGTGCCAAAAGTACCTGCGTTGCTTCCGCTGGCCGACGCTGTGTTGCTTCCGCCGGGCGGAAGGAACACAGCATGTAACGTTTTTTGAGGGGCGGAATCCTCTATATTTCACTGCGCATGCTCATCTTTTTTTTTTTTTTTTTTTTTTAATCACAGAAACTTTATTTTGTCTCTCGGTGACCGAACGTTCAGCTGAGCGCCCGGCCGCCGGCATGTGAGAGCGCTCAGCTGAGTGCCCGGCCGCCAACATGTGAGAGCGCTCAGCTGAGCGCCCGGCAGCCGGCTATTGAGAACGCTCAGCTGAGCGCCCGGCAGCCGGATATTGAGAACGCTGATCGTTCACAATAGTCTGCTGCCGTAAAACTGTAAAGAAGAAAAAAAAATAAAGAAAAGCTTTCCGTTGTTTTGTACGATCCGTTGCATCCGTTGTGCCATTATATGCAACACATCCGTTGCATCCGTCACACAACGCAATGCAACGGATGCCGTTCAACGCGAGTGTGAAACTAGCCTAAAACATATATCATTCTTTCAGCAAACAGTAGGATTGGCCAACTGACCTCAGCCACAATACAATATATGTGCACACGTGGTCAAAATTGTTGGTACTCCTCTTGTAATGAAAGAAAAACCCACAATGGTCACATGAATAACTTGAATCTGACAAAAGTAATACCGTAATAAATAAAAAATCTATGGAAATGACCAAATGAAATTCAGACATTACTTTTCAACCATGCTTCCACAGAATTTTAAAAAAAACTAAACAAAAACTCATGAAATAGACCTGGACAGAAATGATGAAAATAATGTGACAAAAGGGACATGTTAAATCAAGGTGTGTCCACTAATTAGCATCACAGGTGTCCACTATCTTGTAGGGACTGTATATAGGGCTACAGACACTCACTGTGCTGTTTGGTGACATGGTATGTACCACACTAAACATGGACCAGAGGGAGTGAAGGAAAGAGTTGTCTCAGGAGATTAGAATGAAAATTATAGACAAGCATGTTAAAGGTATAGGTTATAAGACAATCTCCAAGCTGCTTGATGTTCCTGTGACTACAGTTGCACATATTATTTAGAAATTTAAAATCCATGGGACTGTAGCCAACCCTTTCTGGACGCGGCCGCAGGAGCAAAATTGATGACAAATCAAAGAGACGGATAATACAAATAGTAACAAAAGAGCCCATAAAATCATCTAAAGAGATTAAAGATGAACTTCAAGCTCAAGGGACATCAGTGTCGAATCACACCATCTGTCGTTGTTTGAGCCAAAGTGGACTTCATGGGAGACAACCAGGGAGGACACCATTGGTGAAAAAAAATCATAAAAAAGCCAGACTGGAATTTGCCAAACTATATGATGACAAGCCACAAAGCTTCTGGGACAATGGCCTATGGACAGATGAGACACAAATGGATTTTTTTTGGCAAGGCACATCAGCTCTATGTTCACAGATGGAAAAATGAAGCATATCAAGAAAAGAACACTGTCCCTACTGTGAAACATGGAGGAGGCTCGGTTATGTTCTGTGGCTGCTTTGCTGCATCTGGCACAGGATGTCTCGAATCTGTGCAGGGTACAATGAAATCTCAAGACTATCAAGGGATTCTAGAGCGCAAAGCGCTGCCCAGTGTCAGAAAGCTTGGTCTCAGTAATAGGTCATGTGTCTTGCAACATGATAATGGCCCAAAACACACAGCTAAAAACACCCAAGAATGGCTAAGAGGAAAACATTTGACTATTCTGAAGTGGCCTTGACCTAAATCCTATTGAGCATCTTTGGAAAGAGCTGAAAGATGGTGTCTGGAAAAGGCAACCTTCACACACCAGACAACAGGAGCAGCTTGCTCTTGAGGAGTCGCCAAAATACCTGTCGAGAGGAGCAGAAGTCTCATTGACAGTTACAGGAATCGTTTGATTGCAGTGATTGCCTCAAAAGGTTGTGCAACAAAATAGTAAGTTGAGGAGGAGAAGGAGAAGGAGGAGGAGGAGAAGGGCACCATCATTTCTGTCCAGGCCTATTTCATGAGTTTTATTTTTAAAAAAAATTCTGTGGAAGCTGAAAAGCAGCAATGTCTGACTTTCATTTGTTCATTTTTATAATTTTTTTTATTTACGACTTTTGTCAGATTCAAGTTATTTTTGTGACCATTGAGGTTTTTTCTTTAAACGAGGGGTACCAACACTTTTGACCACGTGTGTATATCAATGACCTATGTATCTAGTCATGGAAGCGTAAACTCTGTGATGCTCCTGACATAGCAAGGTACGTCTGCATCTCCTATCTGTACCCATCACAGGAAGACATGTGTCCAGGCTTGTGTTCATGGGAAGAGGTTAGGCACATTCCTCTTGACTGGAACTATTGTTGGTACGCAGACCTGGACTTCATCCAGAGGGAACATTGTGCTTGGTGTGGCATGTTTATTACCAGGGGGTATTAATGTGTGTATGTTATCTGTGATAAAAGAGGAAGAGTGGTGGGGGGAGATGGTCTACCATATCCTGTCCTAGATGGGGGGAGGGAAAGGTAATGAGCTGTACAGGAGGAGGGGAAACCCATCAGGTACTGGCTGCATATGAGGTTATGAACTTTCTCTAGATTTGGATGGGTGAAGGGGATGCAAGGAAGGATCTCCACTACATATGATGCTGCGCAGCTATTGTGTGGGCCACAGATGGCCATAGATGGAACATTTTTACAAAAAAACAATCACTGGATACAAAACTTTTGGTCAAGGTCCAATTAATGAAATCTTCATTCAATTGCTACTGAATGCTTTGTATATTCTTTGTGCCCAGTAGCCTGAATACCATGTCATGAATCATATTAATAGTCAACAAGCAAAGTTCCTTCATTCGTTTGTATTCAATTTCTTTGTCCATACATGAAATGATTAGCATAGAACTTGGGAGTCAAAAAGTTGTCCTGCATCTTGGCTCCTCCATAGGAAAGCGTTCATTGCAGTGATGTAACCTTTTTCTTAAGCGGGCTTTACACGCTACAATATATCTTACGATGTGTCGGCGGGGTCACGTCGTAAGTGACGCATATCCGGCATTGTAAGTTATATTGTAAAGTGTGACCGCTACGTGCGATTGCGATTGAACGTTAAAACGTTCATCGCACGCACGTCGTTCAATTCCTAAAAATTGAACATGCGGTTGTTCAATGTTCCTGAGGTAGCACACATCGCAGTGTGTGACACCCCGGGAACGATGAACAGATCTTACCTGCGTCCCGCGGCTCCCGCCGGCAATGCGGAAGGAAGATGGTGGGCGGGATGTTTACGTCCCGCTTATTTCCGCTTCTACTGGCCGGCTTCCGCGCGACGTCGATGTGACGCCAAACGTCCCTCCCACTCCAGGAAGTGGACGTTCGCCGCCCACATCGAGGTCGTATGGAGGGCTAAGTACGTGTGATAGCAAATAATCGTTTGTGCAACACGTTCAACAAATTGAACGTGCCGCACATACGATGGGGGCGGTTACGATCGCATACAATATCGTATGCTGAATCGTAACGTGTAAAGCAGGCTTAAGTCTTTGTGTACAATATTTTATCAGATAGCACTCAGACCAAGTTTGTTTTATGGGGCAGTGCTGATCAGCATTTTTTTTCTTTCCAATTTGGCATGAGAAACAAATCCCAGCATGCTTTGATTTGCAACGCAAATCGGATGGTAGACACCCATTCAACCCTGTGGGTGCATAGGAATCATCGGACTGCTCTCTGATAACATCTGAATTAGGGTTTCCAACTTGAATTTTTACTTTTTTCTAGCCTGGATATAAAAAAAATCATGGACAAACAGTATATTTTATATAATTTTTTTTTACGAACTGTCCTGGAATTTCTGGAGAGTTGACAACCCAGATCCAAGTGCAGTCCAATTTCCACAGACCTACAGAATGGAGAAGATGGAGAAATTCTATCGTGTGAGAATCCGATCACACTAAGCTGCTAAGCTGACACTTGGATCAAACTCGGATCAGTCTTTGGTCGGAGTGTCAATGCCATAGTCTATCTGATTCTCTCACCTGAGAGAATAAACGCTTGTGTGACCCCAGCCTAAAGCAAGGTGTCGATGATAACTTTTTTCATGAACCATGAGCGAGCCTAAAACATACAGTATTACAAAGGCAGGCTGCAATTTCATTAGACATTTAACTGTGAGGTAGAAACTTTTTGCCCTTGCATATATTCTTATTGGCTAAGATATCCCATCACTACCTGTTTGGTGACAATATGCTTAAAGCTAGAACTGGGTTTTGGCTCCCTTGCCTCTATCTGTGCTCTGCACCCCCCTACCCCTTATACTACACTGTGCCATTACAAGTAACCAAAGATCGCTCTGATTGCTGCTACATCGCAGTGCAATGCAAGTGAATTGCATCACAATGGGATCCTTAGGGTACAGTAACAAGCAAGTTGTGAAAAATAAAAACACACGGTAGTTAGATTTTTTTGTGACTTCCTAGTAGCGTTGGTGCACCGCTGGGGGGGCAATTCAACCTCATTGACTTGTATTGCACTACGATTTAGCAACTAGTGATCTTTGGCCTTGCTGGATCAAATTGTGCGCTCTCCCATGCCTCTGAGGCATCAGAGGACCGCGGGAACACTGATATTGGCCAGATCCTGCCAATATCGGAGCAGCACATGCATGGAAACCAATAATCGCTGACTCCAGAGTTGGTCAGTAATCTTGGAAACTAGCAGTAAACTGTAGAATTAAAAATTCATTCTTTCTTCAGAACAGAAAGGATTTTTTTTTTTAAATATGTAAATTGCAAGTTGTTTCTTTTTGAAAGCTCATTGATATTTTGCCACTGTCACATTAGGCATATTCAGGCCTGATTATGGTGCAAAAATATATATTAAGGTCAATCTTATCTTAAAGGGAACTGGTCAGGCGGAATATGCAACCAGAACCACGAGCAGTTCTGGGTGTATATTGCTAATCCTTACCTAACCGTCCCTGTATTTAGTAGCATAGATAAAGAGAATTTTAGAAAGAGTATTTCTAAAGATCTTTTGTAGCGCCTCTGAAGCCATCAGGGAGCTACAAGGTACTGCATCCCCACCGGGATGCAGGGCCTACCCCCTTAAGGACCCGGAAACCCAGTGCCGGTGTTACACAAACACTACACAATCTCCGTTTTCCCCAACCATCCCCCATACAATGGTACCCAGCTAGGGTCAGACCAATGGATGGCCGCCTAGAGATGGAGCGAGTCCAGCCCACTAGTTGACCAGGTGGCAGGGGCGGACTGTGGATAAGGAGAAAGAGACCGTAATGGAGTAGGAGTAAGACTGTGAAGGTGTGGAGACGGACTGTCCTGTAGTGATCAGTAACCTGGTGCCCAGGAGAGTAGTTGCCGGTGGAGTACTCCCAGAACTACACACCAACGGGGTACAGGACCCTAGGACAAGCAGAAGCTCCAGGCAGGCTTGTTAACACCTGCACAGCAAGGGGACCATCAAGGACCTTGCTGACCATAAGAGTGCGAAGACTCCGTAGCAAAGGGAGAACCGGGGACAGGACCAGAGTCTCCAACCCCACAGGGTCCACGCTACCGTCAGGCGGACAGCAGTGGAACAATACCACCAGACGTGGATCCCCAGTTGCTCTACGCCATGGGGACCCACTAACCAGAGACAGGTGCAGAGGAAGAAGGCACCAGATTGCTAACTGGCACTGGGCAGAAGGGAACCTGGAGGTGAAACCAGCCGGCCTCGGGTACCCAGTTACCATCACTGGACAGTGAGTAAAACCAGTTGCACTGAACTTTGGTGTGGACTCCCTTCTTCCAGCATCTGTCACAACACCTACCCTCTGGGGCCTGGCCCTGCTTGTGGAGGGCCTACCATTCAGGCTGACATTAACACCAGCCCCAGCAGCAGACATTGTGCAGCGGCGGCTCCATACACATAGCTGCAAAACCACAAGTGGCGTCACATGTGAACATTATAATCCCCTGTAAATATACCCCCTTTACAAAAAGGGCCCATGGCATGTAACCGGGAAACGGCCACCACGGTGACACCCTCCAGACGTACACCGCCCGGGACCGGGTACCCCATATTCCTGGGCAACAACCTTTATCGTATGCTAATGAGGCCAGGGACTAGTTGCAAGGCCTTGATTTTCCCTGGCTAGTCGCTTCATAGTGCGCATGACGGTGTACAAGTCCTGGCTTCAAACCTATGATATGCACATGACCAAAAGTCCGGAATCATGCACACTGAGCTGAAATCCAGGACTCGAACGCAATGGCAGCAGAAAGGTGAGCATGACCGTCCTCTAACACTGAACATTCATTAGCATGTTAACACACCCTCAGGGGTGCGGACTAGTCAGGGAATAGAACACCCTTGCGGCTAGTCGCTGACCTCATTAGCATACGATAAAGGATCTTTAGAAATACTTTTTCTCTTTATCTATGCTAGTGTATACAGGGACTGCTAGGCAGGGATTAGCAATATGCACTCAGAACTGCCCCTGATTCTGGGTGCATATTGCACCTGACAGGTTCCCATTAATGCAGATGTTTGTGCATCATCACAATTCAATATCCACTAGCAATCATATTCAGTTTATATGCCTACGGAAAAGGCATTCCAAGGCTGCAGAATGAATTACATACACTGATGAGCAAAAGGTAACAACATTTTGAACTTTTGACTTTCAGGCTCCATATCTCACCATTCTCTACAGCTTTGAGCATGAGACCACCTTCATTTTATAGACTATTATCTTGGTTCATACATAAAATTGACTTGCGACTATTTAGCATTGTCACGTAAAAGCATTGTTACGGTTTTGCTCTTAAAAGTCTAAATGGTAATTTTTATTGTTATATTAGTGTCGCGGGCGGAGGAGGGGACGCTGCGCTCACCCACTGCTCGGGTCCGGCTGCTGCTGCTCGGTGGTGGCTCGAGCGGTGGGCCGGATCCCGGGGACTCGAGCGGCGTTCCTCGCCCGTGAGTGAAAAGGGGGGAGGTTTGGGTTTAGGGATATTGTCCGTGACGCCACCTACGGTTGTGGTGAGGTTATGACACCACCGCTGCTCTGGACGGGGATCCCAGGAGCGATGACAGGGAGCAGCTTGGATGTTGTTTCTCCCCTCCGTGGGTAGGGGGGTTGGTTGTCCCGGGGCCCGGTGAGGAGTAGGGGAT
The DNA here is from genome assembly GCF_048569485.1 of Anomaloglossus baeobatrachus. Lineage (NCBI taxonomy): Eukaryota > Metazoa > Chordata > Amphibia > Anura > Aromobatidae > Anomaloglossus > Anomaloglossus baeobatrachus. The sequence continues at coordinate 37,087,008 of NC_134364.1, forward strand.
GGATGGGATGGCAGGCGGGTTACGGGGCCTGGTGAGGTGCAGGGTCGCGGGGGGGGGCAGCGCTGTGCCGCACGGCACGGTGGTACTCACTCAGCCAATCATGAACATAAAGTCTCCGGTAAAACAAATGGCTGGATGGACGGGTCCCACAGACGGCTGCGGTGTTTCTCCTCCCGGCAGGTTGATGGTGACTGCCTTTCCCTGCACCTGTGTAGTGTAGACGGCTCCAATGGGTTCCCACCGGTAACCCGCTCCCCAGCTTTGAAGGTTGCTGAAGGAGCCCCTTTTGCCCGCAGGCTCTGGCCCTTGGAACTGTAGCCTTGGCGGTGACTGTGTTTCCCTCTATCGGTTGGACTGTTTTGCCTTCAGTCGGGACTTGGCTGCTGGGAAAACCTGGAGGTTCCGTTCGCTAACGGATTTGACAATTTCAGCGGCGACTCCTAGCCTTGTCTGGGTCCGTAAGCCCTGCCGGTTGGTGCTGGCTTCTCTTTGCGTACCAGTCCGGTACCACCGGGCCACCGCCCGTCCATGGTCCTTATGGCTTTCTCCAATAGGCCTCTCCTGCAGACGGTCACCACCATCTGCCAACCTTGCTGTACTGTCCGGGCCACACACCCGGACGCTGTCAGATTGCTCTACTACCACTTCTCCTGAACTCCAAACAAATCTGATCTACTTTTCCTGCCTCCAGGACTGTGAACTCCTCGGTGGGTGGGACCAACCTGGCCCACCCCCTGGTGTGGACATCAGCCCCTGGAGGGAGGCAACAAGGGTTTGTGTTTGACTTTGGTGTGCCTGACCGGGGTGTAGGGTGTGTTGGTGTAGTACTTGTGACGTCCTGGCTTGTCCAGGGCGCCACATTAGTATTTTGTAACTCCACTAAAATGCTCGAGTGCTCGGTATTCAAATTGAGCATGTTGGATACTCGGACGGGCTTGACTCAAGTACGGAGTAAAATGGAAGTCAATAGGAAACAAGCATTCTTCCAGAAAATCCTAAAAGGAGGGCTGGGAGGGGCAAGTAAATTGCTGTAAATGGATAGAAACAGCGCTCAAATGAAATGGGAACAGGATGGGGAAGACGCCTGAATGCATCCTTGGCTCCCAAGCCACTGTTGGAAAATAAATAAATTGATTTGGGTTTTTTTTAATATGACTTTGGGTCCCCCCCTATTTTTGATAACCAGCCAAGATAAAGCAGACAGCTGGGGGCTGATATTATCAGGCTGGGAAGGTCCATATTTATTTGCCCCTTCGCAGCCTAAAAATACTTTTTCCCTCAGCTGCCCCAGAATTGGTGCATCACATTAGAAGTGCCAATTCTGGTGCTTTGCTCTGGTTCTTTCCAATAGCCCTGGTGCGGTGACAATCTGGGTAATATTTTTGGGAGTTGCTGTCAGCTGTGTAATGTCAGCTGGTATCAAGCCCAGGGGTCAGTAATGGAGAGGTGTCTATCAGACACCCCCATTACTAATAAAAAAACACTCAGGAAAATATAGCATATTTGGGTGTGCTGAACATCATGCCCCCAAGTCTCATATAAGACCCAACAACGCGATGTAGCTGGCTGGCCAATCACATTAATGCCAGTAGCCATCATGGCTACGGCATTACCGTGTATGACAGGCAATCCCTGCATGTTTATTGGCTATCGAAACATTGCAAAACATATGGGACGGGGACTCTAGCATGGGGCTCGAGCACCTGCAATACTTGATCGAGTAACGAGCATACCTGAGCACCCCGATCGACGATCGAGTATTGAACAGTGGTGAGCATGCACACTCATCACTATAATCAACCTTTGGCTTTTAACACTGCCTGAATCCTTTGCACGTTCTTAATCACATTTAAGCATGTCTCAACCGAAATCTGATCACAGGTCTCTTCTACACGTTCCCAATCTTGATTGATACTGGTCGGCTCACTTGGTTATATATACAGCTTATTCTTAAAGGGAACCTGTCATCACTTTTTTGGCCTATAAGCTGCGGCCACCACCACCGGGCTCTTATATAGAGCATTCTAACATGCTGTACATAAGAGCCCAGGCCGGGGGTATAACATAAAAAACACTTTATAATACTTACCTAACGGTCGCGCTGTGGGCCTTATGGGCGTCTCCGTTCTCCGGTGCTGGCGCCACCTCTTTTGGCCATCTTTGTTCTCCTTCTTCTCTAGCCGTGGTGCATGACGGGTCCCACGTCTTACACACTCGCCAGCATTCAGGTCCTGAGCAGGCGCACTTTGATCTGACCTGAGCAGGGCAGATCAAAGTATTGTAGTGTGCCTGCGCAGAATCGTCGAGTGTGTATGACATAGCCGTGTCATGCAGCCAGGCTTTAGAAAGAGAACGAAGATTGCTGAAAGAGGAGGCGCAGGCACCGGACAACGGAGACACCCATAAGGCCCACAGCGCGACCGTTAGGTAAGTATTATAAAGTGTTTTTTATGTTATACCCCCGGTCTGGGCTCTTATATACAGCATATTAGAATGCTGTATATAAGAGCCTGTTGGTGGTGGCCGCAGCTTATAGGCCAAAAAAGTGGTGACGGGTTCCCTTTAAACTCTACCCACAAGTGTTCAATTGGGTTTAGGTCTGGGGACTGTTGGGGCAATCCAGCACCTCTACATACTGTATTGTCATTGAACCATTTCTTTGCCAATCTCGACATATGCTTTGGGTCGTTGTTCTGCTGGAACACTGTTATCCTTTTCATACTCATAGTACTCAAGTGTACAAATTAACTCGACTTGTAAGATACTCATATACAGCTCAACATTGAGACCACCATCAATGCTAGTCAAGTATCCAACGCCTTTGGCTGTGAAACAACCCCATATCATCATATAATATTATTAGCCCCCTTTTCCCTTGTTTCTTCCAGACCCATTTGCACCCATCAGAGTCTAGTCTATTGACTTTCGTCAAAATCACCAGTTTCCAATCTTCTACTTTCAATTTTTCATACATTTTTGCAAATTTGAGCTTACGCTTCTTATGACAATATTCAAGTCGAGGCTTCTTCACCTTATTCCGGGCCACCATTACAGACTTGTTTAACGTGCATTGCATGGTGCTTGCATGGACATCTGTGATCTCACTATTACGAAACATACAAGCCGCATCCACTGCCGTGTTTGTCTCACTAGAACTGATAGACCTTGTGATGAGCCAACTTGTTGACCATATTTTGCCTGGACGTCCACCTCTTGGCTATTGAACTGTGGACGGACTCAATTTCTTATTCTTCTAGCTGTCATGGTACTCACATGATGCAGTTTGGAAGTTTGGCCACCAGGAGCAAAACAGTAACAATGCAGTGACATGACAAGAATCTGCCTAAATAATTATATGCTGAATAGTTGCAAGTCAAATTTATGTATGAGATAGCCAAGATGATTGTCTGTAAAATGAAGCTAGTCTCACGTTCTAAGCTGTAGTGGATGGTGAGATATGGAGCCTGAAAGTGAAAAAGTTCAAAATATTGTTACCCTTTTGCTTCCATAGGAACACACTGTATGAACATGGCCACTATAAAATACTGGTTTTTGGAACGTAAAGCATCTGAAGGGTTAAGGGTTAGTCATCTTGGTGTCTCCATGCCTAATAAATTCTAGAGCTCTGATTTTCCAATAGAGACAAGTCTGTTAGGATTTTGCAATGAAGTGTATGATTAGGATGGAAAAACAAGCAAAGGCGCTGTGCGACTTGTGCTGGGCCATGTGCGTGTAAGTGTGTATACAATAGCTAACATGATAAATTTAAATAAAAATGTCAGGAGACTGTCAATCTGTTTTACACATTAGCTCCTGGCAAGTATAAAACTGTTGAAGCATAAGCAAGTGATTGTTCTCACAAATGTCTGTATTCCGAGTGTAAAACAAGGAGACCAGTCAAAATACAGCAATATATTCCAGACCACTTGTACAAATGCTTTGCCTCATTGAATCTCTTGCAAATATTCCCTTGTTTGTGCTCCCTGCTTACCCTCTTGTCTTATCATTACATCATTCTTTCTTCTAAGTCCTGCAAATCGCTCATTCCTAATTTATTGATATATTTGGTATGTAGGTTTGCTTTTTCATTGGTTGCCGTTCATAAAGGAACACAAATCATACAAAATACACAAAAAATTTGAAAATTCTCCCAGCCCTACATCCCTTAATATAAAATATTATCTGAACAAGCCCTTAATCTTGATTTTGATATCAACCAAAGTGATCTTTGTAAAATAAAACTTCTGAGCAAATTACTTTACCTGACCGAGGGTCTAAAGGGGAACATTTCTCCTTGTGGAAAGTGCTAAGAAAGCATAGGGAGTCTTATAAGCCATACATAGGCATTGCACTGATGAGGGGCAAACACCCCGAAACACGTGTCTGCAAATGGAGTGTCTGGTTTGTTTTTTTATGCTAAAGCGGGCTTTACACACTGCGATATCGGTCCCGATATCGCTAGTGTGTGTACCCACCCCCATCTGTTGCGCAACACGGGCAAATCGCTGCCCGTGGCGCACAACATCGCCCAGACCCGTCACAAATACTTACCTGCCCGGCGATGTCGCTGTGACCGGCAAACCACCTCCTTTCTAAGGGGGCGGTCCGTGCGGCGTCACAGCGACGTCACTGAGCGGCCGACCAATAGAAACGGAGGGGCGGAGATGAGCGGGACGTAACATCCCGCCCACCTCCTTCCTTCCGCATTGTGGCCGGGAGGCAGGTAAGGAGAGCTTCCTCGTTCTTGCGGTGTCACACGGAGCGATGTGTGCTGCCGCAGGAATGAGGAACAACCTCGTTACTGCTGCAGTACTGATATTTGAGAATGGACCCCCATGTCACCGATGAGCGATTTTGCACGTTTTTGCAACGATGCAAAATCGCTCATCGGTGTCACACGCAACGGCATTGCTAATGCGGCCGGATGTGCGTCACCAAATCCGTGACCCCAACGAGTTCGCATTAGCGATTGTCGTAGCGTGTAAAGCCCCCTTTAGTCTTATGGCTGGTGATGGGCAAACCCCCCGATGTTCTTGTTCGGGAGACTCGTCCAACCTTTCGTGTTCTGAGAAAGCGAACTTGCAGCCGAACCCCGAACTTGGACTTTACAGTTGTGTGATGTGACGGGGATCTGTAAAATAAAGAATAACGTTAATAATAAACATTGTCATTATACTTACAGGTCCCGCGACACGTCCTGCAGACCCCCTCAGCCAGAGTCTCCCGGCCGCTTCTGCCTCCGCGCCCGATCATTGCTGTGCCCCCGGGTAAAAACGACTGACGACAGGACCTTCCTTGACGTCATAGCCATGTGACCAGTCTGGTGTGAATGTTGTACAGACATTGGCTTACAGACTGGTCACATGGCTATGACGTCATGGAAGGTCCAGTTATCCTCCGGGGGTATTCACTGCACTGCTCATCACTAGGCAGTCTTTAGCTGTTTTCAGCTGTGTTCGCGGTGACGTCAGGAACAGCCAAAGACTGCCGAATGACGTGCAGTGAATACCGATTGAACTTTTACTACCACTGTCAGTGTCAGCCTGTCCCTGTGGACTACGTCGGACAAAGGATTTTTTTTATAATAAAGATGGAGTCTTTCTAAATTTTTTTTTTTTGTTTTTATTTCTAATTAAAAAAAATTTTCTCTGTGTTGTGTTTTTCTTTTTACTGTTTATTAGAAATTCATGGTGGCCATGTCTAATTTGGCGTGACACCATGAATTTCAGGCTTAGTACCAGCTGAGAATACAAAGCTGGTATTAACCCCTTTATCACCCAGCAAGCCACCACCATCAGGGCCACTCGATGAGCTTCCACCCCCCATCTGCCTGGCTTAACCTTGGCTGGCAATCAAAGTACAGGGAAGCCCATTATTTTTTTTTTTTAATTATTTAAAAAATTATTAAAAAAAAAATGCATAGACTCCCGACGTATTTTGATCGCCAGTCAGATAAAACCAGCAGCTGGGGGCTGGGATTCTCCGCAGCCGCTCCTGTAAATGGCGCATTGTTTCTTAGCGCCATTTCCAGGTGCTTTACCCGGCTCGTCCAGCAGCCCTGAGGGTGGTGACATGCTGTGTAATAAAGGGGTTAATGCCAGCTTTGTATTCTCAGCTGGTACTAAGCCCGAAATTCATGATGTCACGCCAAATTAGACATGGCCACTATGAATTTCTAGTAAACAGTTAAAAGAAAAACACAACGCATAGAATTTTTTTTTATTAGAAATAAAACAAAAAAAAAACATTTAAAGACTCCATCTTTATTATAAAAAATCCTTAGCCCGACATAGTCCACAGGGAGAGCCATGTCAGCTTTGCTTCATCGCTCTGTAAAGACGAGCGTCTTTACAGAGCAAGAAACAGAGAGAGCCATGTCTGCCCTGCTTCATCGCTCAGTACAGAGCGAGAAGCAGACTGACAGTGAGGGTATGATTCTACTTTCATCTCGCATTGCATCGCCCCGCACGGCCTGATGCTGTCCAGACAGGGGTGTTATGATCCGGAACCATGGAAGACCACCACAAATCATTGGCTAAAGGTGACAAGAGCATTGGCAACTAATCTGGCTGCCATCCCCTTACTAACCATCACAACTAGAAGTAGCCAAGGGGTGAACTAACATCCTGTGCACCGCGAACCCAGCCGGAGAACTAACTATCCTAAAGGTAGGAAAGACGAATAACTCTCTGCCTCAGAAAATAGACAAGAATAGCAAGCCCCCCACATTCAAAGACTGCGGTGATATAGGAAAAACACAATACACAGGTAGATGACAGGATTAGCAAAAGGTGAGGCCCCCGCTGACTAAAATAGGAAAGGACAGGAAAGAGACTGATGGTGGCCAGAGAAAAACCCTGCAAAATACCAACTTCCTGATAGTACAAAAAGGCCCTCAGATCGCACGATCTGAACTCCGTACTATACCAGGTGCCCTTGTCATACCAATGAACAGAAAACAAAAATCATAACAAAGTCAACAAGCCACAAACACATGGACCCAAAGGAGCTATACTCCACACAGAACTGCAGGGAGTTCCACAACAATCCACTAAGGGGGAAAATCCCTGCAAGCAAATAAACTGAAACTAACCACAGCAAATGACAAACCCAGATAAACAAAAGAACCAGACAATAAATAAAGAGCAAGCACTTATCTGGGGAAGATGTGGTGTAGAGCAGGATTAAGCAGGCTGGAGATACAAAGAACTGACATCCGGCAACAGCCTGCAATCAGACCAGGATTTAAATAAGCAGAGAGTTAGCAAAGGAAACACCCACTGCACAACACACCTGGTCCAAGTCTAAACCATTCCTGGCCACCAGAGGGAGCCTCCCAGCAGCCAAAACATAACTAACATTCACAACACAGGGGCAGTTCAGCTGCATGGAAATACATGCGGCCGACCCACTCCTGTCGGGAGAGTGTGCGCCGTGTCGGGTGATCAATGCGAGACTCGCACAGTGACAATTAAAGTTCAGTTGAATCCATGGCAGCCATGGATTCCGGGTGAACCCTGATGTCACCGTGAACATGGCCGAAAACAGCTGAAGACTGCTGAGTGACGAGCAGTGAAGTGAATGCCCCTGGAAGTTAACAGGACCTTCCATGACATCATAGCCATGTGACCAGTCTGTAAGCCAATGTCAGTACAACATTTACACCAGACGGGTCACATGGCTACGACGTCATGGAGGGTCCTTTAGGCAGTGGTGCTTACCGGGGGGCACAGCAATGATCGGACACGGAAGCAGAAGTCTGCAGGACTCGTCGCTGAACCTGGAAGTATAATCATAATGTTTTTTAATAATGTGCTTTTGAAATGAAGATGGCCATGTTTGATTTTTATGGTTGTTAGTTGGATGATAAAAAATAATTCTGCAACAATCTCTCATTGAAAGAAATGTTTCTTTACTCTTTAGCTGATTATAACTGAACATACATGCCAAGGACAGGTTGATGGCTAATGTGGTTTAAAATGTGTCTAACAATCATTCACCAGACAATCGTTCAATCAGTTTTGTTCAATCATCAAACTAGTTTTATTGAATATATATTGCCACCTTAAAGGGAACCTGTCAGGTCCAATATGCACACAGAACTACGAGCAGTTCTGGGTGCATATTGCTAATTCCTGCCTAACTGTCTCAGCATCTAGTAGCATAGATAAAGAGATCTTTAGAAAAATAATTTCTAAAGATCGTTTATGATATGCTAATGAGCGCAGTGACTAGTCACAGGGGCTTTTAGTTCCTGTGCTCATTCCGCCCTCATTGCATGTTTGCACACCCACAGGGGCGTGCTAACATGCTATTCAATGGAGTATCATCAGCGGTGACGCACGTACATGTGTCCACTGTCACCACTGATCCGAAGTCCCGGCACTTCCGGTCATGCGCACTAGACCACTCTGAAGCTGGGATGCGTATACCCGGCTTCATACTGCGCATGACCGGAAGTGCCAGGGATTCAGATCAGCGATAACAGCGGACACAGATACACGAGCCACCACTGGTGATGCTGCAATTGAATAGCATATTAGCACGCCCCTGTAGTTGTACTAATATGCTAAGAGGGCGGAATGAAAGTGTAGCGCCCCTGAAGCCATCAGGGAGCTACAAGGTTCTGCATCCTCACCAGGATGCAGGGCCTACCCCCAGGTCCCCGGAAGACCAGTGCCGGTCACACACAAACACTCCAGGTAATCCCAGTTTTCCCCAACAATCCCCCATAAAATGGTACGGGGCTAGGGTTGGGCCAATGGATGGCCACCTAGAGGTGGAGCCGGTCCAGTCCACTAGTTCACAAGGTGGGAGGGGCGGACTGAGGACAGACAGTCAGATAGTTTGAGAGAGTCGAGGAGTGAAGGTGGACAGGAGGAGATGCACTGACATGGGGGTTGACAGTAACCTGGTGCCTAGGAGGGTATTTACCAGTGGAGTACTCCTGGAACTACGCACCGACGGGGTACAGGACCCTAAGACAGGCAGAGGCTCCAGGCAGGCCTGTTAACACCTGCACAGTGAGGGGACCATCAAGGACCTTGCTGACCCTAAGAATCTGAGACTCAGTAGCAAAGAGAGAGCCGGGGACAGGACCAGAGACTCCAACCCCACAGGGTTCACTCTCCCGTTAGGTGGACAGCAGTGGAAAGAAACACCACCGGACGGGGACCCCCAGTTGTTTTACGCAACGGGGCCCACCAACCAGAGACAGGTGCAGGGGAAGAAGGCACGAGATTACTAAAGTGGCACTGGGACTAAGGGAACCTGGAGGTGAAACCAGCCGGCCTCGGGTAACCAGTTACCACCAGCAAAAGTGAGTAAAAACCCAGTTGCATTGAACTCCTTTGTGGACTACCTTCTTCAGACACCCGTCACATCACCTATCCTCTGGGGCCCGGCCCTGCTTGCAGAAAGCCTACCAGCCTGGCTGCCATTAACACCAGCCCCAGCAGGGACATTGTGCAGCGGCGGCTCCATTCATATAGCCGCAAAACCACAAGTGGCGTCACGTGTGAACACTAATCTAATCCCCTGTAAATATATCCCCTTTACAAAAAGGGCCCAGGGCACGGAACCGGGCAACAACCACCAAAGTGACATTCCCCAGTTATACACCGCCGGGACTGAGTACCCCATAACCCTGGGCGTGACAAATATAGGAACTAACACCCTTGCAACTAGTCCCTGCTCGCATTACCATATCATAAACGATTTTTAGAAATACTTTTTCTAAATATCTCTTTATCTATGCTACTAGTTACAGGGCTGCTTGTGGTCCTGGGTGCATATTGCACCTGACAGGTAGGTTCCCTTTAAAAAAATATAATTAAAGTCTTCCAATAAAACTTTGTATAACCCACTATGTAAAAAATATCTGTGAAGGGGCTTATTCCAGATAGTGTTTGTAGTATTATTGTTATACAAAGCCTAATGAGCTGTTTCCACCAATTGTTCATGTGACTGATTTTCACATTCGGTGCACTTAGGCTTGGACCACAATACGTTGCAGGCTTGTTCATGAGTCTTTTTGGGGTTCCCTTTAAATTGCCGAAAATCTGGATACTGATGGAATCCAGAATGGAGCAGTTGACTATAACGAAGCAGACGGAATCACTTCATCTGACGTCTGTTCTGTATAAATCCCATTTTTTAGGGATGTAGACAAAATTCCCAAGGGATACAAAAGTCAATATCCAAAATGTGATGTGAGCCCGTCCTATATATAGTCAGCACTGGAGATGAGCGAACCAAGGTTCGGAGTTTGGTACTAACACAGATTTACAAAACAAAAACAGTTCAGATGCTTTACGTATACAAACCACTAGCACAAGCATTGCTGTGCTCGGGTACGCTCAGTTCTCGGCTCAGTGCGCGTCGCTTGCTGTGTTTGATCAGTTCACACTGGGGCTAACAACACGTGATCGGATGTCATGTGCACCAAACAAAAAAAAGATGGAAAAACTCCTTCTACCCGCCCCCGGAAGTGATCTGTTTTTGACTGGTTGTATGTGGGTGGAGACCCCAACTGCCCAATTAGTGACTTCCATTGGGGGTTCAGATCAAGTCCGGGCCCCAAACCAAACTTTATCTAAATGTGGCTGAACCCGCCAAAGCGAAATTCCATGGGTCTGTGTCGCCCTGGGCCAGCCAGGGGTCACAGGTCACAACACCACCACACCCCACACCCCAGGTAGGCACACCTAAGCTGAATCAAAAATCCTTGTTGCCTTCCTCCAGAGGCTGATGATTCACACCAGGGGGTGGGCCAGGCGGTTGGCTCCGCCCACCAAGGAGATCACAGCTCTGGAGGCGGGAAGTACCAGGCAGTCGAGAGTTGGAGTCTAGTCAGGGAGGAGGAAGTGGAAGGAGTGAGGAGTAGCCCAGGCAGGGCTAAAGTAAACAACAGAGAAGTGAAAGTGAAGGAAGAGTGTGCAAAGCCTGAAGGGTCCAGCTTTGTGTAGGGCCAGAACAGCAAGGTCAGCGACGGCGGTGACTGTCTGGAGGGGGACCGTTTGGAAGGTCCTGGAAGGACCCCGTTGGCTGTGTGCCCGGTGGTCTGGAGCAGTGCTCCGAAGGACAGGCAGCACCAGGGCAGGGGCCTCTCGGACCCCGGCAAGGCTAGGAGTCGCCAAATTTGCCGAATCCGTCAGTGAAGGGGACGTAGATCCCCCAACAACCAAGTCCCGATTGAAGGCAACAGCCCAACCTGAAGCAGAGAGACACCGCCACTGCCAAGGCACCCGTTTCTCAGGGCCAGCGCCTGCGGGCAAAGTGTAGAGCTCCTCCGGCCCAGATTGCAGTCGGGGAGCGGGTAACCGGAGGGAATCCACCGCTACCATCAGTCAAACATAGGTGCAAGGAAGAGGGACATCACCGTCACCTACCGGGAGTGCAGGTGCAGCCGTCTGTGGCACCGTCCTACCAGCCGTTTGGTTTACCGTACAAACTGTGTCCGTGTCTCAGGCTGAGTGAGTACCACAGTGCCGCAAGGCACAGCGCTGCCCCCGCGTCCCTGCGCCCACCAGGCCCCGCACCTCCTTCTCCACCCCCGGGCCCCCGGGATCACCAACCCCTACCCACGGAGGGGCAACACAACACCTGGCTGCTCCGCATCACCATCCCCGGGACCCCCGAATTGAGCAGCGGTGGTGAAATCACCACAACCGTGGGTGGCGTCACGAACTATAACAATCCCCGCACCCCACAAATCCCCTTTCACTCACGGGCGAGGAGTGTCGCTCGAGAAACCCTGGGATCCGGCCCACAGCTCGAGCCACCACTGAGCAGCTGCCGGACCCGAGCAGAAGGGGTGAGCGCGGTGTGCTGACACCCTCCTCCCCGCCCGCGACAGGTCCACCTATCTCTAGTCAGCACGCTTTATTTTGTTTTACAGTTTGGTTATGGGTTTCTTCACAGACGAGAATGTACTGATGCCACATATACTGTAGCTCCAGTGGTTCTGACCTTTGGGTTAAAGGTTTTCAATCACAGTTCTTTGTGCCTACGGTCAGCTCCATATTATTGAGGTATTCTCCCCGCAGAAGCAATGCTTACATAAGCATCTCTGTGAAATTAGAGGCACATGAAGTCGTAACATGCTGTGTGCATATGCCGCGGGAGATTAAATTCTCCTTTTTATGAAGAGTGCTTTAATAAATACGCATTTGTTTTACTAACGAAAATGTGAAGTCACTGAAGCTTCGTTATGGGTAGAAATGTAGAAGTTCAGCAAAGTCAATGAAACTTGAACAGGAAGAGTGTAGACACGATCTATGCAGGAGATTCCTAGGAAAGTCAAATATACAGATCCGGCCTTCACATATTAGTGGCTGCAGTTACTTGGACATATTTTTAAGGATGAGTTAGATAAAACAAAGTGAGATTTATATGCAAAACTAAATAGAAAATAAGGCCCAGTAGGCAGCCTCCTGGGGCAACGGTGGGAAGGGGGAAACATTGTAAGTCATGGATTTAGCTAGTGGACCTCATTACAGATATAGTACAGGGTTTAGGATTATTTAGCTTGCAAAAAAGATGACCTAGAGGAGACCTAATAGCTGTCTACAAATATCTTAAAGGCTGTCACACTGTAGAGGGATCAGTTTTATTCTCATTTTCACAAGGCAAGACTAGAAGCAATGGGATGAAACTGATGGGGAGTAGACACAGATTAGGTATTAGAAAAATCTTTTTGACAGTGAGGGTGATCAACGAGTGGAACAGGCTGCCACGAGAGGTTGTGAGTTCTCCTTCAATGGAAGTCTTTAAAAAGAGGGTGGACGGACATTTGTCTGGGATGATTTAGTGACTCCTGCTTTGAGCACAGGGTTGGACCAGATGACCCAGGAGGTCCATTCCAACTCTAATATTCTATGATTCTATATACTACATATCTGCACAGAGAGGGATGGAGTGAAATGTTAAATGCGTTTTATTATTAACATGGTATGGTGGGAATGGGAGAGGAGAGTCTAATCAAAAGTAAATAATTGTCCATACCCACAGTTGGTTGGATGATGAATTTAGGGTTCACTTTTGAAGACTCATTCTGAAACCCATGCACTGGGTACCAGAATAGCTTGTTCAGACTCTGAATACACAATAGATGCAACGGGTTAAAAAATAACCTACTTGTACGTCTACAGGGCTCCATACACCTCAGATAATGTCAGCTGAAGTAGCCGATTTCATCTCTTTTCCAACAGCCCATGAAGGAGGACCCAGTATTTTCAATATCAACGCCCAGTCCTTTTATTGTTAGGGGAGATAAGCTGCTGCCAGAGGTGTCTGCTCAAAAGATAGGAACACTCAGTCGAACACTCATGTGTGGGGATTTCAGGAAAGGGCGGCCTACTCTTAACCCTCCCCTCAAACCATTAATATTATTGTATAGCCCTTTAAAAGCTAAGCCAATTGTTCCCTTTATGGCCCCAAAGAACTGTTCTAGCAGGGAAAAATCTTGTTTTGAAATTGCATCTGTAAGTGCATTGGGGTGTGACGATGATTTCTAGCTTCTTAGCCTCACACTGTATATCCTACCTAGCAGCACCCTCCCCTGGCTGATTGTGTAAAGGGGTCAGGGCTAAGCCTACCCCTGCATAAGTGGCCGACACTGAAGAGTTATGTATAATGCTGTATAAAGCAACATAATGTATGGTATTTTGTGTAAGTAGCCACCAAGTGGCACTGTGGCGTAGGGACAGCAGTCCTGGCACTTGTGTGGCATTCTAAGGGTTAACGAAGAGGAGGAGAACAGCATATAAAAAAAAACTGTAGGAAGGAAGCCCCCTTAGGAGAGTCCCCAGGAGAAGATATTGAAAGGAAGCCCAAACTTATTGACTTAATTTGTGGACCCTAAGGGTCACCCCTGGATCGCGGACAGGCAGGATACTGCACATAGAGGATTGTCTAACTGCATCTCCAGAAGCGGGGTACAGTCTGGTTGGTCGGGAGGCATCCGTGTTCCTGGATACTAATACCCAAAGAAACCCCCTGCGAGACTGAAGGTCAGTTACACCCTCATGAGTAGGGTATGTCTTGGTCCTGTCCTAAGCACGAGCGGAGGAGTGCTGTCATACGTGGCTCTTCCAATGCGCCAGCAATCCCTGTGGGTGGGATGGAGCGGCCTAAGAGATGGCACTCAAACATTCACAGGAAAATCTAGTGTGTATTTTGCTGCTTTATTATTCTTATTAGTCTTTTTTATTCTTCTTACATCTCATTAATGTCCACATCACAGGTAGCGTAATTTCCTGAACACCTGACAGTGATTGAAGCAAGAAGATAACTCCAGAGCTATACCACAAGAAGGTAGGTACAAGAATGAATTACTAATGAAATTCAGATTTCCTACTTAGCAATGTTATGATACTAGATTTTTGTAGACCAATTTTTTAAGTAAATATATTTCTGTACTAGTGACATAATTTTCTCACCAGATGTTGATAACAACCCATCCAATCCATACAGGCAAAGAAATCAAACCATAGATATCCATAAGTTTAGTGATGTGCACTAAGGAGAAATGACACAGGGAAAAGTATTGAACACAAGGAGAGGTGCAAGAATACATAGAATGTCCTTATACCGGAGGAAATCTATCAGTAATTCAAAAGCAATCCTGATACTTAATGATTCAACTGTCCGCCTCTAAAAAGGTGTCTCATTACCAAGGTGCCACACAAGATACATCTCATGATGGCTAAAACCAACGAGCTGTGTGTTTCAACCTTATTCTTGCAAAACATACTGATGGCATTGGTTACAGAATAATTTTGTAAAGTACTGAAGGTTCCAGTGAGCACTGTTGGGGCCATTAATCCGAAAGTGGCAAAACCCCAATTTCACTATAAACCAGACACAACCAGGTACCCTCTGCAAGATTTCAGATAGAGAAGTGATAAAATTATCAAAAGAGTTGTCCAAGAGCCAAGACCCATATGCGGAGAGCCACAAAAAGAGCTGGAGTCAGCAGGTACAATTATTTAAAAGAAAACCATAACTAATCTGCTCACCCTCATTGTCCTGCATGTACGCTCATCATGCAAGACTCCATTTCTGAATAAAAAGCAGGGTCAAGCGCATTTAAAGTTTGCTTAACAGCATTTAGAGAAGCCTGTGAAATACTGGGAGAATATAGTCTGATCACATGAGACCAAAATCTAACTTTTTGGTTGCCATAATACACTATATTTTTGGAGGCCAAAAGGCACTGCATATCACCCCAACAGTGAAGTGTGGAGGTGGGAACATCATGGTGTAGGCTATTTTCAGTATACGGCACTGGTAAACTTCATGTAATTGAAGAAAAGATGAATGGACAAATGTATGGAGACATCATTGATACAAATCTGCTGCCATCTACCAGGATGAGGAAGATAAAACGAGGGTGGACATTTCAGCCAGACAATGATATCAAACACACAGCCAAGGAAACTCTCCACTGGTTTCAGAGAAAGAAAATAAACTGCTAGAAAGGCCGAGCCGATCACCGGAGCTGAATCCAATAGAAAATTTATACAAGGGACTTAAAGCTCAGCGTTCATAGAAGGATTTGAAGAGTGTGTGTGTGTGTGTGTGTGTGTGTGTGTGTGTGTAAGGCTATGTGCGCACATTGCGTATTTTCATGCAGTTACACTGCGTCCTGCGTCCCCAGCATAATCTATGAAGATTATGCAGGAGCCATGCGCATGTGGCGTATTAGAGTGCAGCGCTTCGGCTGCTGCCCGCAGCGCGCGTTCTAAGAAGTGACATGTCACTTCTTTCCTGCACTCTGCATGCAGTCCCCGCTCTGTCTATGGGAGGGGCTGCACTCAGAGCCCATGAAATCGGCTTTTTTTTTTTCATTACGGACTCTTTCTGCAGCGATTTGAAGCGCACGTGTGCTGTTCAAATCGCTGCAGAAATTTCTACAGGGACAAATGCTATGTGCGCACATAGCCTAAGAATGGATGAAATCATACCTGAGCAATGCAAGCAACTATTTTCTCCATACAGGAGGCGTCTTAAAGCTGTCACCAAAAGACTTTTGTACAAATTATTAAAGTTTAGTAAGCATGTAGAATACTTTTTCCCTGTGTCATTTCTCATTATTACACATAATGTAATTTATGAACATCTGTGGTTTGATTTCTTTGCCTGTGTGGATTGGAAGGGTTGCTGCCGACATCTGGTGACAAATTCCGGTCGATAGCACCTTTGGAAATATATTTATTTGGAAAGTTGGTGTACAATGCTTATTTCACACCACTCCAATCCAGTCCATTAGACTGGTGGGAGGGGCAGACAGTGGACAGTCAGAGAGACAGTGAGTCGGTGACAGTAAAAAAGAGAGGAAGGACTGTTAAGAGTGCAACAGTCACCTGAGGGCCCAGGCGGTTAGTTGCCGGTGGAGTACTCCCGGAACTACGCACCAACGGGGTACAGAATCCTAGGTCTGGCAAAGGCTCCAGCAGACCTGATAAAATCTGCACAATGAGGGGACCATCAAGGACCTCACTGACTTTGAAGTTCGGGACACAGTAGCAACGGGAAAACCAGGGACAGGACCAGAGACTCCAACCCCACAGGGTTCACGCTACCGTCATACAGACTGCTGTAAAAGACAACCAGGAGGGGGACCCCCAGCTGTTCCAAGCCACAGAGACCCACCAACCACAGACAGATGCAGGGGAAAGAAGCCACCAGGTCACTAAACCAGCACTGGGACTACGGGGACCTGTGGTTAAGACCAGCCAGCCTCAGGTGACCAGTTTCCAGCTTACTGTGAGTGAAGGAAGCAGTTACACTGCAACCCCTTGTGTGGCCTACCTTCTTTCAACACCCATCTACATCACCTAACCTCTGGGGCCTGGCCCTGCTTGCGGAGGGCTTAATATCCAGGCTGCCACCAACACCAGCTCCAGTAGTGGAAAATGTGCAGTGGCAGCTCCATCCACATAGCCGCAACCCGCAAGTGGCATCACGTGTGAACATTATTCAAACTCCCCTGTAAATATCCCCCTTTTAAAAAAAGCACCCAGGGCACGGGACCGGGCAATGGCCACCAAAGTGACATTCCCCAGTTATATACCGACCGGGACCGGGTACCCCATAACCCTTGGTGACACAACTGTATATACATTAGACATTGCACCTACAATACACACTGTGTGTGGGATATACAGTCAGTGGCCTGGAGCAAGAGTAAACCTATCTTGTGCAATGAACAGCAGATAATTCCCATTTTATTAAGGGTCTGGCTGTTCTTTAAACAATATCGACGTTCCATGTGATTTACACTGGAGACACATCCACTCCGCACAACAGTAAAGATCAGTGGGTCAAAGATGGCCCTACGAGATTGCTCCATCGAGCTGAGAAGCACATACTGTATAAGGGAATTTTTAGAGCTGGAAAAACAAACTATTAGACAAAGATCAACAATGGATCTTAAAAGGACCAAAGACACGATCTGCATGGAGTGTACTGTTTTTCTCAATGATTATCTATCTTCACATCCCTAAATCAAACTGTCATGGTTTCTGTTATTTTGCCTGAAAATGCTGTAGTGATTGATTTTTGCAGATTACATGTATGTAACCAACAAATGCATTTAAAAGCAGCAAATTTGCCTGATGTTTTAAAACGGATTGTCCACCATTTTTGTTTAGTTTTTGTTGTTTTTTTTAACTTAATTTCATGGGGCTACAAAAAAAATTTCCATTTTATTTTCATTAAAAATATTTGCCTTTTGTAGACTATGGGTACTTTCACACTTGCGTTTTTTTTCCTTCCGTCACAATCCGCCCTTTTGGAGAACAGCGGAATCCGTTAGCGGATTCCGTTGTTTCTCATAGACTTGTATGGATGACAGATTGTGCCAAAAGTAGCTGAATTGCTTCCGCTGGCCGATGCTGCATTGCTTCCGCCGGGCGGAAGGAACGCAGCATGTAACGTTTTTTTGAGCAGCGGAATTCTTAGGATTTCACTGCGCATGCTCTCTCTGGCTCCCTACACATGTAACCAGGGTACACATCGGGTAACCAAGTAAAGTGCGTTACCCGATATTTACCCTGGCTATGTGTGCAAGGAGCCAGTGCTAAGCGGTGTACGCTGGTAACCAAAGTAAATATCGGGTAACCAAGCAAAGTGCTTTGCTTAGTTAGCCGATATTTACCCTGGCTATGTGTGCAGGGAGCCCGACATTTCCCCGCTTGGCTCCGCCCCCTTCTGCACTCCACTTCGCATGTACACACACGCAGGCGTACCCACACACGCACGCACACACACGCACGCATGCACACACACACACACACTCACCTCCTGACGAAGCAGAAGCGAAACGCGCGTCGAGGTGCTGGGCAGTGTGGTCTGATCCCTGGGGCATCCTAATCATTGCTGTGCTTATCGCTCACTAACTTATGGGTGGCTGTCTACAATTAATGGTCCCGGTTTTTGTCTATAATTTGTCCCAAAGGTATATATGTATATACTTACTTTTATAGGACAGGTGAAAATACTGCCATTCTTGATGTCTATGGGTAATAACTTATGATTAATAACCCTCGCTTCTCTGCCTATAATTTGCCTTGAAGATATATAGTTATTTTTATAGGACATATATTGTATTTTTTGATCTAATTATTGTGTCCTCACCTATGCCGGGTCAGCCATCCCATTTTAATATTTGCATTTCGCACTTTATTGATGTGGTGTTGTTGATCAGCAGATTCAATATATGTGTTTATATGCACCCAGGGGTCTAATATAATTGTGCAATATTTCCTTCTGTATTATTTATATTTATTATACCACACTGCACCAGTTTGTCTTTTGTATGGTTTTATGGGGTAGGGAATTTTTAATCTGTGGGTACCAGCACTTTATTCATAAATAGATTTGTATTGTGATGAAATAAAGGTATTGAATATATATAGACCTTTTGATGATGATTTATTTTTGTGCAAACTCAATTTTTGGTTCTTAGTTTTGATATGGTGAGGTTGCCATAATTTATGGTTGTTGGATATGGAGTTCTATTTCCTGTTTTGGCTTTATCACCATGATATCGCAGCTGCGACGGGGGCGGGGGCTATCGCGCACGGCATTGCAGCATCGGCTTGCGATGTCGTAGTGTGCAAAGTGCCCCTTAGTCATTGGATTGCAGATATCAAGGTATTATTTTATTTAGCTTTCTATGATTTACATGTTCATGTAGAGGGGTCAGGAGGGTGGATCCTTCTGACAGATTGCCTTGAGATCTCTGGGCTCATGGTTACCTTTAGGAAACGGTTCCCACCTTTTGTATGGCAGCCATATTGTCTCATATGTACTAGAGCCAAAATTAAAGCCTGCTCATGAATCATTTCACCAGAGCCAACAGCCACAGGTCATGATGTTGTTGCAGGACGTGGCTGTAACATGGTCTAGAAAAATATGACTCCTACACAGGGAGGATGGGATCTACTGTGTCACTGGCTGAGATCACATTACTAAATGCTATGTCATAATGTCTTTGCAATTTTATGTAAAGAAAGCCATGGAACCCATAGGGTGGAGGGGCGACATGACTAGAGGGAAGGGAAGGAGTGATGGGGTTAATGGAAACAGGAATGGTTTGTTTATAAGGCAGAATAAAGGGATTGGTGGGTAGGAGGAGTTCCCTGGAGGAAGAGGTGGGACAGTTGAGGGGTGTAAGTAAAGGACTTTGACTTACCCCCTCTCTCTTGACTTCCGGATATGGAACGATCCCCGCCCACCCTCCCTTGTGTTTAATACCGAGGGGAATTTGGTCTGGGTTGTTTCTTTGTCACAGCAGCGGGGGGTAGGTCTGGTCCAGAGGCGGTTGAAGGCAATGGTAACTGGACAGAGAGACACCATCTTGGTATGGTGGCTCCAGGTTCCGGGATGTTGCAGGCACGGGGTTCTGCAAAGTTGGGGGGTTAATCCGTAGGTGATTAATACCTCATCTCTGGGTCGGTGTGTTGCGGCCAGGGATACTGGGGTGAGAAGTGGTTCCTGGACTGGGCCTACTCAGGGTTGTATATTTACTGTATTGGTTACTGTGTTACCTATTGTTATTTGTTGGGGTCGCCCGTTGGACGGCGCCCCCTTGTGTTAGTATGTAAATAATAGGTAATAAAGGCTGCTGTGGCCAATTTTAAACCAAGTCACATGCAGTTCGTGTATTATTTACAGATGGTATTGGTGGGTAACACACATACAGCACGACTGGAGAATCCTTCCTCAATGGTCATGCAGCATCCATAAAGTTGTATTCGATTTCACCATGAATCATTTTTGTAAAATAACACAAAAAAGTTATGATATCGCATACATTTAATATCACATGCAATATGACTGAAAATCATATTTGACATTGGAGTTGAAGTGATTTCATATAATGCCACAGGAATACATGAGCTTCAATATTGCCCAGAGATCTAATCTATATATATAATTGCCTTATTCTGTCTGTCTGTCTTGCTCCAAAATGACGTCATTACAGTGACAACCGTCGCCATAGCACGTGCGCTAAAGAGCCTGCGACCAACGGCTCAGCTAAGGCTCCCTGCAAACGTAACCAGGGTACACATCGGGTTACTAAGCAAAGCGCTTTGCTTAGGTACCCGATATTTACCCTAGCTACGTGTGCAAGGAGCCAGCGCTAAGCGGTGTGCGCTGGTAACCAAAGTAAATATCGGGTAGCCAAGCAAAGCGCTTTGCTTAGTTACTCAATATTTACCCTGGCTACGTGTGCAGGGAGCCTAACTGAACAAGCCGAACTACGGGCCGACAGAACGACGCCCGACACTTCCCTGCTGTGAACACACACACACACCTGGATAGTCACTTGTCCCCAGCCATGCAGTCCCCAGCACTGACGTCTTCAGCGCCATGGGCCCGCTCGGCTCCATCCACCCCGCACTCCGCTCCCCGCACACATTAGGCTGCTTTCACACTTGCGTTGTGAGGCATCAGTCACAGTGCGTTGTGTGACGCATGTGACGGATTAGTTGCAAATAGTGTGCTAATAAAGTAACGGATTCCTGTAAAAGAACGTTTTGCGGTTTTGTGTTTTGTTTTTTTTTTTTGTTTTTTTTGTTTCGCCGGGAAAAGGAGATTTGCGGTCGGGAGGGGAGAGAGAGAGGTAACTGCAAATCCTTTGAGTGACCGCAGTGAGCCACGCGATCAGCTGTGCCATCACTCAGGTGACCCGCAGCCACAGCTGCAGTCCTCCACCCGAGAGTTGTTTCCGCAGGTCACCTGAATGAGGGCACAGCTGATCGCGCGGCTCACTTCAGTTGCTGCGTGGAGCTAATAGAGAGCGGTCGTGTTCTACTGCCGCTCCTGTCAGCTTCATGTAGCAGAGCTGAAAGCGTCGTGGGACCTCTGTGGATTACGTCGGACCTGGAGGGGTATTTGGGGGTTTAATAAAGTGGTGAAAGAGGGTTTTTTTTGTCTTTTATTCCAAATAAAGGATTTTTTCAGGTGTATGTGTTTATTTTCTTTAACTTTCAGGTTAATCATGGAAGGTATCTCGGGGAGACGCCTGCCATGATTAACCTAGGACTTAGTGGCAGCTATGGGCTGCTGCCATTAACTCCTTATTACCTCGATTGCCACCGCACCAGGGCAATTCGGGATGAGCCGGGTAGAGTCCCGGGACTGTCGCATCTAATGGATGCGGCAATTCTGGGTGGCTGCTGGCTGATATTGTTAGGCTGGGGGGCTCTCCATAACGTGGGGCTCCTGAGAATACCAGCCTTCAGCTGTGTGGCTTTATCTTGGCTGGTATCAAAATTGGGGGGGACTGCATGTCGTTTTTTTTTTAAAATTATTTATTTATTTTACTGCACGATATAGACCTGCCCACCGGTGGCTGTGATTTTTGCAGTGAGACAGCGATCACTCAGCGTGGGGGCGGGTCTGACTGCAACCATTCATAGGCGCCTGTGGGCGGGGGAAGCAGGGAATACGAGATTGAATAATGAGGGGCCGGCATTTTCAAAAGAGGAAAAGCCGCCGGAGCTTTGTAACAACTGTGCAGCGCCGGTGATCGGTCAGTGATCGGTGAGTATGAGAGGGAGAGAGACAGACAGAGAGAGAGAGTGAGAGACAGAGACAGACAGAGAGAGAGACAGACAGAGAGAGAGAGCTAGAGACAGTCAGTGAGTATGAGAGAGGGGGGAGAGAGACTAGGAGTGATTTTAAATGATTTAGATCGTTCTGCTTGACATGCTGAGCATGCTCAGTAGAACGTGACGGAATTTGTCAGCAGATTCCGCCGCTTAGCTTAGCGCATAGCGGCGGAATCCGCCACCATAGACCATTATTAGACACCATGGTGGATTCCAATAGAATCTGTCAATGTGCGTTATTTTAACGACCCAAAAAAACGCTACATGTAGCGTTCCCTCCGCCCGACGCTGCGTCAAAATAACGACTCAGCGTTGTACAGCGCTGCAACGCAGACACTTGCGTTACAGTGCGTCGTCAATACAAGTCTTTGGAGAATAGCGCTGTGCGTTAACGGACTGCGCTATTCTCCATAGTGACGGATTGCGCTGAATGCAAGTGTGAAAGCACCCTTACCCCGCAGGATGGGGGCACATGTCAGGATGGGGGCTGCACCACCATGTGGGCACATACCAGCATTGGGCCACATCACATGATCAGCATATTTTTACTTAATTTACACTGTTCATGGCCTTCTTTCATTACAAGCCATGGACATCACTAAACATTAGACTCATCTATTAAAACTGTTCCTTCTGTTGTTTGTCATTTTAAAACCAATGAATAAGAATACTAAATTAAACCGAACCCATCCAGTCCATTCATTACCTTATTATTCAATCTGCTGACCTACATACACATTCTAGACTTCCCGATACGTTACAATCGGGTCACCTTCTAGAATAATGACATAAGTGTCGTAGTCCTGCACAACGTATGGCCATAACATTAGCCTGCGACTGTCACGGAATGTTGGGAGTTCTAGTTTTCAACAGCTGAAGAGCCGCAGGTTGGGGATTACTGCCCCAGGGTGATGGGTAGGGATTGCTTTCTTATCTATTGTAAGAAATGTTACTTTACACATGGAGAATTACATCTCACCTTTCTCACCACTTTCCACAACTTTCACAACTATGTTCCAAGTATTCATGAACCTAATAATGTGCGTGTGAACCTGTCCTATAGGCACAACGGTCTATGGTTTCATATAGGGAATACAGGTAAAGTTTAGTGAGTTCTCCTGATACTCAAGCACCGAAAGATGGCTATGACCCATCCAGCTCTGCTTCTTTTCAGTCCATTATATCTTACAGACTCTGATATACCTGCATACATTTTGGCTTGAACAAAGGACTGGTACTCTAAATCTTCTGGAATTTTTTACACTTTATTCGGCATCATAAACATACATTTTGGCGCAGAATACGCTTTGAGAAAATACCACCAGTGTCGTTTTTCCAGTGGCTTTTCCACCTGCATATTTTTTTTGCTTTCTACTATTAATTCTACATATAAGGTACCAGGGATAATGGAAGCCACCTGAAGAATGATCAGATCACATATTTTAGCCATTTCATGGCTTTTGTTAAAAGAAGTGACAAAAGACGGAGCATCTGCACAAGTCGTTTTGAAATTACTATGCACTATGTTCATTTTTTTTTAGCGCTTTTTGGGTTGAGTTTCAGGCGGAATCTGTCTGAAAATGGCATTGTATGCGCATACCCTTTTATATTAGGCTAGGTTCACACTTCCGTTGTTTTGCTTCCATCAGGTCCGTTGTTGCGTTATCATCAGCTGTGCACCCACTCTTCTTGTTTATAGGTCCGTTGTTGCGACGCAATGACGGATCCGTCGTTTTTGAGATGTCAACTGACGCAACGGATGTGTAATTTCACAGGATTCCGTTCACAGGAATCCTGTGAAAAAACTGATCCGTCGCGTCCGTTGCATCCGTCGTGCATCCGTTCTTTGACGGATCTGTCGTGATCCGTTTGTATTTGGGACAGCCCAGTGGGCGTGCCACACATGCTGGGCATGCTCAGTAGAGCATGACGCAATCCAGCACTGGATTCCGTCGTGTGACGCATTACAACGGAATCCAGCACCATAGACATCCATTATAGCTTGTGACGGATTGTGACGGACACCTGTGGAGTCCGCTTTTTTTGCCGCTCCAAAAAATGTTACATTCAGCGTTAATCGCCCTGCCGGACAGTCAGTCACTAAACGACTGATCCGTTACGCAGCGGATGCAACACAGGGACATCAGTCGCAATCCGTCGCTAATAGAAGTCTATGGGAAAAAACTGGATTCCTGCAAAATATTTTGCAGGATACCTTAATTCCTCAAGGCGACGGATTATGACTGATGCAAAACAACGGAAGTGTGAACCTAGCCTTACATAACTTCATCTTAGGAATGTTTTTATTAATAACACCAGAAAATTGTAAGGTCTTTACTTAATATGATCCAGCTCTCTAAAATCAACATGAGGACTTGAGGGCAACGTCTCCAACAGACTGACAGATGCCGGTAGTACTCTGCCTCGTCCCATCACAAAACAATTGGATCCGGTTGCTACAAGGTAGTTAATTTTTCGGTTGCCCATATTTTTCAAAAGAACTGAAGTCCTCAGTGGTTGATACCTTTTAATGGCTAACTGAAAAGATGGTAATAATAGCAGCTTTCCAGACTACTCAGGTCTCTTCTTCAGGCTCAATATGACACAAAATCTGAAGAGTCACATATTTATACACAACAGGACATAGAATGGGACGGTAAATTTACTGCCCCATTCTATGTCTTGTTGTGTATAAATATGTGACTCTTCAGATTTTGTGTCATATTGAGCCTGATGAAGAGACCTGAGTAGTCTCGAAAGCTGCTATTACCATCTTTTCAGTTAGCCATTAAAAGGGGTCAACCACTGAGGACTTCAGTTCTTTAAAACAATTTTTTATCTCTACTGGCTAACACGGTACAAAGATATATTTAACCATATTTTTCATTGAGACTTGCTGTGTGCGCTCACTACTATTCAGGTTTATGTTATTTACCAAATTAATAGTATAAAGACATTACATATTATTCAAGCCAAGAAATCAATCACAGATGTTATATTGTACTAAATCAGATCCGAAAGCTTATATAGACCAACTATTACCCCAAGGAGGGGCGCTCTGCGGACACTTCTCACTTATTTAAGGTGTCTAGAAATAAAAGAATATCACAGCTCGAGATGTGAAAAATTCTCACACCTTGTGATACAAGCCATAACTAATGGTGGTCCATATAATAACCCAATGATTTGTAATGGGGGGCTACAGAGTATATTGCCCCCCGATCTCAAATGCATTTTTCACCAATGTAATCCTTTAGTCGAAGAGAACTTCTTGCACTGCAGATCCTGTGTGCTATGTAAGGTGACAGCACTCTCTCAGTACAACAGTGTACGTCATATTTTATTAATGTAAATGTAGCAGAGCTGAACTTATGGTGAAACAGATCCACAATCTGTGACGTTTGCATAGGATCCCTTCATTGTCCTCCAACAGTATTCCTTTCATTCTCCTGCATCTGTACTATATAATTATTCCTATGATTGATTTATGTTCATGCAAAAAAGGTGCCAAAATATTTTTATACCCTACAATAATCGTGTCGTCTCAGATTTTTAGCATCCTCCCCCCCCCCCCACCCCCCAAATTTTTTCCAAAAGTCCTGCATAGATGACATTTGTTACAGAAGCAATAAGATGCAGCGGGTTAGATGATATATATAGAGAATGTAACAGACCATGTGTAAACAGGTATTTTGCATATAGGAGAGCAGTGATGCCTTACCCTGGGTCCGGTTCCCCTGTGGTTCAAGGATTGTGTCACATGAAGAAGGACAAGAAGAACTTGTGAAGTGACAAGAATGCCAAAACCTCTCTGGGTCATTTTTGTTTCTTTTTTTAAAAAAAAAAACAAAAAAAACAGGTGCGAAAGTTTATAGGACAGACATAGAAGGGTTAATCTTCTTATTTTTTTTCTGCAGTTTGGAAAATTCTGCCAAACCCTAATATTTAGAGAAAAAAAAAATTCTAAGTAAGGAAAGTAAATGGACATGCACAGATGTCTCTCCTGTGGCTCTCTCCTTGTCTTTTACTGGCAGCAGGTTTAAAGCATTAACACTTCCATTGGGATCCCATTATAAACCCGCCTGAAAGGGGAGGGCGAGTAGGGGGGGGGTGGTAAATTAGGTCTGACCCTTTCTTTTTAACTTTCCTATATGGTACTACCTTGGGTGCGTTGCTGCCACCTAGTGTTCACTAATCGATCAACAAATGTTTTTCGTTTTTACGCTGCGTTAACATCTGCCAGGATGAATTTGGTTATCACTTGGAGGAAAAAATGTATCTCCTATATACTTATAAACCTTGTTTAAAATATTTTTAAAGTGAAAAGAAATTTAGGTGATCTATGTAAGTGCTGGGATGCCATTACTCGTTTCAATATGGAAGATAGTCGCAATATAATTGTCAATAGTTTTCATTCACTGACAGACATCGTTGTCTGTAAGGGTGCGGCTGAAGAGATTGTAAGAACATGACAACTTGTAATGTATCTGTTTTGATTATTTATTAAAGTTAGATTTGCCCCAAGCACAAGCGAAAACAAATTATTATATATTTGTGAGTGTGAATACAAACTGGTGCAGAAAGAGTTAATGCCGCGCTGCCGTGAATGAGAAGAAACGCAAGGAGATATTCGATGTTAATTAACAATGGGTTTCGGAAATATTCCTCTTCTTCATCAAGTCTAAAGGGGGTGTTACACGCAGCAATGTCGCTGGTGAAAGCACCCGCCCCCCGTCGTTTGTGCGTCACGGGCAAATCACTGCCCGTGGCGCACAAAACCATTTGGAGCCGTCGCACGTACTTACCTGCCTAGCAACGTAGCTGTGTCCGGCGAACCGCCTCCATTCTAAGGGGGCGGTTCATTAGGCATCACTAAGCGGAAGGGCGGAGATGAGTGGGACGTAACATCCCGCCCACCTCCTTCCTTCCTCATTGCCGGTGGCTGCAGGTAAGCTGTACTTCGTCGCTGCCGAGGTGTCACACGTAGCGATGTGTGCTGCCTCGAGAACGACGAACAACCTGCGAGATCAACAATCAACGATTTTTTGAAAAGGAACGACGTGTCAACGATGGACGATAAGGTGAGTATTTTCCATCGTTAACGGTCGTTCCTTGCTGTCACACGCAACAACGTCACTAACAATGCCGGATGTGCGTCACGGAATCCATGACCCCGGCGATATATCGTTAGATATGTCGTTGCGTGTAACGGGGCCTTTAATCACAATGAGTTGCGTGTGATACTTTTGGTTTTCCTAGACTGCAGCAATGAGAAGCTTGAAGATCCATAATTTCCATAAGATTAGTAAATATGCTATTGACATGAATGTCTCACCAGATGTTTGTAACAACCCATCCAATCCACACAGGAAAAGAAAATCAAATCATAAATGTCCATAAATTAAGTTTGTGTAGCAAAGAAAAATTACACAGGGAACAAGAATTGAACACATGAAGAGAGGTGCAAAAAGCCTTGGAAAGTCATGACACCAACTGAAATCTATCAGTAATTAGAAATCCTTCCACTGAGTGAAAAATATCACGTGGTTCAACTGATAACCTATAAAAAGGTGTCTCGTTACCAAGCTGCCACACAAGAAACATCTCATGATGGGTAAAACCAGTGAGATGTCTCAAGCCCTTTGAAACCTTATTTTTGCAATACATACTGATGACATTGGTTATAGAAGAATTTCTAAACTATTGAAGGTTCCAGTGAGCACTGTTGTGGCCAAAATCAAGGAAGCTCAGCGGAAGATTTCAGACAGAGGAGTGAAAAGAATTATCAGAATAGTTATCAAAGAGCCAAGGACCATCTGTGAAGATCTGCAGAAAGACCTGGTATCAGTAGGTACAATTGTTTAAAAGAAAACAATAAGTAATGCACTTAAGCTAGTGTCACACACAGCGACAACGACAACAACGTCGCTGCTACGTCACCATTTTCTGTGACGCAGCAGCGACGTCCCGTCGCTGTCGCTGTGTGTGACATCCAGCAACGAGCTGGCCCCTGCTGTGAGGTCGCCGGTCGTTGCTGAATGTCCAGCTTTATTTTTTGGTCGTCGCTCTCCCGCTGTGACGCACACATCGCTGTGTGTGACAGCGAGGAGAGCGACGAAATGAAGCGAGCAGGGAGCAGGAGCCGGCGTCTGGCAGCTGCGGAAAGCTGTAACCAAGGTAAACATCGGGTAACCAAGGGAAGCCCTTTCCCTGGTTACCCCATATTTGCCTTCGTTACCGGCCTCCGCCCTTGCTGCCATCGCCGGCTCCTGCTCTGTGCACATGTGGCTGCAGTACACATCGGGTATTTAACCCGATGTATACTGTAGCAAGGAGAGCAAGGAGCGAGCGCTAAGCAGTGTGCGCGGCTCCCTGCTCTCTGCACTGTGACATGTAGCTGCAGTACACATCGGGTTAATTAACCCGATGTGTACTGTACCTAGGAGAGCAAGGAGCCAGCGCTAAGCGCGGCTCCCTGCTCTCTGCACATGTAGCACAGCGACGTTATCGCTGCTGCGTCGCTGTTTGACAGCTAAGCAGCGATCATAACAGCGACTTACAAGGTTGCTGTTACGTCACAGAAAATGGTGATGTAACAGCGACGGCGTTGTCGCTGTCGCTTAGTGTGAACCCAGCTTTACCCTCATTGTCCTGTATACACACTCACCACGCAAGACTCCATTCTGAACAACAAGCATGTTCAAGCACTTTTTAAAGTTTGTGCAACCACATTTAGAGAAACCTATGAAATAGTGGGAGAATACAGC
The DNA here is from genome assembly GCF_048569485.1 of Anomaloglossus baeobatrachus. NCBI lineage: Eukaryota > Metazoa > Chordata > Amphibia > Anura > Aromobatidae > Anomaloglossus > Anomaloglossus baeobatrachus. The sequence goes on from NC_134364.1 coordinate 37,115,902, forward strand.
CTGTCCGGAGAGTTGCAGGCCGTGCCGGGTGATGCGACTCGATCCTCGCCCGAGTTTACGAGCGAATCACTCACGAGTGTGACTCCGTCCTAATACACATTTCTGCTGCTAAATTTCTTTATGAAAAGTAGGCTGTGAACGTTTTATATTAATGTTTTGGACTGAAAGTTCCCCTTTAAAAAAAAAAGAGGCTCTGTAGCAGCTGATGTTTGCATATGACAGAACAGTGTACCTTTTATACTATTAATTTTGTAGTTATGACCAAAATAAATGCAGGGACAGCTCTTATTCAAAAGAAAAGGTGCTGATCTGATGTACTTCAGAATGGACACTACCCATTGATCAGGATCAGTGGTGGACATAAACAGAAAAGGGCCCCTTTGCAAGAATAGTATATGGGCCCAATGCAGTCCAATAACTCATCATAATGCACAATTCCACCTGCTTTGGAGGTGAAAAATGGGCCTCCTTACATCTTGGGCCCCTGAGAGGCTGCACAGGTTGCATGTCATGGCCGTAAAGGACAACACACAGGAAGGAATGCCTTATAGCTAGGGAATGGGGGAAGTGGTGACCTCTGACTATGACCTGCAGTTCACCCTCACAGTTCTAACAGACCCTAAACAGGTTCTGCACATGTCGCCTATTTCACCCTAGCAAATGGGCCCCAAGTAAGGATGGAGGGTATGAGCTCTTGAGGAGGACTCAAGGGAACAATACAGGGGAAACACAACTGCAATCACCAGAGCCCTGTTAGATAGAAAAAACAAACATTTATCTGAGCTGCAGAAACTACAGAAGCCTAGAACAACAGAACAACACGACTTCTCCACAGCTCAGTCAGGAACAAACTATAAACCACAACCAAATATCCCCAGGGTGAGGTTTATAAAGGGAGTCTGAGGCTGGCAACAGAGAGGAAACACTGACAGATTCCCAGGGTCCAAGAGTCTGCACCTGCAGAAACAGGGAACTGTCAGATAACAAGATGTGCTGCCAATCTCTGGGATTTTACACATACTCGCTGCCACAGGATTGTCAGCAGGCCTTGACACATCAGGGAATGGGGGAAGTATGTCCACCCCTGAGGACTGTAGTGTTGTAGTGTAGTCCCACACAGTGTTTACAACCGGCTAGGAGCTAATGATATCAAATAAGGAGGAAACAGTCCTGCACTACTGCGGGGTTACCTTGTAATACGGCTCATAGTTACATAGTTACTTAGGTTGAAAAAAGACCTAGGTCCATCTAGTTCAACCTTCCTCCACCAGTTCTACATTTAGTCACTAAGTCATTTATAACCAAAAATGTTTTGTGTACTGAGGAATCATCCAGCCCTTTTTTAAAAGCTGTTATAGTATCTGCCATTACTACCTCTTGTGGTAGTGTATTCCACAGTCTGACCGCTCTAACTGTAAAGAACCCTTTCCTATTTAGGTGCCGGAATCGCTTTTCTTCCACTCGCAGTGAGTGCCCCCTGGTCCTTAGTACTGTCTTTGGAAGAAATAAGTCATGTGCCAGTCCTTTATATTGACCACACATGTATTTATACATATAAATGAGATCTCCTCTGAGACGTCTTTTTTCTAAGCTAAACATATCTAACTTTTTCAACCTGTCATCATATGGGAGGCCTTCCATTCCTTGTAATAGTCTAGTTGCCCGCCTTTGAACTGACTCTAACTTCTGAATGTCCTTTTTAAAATGTGGAGCCCAAAACTGGATCCCATATTCCAGATGTGGCCTTACAAGTGATTTATAGAGGGGTAACAATACGTTGGGATCACGGGATCTAATCTCTCTTTTTATACACCCTAAAATCTTGTTTGCTTTAGCAGCTGCTGCTTGACATTGAGTGCTGCTGCTCAGCTTATTTGTAATGAGAATACCCAAGTCCTTCTCCTGTTCTGTAGTCCCGAGTTTACTTCCATTTAATGTATACGCAGCTATAGGATTACTCCGTCCTAGGTGCATTACTTTACATTTATCAACATTAAATCTCATTTGCCAAGTATCTGCCCATTCTGACATCTTATCCAGATCTTTTTGTAATATTGTACTATCCAGGTCAGTTTTTAATATCCTACATAGTTTGGTGTCATCGGCAAAGACTGACACTGTACTAGCAATCCCATCCACAAGGTCATTAATAAAGAGAGTAAAAAGAATCGGTCCAAGCACAGATCCCTGCGGCACCCCACTGCTGACTATAGCCCATTTAGAGAATGTACCATTTATGACTACTCTTTGTTTCCTATCTTTTAGCCAATTCCTTACCCAGTTGCATATTGTGTCCCCTAGTCCTTGCTTCTGGAGCTTTAGTATAAGGCTATTATGTGGTACAGTATCAAATGCCTTTGCAAAGTCCAAATAAATCACATCAGCTGCATTACCAATATCCAGGTTTGCACTTACCCCCTCATAGAACCCCAACAGGTTGGTTAGACACGACTTATCTTTCATGAATCCATGCTGTTTGTCAGTTATCATATTATTTTCTGCAATATATTTTTGCATGTCATCCCTTAAAATGCCCTCAAAAACTTTGCATACTACTGATGTCAGGCTTACTGGACGGTAGTTGCCTGGATCTACCCTCTTACCTTTCTTAAATATCGGTACCACATCAGCAATCCTCCAATCCTGAGGCACCAACCCTGTTACAAGTGAGTCTAAAAAGATGAGATACAGCGGTCTGTCGATTACGGAGCTCAATTCCCTCAATATTCGTGGATGAATGCCATCTGGCCCTGGGGATTTGTCAATGTTTAATTTACTCAGACGTAGGCGTACTTCATCTTGTGTTAAATTAATTATATCGGGTGGTGGACTTTGATTTTTCACTTGTTGAATGATCCCTGGTACAGTCAGTTCCTTGGTGAATACAGATGAGAAATGCCTATTTAATATCTCAGTCTTTTGTTTGTCCTCTATAACTAACTTGTTATTATATTTTAAGGGGCCGATACTATCCTTTGTTTTCCTTTTGGCATTAATGTATTTATAAAAGATTTTGGGATTTATTTTAATGTCATTGGCGATTTTTGTTTCAGTAGCTAATTTTGCTTGTTTGATTTCTTTTTTACATTTCCTATTGATATCTTTATACTCCTGCAATGCTATTTCTGTATTCTCAGCCTTTAAGATTTTAAACGCCCTTTGTTTTTGTTTTATTATACTTTGTACAGTCTTATTTATCCATAGTGGTTTCTTTTTATTCCTGGACATTTTATTACCAGAGGGTATACGTTTTTTACAGGACTCTAGTAGTATATCCTTAAACTTACCCCATTTATGTTCGGTATCCCCAGTTACCATGACTTTGTCCCAATCTACACATTTAAGCTCTTCCCTTAATTTGTTGAAATCAGCTTTCCTAAAATTCCAGGTTTTAGCATTCCCCCTTTGAAATGTTCTATTGAATATTATGTTGAAGCTTACCATATTATGATCGCTGGTGCCCAAGTGCTCCCGGACCTCTAAAGGGAGAAAGTCAGCTCGAGACCTCTAAGGGTAAATGCTGGCTCAGGGTGCACGCTCCACAGGAAGGATATCGCCACGATGAAAAACCGGTAGAAGGAAGAAGCGTCACTGTCCACAACCCATGCAAGAAAATCCAATTTATTTAAACGTGTGCATAAAACCAGCGGGGAAGAGACCGGGTGCAGCCGCTCAAAGGACTACGACCGTTTTGCGCTTTCTTGCATGAAACGGCCGTAGTCCTGTAGTGGGTGAGCCTACCCCTACAGGAGGGAGTTGAGATAACCCGGAATTGTAATTAATAAAAATGTTTTAAACTTTTATTATATTGCGATAGGGCACCCCTAGTGGCCGGGTGGGACGGCTGTTGCCACCGGGGAGGAGGAGCCGGCTGAATCACAGGGGAGTGTGTGTGTGTGTGAGAGTAGTTGGATCCGGGATGGAAGACTGAAAACATCGAGGGGCAGAGTGTGTGAGCGGGACCACCAGGGGGCGCCGGAGAGCAAGGAGGGGAACGTAACCTCGGGGTGTGAAGCAACTGGTGTGGGTCCGGTGTGCATGAAACCAAAGTGTGGGAGCCCGGCGAAGTGGAGTACCCCGGGCATATCCCCACCAGAGGGTGCGTTAGGGCAGGCTGCCCCCAGCTCCACCGAAAGTGCCTGATTTTACTGCCGGATCGTGTTGTACAAATAAAGGATGTCGTTTGTTACCAGCACCCTTTGTCTGAAGATCGTTTGTACATCGTCCGGCGAATGCACCATCACACTTTGCCCCACCAAGCCAGTCCCCGACCTTCAGGTAGTGACGGAGTCAGGGGTAAGCCTTGACGCAACAAAGGCCACGACTACAAGGCCGGAGGCTCCCCTGGCTCATCATTACATGTGGCGTAGTCGGCAGGATGCGATTCCCCTGCCAGGAACCCAAGAAGCCGGAGATCAAGTGGTGCCGAGTGCACCGTATCCGGGCTATGAGAGAAGATTTCCCGTCCCATTGTGGGAGGAAGAAGTGCCCGAGGCGTTGGACCGGGCACGAGATGGCGACAAGATGGCCGCCATCTGTGAAGTTGAGGAAGAAAGGGCGCGAAAAATTGGCGCCAAAAGAAGAGCCTGGGGCTGGCCGGTGCCGAAGAAGAAGCACAGAGTACTCCGCCCAAAGAGGGGAGGCGTCAGCCCCAGGGCACGAAGAAGGAAACATGAAGTGGGCGGTATATTGAAGGAAAAAAAGAACCGCCGCGGAGGAGTCAAGATGATGTGTGAGGCTGGGGGTGGAGCTTGTCCAAGAGCGGGAAACATAGGCCCGCCTCCACTTCCTCCAGTCTCAGCATTGACTCCGCCGCCATTTCTAGCGACACAGCAAGAGAAAAGTGATGGAGACTTCCGGCCAACAGCAGGATCTCGCCACCGTCATGGCCCTGACCAGCTTGGGCCGGGAGCGTCCCAAACCCGCTGCTGCAGCGGAAGTGTCTCGGCTTGACATTCCGACCGGGCCAGGAGGCCCAGCACGTCCTGAGAAGGTGACCTGGCTGACCACCTGGGACGCGACAACCGGAGGCACCACCACGGAGGTACGGGCGACCTATGCCACCCAGCTACCGGTGGGGAATCGGCCCCTGGGGATTACGTATGCCCCCTTGGAGACACCTCCGCCCGTCGCCACGGCCGCAGCACCATCTGTCCCCGTGCGGGAGTCGGCCGAGGAACTTGCTGAGCGGCTGGAACAGGATCACCGGGGCTTCTTTTGGGACCCTGTGACCCAGTCTTCCACATCGCACCCAAGGGCCCCGTCTCCGGTACCAGACCCCGTCCGTGAGCGGCTGCTTGCGGAGACCGTCGTCCGGGAAATGATGTCCGGTCCCGGCGCTGAGGAGCTGGCCCTGCAATTCACCACTGGGATAGTGGTGAAATTCAACCAGCAGGAGGGCTACGGGTTCATTCGTGAAGCAAGTACCGGAGACGATTATTTTTATAATCGGGTCCACCTGGACGTAGAGGGACTGCCAAAACGGCTCCACACTCTTTATCCGGGAGAGAAGGTACAATTCTTACCCGAGGCGGGAAGTCGCGGCCTGTTCGCGGTTGGAGTGACCCGGACGCCGACCGCCCGGGAAGCGGCCCAGTGGCAACAGGAGCTGGAATGGGAGGAGCACCAGGAATGGCGCCGGAGCCAGCCAAAGCCGATGCCGACCGAGGCCTCTCATTCCAGGCGCACCTTGGCGGTCTCACCGGAGGTGCAGTCTGGCCCGACCGCTGACCCGGAAAAGGGTACCCCGGTGGTGGCGGTTAACCAAAGCGTCACTAATCGCCCGGTCATCGTCCTGGACGTGCCGCAACCCGCGCCTCAACCACCCCGGGGAGCGACTCCATCACCCCCGCCGGGAGCCGAAGAAACCACGCCAGCGGAGCCCCCTTTCGCTCCTGTATCGTTCCGGAGGATACGCCGCCAACCTGGGCAGTCCCTGGGTGCCTATATCCAGCTTCAGGCGGCTGAATGGAAGCAATCCTGGCCTCCGGAGTAGCTCACCACAGGCAGCTTGTATGAAGACCGGTATGGTTGATTGACCGGCAGAAGTTTAGGTTCCAGTTGTTAAAGCCCGGAGTGAGTCCGCTGGCAGACTGAGTCAGGAACTCCTCCGCAGGGCGAAAGTTTGCAGTTGTTATCAGTGTTGCTCGCCATCTAAGACCGGGAGCGCTGTTGAGCCTCCGGGCGCCATCTAAGACCGGGAGCGCTGTTGAGCCTCCGGGCGCCATCTAAGACCGGGAGCGCTGTTGAGCCTCCGGGCGCCCTCTAAGACCGGGAGCGCTGTTGAGCCTCCGGGCGCCATTTAAGACCGGGAGCGCTGCTAAGCTGCCAGGCGGTGGACTGGACTGCAGGTTACCACCGTGATGTGGCTGTTTTTTTACAGTTTATATGTTTTTAGATAGAGCCTTGCCGGGAGGCTCGGATTTTAAGAGGGGAGGCATGTAGTGGGTGAGCCTACCCCTACAGGAGGGAGTTGAGATAACCCGGAATTGTAATTAATAAAAATGTTTTAAACTTTTATTATATTGTGATAGGGCACCCCTAGTGGCCGGGTGGGACGGCTGTTGCCACCGGGGAGGAGGAGCCGGCTGAATCACAGGGGAGTGTGTGTGTGTGTGTGAGAGTAGTTGGATCCGGGATGGAAGACTGAAAACATCGAGGGGCAGAGTGTGTGAGCGGGACCACCAGGGGGCGCCGGAGAGCAAGGAGGGGAACGTAACCTCGGGGTGTGAAGCAACTGGTGTGGGTCCGGTGTGCATGAAACCAAAGTGTGGGAGCCCGGCGAAGTGGAGTACCCCGGGCATATCCCCACCAGAGGGTGCGTTAGGGCAGGCTGCCCCCAGCTCCACCGAAAGTGCCTGATTTTACTGCCGGATCGTGTTGTACAAATAAAGGATGTCGTTTGTTACCAGCACCCTTTGTCTGAAGATCGTTTGTACATCATCCGGCGAATGCACCATCACACTCTGCCCCACCAAGCCAGTCCCCGACCTTCAGGTAGTGACGGAGTCAGGGGTAAGCCTTGACGCAACAAAGGCCACGACTAAAAGGCCGGAGGCTCCCCTGGCTCATCATTACAGTCCTTTTAGCAGCTGCACCTGGTCTCTTCCCCGCTGTTTTATGCACACGTTTGAATAAATTGTATTATCTTGCATGGGCTGTGGACAGTGCCACTTCTTCCTTCTACCGGTTTTTCATAAGGGCTAATGACAGCTGATTGGAGTAGGTAATGGGTGTTGAACTCATAGTGATCTGATGCTGGTAAGGATAGGTCTTCTATCTAAAATGGCTGTAAAGCCGCGGTTTTGCTGCATGAATTGCTGCAGAAAATGTTCATAACTTTTCTGCAGTCATTTTCCAGCAAAACCTATGGTAAAAAAAAAAATGGTGTGTGCACGCTGCGTTTTTTTCCCCTACAAGTTTTGCTGCATAATTTCTGCAGCAAAAAGAATGAGCATGTCACTTCTTTTCTGCACATACTTACGGTTTCTGACATAGATAATGGTAAAAAAATGCAGGAACCAACCCGCGGAATAACCGTGACCAAACCACGGCAAAAACGCGGGTGCGGTTTTACCGCGTTTTTTGCCGCGGGTGCGGTATTCTGCCAGAGGGTGCGGATTTTTCTTAGGCCTGTTTGATACGTCAGTAAAAAACAGACGTTCTTTACTGACGTGTAAAAAACGCCTATGTCCCTCAGTGTGCCGTGATTCACGGCACACGGTGGTTGACCATGTGCAATCCGTGATCCGTGATTGCACATGGACATATGCTCACCTGTCCCGTTCCTGCTGTCCATGGTGCTGAATTCCTCGGCTCTGCAGCATCCGCCCACCGGTCTCTGCAGCTACTACTGGGTCGGCCCTGACTGCATTCATGAATATGCATGAGCCGGTCAGGAAGCTGCAGAGAGGTACGGGCTGTATAAAGCGTCGCTGGAAAGGTGAGTTGAAAATGTTTATTTTATATGTACTTTGTTTCTGGTACGTGTTTCATGGATCACACCATAGTGTGGTCTGTGGGACATCAGTGATGCCTGAAGAAAATGGACTTGTCTCCGTGCGGCAATCACGGACACGCGTGTACGCCGCACGGAGACACGGTCAGTGAAAAATCACTGATGTGTGCGCAGACCCATTGATTATAATGGGTCTGCGTTTGTCAGTGATTCTGGTACGTATAAAAAAAAAAGCACAAACGTACCAGAATCACTGACGTCTGAAACCGGCCTTAAGAAAAGTCCATTTGCTAGTGCGCACATAGCCTTTAAGGAACAGTCATTCAGACTGGTCAAATTTCTTCTCTGTTTTCTTCCCCCTTCCCCTCCCAATCCTTTAATGAAGATAAGGTGTCTGGTAACACCTGGCTTTCCTTTCCCAATTAAGAACACATGAACTCTCGGACAAACTGAGCACGGGTGGGTATTAGGGATCACTCGTGAAGTCAAAACGTCAATTTTTTTTTGTTTTGTTATATTTTATGCAGCAACCTTAATTATTGTAGAATGATTTTTATTTATTTATTTTTTTTACAGGTGTCTCATTTGTTAAATTACCCAATTTTATCGCTTGGTAAGATGCACTTTTGTTTTTACCCCTCCCCAACTTGGGGAAAATATGGGTGCGTCTTACAAAATGGATATGGCTTACCGGGACAGAAGTGGTCGAGCGAGGTCATAGGAGACAGGTTCACAGGACGCGCTTGGGAGTCTCGTGGCGGGCGGCATTGATCTACGGGTGGCTGCCTGCGAGGGTGTCTCGGCAGGGGGTGGCATTGATCGACGGACGGGCTGCAAGGGTGTCTTTACGGGGGGGCGGCATCGATCTGCATACAGGCGGGCTGCGAGGGTGTCTCTGCAGCGGGTGCATTGAGCCGACAGCTCAATTGAATCGCCCGCTGTTGATGCGATCAACTTCAAGAAAATGGCAGCGCAAAGCGGGGCTTGCGCAGTTTGACACAATGGATTTCAAGAAAATAGTGCGAAGTCCTATCTGCGCACACGCCGCCTCCGCGGCCATTTTCTTGAAGTCCATCTCGTCAACCGCGGGCGATTCAATGGAGCCGGCAGTCAGCTCAAAGCATCTGCCACCTAGACACCTCTGCTGACCGCCCTCCCGCAGATCAATGGCGCCTGCTGTAACATCCCCGAGCGTGTCTTGTGACCCTGCCTCCTATGACCCCGCTCCACCACCGTCGCCCTGGAAAGCCATACCTGGGGGATTCAAATGCGCCTGCTGCTACACCCCCAAGCCCTCAACATTGCCGACCCTCCTGAGCTCAAACACCCTCTCCTCTGAGCTCGCAGTATCGCTTGCCCTGCCTCCTGTGACCTTCCTGAGCCACTCCACCACTGCTCCCTGTGTTGAGCATTAGGATTAAGGCGCACTAGGATTATAAACTGACCCTCTTTAACATTAAAAATTATTTTTTTCCTATTTTCCTCCTCTAAATTTGGCCTGCGTCTTATAATCCGGTGCGTTTTCTGTCAGTGGATGATCAGGCAGACCTGCTACATTTTACAGCAGAAGTGGCTTTATCCTGAGTGTCGAATATTCCTCTGTGCAGAGCTCTAAACGTGTCAGCTGCCTGTGGATGCAAAGACATATTTTCATTCTCTGATAGCAATCAAATATCTTAAATACGGTGAAGAATTGTACAAACAAACAGTATTTTTAACTGGCCCTCAAACCTGCGACACTGCGCTGTCCCTTATCTCGGAGGTAGGTTTAATGGTAACCAGGTCCGAGCCCCTAGCGTGACCCTAACTCCTATTTGTGGCCTGTTCTTACTCCCCCTCAGGGTGGGCCAGAAAACACAAAGACAAAACCCCACAAAACAACACGGACAAGGGAGAACGGGAACTTTTACACACAGCACTCAACACACACAGGAGAGACAATATGTACTGGGCAGTAACGAAAAAGGGGAGAAAGATACGCTCAACTGGGAAACGCTTACTCCACACAGAAGCACAGCACGGATCGCCATGAACAGGGGAAACACAAAGACCGGGATCACTGATGCTATCATCGGCACAAATCGGAAGTAAGCTGTGCACTAAATAGGGAGGAGACAGCTGCACTTGGCAATCAGCAACCTGAGCTCTTAGGTCTTGCTCAACAGTCTGTAGGAATGAACTCCCTTGAAACATTCAGCTTTCCAAAAAAAGTACAGTAACAGAAATAAACTTAACAAGTAAATGATTATTTAAGTCTCAGTTGACAAAATCAGAGGCCACGGTTAAAATATAATTAAAAAGTGCCCTTAAAATAACCATTCCTGAGCAGCTTTTACTGTTCCCAGTTTATTACTTATTGAAATATGTTATGAGGATGACCATTTTCTATGTCAATGGGGTATGTCCCCACAATGTCTGTGGCTGGTAATTTATTTCTAAATTTGTAAGAGAAAAATCAGAGAAACTGCACAATGCGGAGTTGTAAGAATAAATGCTCCAGATTTGTTATGGCCTGCACCCCATTGATACCCTGATATGAAAACTGCTCTAAGTCAATCTCATCCACCCCCATCCGAGAGCTTATTGCCTGAGGTCTACAGTCTCCTGACTGAACCACAGACTTCCCTGGCACTCCATATGGCTCCAGCCACACACTAACTCTACTTATTGATACCGGCTTTTTATATAACCAGCTTTGCAATACTATGGAGTCATCTAGTGGTGGCAGTCGTAATGTATTACATTCAGTACAGTACACTTTCGTTATCGCTTCATTGGATGACCTAGGAAATCATGGGTGTATGCTGCTGCCACTAGAAGGCGGACACTAGGGAATAACAAGATTAAGGATACAGCCACTAACTGGAGCCAAACTAGTCATCCTCAGTAGTATACACCCTCCAACTGGAGCCAAGTTGATCAGTTTTAGCTTAGTGTCTATAGGAGGCAGACACAGGTCTGCACTTGCCCTGGTTCTACTTTCAGAATTGTTGTTTTTCATTAATTTTCCTAGTTATCTGTTCTTGCCTTTTGAAGATTCTACAGAGTATACTTCTTTCTTAATTTTTCCCTGGTATTTTCTGGCCTGGGCAGAAAGGTTTTGTATATTCAGTGGCCAAGTTCCAACCTGAGAATCTCAACTCTCTTCTTCCATTTTTCTAGTTCTTCCCTTCCTCACACTTGGGGTCTGCTTTGAAACGTCTCATGGTTTCCTGCGTCCCCCAATGAAGCGATAGAGAAATTATTTTGGGTACTCACACTGATCCTTCATTGGGGGAAACAGCACATGCCTTTTTAATGTCTGTTGGGCCAGTCTGTATTTTATATCTTTACTGATCGGCTTGGCTCCAGTTGGTGGCTGTATCCTATAGAGGAGGTGATAACTTATTTTTATTGCTCAGACTCTGACACTCCTCACTAGACTTTCTCTGGTGCTTTTGAGTTTCACAGGCAAGCTTGGGCGTCGACCAGTTGTGTGCTCAGTAGTGATCAGAATAGCAGGAGTTAATTTCCCCTAGCCTGCTGGTTACCATTTGAATCACAGGTACTCCCTGCCTTTTTCAGATGGAGGAATTTGTTTTCCTATGCCGACTATAGCTTTCTGCTAAACCGGTCTGTGTGCTGTTGTTTTCCAGTCTGATAATTTACTGCGTGTTGCTTCGTGTGCAGTGGAATTCCTACTGTTAGGCTAAGTTCACACACTGCGTTTTTTTGACGCTGCGTTTTTGTGCGTTTTTTGCAGCAAAAACCGCACAAAAATGCACCCGCGTCAAAAAATGCGGCAAAAAATGCACGCGTTTTTGCCGCGATTTGGTGCGTTTTTTGCTGCGTTTTGCTGCGTTTTTGCTCACTGCGTCTTTATGCGTTTTTTATCAGTGAACAAAAAAAAAAGGTCTGATGTCATTTCCTCCTTCAATATGTTCTTCATTCTCCACTAGTATATGCAGGAGAGCAGACAGCTGCAGAACTACAAGGCTCAGCATACTCCATCTAATAGTGTATCCAGGAGAGCAGACAGCAGCGGCAGACCTACAAGGCTCAGCATGCTCCATCCAGGACTGTATGCTGGAGGGAGAGTCAGGGGGAGCAGACCTACAAGGCTCAGCATCCTCCATCCAATAGTGTATGCAGGAGAGCAGACAGCAGCTGTCAAACTACAAGGCTCAGCATCCTCCTTGCACACACCCGGAGCGGTGGTACCGGGAGGAGATGGGAGCGGGCATGGCACCGGGAGTCTGCTGACAGGTGAGTATGACATTTTTTTTTCTACTGTTCACTTTTGTTTTCGCAGCCGCTTCCACCTCCTGCCCGTACATGACGCCGCAAGGCAGCATACATGCACAGGACCGGAGGTGGAAGCGGTGCTGACGGTACTGGGAGGATTCACGCTTCTGTGTTTACTGACAGAAGGAATCCTCTTCCTGTACATGTCACTTTACTACCCACCTCCTGCGTTTATAGCTGCGTTTTTGGTCTTAGAAAAGCACCAAAATGCACCTATTAGCGTTTCTCATTGCGTCTTTCAACATCCCATTGCACTCAATGGATGAAAAGCGCAGTGAAAAACGCGGGAATAATGGACATGCTGCGTTTTTGTGGCACCACAAAAACGCAGCTGAAAAAAAAACGCTGTGTGCAGACAGCAAAAATGAAAACTCATAGACTTTGCTGGGGAAGCAAAGTCATGCAGTTTTCTGAGCAAAAACGCACCCGAAAACTGCGCAAAAACGCACTGTGTGAACTTACCCTTATCTGGTTATTTCCTTCCTGCTTAGTTTTCCTCCTTATCTCTTGTCTGATTACCCTGTGTGAGCCTGCAGGGTGATAGAGGTTTGGTTTCCCCTGTTTGTCTATCACTGCTGGTGTTTACACGCTCCTGTCCCAGCCCCCCTGAGATAGGGAGTGGGTACTAGATCAGGGTTAGTCAGGAGCAAGGGTAGGAAGGTGGCCCAGAAATTGTCACCTTCAGATGTATCTTTGGGGTAAGGGACAACCTGGGCCCCCCCTAGCCTGAGGGCCAGTTTAGGAGCCACGGTCTCGTTATCCCCTGTCACCCCAAGGAAGAGATTTTACGATGAGTACCCAAAGTCTTCTTTTATACAACATACATATGACACATGCGGGTGGCAATCATCGCAAGATACTAAACAGCATTTTTTTCTTGTGTAATAATATACTGTCATATTTTATGTATGTGAGTTCTCCCCATACATATCCACATATCCACTAACTTGTACCCTGGGAGCTGACAGTACAAACTTCTTCACTTTCTATACATTATACTGAAGGTCTCAGGGTGGGAGCAAAAACAAGAAATGTAAAACTAAATATGTCCTCTAAATATTACGCCTTTTTAATGGCTTGTGGCGTTTCTAGAAATTAAACTTCATTTTCAGTTATTTCCTCAAAGTCCGAATGACATTTGACAAAGTTGATAATAGATTGGCATCGTGTTTAGGGGCGCATGAGATGTAAGTGTGGGGCCCCGAGGTGCGGTGTCGGTGCAGCTGTGCATTACCTTCAGGGACTCCACGCGGCTGGATCTTGTCACAGGTAGGAAATCCTCTATTTTGATTGTCGTGACGCCACTCTCAGAATTGCGGTCAGTGGAGACCGCCACTGCAGGTTAGGGGTGCCTGGGGCCGATAGTGGGTGCAGTCAGTTGTAATAGCCTCCTGAGAGTGAGGCATGCCCCAGGGCCCCGTGTAGATGTGTGGAACTACAAGTCGCAGAATGACTCACACGCACAAGCAGAATGTCTTTCAAGGGTTTTACTCACTGAGGGTGGCAGGGTGAGTAACCCGGGCGTAGCTGGGATGAACCAGGCTGGAACCAGGTGTCCTTCAGGCTGACTGATGAGGGTGGCTACCGACTCGCCTTCCTTAGCCCTTTGTGTTTTGGGGTAACCCCTGCTTGAAGCCCTGCTGGGGTCGCCCAGGGAAGTTGCTGGTGCCTCTCTCCCCTTCCTTTTGGCCCGTTTGCTTGTAGCCTGGACCAGGTCACTCCGGCTGCTTGCCTCCTGTGAGCTATGGGCCCTCACTTTGCTACGTGGCTGCGGACTCTGTGGTGTTGTCTTGGGGGTGTAAAGTGCCCCCTCATGCAGGTTTGGCAAAGGACAGGTGAATCTATCCCTGCACTGGGACCTGTTACCCGGTTGGGCCTGGTAACTCCCTGACAGTCTCCTTACTCCCCACTCCGTTGCTCTCTCTTTAGCCGTGGGTGGATTTCGGGCAGCACTACCAGGTGACCGTTCTCCCCCGTCGGTAGCCACTGCGCGTACGTTGTCAGAATTGTGTCGAGCTCCAGGGTCGGCTTCTGCTCTCCCTGAACTTCACTACCCAACTCCTCTCGGCTCACTCCTCACTCCTGTTCCCGCCTACGTCACCTAGCAACCAGGCTCTCTACCACACCCCTTGAGTGGAGATGGAGGCCTCGCCCCCTCCTGGGATCCCCAGGGGTCCTCCCAAAGGTACATGTGTGAGACCTGATCACTATGCGCCTGTGTAGTCACACCTCGGTCAGCCTTCTGGATTACCTGTTTTGTACTGTCCCCAGCATGGGTGCAGTACTCAGTGGTGCCTGACCAGGTCAGGGGCGCCACATTCCCCCTTAGTTATCACCAGCACGTCCTCGGGCTGCAAGACAACATTTTAAAATGCATAAAACATTAAAACATTGTAAAACATTTTAAAACCACCAGGTACCATACATCACCACCCTCCACCCACAAGTCCGTTAACCCACCCAAAACCCTCTCAGGAGGCAGGTCACCGGTTTCTTTTGGTAACCAGGTCTGGGCCATCTGCTTCCCCAGACCTTTCCTCCAATCTTCCTCTCCCGTTGGCCGCGCCTTCAGCCACTTCTGGCAGGATGTGGAGGCGGCTTTCATGGTCTGGTGGTTTCAGGGTATACCTGGCCTGGTGGAGCCGCGCCTTCAGCCTCTTCTCAGCAGGATGCAGAGGCGGCCTCCACAGTTGGTGCCGACCAGGTACCCTCTTTGTGGTGGAGAGCCAGGCCCCATAAACAGGCGTGCTCCCTGGTTGCAGGCGAGCCAGGCCCCTAAACAGGCTGGCTCTGGTGGTGGTACCTCTGGGGTAACTATTTACACTGCGAGAGTTTGTGGCTATAGCCAGTTCATAGCCTTAAGGTTCATGGGTTAAAGTGCAAAAAGAGGTTTCTCACATTAGTTCATGTGGGCACATTTCTTGAACTTGTAAACGTTGCAAAACTTGTCAAAACTTGTAACTTCTGTACTTTACTTGCTTTACACAGATTCCTCCTCACCAGGGCTTGGGCCTGTAGGGCTGTGGCACCTGTTGCTTTCTCCATCTCTGTCATCATCTGTAGTGGTCTCATCAATGGGTTCTTTATCTTTTCTTTCCTCTTCTTCTGTATCTGTTTCTTTTTCTCCTTCTTTATCTTGTAGTGTTGAGACAGCAGGGTTTCTGTAGGGATTTCTGGGGCATGGTGTGACATCTAGTGCGTACCATCCGCGTTCTCCTTGGTGTTTGGTGAATTCTACCGGGTCTCCTATCTGTAGGTTTCTTCCTGGATGTCCTCTAGGTAAATGTGCTCTTACATCCCTTCTGTTCACAAAAATGCCCTCCTTTACACCAGGTGCTACTATAAAGCCATATCCAGACCTTAGACTGAAGTCTTCTACAACTCCTCGACAAAGTGGGCCTCTGACCTGGGATTTGGCTCTTCTCAAGGACCGCTTTTCCTCTAAGTCTCTGGCCGTGACCTCGTCCTTCTCCTCGGGAGACTGCTGTGCAGGTGGATCCCTTGTCCTACTGCGGCGCCGTGTCCTGCGGGCTGGGTCCTGCCTGACTGCCACCTCACCGCTTGCAGGCTCCCAGGTGATGTATTTGGACAGATCTTCTTCAGCGGAGGATGTCGGGCCCTCTTCATCCCAGCGGGAGTACGGCAGCATCTCTAGCTCTTGGACTGGTGCTGCATCCGCTGCTGACGGCTCTGGGGTCAGCTTCTCAGCTTTCTGGCCTCCCCTCCCCCTTAGTTCTTCTGAGCACTCCTCTTGTGGCAGCGCTAGGGATGGATGTTCATCAGCAGGCCAGGGCGGTGGACTCTTTGGCGTGGATGTTGCAGGAGTCTTCCTGTGGGTGTGCGGGGGGAGCAGATACCGGTCCACCATCTCCTTTGGGAAGTGGGCCTCTAGATCAGCTTTCAGCTTCCAGTATTCGGGGTCCTCCCCCAGCATGGACTTCCCAGCAGGGACTTCCTTGGGCTGGGGAGTGATGTCTGCTCTGGCCTTGCAGGCCGGGGTAGATAATTGTACAGTCTTGCCTTGGCGGGCCGCGACTGGCAGGGCGGCGGCCTGAATCAGCGTCGCTGTTGTGGCCGGTTCTTGGCGGGCCGGGCTGGGCGTCGCTGCAGCGGTCTGGGCTTGGCGGACCACACCTGACTTGGCGGCGGCCTGGGTCAGCGCCGCCGCGCCGGGCATCTCTCCAGGGACCGCAGGCATGGCAGCAGGGGTCGGGGCACTCACGCTGGCAGGGGCAACACAGGACTCACCCATCGGTAGCATCATCGGGGCCTGAGTCGTCGCCGCTCGGTCTGGCACCCGTCGTGCGGTTCCCCTCTCGTAGGCCTGAACCGCCGCAGCCATCTCCTGCAGCTCCGCACGTCCCTCTCGGATCTGCTGCACGATCCTCGCTTCCAGTCGGTTACTGAACTGGGCAAGCTCCCAGGACCACCAGGCAGCGGAACCCGGCTCTGGGCTCCTATCTTCAGACGCCATCTTCACCACGTCGTCGCTGCTCTGCAGATCTTTTCTCAGCAGCAGGCCTCCGACTCTTCCTTGCAGCCTCAGTGCCAGTTCCTTCACTGCCTTGAACTCTTCTCCCAACAGCAGGCTTATCAGTCTCTGCTCTGCCTTTTCCAGCAGCAGGCTTCTGGCTCCCTTTCCTTCCCGACGTCCCTGAACGCCTCCGCTCTCATCACTTGCGAGACCAGGACCCTGCAGGGGATCTCTGGGTAGCCACACCTCTTCGTGGGCGGTAACTTCTCCCAGCGCGGGCTGCTGTTGTTTTTCAGCGCGCTTTTCATGGTGGCAATATGGCGGCGCTTCCAATTTTTCAAGCGGACCGCCCAGGCACATGGTCACCTGTCTGAACAGGTCTAGTCCTTATCCTGTTCGTGACGCCAGGATGTGGGGCCCCGAGGTGCGGTGTCGGTGCAGCTGTGCATTACCTTCAGGGACTCCACGCGGCTGGATCTTGTCACAGGTAGGAAATCCTCTATTTTGATTGTCGTGACGCCACTCTCAGAATTGCGGTCAGTGGAGACCGCCACTGCAGGTTAGGGGTGCCTGGGGCCGATAGTGGGTGCAGTCAGTTGTAATAGCCTCCTGAGAGTGAGGCATGCCCCAGGGCCCCGTGTAGATGTGTGGAACTACAAGTCGCAGAATGACTCACACGCACAAGCAGAATGTCTTTCAAGGGTTTTACTCACTGAGGGTGGCAGGGTGAGTAACCCGGGCGTAGCTGGGATGAACCAGGCTGGAACCAGGTGTCCTTCAGGCTGACTGATGAGGGTGGCTACCGACTCGCCTTCCTTAGCCCTTTGTGTTTTGGGGTAACCCCTGCTTGAAGCCCTGCTGGGGTCGCCCAGGGAAGTTGCTGGTGCCTCTCTCCCCTTCCTTTTGGCCCGTTTGCTTGTAGCCTGGACCAGGTCACTCCAGCTGCTTGCCTCCTGTGAGCTATGGGCCCTCACTTTGCTACGTGGCTGCGGACTCTGTGGTGTTGTCTTGGGGGTGTAAAGTGCCCCCTCATGCAGGTTTGGCAAAGGACAGGTGAATCTATCCCTGCACTGGGACCTGTTACCCGGTTGGGCCTGGTAACTCCCTGACAGTCTCCTTACTCCCCACTCCGTTGCTCTCTCTTTAGCCGTGGGTGGATTTCGGGCAGCACTACCAGGTGACCGTTCTCCCCCGTCGGTAGCCACTGCGCGTACGTTGTCAGAATTGTGTCGAGCTCCAGGGTCGGCTTCTGCTCTCCCTGAACTTCACTACCCAACTCCTCTCGGCTCACTCCTCACTCCTGTTCCCGCCTACGTCACCTAGCAACCAGGCTCTCTACCACACCCCTTGAGTGGAGATGGAGGCCTCGCCCCCTCCTGGGATCCCCAGGGGTCCTCCCAAAGGTACATGTGTGAGACCTGATCACTATGCGCCTGTGTAGTCACACCTCGGTCAGCCTTCTGGATTACCTGTTTTGTACTGTCCCCAGCATGGGTGCAGTACTCAGTGGTGCCTGACCAGGTCAGGGGCGCCACATAAGATCCGATCAATTCATGTACAGACATTCAGAATATAAGACTTGGCAGGCATGATCGTCTAATTCTAAAAAAACCTCTTTTCTTACACCCGTGTAATGACAGCCTGGTTAATTTTTTTCACACAACATGTAATAACCACATGCTGAGTAATGGCAGCGGTTCAGGGTGGTGGAAAGGTTGACATTGTCTCAGCTTGGAGCCACTAGACAGCACTACAAGAATCACTGATACGTATCCGCTCTGATGCCCGGAGGGTTTGGCACTAACACTCCAGCACTGAAATTTTTGATTAGCAACTTGTTAAAAATCTGTCTGCTCACGGGTTTTAGTGCTGTCAAAATCCAGTGACACGTTATCTGAGAATGGAGAGGCTGAGTGATAGTCACAAAATGTGCAATATAACATAGAAAATTACAAGGATCAGGGCATCAGAAAGTTAACTACTGCCGGAGATCAAACTCTGCCTCCAATTATAGTGGCAGGTTTTGTCACCCAGGATAAATGGAAAATATTTGTCTCCACCTCTATGCCTTTTGCTTCTTAGATTAAAGTATTAGATCTCGATCTGACTGTAATGGGACCATACTTTACGACTATGTGGATCCATTTTTTTTTTTACAGAGGCATATACCTATTGTACTATCACGGGCGGGGAGGAGGGTGTCAGCACACTACGCTCACCCCTTCTGCTCAGGTCCGGCGGTTGCTGCTCAGTGGTGGCTCGAGCTGTGGGCCGGATCCCGGGGGTTTCTCGAGCGGCACTCCTCGCCCGTGAGTGAAAGGGGGTTGTTGGGTGTGGGGATAGTTTATTGTCCGTGACGCCACCCACGGTTGTGGTGATTTCACCACCGCTGCTCAATATGGGGATCCCGGGGATGGTGATGCGGAGCAGCCAGGTGTTGTGTTGCCCCTCCGTGGGTAGGGGTTGGTGATCCCGGGGCCCAGTGATGAGATGGGAGATGCAGGGCCTGGTGGGCGCAGGGACGCGGGGGCAGCGCTGTGCCTTGCGGCACTGTGGTACTCACTCAGCCTGAGACGTTGACACAGTTTTACGGTAAACCACACGGCTGGAAAGACGGTTCCCACGGACGGCTGCACTTGCTCTCCCAGTAGGTGACGGTGATGTCCCTTTTCCTTGCACCTTTGTTTCTGTGTTGGTAGCGATGGGTTCCCACCGGTAACCCGCACCCCGGCTTCAAGCTGGACCGGAGGAGCTCTACTCTTTGCCCGCAGGCGCTGGCCCTGAGAAACTGGTGCCTTGGCGGTGGCGGTGTTTCTGCTACAATGGTTGGGCTGTTGCCTTCAATCGGGACTTGGTTGTTGGGGGATCTACGTCCCCTTCACTGACGGATTTGGCAAATTATGGCGACTCCTAGCCTTGCCGGGGTCCGAGAGGCCCCTGCCCTGGTGCTGACTGTCCTTTGGTACACTGCTCCAGACCGCCGGGCCACTACCCGTCCGCGGTCCTTCCAGGAACTTCCAGACGGTCCCCCTCCAGACAGTCACCGCCGTTGCTGACCTTGCTGACTCTGTCCTGCACACAGCTGAACTACTTCAGGCTTTCTTTCTGTCACCTTTCACCTTCTAAACTTCACTCCTCACACAAGCCCTGCCTGGGCTACTCTCCTGTTTACTCCTTCATGTCCCTCACTGGACTGCCTGGTTTCTCCCGCCTTCAGAGCTGTGAACTCCTCGGTGGGCGGAGCCAACCGCCTGGCCCACCCCCTGGTGTGAACATCAGTCTCTGGAGGAAGGCAACAAGGATTTTTGGTTAGCTTTGGTGTACCTAACTGGGGTGTAGGGTGTGGTGGTGCAATGACCTGTGACCCCTGGCTTGCCCAGGGCGTCACAGTACCATCACCCATTCCCTATAGACTGTGATCCCTCGCAGCCAGGGTCCTCTCTCCTCCTATACCAGACTGTTTTGTACTGTTAATGATTGTTGTATGTATACCCTCTTTCACTGTAAAGCGCCATGGAATAAATGGCGCTATAATAATAATAATAAATAATAATAATATACAGGGTTGCCAACTTGACAGACACATTGGAAAACCAGAATTATAGAGGCTATCCACTACTTTTACATTGGGATCGGTCACCAATGTCTGATTGACCTTGGTCCGATACCCAGCACCCCCACTGATTAGCTGTCGTAGAAGCCAGCAGCGGCAGCAGGACGATGGAAATCCTCGGTTAACACTAGAACTACTGAGGTAGTCATTTTGACTACTTTGCACCATGTATTTCTATATAGGTGTCACTGTCGCGGGCGGAGGAGGGGATGCCGCGCTCTCCCTACTGCTCGGGTCCGGCTGCCGCGGCTGCTGCGGCCTGCCGCTGCTCGGTGGCTCGAGCGATGGGCCGGATCCCGGGGACTCGAGCGGCGCTCCTCGCCCGTGAGTGAAAGGGGATTGGGATTTGGGGATAGTTTATTGTCCGTGACGCCTCCCACGGTTGTGGTGATTGAATGGACACCACCGCTGCTCTGGCTGGGGATCCCGGGAGTGATGGTGTGGAGCAGCCAGTTGTTGTGTTGCCCCTCCGTGGGTAGGGGTTGGTGATCCCGGGGCCCAGTGATGGGGTTTTGATGGTGAACAGGCGGGTATGGGGCCTGTGGAGGTGCAGGGGCACGGGGACAGCGCTGTGCCGCACGGCACGGTGGTACTCACTCAGCCCAATGAAGCACACAGTCTCTGCTGAAACAAACGGCTGGATGGACGGGTCCCACAGGCGGCTGCGGTGTTTTTCCCCTGACCCCAGGTTGTTAGTGTAAGTCCTTTCCTTCGCCTCCGTGCACACTCTTCCTGCTCTCCGGTTTCCAGCTGGCTCCCCGATTCAGTACCGGGGGGCCACCGCCCAGCCCCGGCTACCTGCGGTTCCTCCAACTGGCTCCCCGGCTCCCTGCAGACGGCCACTACCGCCTGCCTGACTTTCTGCACAGGGGCCCTAGGCTCCAACCTAGGCCCCAGTCTGCGTCTGCCTCTCTGCAGACTTCCTCTCTCCTTCACTCCTGAACTTCTCTCTGGGCTTGTTTCCTGCCTCAGGCCAGCTCACTCCAGGGTGGGCATCTCCATCTCCTGACTCCGCCCACCTGGTGTGTCTGTCTGAGCCCGAGGCAGAAAGCAGGTCACTTTGGGGATGTCTGCTGTGAACTGCTGGGGGTGGGGGTGTGTGTGTGTTGTTACCTGTGTCCCCTGGCTTGTCCAGGGCGACACATTCCCCTTTAGCAAAATGCAGACCGTCCTCGGGCTGCCCGTCCATCACCGGTTTTATTTTTTTCTTTTAAACTGCAGAAGATAAGGAAAAAAAACCCCAAACAATACAAGGATACTAACATCATCCCACAACGGGAGGCATATCAAACATTAAACACTTTTAATAACGGCAACGGGTCCTTCAGTCACCCACCCAAATAACCTAGCCTTGGTGTTGCCCCTAGGAAGTGGGCAGCACCCCTTGACCCCAATCCAGGAACGGCTCCAGATTGGTCAACGGGACCGGTACTTCGCTGCCGTTGCGGCCGGGCGGACTGCCGGAGCCGTCGTCATCTCCGTCGTGGCCGGGCGGACTGCCGGGGCCTGTGGCAGGGCGGTGACAAAGGTGAGGCCTGGGGACCCCAGGTCTGGGTCCTCCCCTACAGACGCTGCGGGCTCCGCTACCGGTAACAGGGGTAACGGGTCGGTGCATCACTGCGGCGGCCTCTTCCAGGAACCAAATGCTGGCAGAGTCCTGGCGTCCCTGCTTCCACAGCCGCGGTTCACATGCGGCCGGACGCCATCCCGTCCCCCTTAGCCTCTTTTTAGCACTTCCTTCTTCAGGGGGCGGGGCTCCTCTTTCGCGCCTTTCCTGCTCGGGGAAGACGCTCGAGCGGGAAATTTTCGCGCCCAAGATGGCGGTTTTACAAAATTTTCGGCCGGACACCGCCGGCGATCACAAGGCGCACCTCTACCCAACGGCAGAGCGGTAAGATCCTGTTCGTGACGCCAAGTTGTCGCGGGCGGAGGACTGGACGCCGCGCTCTCCCTACTGCTCGGGTCCAGCTGCCGCGGCTGCTGCGGCCTGCCGCTGCTCGGTGGCTCGAGTGATGGGCCGGATCCCGGGGACTCGAGCGGCGCTCCTCTCCCGTGAGTGAAAGGGGATTGGGATTTGGGTATAGTTTATTGTCCGTGACGCCACCCACGGTTGTGGTGATTGAGTGGACACCACCGCTGCTCTGGCTGGGGATCCCGGGAGTGATGGTGTGGAGCAGCCAGTTGTTGTGTTGCCCCTCCGTGGGTAGGGGTTGGTGATCCCGGGGCCCAGTGATGGGGTTTTGATGGTGGACAGGCGGGTATGGGGCCTGTGGAGGTGCAGGGGCGCAGGGGCAGCGCTGTGCCGCACGGCACGGTGGTACTCACTCAGCCCAATGAAGCACACAGAGTCTCTGCTGAAACAAACGGCTGGATGGACGGGTCCCACAGGCGGCTGCGGTGTTTTTCCCCTGACCCCAGGTTGTTAGTGTAAGTCCTTTCCTTCGCCTCCGTGCACACTCTTCCTGCTCTCCGGTTTCCAGCTGGCTCCCCGATTCAGTACCGGGGGGCCACCGCCCAGCCCCGGCTACCTGCGGTTCCACCAACTGGCTCCCCGGCTCCCTGCAGACAGCCACTACCGTCTGCCTGACTTTCTGCACAGGGGCCCTAGGCTCCAACCTAGGCCCCAGTCTGCGTCTGCCTCTCTGCAGACTTCCTCTCTCCTTCACTCCTGAACTTCTCTCTGGGCTTGTTTCCTGCCTCAGGCCAGCTCACTCCAGGGTGGGCGTCTCCATCTCCTGACTCCGCCCACCTGGTGTGTCAGTCTGAGCCCGAGGCAGAAAGCAGGTCACTTTGGGGATGTCTGCTGTGAACTGCTGGGGGTGGGGGTGTGTGTGTGTTGTTACCTGTGTCCCCTGGCTTGTCCAGGGCGACACATCACGAGTCCAGTAGTTCTAGTGTTAAAAAGCTGCCCTATTGTCTGATAGCAGCCATGCCTGGGTACTGCACATGCGCCTCCTATTAGGACTGTTGGCGTGAAAATACCTCTCAAAACCTCAAAATACTGCCCTTGTTCCCGCTGCCGCAAAATAAGATACGCACAACGTGCTCTCTTTAGCGGGATCGGCCACAGCTTTATTACATTTCCTTTATCTTTCCATTTCTTTTAACTTTTCATAACTATCAAACCATCAATTTTCAACCACTGAAATTCCGAAACGGTGTGTGCCCCTTCGGCTCCCGGAGGCCACGTACATACTCGGGCACGTATTTTCCATTTTATCTTTCCATAATATAACCGCCAGCTGTGACTTGAACATCAAGTGAAACAAGAAAAACATATCACTACACAAAAGGGAAGCACACAGAAAAAAAAAGTGGGGGAGGAAAGCTCAGACAGCTGATGCCGGAAAAGAGGCTTCTCTGCCTAAGGGGATGTCTTATAAACCTATTAAAACCTAAGGAGGGCCGGAAATACACCTAACAAAAGAAGGGCGGGCCCTAACACTGGCCTAATAACAAGCTATGGGAGGGGCCTGGAGTACAGAAACCTCCCACAGAGGGCTCACACTAAACTGACCCACATTAACCCTCTTTGTCAAGGGAGGGATAAGCTCAAAAAATTCCGCCTCAGCAAACAGTCAGGGGCCACTTCCCTAAATGTTTTTGTCCCCCCATATCAATAGGAAATGGATGTGCAGTACCCGGCCTTGGCCACTATCAGTTGACGGCGGCGGTACTGAGAACAGCTGATCGACGGGGTGATACATGTCTACAGCCAATAATTGAAAAATAGGTGTTCTTAGTGAAGAAAAAGGAACAAGTGGCGCTGTCTTCACATGTGGTGGCTGACTAAATACCGTACTTTTTTCCCCATTGTACATACTGGTAGTTTTCAACAAGTGTCGGTCAAGACTAAAGGCCGCTTTACACGCTACGAAATCACTAAATCGATCTTGGGGTCACGAATTTGGTGCCGCACATCCGGCCGCATTAGCGATGTCGTTGCGTGTGACACTTATTAGCGATTTTGAATTGTTGCAAAAATGTTCAAAATCGCTAATTGGTGACATGCCCCCCTCTTCCCAATTATCTTTGCTGCTGCAGTAACGATGTTGTTCCTCGTTTCTGCGGCAGCACATATCGCTATGTGTGACACCGCAGGAACGAGGAACCTCTTCTTACCTGCGTCTTGCCAGCAATGAGAAAGGATGGAGGTGGGTGGGATGTTTGTCCCTCTCATCTCCGCCCCTCCGCTTTGATTGGGCAGCCGCTTTGTGATGTCGCTGTGACAATGTGGTGATGCCAAACGCACCTCCCCCTTGAGGAAGGGATTGTCTGGCGGTCACAGCGACGTCGCAGAGCAGGTATGTGCATGTGACGCTGCCGTAGTGATAATGTTCGCTACGGCAGCGATCACCACATATGGTTACGATTGGGGCGGGTGCTATCGCGCTCGACATCGCTAGCCGATGCTAGCGATGTCGCAGCGTGTAAAGCGGCCTTAAGGGCTTTGCCTGAAATGCGTAGATTGGTCTGTCTTTACTGGATCTAATTAGTATAGGGGCAGTGAGATTTATTTCTTTGTTAAGCATTCATATTAGTGAATATCGCTATACAGGGCGGGAGGGAATTTGGGCATACAAGTGTGAATGCTGCTGGGTTGGATGAGATAACGGACCTGACCGATTCCTATTAAGCCATTCTGTTCTACAGTTCTAAACTCTGTGTAATAATGGATTGAATCATTGTAAAGACATTTTTCAATATATCTCTGCAGTAAATAAGCTAAATGGGTTTATCAGAACCCCCAAAAAATTCTCCCTATTTATCTAGCTTATACTGTGGCACTGGCATCATAATCCGAGTCTGAACAGGACCTTCTCTCCTTTTCTTCATTGATTGCAGTACTTGTCAGTATTTTCCCATCTTCTTTCAGGCACCATCATATAGGAATATTCTGTTGTCTTCTAACTAAAGAGGGCAAATAATAATTTGTGTAGTATTTTACCTTCTATAAAAAATGATTTGCCTAAAAAATTGCAGCTTCATCTCTTCACAGCAAGTCCCGAGAAGCAGTGTCCTAGAAAGAGTCAATGTGGAGGCCTCAGAGTCCCAAATATGAAAGCAATTAAAATCACTGGGGAGTTATTTATGGTATTGAGGTGAGGGGATAGCAGGACATCACGAAACAAGTTTCCAGGGGGGATAAGAACACTTTTGTATGGGGCTCTAGTCTGCAGATGTTTGGAGAGAACCTTTTCTGCACACGTCTGGCAACCAGAAAGGTTTCGTCTTTGCGTTTGCAGGTGTTATTTTGATGAGGTCAGGGTCAGCCGAGTGCGTGGGGACAAAAAAAACTATTTCAAGTGCCAACTCTTCAAACTGTGACTAAACACAATATCCCTTTTACTGCAGCATAGAAATTATATGTTAAATATATAACGCATCTATATGCAGAGGGTTAACGTTAAGCCCCTAGGACCATATACCAAATCTGTACCATGTGCCATTTCTAGTACTGGTGTCTTCTTGTGTGGCAGAGGGGCCTTTGAAGCCCCCTTAGGAAGCAGGACCTGTGTGAGACCTCCATTTCTGCTTTTTCTATAGCAATACCTCTCTTTATCAATAGGTACCTTGAGAATGATTATTATGTGCATGAAATATTGTCATTTAAAAAAAAGTGACTTGATAATTTACCGGAGGTGCACCAAAATGTCAACGGGACTGCACCAATGTTTACCTGGGTTCTTTCTAACAATCTTAATTTCTTTCTTTTTCTTTCTTTCTTTTTTTTCTCTTTTGTTTCTCTTTTTCGCTTTTTTTTCTCTTTTTCTTTCTTTTTCTCTTTCTCTTTTTCTTTCTTTCGCTTTCTTTCTCCTTTCTTTCATTATTTCTCTCCTTTTCTTTCTTTCTCTTTATCCTTTCTTTCTCTTTTTCTTTCTTTCTCTTTTTCTTTCTTTAGCTTTCATTCTCCTTTCTTTCTTTCTTTCTTTCTTTCTTTCTCTCTTTTTTTTTCTATCTCTATTTTTTTCTTTTTTTCTTTCTCTCTTTCCCTCTTTCTCTTTTTTTCTTTCGTTTTCTCTTTCTTTTTCTTTTTTTCTTTTTTCTTTCTTTTTCTTTCTTTTTCTCTTTCTTTCTTTTTCTCTTTTTCTTTCTCTTTTTCTTTCTTTCTCTCTTTTTTTTCTTTTTTTCTTTGTTTCTCTCTTTCCCTCTTTCTCTTTTTTCTTTCGTTTTTCTTTCTTTTTCTCTTTTTCTTTCTTTCTCTTTTTCTATGTCTTTCCTTCTTTTTTTGTTTTTCTTTCTCTTTCCTTCTTTCTCCTTTCTTTTTCTTTCTCCTTTCCTTTTCTTTTTCTTTTTCTTTCTTTTTCTCTTTTTTTTCTTTCTCTTTCTTTCTCCTTCTTTCTCCTTTCTTTCATTCCTTCTCTTTTTCTTTCTCCTTTCTTTCGCTTTATTTCGCTTTCTTTTCTCCCCTTTTCTTACTTTCTCTTTTTCTTTCTTTCCTTCTTTCTCCTTTCTTTTTTTCTCCCAAAATATTATAAATTGCTATTTTATGGGTATTTAAAAAAAAACAAAAAAAAAACAACCCTTGTGTCCTATAAAAAAATCTTCATGGCTGTTTACTCATCATCTCAGAGAAGGTGACGCTCTTCTTAAATCAAAACAATCTGTGGATAAAAAGTGCAATAGTGTCTTATCCAAGTGAACTGGATGGATGAAAAGGAGGCAATAACCGCTCACCTGATCGGGTTGTGTGACTCACAACCAGTGTAAATGGCATGTACAGCTGCCACATGGACCACTCACCAAATTGGCTACTTTGCAAAATCCGGGGAAAAGAGGGGAATAAAAGCGTGGTTTAATCCTATGCTGCGATTGGTGAAAGAATCCATCATAAAGGTAAAGGTGGAAGTGATAGGTGGTTTATTCGACGCTTTTCAAAGTGCACTATACTCTCCTGATTTCCTGAAGTGGAGTGCACTTCGAAACGCGTTGAATAAACCACCTTTCACTTCCGCCTTTACTTTTATCCTGGATTCTTTCACCGACCGCAGCGCAAGATTAAACAATGCTTTTATTCCGGTTTTCCTTGGATTTTGCTCTTCATTAAACCGGCATACATATGCAATATTTTTGACCGAAACTCAAACAGATATTTTTTATGATGAAATGAAAACAATTAACTTCAAAATTAGATTAGAAAGAAAAATGATTTACTGCAAAGTTTTTGTATGAGAAATTGGACTGGGAGCCCCTCTGGCTACATGGACTAGTATGACTGAGGACGAATGCATTAGAATACATACACATTTTTTAAAGACTATAACATGTCCTATTAGTGGTACTAAAAGCGAAACTTCTCCAAGAGACCAATTACTTCAGAAGACCACCGTCCAGCCTGCCATAAATGATCTCTTGTAAGGGGATCTCTATAGACTCTATAGAGAGAGACCCTCTAATCAAAGACTATCAAAACAAAAGCCCAAACTGTGACACATAAACAAGATGTTTAACTCGTCCATTCATAAATGACCACAAAGATGTGGAGTGTGGCTTTATTGGTTACAGATGTACGGAGCAGTCAGGTGCAGTAAGAATCCCCTCACTGTTTTCCCACAGCTGCCAGGAAATTCCCATTACACTTTGCTGCTTGTTTGAAGAGTCAGCAAACAATTACGCCGTACACTCCGTATGGCACGGAGATGCCAAAGCTGCAGGCCTGAAGTGATCAAATCAGGAAAACAAGCAAGGAACATTATAAAAAATGAATCCAGCTGAGATGTCCCAAAAACTAAAAAAAAAAAATAACTAAAAATTAAAATTTCTTTAATTTTGAGGGATTTCCAAGTTTTGCACAAATTGTCATCATGAACAAGTATCGGGGGCAGCCAGTGCTACTATAGTGCCCACAGGAGTCCATGCTTTGGTTAACCTTTATCTTGGTGTTTGGTGATGTCCACATGCCCGCGGCACCACTTCTAAAAGTAATGTAAGCAAGTAGTCGAGGAGGATACCACTTTGCATTAATTTTGCTCCTACACATCCCTTGAATTAAAGGAGATAAATGTAGAATTAACCATCCCAAAGTCAGATGCATTACCTGAGGTTCTTTCTTACCTAATGCAAAATCTGTCTTCCCCACTGGATATATTCAATTTGTAGTACTGATGTCTTCTATGTAGGGTATTTTAGTATGCTTAGATACCAGGACCCAAGGGCAACTGCTGCAGGACGGTGGCTAAAAGAGTAAAGCTAAAAATGAACATTAACAAAATAAAATATTCCCATATGTTTGGAGTTTTCGGTTAGCCATTGCATCTGATACCAGAACATTTCATAGGTCGATAAAGGTGTCCTAGTTGGAGTTGATAACCCAAAAAAGCATTTATAATTCCAAATTGTCATCAGAACAATATTATAAGTAGTGATGAGCAGACCTGTGGATGTCCAGGTTTGACTGGACTTTAGTTAAAAGTTCAGTTTGGAACCCAAACTTGACCCTGGATCCCAAACCCCATATTACTCAACGGGGACCCAAACTGCTGTGCTGTAAAATGATTATAAAATGATCGTAGTAATGGTTAGGAGGCTAGAAAAGAAAGTGAAATGGGGGTGATTACCCTGCTAACAAATGTAAATGGGGAATAAAGAGAAAAATGACTTGGCTCCCTCTTATTTTTGATAACCATTGCAGGTTTACCTTGGCTGGTTACCCTAAATACAGGCGATCACACGCCTTTGTTAGAAAAAAGAAAAAAAAAATTAAAAGATTTAAAAAATGGTGTGGGCTCTGCTTTATTTTTGTTAACCAGCCAACGTAAAGCAGACAGCAGGGGGCTGGTAGTATCAAGCTGGGATGACCCTTGGTTATTTGGCTCCTCCCAGGCTAAAATAGCAGCCCACAGCCATTCCAGAAGGGGCACATCCATTAGATGCGCCAATTCTGGTGCTTTGTCTGGCTCTTTCCAATTGCCCAGGTGCGGTGGCAATGGATGGGAGTAGGGACCCCACATCATTTTTTAGAATTATTTAAATAAATAATTTAAAAAAATATATTAAAAAAAACAAAAGCATGGGATCTCCTTTTATTTTGGATAACCAGCCAAGCCAAAGTAAAATAGATCGCTGAGGGTTGCAGTGCACAGCTGTCTGCTTTTCCTGCGCTTTTGTTTTGTTTTATTGTTCACAGCAGTGTACAGTCATCTTCTGCAAGCAATAAAGCTTGTTGATAGGCTGCGATGCAGCCTTTCAACAAACTTTATTAACATGCAAACAGTACTCGAATTCTGAACTCTGTCCCAAACTTTTCTTTTTAAAGTCCGCGTTCAAGTTCAGGCCCCAGACACTGGTACGAACCCCGAACTTTACCGTTCAGGGTCACTCATCCCTAATTATAAGAAAAGCTGAGATCTGTATGATTTTCACAGGTTGTGGATACAAACTCTTATCAAAGTGTTTGTTTTATATTGAATATTTAGAATAGATATTTATGTTGATGTCAATCGCTCCCTCCAAAAACAGCACAAGTGAAAATTTTTCCTAAGATAACAATAAACAGAACATGCTCAGAATATTTTAGCCTCGATTCACTGCCAAAGTTCACAGTTCTGCAATATGAGAGTCTTTTATCTGATACCATGCATAGAGGATTGTTTCAAAATCTTTGATATCAATCCATATCTATTTCCTCCTTCGGCAGTATTACTCTGGAGTACGTTTTTGCTACTCTGTTCCAATAGCTTAAGGTTATTTTAAAATAGACATATTATACTATTGCAGCTGGGAATATTGACTTCACAGGCAAACCTTATCAAATAATAGTGAATACATATTGTCTGGAATTCAAGCCAAAACCTCCGAAATTGATGAGAAATTGAGGTTATCTCCTGGAAGTGAACTAATGTCTGCTTTTTGGTTTATGTGAAATTCCCACATACAGGGAGTTTGGGCCCATTTAAAAAGGTTAATAATAGGGTACGACCTTTTCTGTTTCCCAATTATTGATCTGTCTCTAAACAGGCTGGTAATCACCCGATGCAAACTCTCATCCATCAGGTGAGCTGATTTTTACTCATGCTTAAAAAAATCATCATTCTTGGCAGCACATCGTGCAGTGTAAATAGGACTAAATGCTGGCAAGAAAATTTGATTGTGTGCACACAGAAACATTTAAACAACCGCCAATCTGCTTGTGAAGGAAGGCACTGGTGTAGCGTCCACGGGGCCTTACGGTACTCGTCACCGGGCCAGTGGTTTCTTGGGGTAATTGTGACTGGCCTGACTCTGCTCCGTGACCCCGTCAGCTACATGAAAAACAAACAACAAACAGTACAGATGGGGATGGAATGAGGGTTACGGGCCCCTGGGAAGCGTGTCACTGGTTGTAGTGGTGACTGGAATCTCGGCCTCCTCCGCCACCAACCCTTCCTGCGACTAGTCCTTTCCCAAGGGCAGTACTGGATAAGGAGTGGGGATGCTTCGCAGCGCCACCCGCGGTATGCGGCCAGGGACTAGCCTCCGCTGCACAGTCTCTCCCTGGGGCAGGTGTTATGTGCAGACGGGATGGTATCGCTCCCCACGGGCGGAGCGGGGTACTGCGGGAGGTTGGTGAGAACGAGGGCGTCAGTCCATGGGAGCGCCGGAACGCAGGGTGGCAGCAGTTACTCACAGTCATCAGGTGCGGGTTCCAGTCACTTTATTTACTGGCTCAGGTTGTATCGCACCCCAGGTGCTGGTCCTCTCCATCAGAGACTCCGGTCGCTTCACGGGCAGGTCAGAGGCTGGATCCGGTTTGGTAATCGATGTCCTTTCTCCATGGACAATTCTGTACTCTCCCCCGGTCCTGGCTCGTACAGGCCAGCAGCCTGGGACTCTCGTGGGTCGGACATCTGTCCCATCTCCCCAGGCTCCCTCTCTGCTGCCGCGCCGCAGCCACCCAAACTGGGGCTCTGTAAATTTCCTGTGCTCAGTCCCGTGCTCTGGCGACTGCTCCCCTTTTAGTCCACGATTACAAGTGCAGAGTCTTGTCTCTCTAGGTGTTACTGGCCCCAGCTTGGTTGTGCTGTCTGTTCGGTGTTACATCCAGACAGCTCTGTTCTGCCTCCCTGAAGGCCTGACAGCCTCCCTTCAGGGAGCTACACACCGTGCGTCTGCTCTGTCTCGTGCCCAAGCTTGTTCTGCCTGGCTAAAAGTGAAACTGCAATGTTCTCTACTCCTAACTGCTCATGCCCCCACTTTTGCAAGGTGCTATGGCAACCAATCTTGACCTAATTAGTGGAGGTCACCTGGCGTATGCCAGGAACTGTGTGTGTGTGTGTGTGTGTGTGTGTAGAAACATTGTTAACCTTTTCCTAGTGACTGCTTCTCCCTGCTGTATGGTGCTGTGAGGCGTGTGTAAACTTACTAGATTAACATCTTGACCTGCTCGGGAAGGATATAATGGTATACCCTGCAGCGACCAGTCTCAGGGGCGCTACACGAGCATCGGGCCATATGGGCGCCACGCTCTTTTTGCCTAGGAGACTCTGTGTACAGGTGTGACTTCGGGTGGGCTGCATGGCACTGGTTTCTTCAGGCTGATGTCCATCATCCCCTTGCTGGTTCTCAGTCATAGATATAATAGTAACACACACACGCAACAGCGAACTTGTTCAATTTATTCTTGACACCATTATGACAGACATGGTGCCACTCCTCACAGTTCTGATTCTAGGATACTCTTTCTTGACCTGTCCCCTGCTATCTTGGAATGCGTCCTCAAGCTGCTGGGTCTGTGTCTTTGTTCTCACACCTTTGTTTGCTTCTGGGCCCCGATGGCTTTCTAGTCACATGACTCTCTAAGCCCACTGGGGTGAGGCGTAGGGTCCGGACCTCTCGAGGCTACCTCAGGGTTCCCTGACTGACCTTGGCACCGTGGCCACGTCTTCTCTTACTTGAACCCTATCCAGATCTCGCAGCCCGCAAGGCCCCCACTACAAGCCAGCGCTCTTTCCACCTATCACTCCTCCTCTACCTTGACTTCTCCCTGTCCTACTTTAAGGTCGGTCGGGGGATCAGCTGAGGCCTGGGGTTGTAGTTGGGTCCCTGGAGAACCGGCACTTCCCGCCACGGGTTTGGGCATTTTGGCTGTACTGAGTTCCACTTCGAAAGTCCCCAGAATCTATAGTCATGTTGGCTGTCTCTAAGACTAGGCCCCACGCTTTGTGTCAGTGCTCGTCACACCTGCCCACTTCGCCGCAGGAGCGCTCTTTCCTTGCACCCAGGAACTGCTCTGTTTGATCCGCTTCCTTCTTCTCCTTCCCCAACTCCTACCATTGTCCTTTTTCTCGCCCTCTCCTTTTTTTTGCAACTGTGGGCCGGGCTTATCTTACAGTGGTGGGACGGCAGTGGAGCTCCTGGCCAAACTTGGGGAGCTCAGTGCCATCTAGCGGCAAAATTCACATTAATTATTCCACAACAGGTAAAATGACTTAACATTCATAGGCACAATCACAATGCAAGATCACAGGTCTTCAGGGGGTTTTGTAGGGCCCAGGTCACCTCCCAACACTACCTAATATCTAATCTACGTCTGCTCAAGCCCACCCTCTAGGTGAAGCTGTGACGCCCTGGCCTATCAGGTCGTTACAGGGTATTGTGCAATCTGCCCTTATGCACAGTATCCACCCTCCTTGGTTACGGATCCTTGTCCTTTGGTGTTGCTAACAGCTTGGCCAATCAAAGTCCTTGGAACACTTCCCACTTTAACCTACCAGACACACCATTGGGGGGCCTGAAGGGAATAGGGCCGCCCACTTGGGGGGTTTGTGAGGGGAAAGTGAGGAAAGCGACAGTTGAGCTTGGGAGTTGAGGTTGAGGAGTTGAGCAGTGGAGAGTGAAAGGAGAGGAGGTGGAGTGGTGGCTCTCATGAGGAGAGGCCACGGAGAAGAGCTCCTGTGTACTAGGTGGCAGACGTTGGTCAGGGTCTGGTAGGAGCTGGAACCCGGTCGTAGGGGACAGTGTCAAGGGGCACGGACTGCCAAGGAGGGCGGCCTTGAGCTAACACCGGGCAGGGGCCAGGGCACGACTGGGTACGTGGACCCTAGGCCGGAAAGTAGCTTCACACGTTCCGGTAATTTACCCGACGGGGGTGAAGACTTCAAGTGTCATCCCCAACCCGCTCCAAAATCTGGGTACTAGCGCACCGATGGTATAGGACTTTCCCAATACAGTCCAAAGAAATCCTACGCGTGAACCCTGAGAGCAAGCTTACTCCATTAGCCATACAGGTGAGCGGGACCCGAAGAGTTTTATACCCAAGGGGTCCAACAGAGACAGAGGTGCCAAGGACAGGGCCACAGGCCAACAGCAACACCAAGGGCACGGACCCAAGCGTGCTCACTACAAGCTGCAGTGAGGCTCAGAATTCTGGTTTACAAGCTAAGCTGTCGGTGTTGTTATTCCTGGACTGAGTGAGTACACTGAAATACCCCTTCTCCTACCCCAGCAGCACCCATTCACCAACTGTCCGAAGGGCCCCGGGACACAAACCCCCCTACCCTCGGAGGGGTTAACACATCAGGCTGCCACACCATCGTCACCGGACTCCCCAACCGCAGTGGGGATCCCTCACATTACCACGCACCGTGGGTGGCGTCACGAACATTCTCCTCCCCCCTGTACATAGTCCCCCCCTTCTTATCGAGTGGCCGCACGACCCCCGGGTCCGGAGACCCCTCGAGCCACCGCGGATCCGGATCCGAGCAGCCCGGCTGCTGGCACGGTGCGGTACACCTCGAAAAACTTGGCGTCACAAACAGGATATGAGTAGGACCCACTTACCTGGGTGATGTGCGCCTTGAAAGCCGAAAACCGCGAGTCAAGATTCTGTTTCCCATCAATTCCGCCATGTTTTCGCGCCAAAACCCCGTCTTCTCTGAGAAAGCGTACGAAGATTAAGCCCCGCCCCTCATCTTCCTGAAGAGGCCGGAACCGGAAGTTCCCGGAGGGCTACGGTCAGCGAGGGAGTGCTGCGAAAAGACAGAGAGGGCGGGCCAGAATGTGTTACTAGCGGAAGTGGAGCAGGGACGCCAGGACTCTGTCACAACATTCCTGGAAGATGCAGTGGCAAGATGGCGGAGAGAGACTGGTCCCCAGAGAGTGCTGTCCCAGGGACCGCAGCATGGATAGAGGAGGAAACAGAGCAGCTGTGCCGGAGGATGCGGACGCAATTCCTCTTCATTCTGAACCACTGGAGGGAAGAGATGAGGAGCCTGGCGGTGGCGGTGCGAGCCCGTGACATTGCAATCCCATGTGAAGAGAGGGTAAGCGGTTACCCAGTCCCTGTTGATTGCACAAATCCGGCCAAAGTGGCTGAGGGATCCGGACCGTCCCCGCTTGCGGTGAGTGCTCCACTACCGACTACCCCGTCCTCGGCGGACGCCGAGCTGCCCCCACCAACTCCGGCAGCGGAACCTTCAGTATGTCTATCAGAGTCTCCAGCTGCAGAGATCCAGGACAAGGCCATCATTCCAGCCATGGCAGCGGTCACCCAGACACCGGCCAGACCAGACCCGGCCGCATCACCGGGCCCGTCCTCAGAAGCGGAGCACCCGGGCACTGCAACCCCGGCTGCGGAGCAGTCGGTTCATCAGTCTACACCAGCGGCAGCGGAACTAAGATGTCTGCCTGTTCCGTTACCGCGCGGTATCCCGACGGCTGTTGGGGCCGCCAGAATTCAAACCAAGCCAGAGCCAGATAGGGAGCTGAGGCCGGACGCTGATGCCCCCTACTGGGAACGACAACCACACCAGCAGCAGATGACGCCAGTGATGACCAAGCAGGAACAACAACGTCAACAGATGCTTGCCCGAACCTGGAAAGAGAAAGAGTACCTGAGGAAGGCTACATTCCACGTCCGTGGGCCACTGAGCGTGGGGTACGTCAGGCGGTTTAACCTCGAGAAGGGATGGGGTTTTCTATGGGAAGCAAATCTCTCTGAGGAAGTGTTTGTCACCCGCCGAGATGTTGAGCAGCATCTCCCCAGCGGTCACCCTGGTCGCGGCTTGGAGGAAGGAGAGTCGGTCAGCTACACCCGCCATTGGGGTGAACCGGGCTGGTACGCCCTAGATGTGAAGCGGCTCGCTATGGTCAATGAGCGAGTGGTACCAGCCGCCGCTGTTGGTTACCTGCCTCCCAGTGAGCGTGAAGAAGAGTGTTAAAAATATACAGTACCAGCAGTTGCGATGCCATAGAATGTTAGGTATCGGTGTTTTCATTTATTATTTTTCATAGTGTATTATTTTTCAGATAGAAAATGTTAGTGATTAAGTGTCTAATCAACCGGTTTTAATGAAACGAGTGAAAGTTACTAGATTTTGCTAGAAGATTGTCAAAATGGTATACCCGGTACATGGACACCGTTCAGTTTTTATATATATTAAGTAAAAATGGACCACGGTCACAGGACTGGCGTGACCAACACAAACTTGTGTTTTGTAAAATAGTTGCACCCCCTGTGCTAACCAGAGTCGTCTAAAATACAACACCCGGGACCTTAAGACCCTGTCACACACACAGATAAATCTGCGGCAGATCTGTGGTTGCAGTGAAATTGTGGACAATCAGTGCCAGGTTTGTGGCTGTGTACAAATGGAACAATATGTCCATGATTTCACTGCAACCACAGATCTGTCAAAGATTTATCTCTGTGTGTGACGGGGCCTTTAACCCGGTCAAGGACCCACTTTAGGTTTCCAGGGGGAACAGGTTGTTTGGGTGGCGGGTTATTGGGATCCGGGACGTTGGGACTGGACTGTCACAGGAAGGGGCTGCGACGGAGTAGGTTGAGCCTCCGTTACCATGAAAACAGGTAGCGTCCCACCGTTGGGCGACGAACTCTTAGTATAATAGAATTTTAGTAACGTTTAAGTGCATTACCTCCCTTGTGTGGGATGGACCCGTTAAATAAAAATGTGTTAACGTATGTTCCCTTTTTCCACAGTTAAGCAAAACAAAAATAAACCTCTGGCGTCCTGTAGCTTGCGGACGAGCTACGTTCAACCAAGGGGGAATGTGACACCCTGGCCTATCAGGTCGTCACAGGGTATTGTGCAATCTGCCCTTCTGCACAGTATCCACCCTCCTTGGCTATGGGTCCTGGTCCTTTGGTGTTGCTAACAGCTTAGCCAATCAAAATCCAAGGAACACTTTACCCTGTACCTACCAGACACACCATTGGGGGGCCTGAAGGGAATAGGGCCGCCCACTTGGGGAGTTGGTGAGGGGAGAGTAACAGTGGAGCTGAGGAGAGAGAGTGAAGGGAACCAGGAGAGGAAGGAGGCAGAGGTGACTCTCTGAGAGAGAGAGAGAGAGAGAGAGAGAGAGAGAGAGGTCACCGGCCTGGAGCAGGGCTCCTGTAGTTACTAGGTGGCAGATGTTGGTCTGGGCCTGGTAGGAGATGGAACCCCGGTTGCAGGGGATTGTATCAAGGGGCATGGACTGCCAAGGAGGGCAGCCGGCGGCCTTGAGCTATCACCGGGCAGGGGCCAGGGCACGACGGGGTACATTGACCCTAGGCCGGGAAGTAGCTTCACGCGTTCTGGTAATTTACCTGACGGGGGTGAAGACTTCAATATTCATCCCCAACTGACTCCAAAATCGGGGTACTAGCGCACCGATGGGATAGGACTTTCCCAATACAGTCCAAAGAAATCCTACGCGTGAACCCTGAGAGCAAGCTCACTCCGTTAGCCATACGGGTTGGTGGGAGCCAAAGAGTTTTATACCTCGGGTCCAAATAGAGACAAAGGTGCCAAGGAAAGAGCCACAGGCGAACAGCAACACCAAGGGCACGGACCCAAGCGTGCTCACTACAAGCTGCAGTGGTACTCAGAACTCTGGTTTACAAGCTGTTGGTGTTGTTATTCCTGGACTGAGTGAGTACACTGGAAACCCCTTTTCCTATCCCCCATGGCACACCAAGCACCAACCATCCAACGGGCCCCTGGACACAAACCCCCTACCCACGGAGGGGTTAAACATCTGGCTACTGCACCATCCTCACCGGGCTCCCCAACAGCAG
Source organism: Anomaloglossus baeobatrachus (assembly GCF_048569485.1). NCBI lineage: Eukaryota > Metazoa > Chordata > Amphibia > Anura > Aromobatidae > Anomaloglossus > Anomaloglossus baeobatrachus. The sequence continues at coordinate 37,153,229 of NC_134364.1, forward strand.
CGGTGGTCCCTCACATTACCACGCACCGTGGGTGGCATCACAAACTTTCTAACTCCCTTGTACATATCCCTCCTTTTCTTTTGATTCGAGTATCCGCGCAGAGCCCCCTCGAGCCACCGCGGCTCCAGATCCGAGCGGCTCAGCCGCTGGCACGGGGGAGGTACAGTAGCACACACAACGTTTACCACAACATTTGAATGAAGCCTTTAAAGATGGACAGAAACCAACATAATTGTCATTGATTTTCCTTCTTTTATGGAGGCGACTTGGCGCAAGAATGTTCCGCAATGTTAGTGACCTTCTGTACGTAACCTTAGGCCATATCAAAACTGTATCCCTCAGTAGGGGGCCAACATAAAAAATATGCCAATTCTTGGGCAGGATGTTTTTATATTGTTTTTATATTAAAGTGTGGCCTTTGTTGTACTGTATATGGTCACAAAATTATGTTGGAAAGATGTTGCATCAGTAGTAGCTACCCTGGGAGCCAGACATTCATCCTGTGATACTAAACAAGGAGAAAAAAGGGGGGGCAGAAGTAGTCAAGCTCTTAGTAACCTCAGTAGTAAACAATCATGGAAACCTCATTGCAAAAATAGAAGGAATTTTATTATTAAATATTTTGTAACAAGAGGAAATATAAATTACAAATATTTTACAAAAATATAATGATCAAGTGCAAAAGAGAGTCACTAAAAACAACACTTAGTGGGAAAAAAACAATCAGGAGAGTGGTAGCCCAATGTAATATTGTAATTAGTATTCAGTCATATGAAAAAGTTTGGGCACCCCTATTAATGTTAACCTTTTTTCTTTATAACAATTTGGGTTTTTGCAACAGCTATTTCAGTTTCATATATCTAATAACTGATGGACTGAGTAATATTTCTGGATTTAAATGAGGTTTATTGTACTAACAGAAAATTTGCAATCCGCACTTAAACAAAATTTGACCGGTGCAAAAGTATGGGCACCCTTATCAATTTCTTGATTTGAACACTCCTAACTACTTTTTACTGACTTACTGAAGCACTAAATTGGTTTTCTAACCTCATTGAGCTTTGAATTTCATAGGCAGGTGTATCCAATCATGAGAAAAGGTATTTAAGGTGGCCACTTGCAAGTTGTTCTCCTATTTGAATCTCTTATGAAGAGTGGCATCATGGGCTCCTCAAAACAACTCTCAAATGATCTGAAAACAAAGATTATTCAACTTAGTTGTTCAGGGGAAGGATACAAAAAGTTGTCTCAGAGATTTAAACTGTCAGTTTCCACTGTAAGGAAATGGAAGAACACAGGTACAGTTCTTATTAAGCCCAGAAGTGGCAGGCCAAGAAAAATATCAGAAAGGCAGAGAAGAAGAATGGTGAGAACAGTCAAGGACAATCCACAGACCACCTCCAAAGACCTGCAGCATCATCTTGCTGCAGATGGTGTCAATGTGCATCGGTCAACAATACAGCGCACTTTGCACAAGGAGAAGCTGTATAGGAGAGTGATGCGAAAGAAGCCGTTTCTGCAAGCACGCCACCTCAGTCGCCTGAGGTATGCAAAAGCACATTTGGACAAGCCAGTTACATTTTGAACGAAGGTCCTGTGGACTGATGAAACAAAGATTTGAGTTGTTTGGTCATACAAAAAGGCGTTATGCATGGAGGCAAAAAAACACAGCATTCCAAGAAAAGCACTTGCTACCCACAGTAAAATTTGGTGGAGGTTCATGCTTTGGGGCTGTGTGGCCAATGCCAGCACCGGGAATCTTGTTAAAGTTGAGGATCGCATGGATTCAACTCAGTATCAGCAGATTCTTGACAATAATGTGCAAGAATCAGTGACGAAGTTGAAGTTACGCAGGGGATGGATATTTCAGCAAGACAATGATCCAAAACACCGCTCCAAATCTACTCAGGCATTCATGCAGAGGAACAATTACAATGTTCTGGAATGGCCATCCCAGTCCCCAGACCTGAATATCATTGAAAATCTGTGGGATGATTTGAAGCGGCTGTCCATGCTCGGCGACCATCAAACTTAACTGAACTGGAATTGTTTTGTAAACAGGAATGGTCAAATCTACCTTCATCCAGGAGCTCATTAAAAGCTACAGGAAGCGACTAGAGGCTGTGATTTTTGCAAAAGGAGGATCTACAAAATATTAATGTCACTTTTATGTTGAGGTGCCCATACTTTTGCACCGGTCAAACTTTGTTTAAATGCAGATTGCACATTTTCTGTTAGTACAATAAACTTCATTTCAATCCAGAAATATTACTCAGTCCATCAGTTATTAGATATATGAAACTGAAATAGCTGTTGCAAAAACCCAAATTGTTATAAAGAAAAAAGGTAACATTAATAGGGGTGCCCAAACTTTTTCATATGACTGTATAGAGTTATGGCCAGATAGTTCATTAAATTAGATGAGGTCTTCAATACCACTCAGTAACTGAGTGTCAGTAGAGGCCCCAAATAATACTATACATAGTGATGCATAATGCATAATGTAACCCTGAGCATACAACAACAGAATTGTCATTTTACAGAGATAAATGGGGAAAGGGCAAATCACATTCTCCCATGACTGGTAAACTGCACAGTGTAATGTGCCCCGACGCGCACATTTTGTGGTCTTCCTCGGGGGGCCATAATCTGTGATAGGTTGCTGGCCTTATTAAGAGCATCGCTGCTCAATCTGGAAATTTGTTGTTTTTTTTTTTCCTTTCTTTTTTTAAATCGACTTGTAATATTGCTGTTCGTTTATTAAAGCTAGCAGTATTACAGCAATTTTTTCTGACCCTCTGAAATTGCTGACCCTTAAAATCTATCGCCATAATGAGAAAGTCTTCACTGAATACAGATTTTACCTCCAAAATTAAGGATTTAACTTTTAGAATTGTTGCGAGTAGTTAACACTAATGATACCCCATAAATTAATTCTTACCGTAACAAATTGTAATGATGTTACTGAGGGATAGAGAGGAACACGGACTTCTATGCTGTTCTTCACACTAGGCTATCCCTAACCTCAGGGTTACTTCTGATGGTGGAGATGCCGGTGTCCTGTGCCTGGTTATGCTCCTGACCAGAACTAATCTGATTCCCCCCTCCAAACAGGGAGTAAGATCGAAATACACATAAAGACAGACAAGGGAAAATCAAAACTCTTACTCATTCCTGTGTGTGTGCAGTGTAAGACACAGGAGAAAAGCAAGAACATGAAGGTAGCAACAAAAGGCAACAAGGGTTAACTCCACAACCGCCCTTAGCAACAAGTACCACAATCACCAGATAGTCTGGATCACAACACCTCACCAGACCAGCTAAGATAAACTATAGCTGGCATAGGTGGAAGGATCTAGCCAGCATATATAGAAGCAGAGTAGATCTAATTGGCTCCCCCCACAACATATGATCAAAGGAGACTAACAAGCAGACTAGCAGAGATTAACTCTTGCTAGCCTACCTATGAACTTACACTCTGCATGTTAATGCCCGAATCTGGCTGTGCTGATCACAGATACCAGAGGAGTTACCGGGCGGAGTGTCAGAATCAGTAGGCTGAAGAGATCCCATCACCAAAATTTGTAAAAATCTCTGTGTGACATAAATATGACCGTTTTAAATTAACATGAGACATGAGGCCATTTTAGTTGAACTTTTTATGATTTGGCAATTTTTACAGTTTAAGTGGAAATACTTTTTAAAGAGATATGCCTGGTTATTGAAACCTAGTCAATCTTCACCAATCTAGCATGGATGATCTGGCCGTTCCCCCTCCAGTCTTTTTTTTTTACAAGCTGCATGCAATGAGTGCATTACCAACATGTGACAAATGCAAACAAACTTTAGTGGCCATAAGCCGCACTTAAGGCCGCTTTACACACTGAGATATCGGTACCGATATCGCCATCGTGCGTATCTGCCCCCATCGGTTGTGCGACACGGGCAAATCTCTGCCTGTGTCGCACAACATGGCCCGGACCCGTCACACTACTTACCTTCCCTGCGACGTCGCTGTGACCGTCGAACCGCCTCCTTTCTAAGGGGGCGGTTCGTTCAGTGTCACAGCAACGTCACTGAACCGCCGCCCAATAGAAGCAGAGGGGCGTAGACGAGCGGGACGAACATCGCGCCCACCCCCTTCCTTCCACATTGTGGCGGTGGAGGCAGGTAAGGAGAGCTTCCTCGTTCCTGCGGTGTCACACGGAGCGATGTGTGCTGCCGCAGGAACGAGGAACAATTTCGTTACTGCTGCAGTAACGATATTTGAGAATGGACCCCCATGTCGCCGATGAGCGATTTTGCACATTTTTGCGACGATGCAAAATCGCTCATAGGTGTCACACGCAACGGCATCGCTACAGCGGCCGGATGTGCGTCACTAAATCCGTGACCCCAACAAGATCGCTGTAGCGATCTCGTAGCGTGTAAAGCCCGCTTTCGTGGCATCACTAAGCGGTACAGCACGTCATTGCTGGCAGCTTGTAAACAAAGACCAACGAGGACCGCCAGTGCCGGATTGGTGGCAATTCGAGGCGAGTTCAGTTTTCTTATTTTTTTTTATTGTATAAATATAAAGATTGTCTCTATGATATACAGAAATGTATAGTTACACTATAGAAACATCTCTGATGTGACCGGTAACAGGTGGGTTGTTACAATACTTTTTGGACGGAGCGAGTCTTAACATCAGGTCTAAATAAAAGATGCCTCGAGGCTAAACTGATAGGACGTGCGTTACACAGGGTCACGAATGTCAGGAAGCCTGTGAATTCGGGCTTGCCTTTCTCTGCCTGTGTGTTCCTCCACATGTTGGGAATACAGCTGGGATAATCTTAGAGAAGATGTGTTTAGCAAATAACATTATGATGCCTTTGAACTGTTTTGTGACTGTGCACCTGCGCTACAAGACGATCTCCGGGACCCTGATTTCTCATTAGGTCACATGCCTAAGGCACAAATCATTAACACTCTGGATACCTCAATTTGGCAATTAAACTGAACTTTAATTAAATGAGTCATGGTGAGAGGCTGCAGAGATGTTTATTTTCATTTTGTTATTTGCTGGCATTCAGAAAAAAGGTTTTTATATGGTTGTAGAATAGATAACATCAGTAAGTTAAAGTTTGTTCAGTGTATTTGTAGAAAAGTTCAAAATGTACTGGCGGCTGTATTAAAGACGCACTCCTACCAAACGTTTCATCACCTAAACCTGTGTAAATGAATATGTAGAGTAGGGTAAAGGCGGCGTTACACGCTACGATTTATCTGACGATATGTCGTCGGGGTCACGGTTTCCGTGACACACTTCCGTCATCGTTAGCGACGTTGTTGCGTGTGACACCTACGTGCGACTCCGAACGATCGCAAATAGGGTGAAAATCGTTGGTCGTTGACACGTCGTTCAGTTTCAAAATATTGTTAACTTTAACTATCCTGATATAAATTGGGGAACAGAAACTTGCAGTTCCAGCAAAGGAAATAGATTTTTGATAACAATGAAAGATAATTACCTTTCACAAATGGTACAGGACCCCACAAGAGGGGGAGCACTACTAGACCTTGTACTAACCAATAGGCCAGACCGCATATCAAATATACAAGTTGGGGGTTACTTGGGGAATAGTGATCACAAAATAATAAGTTTTCATGTATTTTTTAGTAAGATGTATAGTAGAGGGGCTACAAGGACACTAAACCTCAGGAAAGCAAATTTTAAACGGTTGAGAGATGATCTTAGTGCAATAAACTGGGATGATGTACTAAGTAATAAAAGTACACAAAGCAAATGGGAGACTTTTATGAGCATCCTGAATAGGGCTTGTGCAGAAAATATACCCTATGGGAACAAACATGCTAGAAATAGGAGGAAACCCCTATGGCTAAATAGAGCTGTAAGGGAAGCAATAAAAGAAAAACAGAAAGCCTTAAAAGAATTAAAGAGGGTAGGTAGTGATGAGGCATTATATAATTATAGACAATTAAATAAAATATGTAAAAAGCAAATTAAGTTAGCTAAGTTTGAGACAGAGAGACTCATTGCGAGAGAAAGTAAAAATAATCCTAAAATATTCTTTAACTACATAAACAGTAAAAAACTGAAAAGCAATAGTGTTGGCCCCCTTAAAAATAGTCTTGGTGAAATGGTGGAAGGGGATGAGGGTAAAGCCAACCTGCTGAATGACTTTTTTTCTACGGTTTTTATACAAGAAAATGCCATGGCAGATGACATGACCAGTGATACCATAAATTCACCCTTGAATATTACCTGCTTAACCCAGCAGGAAGTACGCCGCCGCCTCGAAATCACTAAGGTTGACAAATCTCCGGGCCCGGATGGCATACACCCCAGAGTACTACAGGAATTGAGTTCTGTGATAGACCATTATTTTTAATCTTCTCAGATTCCTTAATAACAGGGTCGGTACCGCAGGACTGGCGCATAGCAAATGTGGTGCCAATATTCAAAAAGGGGACAAAAACTGAGCCGGGAAATTATAGGCCGGTAAGTTTAACCTCTATGGTTGGTAAAATCCTTGAGGGTTTCTTGAGAGATGCTATACTGGAGTATCTCAAGAAAAATAACCTTATGACAGAGTATCAACATGGGTTTATGAGGGATCGATCCTGTCAAACTAATTTGAACAGCTTCTATGAAGAGGTAAGTTCAAGCCTGGACCAGGGAAATGCAGTGGATGTTGTGTATATGGACTTTTTAAAAGCTTTTGATACGGTGCCACACAAAAGGTTGGTACATAAAATGAGAATAATGGGGATAGGGGAAAATATGTGTAACTGGGTTAAAAACTGGCTCAGTGATAGGAAACAAAGGGTGGTTATTAATGGTACGTACTCGGACTGGGTCTCAGTTCATAGTGGGGTACCACAGGGGTCAGTATTGGGCCCGCTTCTTTTCAACATATTTATAAATGACCTTGTTGGGGGCATGCGGAGTAGAATTTCAATATTTGCAGATGATACTAAACTCTGCAGGGTAATCAATACAGAGGAGGATAATTTTATATTACAGGGAGATTTATGTAAATTGGAGGATTGGGCTGAGAAGTGGCAATTGAAGTTTAATGTAGATAAATGTAAGGTCATGCACTTGGGTAGAGGAAATAACATTTATGATTATGTACTTAATTGTAGAACACTGGGTAAAACAGACACAGAAAAAGACTTGGGTGTATGGGTGGATGGTAAACTTCACTTTAGTGGACAGTGTCAGGCAGCTGCTGCCAGGGCTAATAAAATAATGGGATGTATTAAAAGAGGTATAAGTGTTCATGAAAAAAATATAGTTCTACCTCTGTACAAGTCACTAGTGCGACCGCACTTATATACTGTGTACAATTCTGGTCACCGATATATAAGAAGGACATAGCTGAACTGGAGAGGGTGCAGAGAAGAGCCACCAAGATTATTAAAGGAATGGGTGGGCTGCAATACCAAGACAGGTTATTAAACTTGGGGTTATTTAGTTTGGAAAAACGAAGGCTCAGGGGGGATCTAATCACAATGTATAAATATATGAGGGGACAGTACAGAGACCTTTCCAAAGATCTTTTTACACCTAGGCCTGCGACTGGAACACGGGGCCATCCGCTACGTCTTGAGGAAAGAAGGTTTAATCATAATCACAGACGAGGATTCTTTACTGTACGAGCAGTGAGACTATGGAGCTCTCTGCCGCATGATGTTGTAATGAGTGATTCACTACTAACATTTAAGCAGATCCTGGACGCCTTTCTTGAAAAATTTAATATTATCAGTTATGTATATTAGCTTTTATGACAGGGTATTGATCCAGGGAACTAGTCTGATTGCCGGATGTGGAGTCAGGAAGGAAATTTTTTCCCCATTGGAACTTGTTTGCCACATTGGGGTTTTTTTGCCTTCCTCTGGATCAACATGTTAGGCTACGGGTTGAACTAGATGGACTAAGGCGGGCTTTGCACGTTGCAACATCGGTAACAATGTGTTACCGATGCTGCAGCGATAGTCCCGCCCCCGTCGCACGTTCGATATATAGTGAAAGCTGCCGTAGCGATTATTATCGCTACGGCAGCTTTACACGCACATACCTGCCGTGCGACGTCCCTCTGGCCGGCGACCCGCCTCCTTCCTTAGGGGGCGGGTCGTGCGGCGTCACAGTGACGTCACACGGCAGGCGGCCAATTGAAGTGGAGGGGCGGAGATGAGCAGGATGTAAACATCCCGCCCACCTCCGTCCTTCTCATTGCAGCCGGGAGGCAGGTAAGGTGAAGTTCCTCGCTCCTGCGGCTTCACACACAGCGATGTGTGCGGCCGCAGGAACGAGGAACTACATCGTACCTGTCGCTCCCCCGGCATTATGGAAATGTCGGAGGCTGCAGCGATGATACGATGACGACGATTTTGCGCTCGTTCATCGTATCATCTAGGATTTACACACTACGACATCGCAAGTGACGCCGGATGTGCGTCACTTTCGATTTGACCCCACCGACATCGCACCTGCGATGTCGTAGTGTGCAAAGCCCGCCTTAGAGTCTCCCTTCAACCTTAAAAAACTATGAAACTATGAAAACTATGAAACTATGTTAGTCGTTTGGAACGCAGCAGACATATTGCTACGTTTGACACCCTGCCAATGACGAACAACATCCACACGACCGCCTTGGTCAAACAATATATCGCTGAACGATGTAGCGTCGTTTGTGAGATGTGTACGTGTGACCGATACAAACCGACCTATGAGCGATCGCGGCAAATCGTAACAACGATCTGGGCGTGTCACATCGCTAACGAGATCGCTTGCGAAATCGTTGTGTGTAAAGCAGCCTTAACCCCTCGTTCACCTTTCCATTTTTGACGTACGACGAGTAATTTCCATATTTTTCATGGATAGAACTCGTAGTTGTGAAAGTCATTATGGATGGTCGCATGTCCGTGATTGTGAGAAGACTGTGAGGTCCGCACAAAATCGTGGAGACATGTTCAATTTTGTTTTGAGTTTCTGATCAAGCTTTTAAATCCAAGTCTATGGTCTGTGAAAAAAATCAGACTGGAGATATTATCAAAGTGTGGTCCAATATTCTGGTACTTAGAAGAAATACAAGAAAAACTGATGAAAATTGATCCAAACTATGATAAAGCTGAGATGACACTCTGATGAAAATTACTGCTGACACTTGGTCTATTTTTCTTGCACGTGAAAAAAACGGATGTGTAATTTAAGTATAAGTGCAATAATATACCCACTGATCAGTCTTATCCCAGTTTCCAGCACCAATCCGCTCCTCTTCCAGGTCATATGGTTGTTGGATCACACTGGGGTCTACATGTGAGCCGTGAGTTGCATTTACAATGTAAGTTTATGAAGCATCGATCACATTTTAAAAGCCACTTCCAGCTCACACACAAAGCCCAGTGTGATCTGGAACCTCAGAAAAGACATCATATGATATGGAAAAGGAGTGCAACGGCGCTGGAGAACCGGAGAAGACGGTAATATGTGAGTGTTTTACCATACTTACACTACACACGCTTAGACAAATCTAGGCAATAAAAAAATGTGGTAGGAGTACTTTTTTAAAAATGTGGACCTCCTGCGCATCTGTTAAACTAGACTTGGATCTTCAATTAGGTCTTACAAAAATAAAGATCAGGTGTAGAGAGATGAGTGGACCTGTGGAAGTTCAGTTTGGCGGGTTCTGTCGGACTTTAGATAAAGTTCAGTTTGGGTCATAGGCTTGACCTAAACCCCGATGGCAGTCACTAATTGGGCACTTCGGGTCTCTGCCCACCTGTTGCCAGCCATAAATAGTGTTGTTGACGCCAGTGCAAGATGTTCAAATACTGCAAGCGGCTCGCACTGAGTATACCCGAGCACTGCGATGCTCACGCAAGTGGTTTTGATACGTAGAGCACCCGATTTGGTTTTTTTTCTTTTTTTTTTTATAAAGTCTTTTTTTTTTGGTGCGAACACCAAACCTTGGGTTTGCTCATCTTTAAGCGGGATCGGAATCAGAGTTTGGTGCAACCGCATTAACTACTATGGCATCAAATTGAATTCCAGACCAAAAACATATCCAAAGAACAATTCAGCTCTGGGCCTTAGCTAGAATACAGGATAGTATATGGGTTGCAAGCTTTAATTCTCCAGTTTTGTCTACATAATTTCTAGCATTGTCTTTTTGGAGAATGCATCTTTTTTATTTGCAAGAAAAGTGTCCACTTTGTGAGCCTTCTGGATCCTTGTATTGCGATAGCTGCGCTTTGCTTGCAGTGGATTCTGTCTTTGCCCCAGTACATCCGTAGTATGCATAACCGGTAGACCTCTTCTTGTGCTCCAATGAATATTTACGATATAAATTCTACTTCTCCCTAGTCTTGATTGTGTATAATTAACTTTTTACGCCAGTGCCAGCATTTCAGAATCCTCAGAATCGTTATTAACGGAGTGAAAGCCTGGAGAGGGAGGGGACTGGAGTTACAAAACTTAATTTAATCACAGAGTCCAATGCTCAATTTAACATACACAAGAGCTCAGAATGGGGTCCCTGTGCAATGGGAGGGCAATCACTGGACCGTTGTTGTAAAGAATTAATTGTGGCTGACAATGTGTAAACAGTGCAGCTGAATAGGCCATGCAGGTGTGAGGCATCAGGGCCATCCTAGGGACTTGTTCACACGAATTTCTTCTCCTTCACTGCTGACCTGCTCCCCGCAGCATGATTAGTGTCGGCGTTGACAAACCATTGAGAGTGTGAAGACTTGGCACATATTAACTAGCCCGGCAGTGACAGGGACAGGGGTGAGACTGGAGGCTGTGAAAAGATGAAGCCTGGTCAAAGGGGGGTTATTGAAGGAGGAGATGCGCTGCCACCGACAGACAGTTAAAAGTTCACTCCCTAATTTCGGTTTTGTAATTAGATTGACTTTTTGGGGAATCTTGTCAACTTTTATTGTTGTTTTTTTTTCTAGTACTTTAGTTTTTTTTTTTTATTTTACTTTAAGGTCTTGCTAATTACATTTTATTTTTACTGCTTTTATATACAACACCTATTTTGTTACTTTTTTACGTTTGTCAACTGAAAATACACTAAGTTAAAATAACTACAAAATTATGTGTAGGACATCCACTCTTGTTTACATCTTTTAGATCATCCGAGGGGGACTGAATCTTGTCTAAAGGGACAGGGGAAAAATTCACCAATATATCCTTATGAAATATTTTTCCGCTTCCTGTGATCTAGTGGGTTTTTCATTGAGACAATGATGTGCAGAAAAGAAAATGAATGTCCGAAATGTGATGTAAAAGGGATCTATGGCTTAAGGCTGCTTTCACACATCCGTTTTTTGCTGAGCGGAACAATTTTTAGCCGGTTGCGTTTTTTTCCCGCATAGACTTGCCGCATTGTGCCGCATGGCCTTGCGTTGCGTCCGGTTTTGCCGCATGCGGCATATTTAGCCCATGCGGCGGCCGGATGGAACGTTGCCTGGCACGTTTTTTGTGCGGCGAAAAAACCGCATCGCGCCGGATCCGGCACGATTTACAATGCAAGCCTATGGACGCCGGATGCAGCGTCCTGCGGCAAAAACCACATCCGGCCGCCGGATGCGGTTTTTTGAACTGCACATGCTCAGTTTCAAGCTGCATCCGTCAAAAAACGGACAGGCCACATGGAAAAACGTATGCAACGGATCCGTTTTTTTCGCCGCATCCGTTGCATAGGTTTTTGAACCGGATTGTGCCGCTCAGCAAAAACCGGATGTGTGAAAGCAGCCTTAATTCATATTTTGTTTGACTGTAAGGAGATGGACAGTTTGTAGTGTTTCTCCCCTGAAGACACCAATCGCGTTGTATTGTGAATTATGTCTTGTGTCATTGTGGAAATAATGCGCCATGTGAAATGTAATATATAATGTGTTTGTGTTGATCCAGGATCAGTATTCTCCGCTCCAGAGTTTCCCAGATCCGGCCTGGTCATTTTAGGGGTTAACTCCCATCAGCCTTGTTCTGGTTTCAGGAGACACTATATCTGGGCGCTGCACCTGCATTCCTGTGCTGGTTATAGTTTTGCTCTGCAGCCTGTGACTGTCTCTGGTGAGATTTCCTGTTTGATCTGACTCCTTGTTACCGTGTCCTGACCTGTACCCTCCCTCGTTCGTCCGTCTGTCCCAGTCCCTGACTTACCACTCCTTTCAGTTGTTTACCCATTCTGGTTCATCCTCCTTCCCGTGTTTGTGTCTACTCACCCTCTGGTCTTGTCTTCCGTTCCCTGTGCCCTTTGTTTTTCTCGCTGCATACCTGATCTCTCGGCATCGGTTCTGTTTTCTGACCTGATTTTGATCCTCCCTCTGCACTGACTTGACTTTCTTGACTAGACCCTGACTGCTTGACTACTTTATTGCCCCCTGGTGGTTCGCCTGTGAACCGCCTGCTGGAGTTACTCTGCTGTACTTCAGCCTCCTTTCTGTAACAGTGTTACTTTCACTCTCCTTCACTACTCTGCTGCCACCTAGTGGGGAATATGCTGTACCATGTCTTACCAGCCCTTTGTACAGCGTGACAGTGTTGCATTGTTATATGTCTTTTGCCATACTCTAGGGCATGAGATTGTTAATAGTTGGGACTAGCTAATAGTGGGAGGGATGAGACAGTTTCCTTTAGAAGTGACATTAAGATCCATTGTGTGACGAAGACAGACCTATAATATGATTAGTCGTCTAGGCCGCATGCACAGCATTTTGTTCACTTCTTTTTACATTTTCTAGCATAGTTGCAGCAACAAAAAAAATCACAATTCTGGTGTATTTAATACTTTTATCACAGCATTTACAGATCAGGTGAATCCATTTTATGCTTTGATAGATCAGACTTTTATGAATGCAGATATACAGTGCCTTGCAAAAGTATTCAGCCCCCTTGAATTTTTCAACCTTTTCCCACATTTCAGGCTTCAAACATAAAGATAACAATTTTAATGTTATGAAGAAGAATCAACAAGTGGACACAATTGTGAAGTTGAACAAAATTTATTGCGCATTTTAATTTTTTGTAAAAAAGAGTAAACTGAAAATTGGGGCGTGCAATATTGTTCGTCCCCTTTACTTTCAGTGCAGCAAACTCCCTCCAGAAGTTCATTGAGGATCTCTGAATGATCCAATGTTGTCCTAAATGACTGATGGTGATAAATATAATCCCCTGTGTGTAATCAAGCCTCCGTATAAATGCACCTGCTCTGTGATAGTCTCACTGTTCTGTTTAAAGCGCAGAGAGCATCATGAAGACCAAGGAACACAACAGACAGGTCCGTGATACTGTTGTGGAGAAGTTGAAGTTTAAAGCCGGATTTGGTTACAAAAAGATTTCCAAAACTTTAAACATCCCAAGGAGAACTGTGCAAGCGATCATATTGATATGGAAGGCGTATTATACCATTGCAAATCTACCAAGACCCGGCCGTCCATCCAAACTTTCATCTCAAACTAGGAGAAGACTGATCAGAGATGCAGCCAAGAGGCCCATGATCACTATGGATGAACTGCAGAGATCTACAGCTGTGGGAGAGTCTGTCCATAGGACAACAATCAGTCGCACACTACACAAATCTGGCCTTTATGGAAGAGTGGCAAGAAGAAAGCCATTTCTCAAGATATCAATAAAAAGTGTCGTTTAAAGTTTGCCACAAGCCACCTGGGAGACACCAAACATGTGGAAGAAGGTGCTCTGGTCAGATGAAACCAAGATGAAAGCAAAATATAACTTTTTGGGCACATTGCCAAATGATATGTTTGGCGTAAAAGCAACACAGCTCATCACCCTGAACACACCATCCCCACTGTCAAACATGGTGGTGGCAGCATCATGGTTTGGGCCTGCTTTTCTTCAGCAGAGACAGGGAAGATGGTTAAAATTGATGGGAAGATGGATGGAGCCAAATACAGGACCATTCTTGAAGAAAGCCTGTTGGAGTCTGCAAAAGACCTGAGACTGGGACGGAGATTTGTCTTCCAACAAGACAATGATCTAAAACCTAAAACCAAATCTACAATGGAATGGTTCACAAATATACGTATCCAGGTGTTAGAATGGCCAAGTCCCAGTCCAGACCTGAATCTAATCGAGAATCTGTGGAAAGAGCTGAAAACTGCTGTTCACAAACGCCTCCATCCAACCTCACTCAGCTCCAGCTGTTTACAAAGGAAGAATGGGCGAGAATTTCAGTCTCTCGATGTGCAAAACTGATGGAGACATACCCCAAGCGACTGCAGCTGTAATCGCAGCAACAGGTGGTGCTACAAAGTATTAACTTAAAGGGCACGAATAATATTGCACGACCCAATTTTCAGTTTATTGTTTTTTATAAAAGTTTAAAATAAGCAAAAAATTTTGTTCAACTTCACAATTGTGTCCCACTTGTTGTTGATTCTTCACCAGAGCATTAACATTTTTTTATCCTTATGTTTGAAGCCTCAAATGCGGGAAAAGGTTGAAAAATTCAAAGGGGCCGCATACTTTCGCAAGGCACTGTACCACATATTTTTTTTATTATTTATTTTATTTTTTGAAGTATTCTTTTTTTTACTTGACTCCTTAGTCCCCTTTGGTGGACTTGAACCTCTGATCGTTCGATTGTTTATACCAAACATTGCTATCTCACGGTTTTGAAAGATAAATAGCAAAATTTTGGTTGTGGCAAAGAATCCCAGTCTGTGTAGGTATTAGAATAAATAGCGGGCTCAAACGGCCACCATTGTTACAGGAAGAGGTCAGCTATCTAAAACAACAGCCATCTTACTGTTATGGTACGGGCTCAGCTCCTAAGTCCGCGCCATACTCAGGGACTTAACCTCTGACTTACCATTACATCACATCTCTGGAAATGGTTAATATTTACACTTAAGTAAAATGGGAGTCATATAAAATATATTTGTTTTTTAAAAAATATTTTGATTTCTTATTTTTTTTAGATATTCTCTTCAGGGAACTTGACCCTGTGATCACTTGACTGTCTATGCAATACACTAAAATACTACAGTATTGCAGTGTATCGTGAAATAGCCGAACACCCAAGAAGCTTTGCCTCAGGCTTGGTTTCATCGCTGATCTCACACAGCAGACATGGGGGGCCTTAAAAAGGCCCCTGACTACCATTACAATAATCAACCCCCTGTTAGTCAGATATATGGGCCTTTGTAGCATTCTAAATATATATATATATATATATATATATATATATATATATATATATATATATATATATATATATATATATAAAGACATAAATGTAGCCACACCCGACCCCCTTCATTTTGTTGTAATGTCCTCATCATAAAGTAATGTCCTCCATCCTGGGCACCATCCTGGTAAATATATCACCCATCCTGGTATATATGTCCCCCATACTGTGCCCTTTCCTGGTAAATATGTCTTCCATCCTTGGCCCCATCCTGGTAAATATGACCCCTTTCCTGGCACATGTCCCCCATGCTGGGCTTCTTCCTGGTAAATATTTTCCCCATCCTGGTATATATGTTCCCCTCGTGGGTCCCTTCTTGGTAAATTTGTCTCCTATCTTACCATATATGTCCCCCATCCTGAGTCTCTGTCTGGTTAATATGTCCTCCATCCTGGGCTCCTTCCTGATAAATATGTCCCCTTTCCGAGTAAATATTTCCCCCAGGCTGGTATATAAGTCCCCCATCCTGGTATATATATACCCAATCCTGGGCCTCTTTCTGGTATATATGTCCTTCATCATAGGCCCCAACCTGGCATGTATGTCCCCATCCTGGTATATATATATCCCCCATCCTGGACAGTTTCCTGAAAAATATCTCCCCCATCCTAGACCCATCCTGGTAAACATGTCCCTCATCCTGGTATATACATATGTCCCCCATCCTGGGACCCTTCCTGGTATAGATGTGCCTTATGTTGGTATACATGTCCCCATTGTCATGGTTCCACCTCCCCGTCTACATGGCTAGGGGGTGGAGCCGTCTCTCGGGCCTCACTTCCGGAGCTTGGATGCTTTAAATTCTGTCATCTTTGGTGAACCAGCGCCGGCTGTAAGCTTAGCACTGCTTTGCCTGTGATTGCTGGTCCCTGTAAGTGTTTCCTGATCCGTCCTTCCTCTGTGCTCTGTCTGTGTTCTGTCCAACCTCCTTCCTTCCCACAATAGCCCCAGTCATTCCCCCTTCTCCTACATCCCCACTCGGTTGCTTCCTCTGGTACTGTCCTCGACCCCGCTTTTGCTCGTTCCTCCAGTCTTCTTTCTCACTGTACTGTGTATGACCTGGCCTGACTGACCATCCCCCGCATGTCCTATGGCCTCTGTATTCTTGCTGATTCTGCAGGGCAGTGCTCCAGCACACACTGTATGTCCACCTCCATGGTGATTCAGCTCTGTGTAGTGTCTTTTCCTGCAGGGCTCCAGCTCCCCCTGGTGGTAGCCTGACACCCATCCTACATACCATGCTAGGCTGCATTCTGGTATATATGTTCCCCGTTTTGCCTCTAAAGCATAAAAAAAAACCCCCACTTACTTGCCTTCTCCCATGTTGCGCGGCATTTTCCTCTGTAGTCAGTGCAGTGGCCGGCAGCTGACATT
This sequence comes from Anomaloglossus baeobatrachus, assembly GCF_048569485.1. Classification (NCBI taxonomy): domain Eukaryota; kingdom Metazoa; phylum Chordata; class Amphibia; order Anura; family Aromobatidae; genus Anomaloglossus; species Anomaloglossus baeobatrachus. The sequence goes on from NC_134364.1 coordinate 37,169,836, forward strand.
GCTGTTGCTGCTTTGGCGACACTTGACTGTACAGTCACACGCCAACGAGTCAATGGCACACAGATGTCCGCTTCAAGCCTCTGTTTGGCCAGCAGCATGTATTGCGATGCAGGGACCCTAAAGGTCTTTGTGCTCCAATGCATTTCAGTTGGATGTGCGTCGTTGGACACACATTTAGCTGGAGTAGGTATTGGGGTCTGAGGGCCCCCTCTGCCCCCGGGCACAGTCACAATGTCTTCTGCTTGCGATCGTTATGGCCCTGCTGAAGCTAACTTTTAGGGAAATGGTATTCCCAATTAGTTACTGGATCTTTTAGTTTAGCTACAATACGTGGAAGTTTTCTCTTACTCGCTGACCGTTTTTACACAGACACAACATGGATTTTGAGGGCCCCAATGTTAAATGTATGTTGGAGCACTCCGCATGTGCGTACAATTTATGATACTGGTATCTATTTATCTGCAGAGGGATCTTGGGGTCTTCCTAAGCTCCACTGCTAGGGAGGCACGACTAATGCGGACACTGCACACGCTATAACCCTTTTATCTTGTAACATATGACAACATGTCTCCATTTTCCATGTAATAATTTGACCATACAGAGCTTTAATTGTCATTTTGTATGGATTTTGTGTTGGGGAGCAGTCCCTCCATTGTCTTTTATAGACCATACTTCTCGCCTGTCATTTTTACCTTAGGCTGCTGTCACACCTCCGGTTTCTGCAATGCGGCACTTTGCAGGAAAATTGCAACCATTTTTTTTTGTTGCTGGTTGCGTTTTTCCTGCATATACTTTAATTAGTGCCGCATTGTGCCGCATGGCCTTGCGTTCCATCCGTTTTTTGCCGCATGCGGCAGATTTAGCCGATGCGGCGGCCGGATGGAACGTTGCCTGGCACGGTTTTTTTGCATTCGGCCGATGCGGCGCATTTTTCAATGCATGCCTATGGCGGCCGGATGCGGCGCGATGCGGTAAAAACCGCATCCGGCCGCCACATGCGGTTTTGTCCACTGTGCATGCTCAGTAGCATGCCGCAAGCGGCAAAAACCGGACGGGCCACATGGGAAAAACTTATGCAAAGGATGCGGTGTTTTCACCGCATCCGTTGCATAGCTTGCACAGCCGGATTGAGCCGCACCGCTCAAGCCGGATGTGTGAAAGCAGCCTTACACTTAAATTGAAATACTCTTTAAAGATCAGTACAAAGTGTAAAGCGGGCTTTACACGCTACAACAAATCTAACGATGTGTCGGCGGGGTCACGTCGTAAGTGACGCACATCCGGCATCGTTAGTGGTGTTGTAGCGTGTGACAGCTACGTGCGATTGAACGTAAAACCGTGCATCGCATACACGTCGTTCATATCCTTAGGTCAGGTTGTTCAATGTTCCCGAGGCAGCACACATCGCTCCGTGTGACACCCCGGGAACGATGAACAGATCTTACCTGCGTCCCGCCGGCTATGCGGAAGTAAGGAGGTGGGCGGGATGTTTACGTCCCGCTCATCTCCGCCCCTCCGCTTTTATTGGCCGCGTGACGTCGATGTGACACCGAAAGTTCCTCCCACTCCAGGAAGAGGATGTTCGCTGCCCACATCGAGGTCATATGGACGGGTAAGTACGTGTGACGGGAAACAATCGTTTGTGCGACACGGTCAACAAATTGAACGTGCCGCACATACGATGGGGGTGGGTACGATCGTATACGATATCGTATGTGATATCGTAAGGTGTAAAGCAGGCTTAACTACCGTGAAAATGTTTTTTTTTATGGCATTTTCTGTGCTGATTATGGTCTTGATGACAAGATTATGTGATCACCAGTACATGGGCATCATTCTTTGCACCAGGGGTACGGGCTGTTAGTTTTCCTGGGACTAGTGATCACCACATTCAATTGTCACTCTATGTTGCTCCACCTATTTCTATTACCAGTGCTGTATACCACCCCACTTCCCGTGTTCTCAGCCATTGCAATGATTTATAGCACACTTTAGGACCCTATATGTCAAATTTGTAGTGTACTTATTGGATTGATTTTAAATTGGAGTTTTGGTTTGCTATTCAACCTCCACAGTCTGCGGAACAATTGGACTGTTTTATTTAAAGGGAATCTGCCACTAAGTTTTTGCCAACTTATCCGCAAGCAGCATGATGTAGGGATAGAGACCCTGATACCAGCAATGTGTTATTTACTGGGCTGCGTAAGATATTATTTATAAAAATGTTATGATAAGGAGATGATCCCTACAGGACTAGTAAACCTGCTGCCACGTAGTTTAACCACACCCACCAATGATTGACACTGTACAAAACAAGCCTTCCAATCAGTGGTGTGGGCGGAGTAATACAGAGCTCCGCATTCCGAGAACTGGTAGATCTGCAGAAGGGAAAACAGTGATTTTACCAAAACTACAACAAATAGCCTAGTAAGTGACACATCGCTGAAATTGGGGTCTCTGCCACTACATCATGCTGCTCTCAGGTGCCATGGAAAAAACCTGCTAACTGATTCCCTTTAAGTCGCGGTTGAGCCTTTGACCTATTTGACTTGAGTGATCTCACAAAGACACTTTACATTTGGACTTCTCTGAATTTCATTGTTTTATTTCTAAAGTGATTATGTTTTTGCTCATTTGGGAAAGTAGGTAATCCCTTTACTAGTGATGGGCGAACCAGAACTGTAAAATTCGGAGTCCGAACTGGATATCTAGTGTCCGTGCATGGGCCTCAAGCACGGAGGTCTCTGGGAACTCCGTGTAACTGTTCAGAGTCGGCCTCCAGGATAATAAAAAAATAAAAATAAAGGATTAAGAAAGAAAATTAGGAATAAAGCAGGAGTGTTATACTTAACGAGTCTACCATGTGGCTGTGACACTACTTCTGGGTCCGCTCATTAACCTTCATACATATTCACTGCTTTCCCCGCCCATCATCAGTCCTGGTGTCTGTGATTGATTGCAGTCAGACAGTGCCCCCACCCTGTGTGAGGGTGTCTGTGATTAGTTGGAATCACACACACATGCATACTGTCTGTGTCTCTATAGTGGTGTAAAACTAAATAAATAATAAAAATCAGCATAGGGTCCCTTAATATTGTGATACCCAGCGCAGATAATGCATACGGCAACAGGCTGCAGTCCCCATCCGTATGCTTTTTTTGTCTGTGTATCAAAATAGGAGGGACCCTATGTGGCTTTTTAAAAATTATTTAAATAAATAATTTAAAAAACTGCATGTGGTTCCCTCCTATTTTGATACCAAGCCATCATAATGCTGACAGCTGGGGGCTGGTATTCTCAGACTAGGGAGGCCCATGATTATTGGACCCCCCAGCCTAAAAATAGCAGCCTGCAGCAGCCCGGAATTGTCACACCCATTAGGTGCAACTGTAGCGCCCCTGAGACACTCAGGGCACTACAGGGAACTGCATCCTCTTGTGGAGGCATGACCTACCCCCTGGGACCTGGAGTACGAGTGCCGATACCACCAAAGCACAACCAAAATCCTAGTTATCCACTCCCCACCGGGCATAGAGGGTTAACCATGAAGGGGATGGTCGCCATGGAAAGGAACGAGTCCCTGGGATTAGCCAGCCTGGTGGGGAGGGGTCAGCAGTCAGTCAGTGGAAGGTCTAGAGCGTGTGGCACACAGAAGAGGTGTGCAGACGTGCCTGAGCTGGGTCCGTACAGCGGTGACCCATGGGGCACAGGAGAGAGGTCACCAGGTCGGGTACCGGAGATACCGCTGGGAACGGTGCAGGCAGGGGACACAGGGCCTTAGATCATGTTCCAGTTCTACACGGCTTGATAAATACCTGCCCGGCGAGGACACCTTCATGGACTTCACTGAACCAAATAATCCGGGGGCATCAGCAGTAAACTAGGTTCGTGGTTCGGACATTTACCTAGCCACAGGGTCCGCACTGCCCACCGTTCGGAGGAGACTGTACCCCAAAAGGGACAGTCGGGGGCCCCCAAATGCTCCACGCTATGGGAACCCAACCAACAGAATGCCAGGGACAGAGCAACTTGGGTCACTACATTGGCACTGATACTCCAGGGGACTTGAACCAGTAATCCAAGGGCCTGAGCGAGTAGAGACTGTTAAAGACAACCAACCTGGTGTGGTTTCCGTTATTGCCCCTTATAATCTCCCAGGCACGGCCCTACCTGCGGAGGGCCTAACACCATTGCTGCAACCACCACCAGCTCTTTAGCAGCGGCAGTTCTCCATCCTTAACCGAAATCCGCAGGTGGCGTCACATGACATTAACTACTATTTCCCCTGTAAATAATTCCCCCCTTACAAAAGGGGCCCAGGGCACAGAACCGGGCAACGGCCACCAAAGTGACATCCCTAACAGTATATTCTGCCCGGGACCAAGTACCCCCTTCCCTGGGCGTCACACAACAATCCCAGAACTTTACCCAGCTCATCCCGATTGCCATGGTGGCAGGCTGTTATTTTTATGTCACCAATTGTCGAATTTATATTTTCTGGGTATCAACATTGAGGGGGACCGCACAACGTTTTTTAAAAATTAGTTATTTTAAATCATTTTTTAAAAAAGCTGCATAGGATCCCTCTTATTTTGATACACAGCCAAAATAAGCTCACGGCTGGGGGCTGGAGCCATATGCTTTATCTGCGCTGGGTATCACAATATGGTGGTATCCTATGCCAATTTTTTTTCATTTATTTATATTTACACCACTGTAGAGATGTAGACAGCATGTGTGATTCCAACCAATCATAGACTCTGTCACACAGGGTGGGGGCACCATCTGACTGCAACCAATCACACGCCTGGAGTGATGGTGGGCAGGAGAAGCAGTGAATATGTATGAGAGTTAATGAGCGGACCCAGAAGTAGTGTTACAGCCGCATGGGAGACTCGGTAAGTATAACACTCTTGTTCTAATCTTCCTAGTCCTTTATACCACCATTTTACAGGACAATGTTCGGGTCCCCATAGACTTTTATGGGTTTTGGCATCAGGGCAGATGTTTGGGTTTTTTTTTGTTTTTTTTTTTAAATCTGACTGGACCCGCTGAACCCGAACATCTGTACATTTGCCCATCTCTTCCCTTTACTAATTACCGTATACAGTTTTTATTCATTTAAGAAAATGATAGCATATTCTAGCAATATGCAATGTGCGGATCAGCTGTCAGGACCGCCAATCCTATAGATAAAACGGAGTTAGAGATATGCAAATGTTTTGTTTGTTTTATCTGCACAGTTACTTCCCTCCATTATGCAACGAAAGTCAAGGCTGCTAAATTCAGGGCTGTGGCCCCTTCATTCTCAGAATGGCGGAGGCCCTGGGTTTTGTCCCAACAAGTGGTGGCACATCCATAAAATTGATTCACAGATGTGTTCAATTACAATGCAAATATGCGAGGTGCTTATGACTCTGTGCTATGAGAACAGGAAAGCGCTTTCTAAAGACGATCAAATCATACTGTCGTGCAGTGTTCAGGTCCACACTCGCGGGATGCTGCGGCGGCATCAGACTCTGTTCACATTGCAGAGTCTGGAAAGCAGCCTGATCTCTCTAGTTGCTCAGCCTCAACCGGGCGTCGGCTGAGTCTTTTCCACTGCTTTCCATTCCTGCCGGAGTTAATTCCTGTGTAGTGGTGTGTAGCTCCTTGAGACTCAGGTTGCTAATTCCTTTTCAGATGTCTCCTCCCTATTTAAGGCTGGGGAGTCTGTTTGTTGCTGCCGATAATATCTTCAGCTTAGGGGTACTTCTCACATAGCGAGATCGCTAGCGAGATCGCTGCTGAGTCACAGGTTTTGTGACGTACCAGTGACATCATCAGAGATCTCGTTGTGTGTGACACTAAGCAGCGACCTGGCCGCTGCTGTGAAAGCGCTGATCGTTACACACTGTTCTGGTTCATTTTTTGCTCGTTGGTCTCCCGCTGTGCAGCACGCATTGGCGTGTTTGACGGTGGGAGATCAACGAGCACCGACTCTGTGTAAGCAGCGTACGCTGGTAACTAGGGTAAATATCGGGTAACTATGCAAAGCGCTTTGCTTGGTTCCCGATATTTACCCTGGTTACCAGCGTACACCGCTTAGCGCTGGCTCCCTCCATACGTAGCCAGGGTAAATATAGGGTAACTAAGCAAAGCGCTTTGCTTAGGAACCTGATGTGTACCCTAGCTACGTGTGCAGGGAGCCAGCGCTAAGCAGTGTACACTGGTAACCAGGGTAAATATCGGGAACCAAGCAAAGCGCTTTGCATAGTTACCCGATATTTACCCTGGTTACTAAGCGCAGCATCATTACACGAGTCGCTGGTGGCTAGTCGCTGGTGAGATCTGCCTGATTGACAGCTCACCAGCGACCATGTAGCAATGCACCAGCGATCCTGACCAGGTCGTATCGTGGTCGGAATCGCTGGTATGTCGCTTAGTGAGACGGTACCCTTATGCTCCTGCGATTCCAGTCTTCGTGGCAATCCTATTCTTGATGACCAGTAGTTTGCTGTTTGAGTGGTGTGGAGGTTTCCCTATTGTGCATTTACTTCCTTCCTTCTACTTTATTTCCTCCCGTACGCATATAGTCTCGTCTTCATGGTTGTGTGCAGTGTGCACGAGTTTTGTTTTTTTCTATTGTCTGTGTCATTATGTGGGGTTTGTTACGATGTGTCTAGCTCGCCCAAAGGGTGAGGGAGAGGGGGAGTAAGAACAGCGCTCGGGCAGGAGTCAGGGTCACACTGGTGGCTCGGACCTTGCTGCCTCCAAGCATACCTCTGAGATGAGGGTCAGTGCAGGGACCCCAGTCTGAGGATCAGTATAGGTTCCCGTGATACATTTGCTGTACATGACCCCTTAGATAAGCTGACTGTTGTTTTTTTAATATCCCTCTGGATCAAATAGGCTGTTCAAGTTGATAAAGTAAAACCTGATGTGTGTTCTTCAGACTATAACTATGTAATGTAGTTCAGGTGTCTGTTAAGAGCTACATAAAGTTTTACAATAATAACCTACAATAATATTCCACCAATAATAATATAGCAGAACCCCTGAAAAAATAAGGGTAGATTTATAATCGCCAACAAAACTGACCTAAAAACAGGCACCAATTTTCTTGTTCCGGTATGTGAGCCCTATTTTAATTAAGTCACGCCTCCTGATGAAGCCGAGTGCAGTGAAACACATGTTGAGCTTCTTGTGCGTCCCCCTTCCTTTGACTCTTCCTAAGTATTGCCTCCTTCTGTCAATCATATCCCAAGGTATTATATATTTATTATGGTGATTACTATTCTTTCTACCTTTTTGTAACATAGGGTTTCTTGCCCCTGTTATGAGCTTTTCAATAGATCTGCCAGGTTTACTTTACTGCAATTCTACTGAGCTACGCTTATTCTTATATATTTATAGGTGTATATTATTTATTCATCATATGCACTTTTGATATTTTTTGCGACTATATTTGTTATTGTTTATTCTGTCATTTGCTAATACGCTATGTCCTTATATTTACATTCATATATGATTTTTTGGGAAAGCAATGCTTCTCTTTGAGGGATACGCGATCTCTCTTATCAGGATTTATTTTGTGTGGATTGAAGTCCACCTGATCCTGACATTGTTTGTCTTTTAGCAGATCTCTCTACATTTTGCTTCTTTGTAATCATTTAATAAACTTTATATTATATGACCTCCTAATCTTGGTTACTCCTACGTCTCTGCTTTTTGGATTTATGATGCATATTCACTCCATCAGACAGACCTATATATTTTTTTTCATCTTTCAATATAATTTTACAATGTTGTTATATCAATCCATAGAATGTTCTTAGTAGCTATTCGGCAGCACGGTGGCTCAGTGGTTAGCAATGCATCCTTGCAGCGCTGGGGTCCTTGGGTTCTAGTCCCACTCAGGACAACATCTGCAAGGATTTAGTATGTTCTCCCTGTGTTTTGCATGGGTTTCCTCCGGGTTCTCCGGTTTCCTCCCACACTCCAAAAAACATACTGATAGGGAATTTAGATTGTGAGCTCCAATGGGGACAGTGTTGCCAATATATGTAAAGCGCTGTGGAATTAATAGCGCTATATAAGTGAAATAAATATTATTATTATTATATTATTATATTTTTTTTTTCCTTATTCAGACATTGAAAAAAAATAAAAAAAATGGTTGGAAACTATTCTAGGTTTAGTTATCATTTGTTTTAAAACTACACTACTGCCACCTAGTGGACATAGTCCATGAATACAGAAATTAGAGCAAACTATCTATATATCATCTGGGTTGCAAATCATCCAGAAAATCCTAAAGATACAGCAATTTTTATTTTGTTCCCATGAAAAAAAAAATAGATACATAGATGATTTTTTTTTTTTTTTTTTAAGTTTGGTGGTATTTGAATAGGTTATTGTGATTGTACTGTTTACATTAAATATACCAAATAGGACCTCCACTGTGGGATCTAATGGTTTCTATGTAACTCAGGATAAAAAAAAAAACCAACAAAAACCTTTTTGCGGAAATTATGCACACTGACAGACATGAAAGAGAAATGGCACCCATATTTATTAAACAAATCATCGTTCTTTATTATATTCTTGTCTCATTTTTCGTATTACCACTTAAGCCCTTTGGATACTCTATAGTCCCAGTTATTATTCTAGACACACCATTTGATCTTTTATCTTTATTACTATTATGAATCTCATAAAAACATTTTTTTTTTTTAAATGTGAAAAACTTGGAGGGATTTGGCCTCATCTATAGAAGACAGTAGAGATAAAAGTAGATGATCTGCTCCTAGTGAGCACGGAAGCCAGAGTTTGGCTGACAAGTTGCACCGGCCACTTCCTCCTTTTTTTTTATCTTCACTGCTTTTTAGATGTCAGACCCATTGTTGGGCTATTTACCAACAGACCAATTCTGTATAAAGACAACTGTAACATACAAACACAGTGTAAGCAACTACTCTGTGAGCTGCATCTATGACAATGCAGTCTATTGGTGCTGTGGGATGGTATGAGACTCCAACATGACACTTCTGGGCCCTCTGGGGAAAAAAACACATCTTAGCCGCTGCTACTTCTCAACATTCTCTTATTAGATATGTGACCTAACTGCTTAGAATCGAGAAACATACACCTGGGCTCCCAAAATATACAACTCTCTAGTCCTCCTTATTATTAGAGAAGAACGAATCAATGAATGTTCAGTTCAACAAGTGCAGGCGGTTCAAACACTGCAAGCGGCTCGCACTGGGCTGAGCACCGAGCGCACCTGAGCACAGCACAGCAAAGCTTGCACGAGTGAAGTTCATATGTAAATCACCCAAAATCTGTTTTTATTTAAAAAGACTGTCAATGTAATCTGAGGACAGAATGCTGGAAGAGTTAAAACAGAGAATTCAGCCCTGTCTCTGTTATCGCAGACTTTTTTTTTAATTTCTTTTTTACCTGCAATGTTAGCTTAAGCCTCTTATCTTTATCATTAGTGGGTCTCAGCAGCATGAGATGCAGTCTGACTCCACCCCTCTGTGATTAGCAGCTTCTGTCTATGGGAATGTGCACTGAAAGCCTGGTGTGGGCGGGGGCAGCTCCCAGAGCTCTGCTACATGCAAAATCTCCGATCTTTCAATGTGTCAGAACGGCTGCAGCCACTATTGTAAGTGATACATTGTTGAACTCAGGGTCTCTTTGCCTACATCATGCTGCTTTCAGATGAGGTAGCAAAAACCTGCTGACAGATTCCCTTCAAATAGCGAACCTTGGATTCGCTCATCTCTACTCATTATGGCATTCAATGCAGAACTCCATTACTGTATTCTGATGGAGATTTCTTTACTAATATGGCATTTGAAGAAGAATGGCACATTTTTTTTCTTTCTGAATCTATAAAACTCCAACAGACAAAAAAATGACATTGGCGACATAAAGAGGTTCACTGGAGCTCCAATAATATTGCTGAATGGTGAACGAGATACTGTATGAGAACAGCAAGATGTAGGGGCAGGAACCCTGATTCCATAAATGTATCACTTACGAGGCTGCATGCTGCAGCTTAGTTAAAAATATCTGTTTTACCTACTATATATCATCCAACCTTCTGAATGCTGAGCTCTGTATAACCCTATGCACACCACTGATTTGCAGATTCCTATCTACTATGTGCATAAGCAGAAAGCTGCCAATCAGTGGTGGGGACAGGGTTACGCAAAGCTTATGAATGTGGAGGACTAGATAGAACAGCTTTAGGGTACTTTCACACTTGCGTTGTTTTCCTTCCGTTACAATCCGCCCTTTTGGAAAACAGCGGAATCCGTTAACGGATTACGCTGTTTCCCATAGACTTGTATGGATGACGGATTGTACCAAAAGGACCTGCATTGCTTCCGCTGGGCGACGCTCCGTTGCTTCCGCCCAGCGGGAGGAACGCAGCATGTAACGTTGTTTTAAGCAGCGGAATCCTCTGGATTTCACTGCGCATGCTCTTCTTCTTTTTTTTTTTTTTTTTTTTAAAATCACAAACTTTATTTTGGCTCGCGGTGGCCGAACATTCAGCTTTGCGCCCGGGCGCCGGCAAGTGACAGCGCTCAGCTGAGCGCCTGCCGGCATGCCCGGGCGCCGGCAAGTGACAGCACTCAGCTGATCACCCGGCGGCCGGCTGCAGGGAGCAATCAGCTGATCACCTGGCGGCCGGCTGCAGGGAGCGATCAGCTGATCACCAGGCCGGCTGCAGGGAGCGATCAGCTGATCACCCGGCGGCCGGCTGCAGGGAGCGATCAGCTGATCACCCGTCGGCCGGCTGCAGGGAGCGATCAGCTGATCACCCGGCAGCCGGCTACTGGGAGCGATCAGCTGATCGTTCACAATAGTCTGCCGCCGGTAAAACTGTAAAAAAAAAAAAAAAAAAATCAAAATGGATTCCGTTGTTTTGCAGCATCCGTTGCATCCGTCACAAAACGCAATGCAACGGATACCGTTCAACTCAAGTGTGAAACTAGCCTTACTAGTCATGTTTTGCACAACTACAGTAATCAGTCCAGTATGTTACATTTTGCTGGAATCATGCGCTCTACATTATGCTGCTCTCAGATTAGGTGGCAAAAACCTGATGACTGATTCCAGTTAACCTAAAACGTCTACTGATAAGTTTAGTCAGAGTACCAGAGAAATATGGATATAGCTCATTGCCTAGGTTTTAACTATCAAATCCATGGTGATCATTGTAGACTAAGTCTTAAAGAGAATCTGTCAGCAGGTTTTTGCTACCTCATCTGAGAGCAGCATGATGTAGGCAAAGAGATTCTGATTCCAATGATGTATCCCTTAGATTATTGGCTGCAGCTGTTCTAACACAATCAGAATTTTTAGATTTAGCAATGCAGCAAAGCTGAGAGCGCTGTCCTGCCCACATCAGGCTTCCAATAGACATTATACATAGAAACTGAGGTGTCAATCAAAGGTGGCATGCCAGACTACCGTGTGCATGACAATGTAGTCCGAGCAATGTTAAGTCCTGCTGCTTAAACAAACATTGCAAATAAACAACAGATCAGAACGCAACAAGACAGGCATCCCTGAATTCTATGTTTTAAACCCTATATCATGTTATCATCAGATTACATAGCAAAAACTTCCTGACAGAATCCTTTAATACTGTGCATGCTGCTGCACGTGTTTCCACCTATATAAATAGGACCACCTCTTTAAAGGGAACCTGTCAGAAGGTTTTTGCGGTGCAATCTGAAGACAACTGGAGACACCGATTTCAGTGACGAGTCACTCATTAGGCTTTGTGGTGTGGTTTTCATACAGTGAGTGATTTATCACTAGAATAATATCACAGCCTGGACTACAGCTCATATACCTGCTAGTCCGTCCATGCCCCCTCCTCTGATAAGCAGCTCACTGTCAATAGACAATGTACAGAGAAAGCTGTGGTGTGGGCGATGTTAGCTACATCTAAGATCTCGGATTGTGTCACAACTGCTGCATCCAGTAATCTCAGTAATACATCGTTGGAATCAGGGTCTCTGCCTCTAGATTGTGCTGCTATCAGATGAGGTAGCAAAAACCTGCTGACAGATTCCCTTTAAGACAATGTGCTGGAGTTAAAATTGGAGCTGATTGCTGCCCATTGTTTTATAATCTGAGAGGTGATGTGACATCAACAACACCATCTAATATTTATATAGATGTATATTAGGCTGCACTCACACATCTATATGTGCGTTTCTACCCTAGCTGCATCCGTTTTTCTCTTTACTAAAGCAAGTAGACTGTGAAGGTTTTTTTTATCTACAGACGTTTAACAATGGGTCATTTAAAACAGATAAAATATGGATGAAACCCTGAAGTACAAAATCTGTCTTCGGGGGTTTCATCCATTTTATCTGGATCCCCATAGACTTTATTGGCAGAGTCTGATCCACGAAATGAGAATAGAACATGCTCTGAGTCTCATGAACTAGAGACATGGATCCGGTTTGAAAACCGATGTGTGTATGGATCTATTAAACGCTATGGGCTAGTGTGCTGCACGAGAAAGAAACCGGACAGCACGCGGATGTGTGAATGCAGCCTTATAGTGTATCTTTGTACTTTACAGTTTGCCTTTGTTATTCAGTAGTTGTACTATACCAATTCTATATATAATGTGTGATGGCCATCTTTGCTTCAGGATGGTTGGTTAAGGGGCTCCGGAAAAGTTTTGGATATAAGTCTTAAGGGGGCTTTACACGCTGCGACATCGCTAACTATATATCGTCGGGGTCACGTCGTTAGTGACGCACATCTGGCGTTGTTAGCGACATCGCAGAGTGTGACACCTAGGAGCGTCGATCAACGATCACAAAAACATCAAAAATCGTTGATCGTTGACACGTCGCTCCTTTTCATAATATTGTTGGTGGTGCATGCCGCTGGTTGTTCGTCGTTCCTGCGGCAGCACACATCGCTATGTGTGACACCGCAGGAACAACAAACATCTCCTTACCTGCCTCCACCGGCAATGCGGAAGGAAGGAGGTGGGTGGGATATTACGGCCGCTCATCTCCACCCCTCCGCTTCTATTGGACGGCTGCCGTGTGACATCGCTGTGACGCTGCACGAACCACCCCCTTAGAAAGGAGGCGGTTCACCGGCCACAGCGACGTTGCAGGGAAGGTAAGTCCGTGTGATGGGTGTAAGCGATGTTGTGCGCCACGGGCAGCGATTTGCCCGTGACGCACAACCGACGGGGGCGGGTATGATCGCTAGCGATATCGCAGCGTGTAAAGTGCCCTTTGATGTAGGTCCCTGCAGTGGAAACCGCCAATTAATAGGAATAATATGTGATGGGTAATAATGTAAATATATCCATCTGTATTATTACTCACAAATCATAAGTAGACTGCATTGTGTAAATGTAGCCTCAACCCACAAAGTAGCGCCTGCATGATGTGTACAGACGGCTGCGCTTTAAGCAACCCATCTCACACACAGAATAATTTACCCAAACAAGCACAAAAGCAAAAGGAAATGTAAAGATGGTGAATACATCTGTTTAAAGGGAATCTGTCACCAAATTTTTCCTATAATGATGAGATGTAAGAGATATCATGTAAGAGATCCTGATCCTTTGCTGTTTCAAGACAATGAGTGCTTTATCAGCAGGAGATTATCGTTCAGGATTAGGTGTTTAGTCTCTCCTAGTCCAACCACACCCCAGCACCGATTAGCAGCTCTCTCTCACTATACAATGTACATAGAAAGCTGTGGTGTGGGCCGGGTTGTGCACAGCTCAACAACTGAGCTCTGTCTGATCTGCAGCAGAGAAAACTGTGATTCTATCATAACCGCTGCACCCAGTAATCTAAGTTACATATCTCTGGAATCAGATTACATAGCAAAAACCTGCTGACAGATTCCCTTTAACAAAAAATGTGTACAGTATCATGGATGTTTATATAGGAACAAAGGCTACTGTGGAGGAGACAGATATGATCATAAAGGGGATGATAAAATAGGGGTCAGGTGCACTGCAGTTTTTAATACAACCGACAAAGCAGGCAAGTGAGCTTGATGCAGAATAAGAGCACTTTATATAGACAAAAATCCCATATTAGACAATATCCGATCACTCAATTCTTGAAACAAAAAAAAACAATAGCTTATATTTATGTATCAAAATAAACTTTTTTTTTTTCCATATAACTTCAATATAATTGCTTTTTAAGGAACATAGATATTTTATTTTATTTTTTATCTTTTATCGTTCTTGGAACCACCCCAAAGACTTAATAATTTCACATCTGTGTACAAATCTGCTTGTAAATCCCTTTGTAACAGAGAGAGAGGAGCCATGTGCTGGCAGCCTGGTATAAAGATCCAGAAATAATAATAAAATAACAATGTAAACACATATTGCATTTTACAGTCGTACATGTGCCACACTGTATCTACAGACAGTGAAGAAGCCAAGAAACAAGTGCCACTGACAGTTACACACAGTAGAAAAGAGCGTACATGATATTGGAGGAGGTGCGAACCGCAGAACAGTGCGAATCCAGGTGACGCGGGTAAAACCGGTGAGCGGACACGTCTGATATGTGGGCACATTGAAGGGTTTAGCAGTTGTCATCATTACACAACAGTATGTGAAACCGGCATTGACCGATTTTTAATTTCTACTTTTAATGCCGCTTGAAAAAATACATGAGAAATTCTCATAATATAAAGAAAGCCTCAGTCATGCGCCTATAGTCATAGAAGAAGTGTAAATACACGTGGTATGCAAACAGATCTATAGGATATAAAGAGTATAGAGCGGGACGGGGGTAAACATGTTAAGACTTAAAGATTCCTACCGGATCCACGGTGATTGAACCACCATCTCTATATGGTGAGTATCAAATGTGCACACAGTACCTTGTTTAATATTTTTGTTAACTAGGGCACTTGTTACAAGGGACAGCCGTCGTTGAGTGGCACTGCCATATTGACTTTTAGGGTGCCAACCTCCGTGAAAAGGTAGGGAACCAACCAGCAGAATTTTTATATATATAAAGTAAAATCAAACGGACAAAAGGCATAAAAGTAGGAGACTGCTATCGGATCAGGTAGTCCTTTGTGGCCTGATTAAAGGGAACCATGTGGACCTTCCTCAGTAGCACATATGTGAGGGAAAACGCTGTGTGGGCTGTCAGACGCGGCTGCCCCCATACAGCGGTGGATTCCGCGTCTGACAGCCCACACAGCATTTTCCCTCACATATATGCTACTGGGGAAGGTCCACATAGGACCGAAAACGTTTTTGTTAAGCACATGAATAAATATTTCTTCAAATCGTCTTGGGAGTGCCTTGTATACTTCTCACTGTTTGGCTTTGGAACCTGAAGTGCACCCCAATATCTCCTAGACGCATATATAGGAAGTGCCATTCACTTCTTGCTATGATTAAAGGGAACCAACCAGCAGGATTTTCATGTATAAAGTAAAGCCGGTGCTATACTGGTGCTAGGATGCTGAATGTTAACATAGCTTTTGTTCAGAGATTGGATGTTTTATTTCAGAAATATGTGCAAGTAAAGTTCAAGCAATGCACTGCTATTTGATTGACAGGTGCAACAGGAAGGAAATATGTGGGTCGGGTCTTGCTGTCTATTTCTACCTCTGTCTGTCTGCCTGGCCTTCTTCCCCATTAATTCTGGCAGACAGAAAGACAGACAGGGCGGGAATAGATAGCAAGACCTGACCCACATATTCCCTTCCTGTTGCACCTGTCAATCAAAAAGCAGTGCATTGCTGGAATTTAATTGCACATATTTCTGAAATAAAACATCCAATCTCTGAACAATAGCTATGCTTATATTCAGTATCCTAGCATCCTTATAGCACTGGCTTTACTTTATACATGAAAATCCTGCTGGTTCGTTCCCTTTAATAAGGCCACAAGGGACTACCTGATCCGATAGCAGTCACCTACTTTTATGCCTTTTGTTTGTTTGATTTCTGTACCTTCTTTTAGAGAGAATATGGCATTGGTAATCTCCGGGAGTTTTTATAAAACACTGGCTTTTTGACCAATATTATTGTTATATTTTTTTTATCTTTGTATCGTTGTTTTGTCTATACCTTGTTGACATTTTTAGTAGTTATTTAGTAAAATTGATGTTTTATTTTTTTATTGATAGATATAGGATTATTATTAGACATGGGCGAATAGTATCTATTCGCGTTGGGATAATGCGTACGGAATACCGAGTACGATACCAGTATTCGTCATAGCAAGAAATGCTCAGGTTCCCCATTGACTCGTATTAGGTTAGTTATTCGTGAGGAATACCAGAATAGTACTTTGGGATTCATTACAAATAATGGAAACACAAATGGTTACTATTCGCCCATCATTAGTTATTATCACATAATTACAGGTGGTGCATAGTTTGCTGTTGTATTTGGGCCCTGGACACCCAAAAGGACCCAAGAAGACCAATACTAAAGGGTGCTTTACACGCTGCGACATCGTTAGCTATTGCCAGTGATGTCATGCGCAAAAGCACCCGCCCCCGTCATACCTGCAATATGTGGTGATCGCTGCCGTAGCGAACAATATCGCTACGGCAGCGTCACACGCACATACCTGCTTAGCGACGTCGCTGGAGAGACCGAACAATCTCTCCTTTAAGGGGGCGGTTCATTTGGCGTCACAGCGGCGTCTCTAAGCGGCTGCCCAATAGAAGCGAAGGGGCGGAGATGAGCGTCTGGAACATGCCGCCCACCTCCTTCGTTCTGCATTGCCGGTGGACGCAGGTAAGGAGATGTTCGTCGTTCCTGCGGTGTCACACATAGCGATATGTGATGCCACAGGAACGAGGAACAACCAGCGGCATGCACCACCAACGATATTATGAAACGGAGCAACGTGTCAACGATCAGCGATTTTTGATGTTTTTGCAATCGTTGATCGTTGCTCCTAGGTGTCACACGCTGCGATGTAGCTAACAGCGCCGGATGTGCGTCACTAACTACGTGACCCCGACGATATATCGTTAGCGATGTCGCAGCGTGTAAAGCACCCTTTAGAGTCATACAAAGGCTAAATGGTGGAGATTTTGCACTAGAGCCCAGGAGCTTTAAAGGGGTTTTGAGAGAATCTAATATTTATTGCCGGTGGGAGTCTGACACTGGCTTCCCCACTAATAAGATGTAATTAGCTCCAGTGGTGGCTGGGTGTAAACATTAGAGAAGAGCAAATCAATTTTCAGGACACATGTTCATTGGCCATGTTGGTGGTCTGGCAATCATGATCTACAATGCTCTAGGAAAAAAAGCTGAGATATAAGGGCAGCTAAAGGGCAGAAAAGGTTTTGGAGAGAAGCCTACATGTGGTGTGAACTTCCCAATCCTCTAACCATCATCTCTTTCACCATTACAAAGGGTGCTGCGTAAATGAGACCAGAAATAAAGATGCAGTGTATAGGATAGCTGTGAGTGAGAAAGCAAGCTGTACAGGGCTGGCGTTAATCACCCTTGAGCGTTCTAAGCCCTAAAAGCAGCCAAGGAGATGTTAATGGCAATTGATGGACGGTGACTGAAGAGTAGGTTCTGAAATTTGGCCCAAAGTGTTGAGCGAGAACCACCACGAGTGATAGAAGTGACTGCACTGTGCGTCACAATGACGAGAGAGAGAAAGACATTAGAGGCCGCCAAAAAGTGCTGTCACCGTGTTCCACTATTGAGATGTAGGTGTATCGTTAACAAGGACTGTGGCCTCATAAACGGTATTGCATTTTCAAGTTGATCATGATCCTGTAGATGGTGCGGATCTGGTCTCTGAGCTGCCCCTGAAGAGCCAAAGCATTGATTAGCGCTCCTGTCGTAGAGTTGTACGTGACTATCAAGGCCTGTGACTGGGTGGGTGATGTGCGGATTTCTACATCTGATAGGCATCCATGATGGGTGAAGAACGAAGGTTGCCCACATGCTAGTCAGAATGAGGCCTGAGAGCGGTTTCCAGAATACCGGAGACAACCCATCACTGGTGGTAAGGGACAAGTTACCACTGACCGCTCACCTACTGTGAGCAGAGAATCTTTAGGTTTTCTGCTTTTCCAAGAGAACTTATCTCTCTGTGTCCTTCATGCTCTGCAGAAACCACCAACCTATGTTCCCATATTAGCTGTTGGGAACTGCACTTATCTTGTGCCACAACGTAAAGATTTTGATATTACACCCTGTGTTAATCCTCTAATTATTGCTGCGCCATGTCTCTTGTGGGGAGGCTACCGCCGAACCCCGCGGATTCCCACTGTTCTGCCATCTAACAAATCTGTTCCTATAAAACGATGGCAATGTACTGTAGCTGCAACAAAGTCTTAGAAAATGTGAATCTTGAAAGCTTTACATCCCTAATTTGGTGTACCTGGAAGAAATGGCTTACATATATAATATACATACAGGTACGGCTTTACTCCACTCAATCTCCATTAAATTTAATTTTGGCAAATCCTCATCTTCGTGGTTCTGCTCACGGAAATATCTAGCTTTATTAATTATGATAAAAGCGATGACGATGCCTTTTTTTTAAGAGGTGAACTTTAAAAATTGCTAAGAACACCACCTTTCAGCCTATAGTGAGCATTGAATATGAGTAGATCTGCTCTATCAGTAATGCGTGCGCTGTACTACATAGTTCTACTTGGCTGTTATTGAAAACTTTAGTAATCCAGTAAGAAAATATGTGTAAAATGTATTTTTCACATACAACGCACAGTGGAGTATACAGTATCTAGGGATATAATCACTCCGATCATGTCACACGGAATCTCAGTGATGTGTTCCTGAAGTCTATTTTGTGCCTCTGTCATCAGCATTACATCAGTTTTTCAACCTGGTTGTCTCATGTAATTAAATTATAATCCCTAGAGACAGCCCATTAGTAGTACTAAAATGTAATTCTGATGACATAGTCACACAATATCATCCATAATTAGAGTTGAGCATCATGAATTGCAGGACCCTGGTCCATCAGCCACCTTGGCAGTCTGTGACTCTCAAACCAGAGCCCCGCAATCCCTCTCCTGCCTGTGGTCAGTCCCATATCTAAAATAGCAGTTGCACTCAAGTAAAGGGAAAAAGAAAAAACAAGTATGTAGATAGTGAACATTGGAATATAAAAACGCATTACTGCCAAGAAAACAAAAAAATGTTTTTGAAAAATATGATATAGAATATAGAAATGTGGCACTCCTTCTATAGTCGCTGGTGCTTGGATAGGGTCCCACCCCAGATCAAAAAATTGAAAAAAATCCAGCACTCAAAGCATTCAACTGAAATTGTTTTATATTTTATTCATTGATCTGTGTAATTATTAAAGATGTTTCGGTCATCCGACCTTCATCAGTTTACACTACAATAAAAAGATACATGAAAAATTTTTTAGTGTACAGAAATAATGGCATTATACAATCATGGTAACAAAAAAGGGCAGAATTTTGTTACCATGATTGTATAATGCCATTATTTCTGTACACTAAAAAATTTTTCATGTATCTTTTTATTGTAGTGTAAACTGATGAAGGTCGGATGACCGAAACATCTTTAATAATTACACAGATCAATGAATAAAATATAAAACAATTTCAGTTGAATGCTTTGAGTGCTGGATTTTTTTCAATTTTTTGAAAAATATGAGTTACTTAGCAGATAAAGGTGGCCAAATTTACACCTTGACGTGGTATTTGGGCACAAGTAAATTTGGCCACCTTTATTTGCGAAGTAACTTCCTATTTTTCAAAAGTTACTTAGCAGATAAAGGTGGCCAAATTTACACCTTGACGTGGTATTTGGGCACAAGTAAATTTGGCCACCTTTATTTGCTAAGTAACTTTTGAAAAATAGGAAGTTACGTAGCAATAAAGGTGGGCAAATTTACTTGTGCCCAAATACCACGTCAAGGTGTAAATTTGGCCACCTTTATCTGCTAAGTAACTCATATTTGTCAAACTGCTATTTTAGATATTGTATGTCATGTTCAGTATTCATCAGTTCAGACTATGAGATTAGGAAGTGCCGGCAATTTTTCTAGTTTGTATTATGGAATCATGTCCTTTGTCTACACACTCATCCCAGTTATTTCAGGTTCTATTGTAGCCTATATAATAGTTCAGTTTGGACAAGAGTGGCATAGCAATTAGAGTAGCGCCCAAATAAGAGTTACACCTTGACGCGGTATCTAGGCACAAGTAAATCTGACCACCTTTATTTGCTTAGTAACTCATATATTTAAAAAAGAAATAAAAAAAATCATGTTTTCTTGGCAGTAATGCGTATTCATATTCCAATGTTCACCATCTACATACTGTACTTGTCTTTTCTCCTTCCCTTTACTTGAGCGCAACTGTTATTGTAGATATTGTATGTCATGTTCAGTATGCACCAGTTCAGACTATGCAATTAGGAAGTGCCGGCAATTTTTCTAGTTTGTAGTCAGTCCCAGGCCTCTTATAGTTATTAGCCAGGCCTCTTCTAGTTTTTAGGCCCAACAAAATATAATGAATGTGTCACACCACAAGAACAATGTCACGCTGGACCTACTAATCAGAAGAGGAGGGACGTCCACCGGACTCCAGCAACAAATCTTTTTACTCAACTCTGTCCATAATACATTGGTATTGTAGACATTTACCAAAACACTTGTGTAAAACAAGTCTTAAGTCACACTTGGATTTGAACTTATGAGTACGGTCTTCTTCCAATATTCATTGTGCGGATCTGCAAGCCGAAAATCCACAGTGTACAGTAGCAGTAAAATGTGTGAAATTTTACCAAACCTCATATATACTGCACCCAAAAAAATACAGCAGTGGAGATTGACTCTTGACGCAGTTAGGCTAGGTTCACATTTCCATTGTTTTGCATCAGTCACATGTGTTGCTTGACGCTTGTGACTGATGCGTTGTACAACGGATGACAAGAATAAGAATTCATTGTCGGACTCCGTTGTAAAACGTGAGAGAGAGAACGATCAGCTGATCGCTCTCATTAGCCGGCCGCCGGCTTTTGAGAGCAAACAGATGATCTCCCGGCGGCCGGCTAATGAGAGCGATCAGCTGATTGCTCTCATTAGCCGGCCGTTGGGTGATCCGCTGATCACTTACAGCAGCCGGGTGATCAGCTGATTGCTCACAGCAGCCGGCCGCCGGGTGATCAGCTCATTGCTTACAGCAGCCGGCCGCCGGGTGATCAGCTGATCGCTCACAGAAGCCGGCCACCGTGCGATCAGCTGATCGCTCACAGAAGTCGGCCGCCGGGTGATCAGCTGATCGTTCGGCCGTCGAGAGAGAGCATGTGCAGCGAAATCAAAAGGATTCCGCTGCTCAAAAAACACTACATGTTGCGTTCCTGGTGCCCGACGGTCAGTCATTCCAAGACTGATCAGTCGGGAGGAGGATGCAACGCAGCGTCATCAGTCACAATCCGCCGCTCATACAAGTCTATGGGAACAACTGAATCCGCCAAACAGATTCCGCTGTTTACTAGAGCCGCGGATTGTGACTGATACCAATTGACGGAAATGTGAATCTAGCCTAAGTTAATTTATGCAAATGATTTTTGCAACATGGATTTTACCCTTTGTAAGCATAGGATGTAATCAGTTCGACATATATATCGCAACCAGGAACAATTCCGAGTGCAGATTTTGTCATGGATTTTAATTTGGAATTGCAACAGAATATTTGTATGCATGAACATACCCCTTACAGGTGTGTACCGGTTACTTTGGGCTGAGGAAGCTGGTTTAACCCTTTATTAAACAGGACCTGCCAGCTTTGGGTTTTGTAGTGCATTCTCATTACTGTAATAAACCTAATATAGTGTTAAAATACAAAAGAACTAAACTCTATTTAAAAATAGCACTTTTTTATCTTGCCAAAGACTTCTCGTCAGTAAGATCAAGAAGGTGCGTACGTATCACCATAATCCTTGGCTATGCAGCATTAGATCTTTTTGGGGATTGTAAACTGGAGAACAAATATCCAACATCAGGTGCAAATCGCCTTTGTCTCAGAACTGTGCTTCTCGACAGTCTCTAATGCACCCTGTCCAAAAGCAATTGTCAGAGATATGTCAAATTAGTGACTGATTTAACATAACAGAGGAGCTCTGTCTCATTGTCTGTGTCACTTTGTGTGTCCACGTTGAGTCATTTACAGTATATCCAGCAGACCGATAGAGCGAGGTCATCTTTACAGGGAAACTGTCAGCTTAAAATGACTGTTCAAACCCAGCACAAGTGCTTGTACACCTTCCCACCAACTAGTCTTGCAGGTACCTCTTACAGATCTGGTTATACATGAACCAGAGAACAGCGGAGATAGATGGAGAGCAAGAAGGTTGGAAGGTGCACGGCACTGTCTAAAGCGTGCACTGAGCTCTAGTGCTTGGTTTGAACAGTTGCGCTGTTAAGATATTCTCTAATGGGTTTTTGTCCCTTTAATGTTACTTGACGGATGACTATTTGTTTTTTCATATTACCCAAATTTGCTTGCATTGGACTGTTGAGAATTTCAATATTAATCATCCATATTTTAGTAGATAGTAACCACCTTGTTGATATGGTGTACACATAGTAGTAAGCTTCATATACTGATTGTGCTGCTATGGCAAAATAATTGTACAATTATGTGGCCCTCCACGTATACTTATGTTTGTACAGTCACTCTGACATGTATTTCATATAATGACATAATCCTACAAATTCTTGATGATCATATATAGAACCAGTGTAGCAATAATATAGCTTTTATAAGTTCATACTTTCTTTTTCCCTTGCTATTTCAACTTATGTCGGTACTGTTTATTATTCAGTTTCTTAAATTTTTTGGATTTTTTTTTCTTGTTTGTGTGTGTTTTGAATTCTTTGCATGTGGTGTGCGTTTTGAACTCTGCAGATTGTGTTCTGAACTCTTTACCTTTTGTGTGTGTTTTGCACTCTTTGCATGTTGTGTGTTTTGAACTCTTTGCATGTTGTGTGTTTTGCACTCTTTGCCTGTTGTGTGTGTTTTGAACTCTTTGCATGGTGTGTGTGTGTTTTGAACTCTTTGCATGTTGTGTGTTTTGAACTCTTTGCATGTTGTGTGTTTGGAACTCTTTGCATGTTGTGTGCATTTTGAACTCTTTGCCTGTTGTGTGTGTTTTGAACTCTTTGCCTGTTGTGTGCGTTTTGAACTCTTTGCATGTTGTGCGTTTTGAACTCTTTGCATGGTGTTTGCATTTTGAACTCTGCACGTTGTGTGTTTGGAACTCTTTGCATTTTGAACTCTTTGCCTGTTGTGTGTGTTTTGAACTCTTTGCATGGTGTGTGTGTTTTGAACTCTTTGCATGTTGTGTGTTTGGAACTCTTTGCATGTTGTGTGCATTTTGAACTCTTTGCCTGTTGTGTGTGTTTTGAACTCTTTGCATGTTGTGCGTTTTGAACTCTTTGCATGTTGTGTGCGTTTTGAACTCTTTGCATGTTGTGCGTTTTGAACTCTTTGCATGGTGTTTGCATTTTGAACTCTGCACGTTGTGTGTGTTGTGAACTCTTTGCCTGTGGTGTTTATTTTAAACTCTGCACAATGTGTGCGTTTGGAACTCTTTGCATGTGGTGTGTGTGTTTTGAACTCTTTGCATCATTCTGTGATTGTAGATTTATTGTGGGCAGGCTAAATATGAGTGCGTGTATGTGTGTGTACATATATAAACACATGTATAATTGTAGCCATCCTTCTTACTACTGCCTGCATGTCTTACTCTTCTGAGTCTTCATCTACAAATTCCAAATCATTGACGTGTTCTGTCATTTAAATATTAGAAGTTTTACAACCTCAAATAACCTCTGTGACCTCTGTGAAAGGACAAAACTCCCTCCTACCATACACCCCAAAATAAAGCTTTGTATAAAGGGAGTACATAGCCACATAAATGAGATAAAAATATATTTCCCTGTAAAATTCCTTTGCATGTAATGAAATTGAAAGTGATGTTGAAAATTGACGGATGAGAAACTGGCATCTTCATCTTGAGTCTGCAAAATTTAAAGATCCTGTATACAAAAATAAATAGAATTTAGTCTCCTAAAGGAACAGTAATACAGTATATTGAGATAACCCCTCCTAATATACAAGGAAAAGAACAGGTAAGTAACAAAGCGTAACAGATCAACCACAGCTAAACCTTGTGTCCTGGTGCGAGGGAACGTGGCCTGTTCTCAATAGCTGATCCTGTAGGACATGGGTAGTATGTAAGGAAATGGGACGCAGACGTGGGTCATCCCATTAGACATCAGAGAGGTAATTGTTTAAACTGATTGCCAATATCAAACCACACTGGTATCCAGCCACAAGTGATTACATAGAAGTATATACAAAGGTTTACAAGCTTCAATAAGGTGACCACTATTCCTCCTCTCTCCATCCGAAGCTTGGTGCCAGTTGGCTTTCCCACATAGCGGTGCTACACTGAAGGCTTCGTCACTGTTCCTTGGCCTCTCCGGTTGCATTTTTTTTTCCAGTTTGCAGCGAGATTAAACTAAAACCATAGGACAGATATTGAACTACCACTGTGTCGTCAGTTTCCAGATAGCGATTGTTGAGATCGGTTTCAATGGCGGAGTATAAATAAGAAATAAATACAAAGCGACAAACAAGATAAGAGATTCAAATAAACGAGAAATAAGGAAATTGTTGCTGGTTGTAACCATATGGTATTTATACCATTGGTCAAAGTGTGATGTTGGTACCTGGGTGGCACAAAAAAAAAAGCTTAATTTTGCTATTGTAATTAAAAAGTGACCAGTATTTAACATGTATCCACTGTCCTGTTCCAGATATTATTGGCTAGAAATCGCTCTCTTTATTTTTTAAGCTTCTCGATCGGCTTCTCAGAAATTCAGAGTAGCGCTATTTGTCCTAATGCACGTCAACCGTTGATAAATGTCCGAAGGTCCTTTGGATTGTGAAATCATTCATCTCCAGCAGTTGTAGAGATGCAATGTGATTGGCTGGTATCCCTTCTGCGGTGGAGATCCTCCCCAAGGAGACTGCCGACAGGTGAAGGCGGCGGCTTCGTTGCAGGCTTGGCTTGGCTTCGATTAGAACCCTTTGATATAACAGTAGGCTTCCAGAGTAGCAAATAAGATGTAAAGTAGCCATAAGGTGACAAAGAGCAAAGTTGTTGCAAGTCTGCAGCCCCTTGGGCCACCCAGTTCCCCACCTATACTAGGCCGTCTCCTATACAGCAAGACGCTGATGCAGACAAATGCAAAGATGGTAAAGAGGGTTACTGAGAAAGCTAAGGTACCAGCTTGCACGTGGAATTCTTGTCCCTGGGAGGCCCAGTAGATGGCAGCCACAGACCACGCTATGCCGATACCCAGGAATACATTAACAGCGTTGCTCCCGGTCACGTTGCCAATTGAAGCATCTGCATACACATCCTGCGTAGCAGCCACTTTGCTTGCAAATGTATCTAAAATAGAAAATAAAACATCGATAAATAAACATACTGGGTTCTGTGATGTATCTAGCTACGTATTTAGCGTTTAGGTAATCATTCTACCAACGGTTTTATCTAAGAAGAAAAAGTGCATCCCGGCATACTCCGTCACCGCCGTGGAGGGAGTTGTAGTTTTGCAACAGAATGCAAATCCGGTCATTGACCTCCTGCGGCATTCACAAGACTATTTTCTGTAATATTAAAAGAATGCGTGACAAGTAATACACCTGCTATTCCGACATAAATACTCCACAGTGCATTTGCAGTGAGTTGTACCGTGCTGTGAATAGTCCGTGATTAGTCCCATTAAACCACATTCTTTTCGCTGAATGGAGACTAAATTGAATGCAGCTCAAGCAGGGGGTGCGGATAGACTGAATACCCCTATGTACAAGACTTATGCTGCAAACAAGGGATGAAACAACTCAAAGAATAACAATATTACTCATCATCACCTGGTAAATTCAACCACGCTGCTCGGGGGGGTTCTGACGGTCTTTGCTCTGTAGTGATTGGCTGCAGTGGTCAGATGTATAGCACATCATCACTGCAAGCCTAGGCCATAAAGACCAGGAAAGAACTCTAGAGTGGACGCAGATATACCAAGTAATTAGTATTTGGTTAATTGATCAGATTTTTACAAAAGACCTACAAAACCTACCAACATTTTCGTGTTATAAGACACACCGGATTACAAGACGCACCCCAAATTTCCAAATTTAGAGGGGAAAAAAATATGGGGTCCGTCTCACAATCTGGTGGTGTCTTTACGGAGGGGGGGCAGCAGCGGTGGTGGTGCAGGGTCGGAGAAGACAAGGGGCAGTGCTGGAGTATGGCAATGCTGCAGGTGGTGTAGAGGGGGATCCAGATTGCTAGCTTCTGATGGCGGTGCTGAAAGATGGGGCTGTGCTGCGGGCTCTGCAGGCGGTGAGGCAGGGTCTGCCATCCTGAATGTCGGCAGTGCGGGCTTCAAAGAAATGGTGCCCAGAGTCGGCGTGTGTGCAGAGTGAGCTATTGACTTAATTACAAGCCTAGATCTTATCTGTACACGTGACACCTCCGGGCGCCATTTTCCTTTTGGTCCGCTACTGGGAGATCAATGAGCTGGAGGCGGCGCGTGCGCAGATGAGACCTTGAGCTGAGAGCTCAATCTACACACTCGCTGACTCCAAAAGCCATTATTTGAAGTCCGCACCGCCGACATTCAGGAAGGCCACCACTGCATCACTGCCTGCAGAGCACGCAGTGCACCACAGCAGAGCCCACAGCGCACCATCCACAGTACAGCCCAGTGCACCGCACAGCCCGCAGCATCGCCCCTGCCTCCTGTGACCCCTCTCCAGAACCCCCCACTAAGCTATATTCAGCTTATAAGACAAATTTTTGGGAGGAAAAGTGTGTATTATAATCCGAGAAATATGGTATTTAAAGTGCTTTCCTCATTACATCCAGATACTGAGCCGTCGTTTTTGACAGCTTTGGGGGCTTTCTCTTAAAAACAGGATTCAGATGTGCAGCTGGTATCTGTGAAAGTCTGAGAAATACATATGCTTTGTAGCATTGCTATACAAGGTTTTTCACTCCTAGATGATGACCTTTTAGTAAATTGCATTAGACAGGTTTGAACAGTAGTAACATTGCCTCCTAATAGGATCTCACTTACCAGGCACCGATGTGCCAAAGGCCACAAATACCACAGCAGTTACAGAATCCTTCAAGCCAATGGTACAGCCAAAATGAGAAGCAAGGTCCCCGATGATGGCGGTGAGGATGCCAATGATGGCTATTGACACAACAAAGCACGCCCATCCATTCAAATATTCCGTAGGAGGGACGCAAGCAAAAAGCACTTTCCAGAATACGGTCAGAAAGTGCATAACGTAGTCAAAACAAGATGGTAGTCTCTCCTCTCCGGACTCGTCCTCATCTTCATCTCCAGCTACAATAATGACAAAATAAAAAAAACAACTTAGCAACATACAAAGCAAGATCAAATCCCCACATGGTAAAAGCTGGGAAAAATCTATAATGGAGCGTGCAGAGAAGAGCGACCAAGATTATTAGAGGAATGGGTGGGCTGCAATACCAAGACAGGTTATTAAACTTGGCGTTATTTAGTTTGGAAAAACGAAGGCTTAGGGGGGATCTAATCACAATGTATAAATATATGAGGGGACAGTACAGAGACCTTTCCAAAGATCTTTTTACACCTAGGCCTGCGACTGGAACAGGGGGCATCCGCTACGTCTTGAGGAAAGAAGGTTTAATCATAATCACAGACGAGGATTCTTTACTGTACGAGCAGTGAGACTATGGAGCTCTCTGCCGCATGATGTTGTAATGAGTGATTCACTACTAACATTTAAGCAGATCCTGGACGCCTTTCTTGAAAAATATAATATTACCAGTTATGTATATTAGATTTTATGACAGGGTATTGATCCAGGGAACTAGTCTGATTGCCGTATGTGGAGCCAGGAAGGAATTCTTTTCCCTATTGGAGCTTGTTTGACACATTGGGGGTTTTTTTGCCTTCCTCTGGATCAACATGTTAGGCTACGGGTTGAACTAGATGGACTTAGGGGTACTTTGCACGCTGCGACATCGCAAGCCGATGCTGCGATGCCGAGCGCGATAGTCCCCGCCCCCGTCGCAGCTGCGATATCCTTGTGATAGCTGCCGTAGCGAACATTATCGCTACGGCAGCTTCACATGGACTCGCCTTTCCTGGGACGTCGCTCTGGCCGGCGACCCGCCTCCTTATTAAGGGGGCGGGTCGTGCGGCGTCACAGCGACGTCACACGGCAGGCGGCCAATAGGGGCGGATATGAGCGGGATGTAAACATCCCGCCCACCTCCTTCCTTCCGCATATCCTACGGAAGCCGCGGTGACGCTGGTAGGAGATGTTCCTCGCTCCTGCGACTTCACACACAGCGATGTGTGCTGCCGCAGTAGCGAGGAACAACATCGGACCGTCGCGTAATTATGGATTACGCCGACGCTGCACCGATGATACGATTACGACGCTTTTGCGCTCGTTAATTGTATCATCGAACCTTTACACACTACGATGTCGCATGCGATGCCGGAAGTACGTCATTTTCAATTTGACCCCACCGACATCGCACCTGCGATGTCGTAGTGTGCAAAGCCCGCCTTAGAGTCTCCCTTCAACCTTAAAAACTATGCTACTATGAACTAAGAGGATTGAAACATGTAATGTAGTTTCATGACATTCTAAGGCGGGCTTTGCACACTACGACATCGCAGGTGCGATGTCGGTGGGGTCAAATTGAAAGTGACACACATCCGGCATCGCATGCGACATCGTAGTGTGTAAAGCCTAGATGATACGATTAACGAGTGCAAAATCGTCGTAATCGTATCATCGGTGCAGCGTCGGCGTAATCCATAATTACGTAACAGCAAACAACGGATGCACAGCTCAGATTGGATGAATAAGACAATGGTGCTGCGTACCCATGTGGTGAGTGCAATATTTGCCAATTTATGCACCCGACAAGGGATGTGTTTATCAATCCTGCTGATTCCAGTCCAAACACTCTGTTGACATATATTAACTGCAAAACCACTAATGTTATATATGCCATTATATGTCCATGCCAGAGAATCTGCGTGGGACAGACCACCCAGGAATTGCGGAGAAGAATACAAAAGCACATTTCCACCATCAACCTGGCAAAATTGGACCAAAAAAAAGGGAAAACTCTTACTTCCGTGGCCTCACATTTTCTCACACATCATAGAGGTTCGTGCCATAATTTACGGTTGGTGGGACTTCAGAGAATCATGAGTAATGGCAGGGGTGGATCACTGCTGAAACCTCTCCTGAGGGCTGAGGCAAGATGGATTTTTTCACTTAAGTCCCTTACACCATCAGGACTTAATGAAGAATTGTTGTACACTGGCTTCCTAGGCTAATTTCTGGCTCTTCTGACAAACTGAGTAACTTATCATCATTGTTTCTTCTTATCCTAGTACCCATTGTTGAAGAACCCTCCCTACGTGGGGACTAATGGGAGAGAGAAATGGATTGAAAGAAGGAAGTTATACACATAACAAGAAGCTCATTATATCTAGAAACCTTGTCCCTCAAAATCTTCAGACTTGGGACATGATTGCTCCGCTCTACTCCCCTTTCACATCCTATCAAGACATAACCTGGATGGATCCCTTTCTCCTCTTCTCCTCAGTGATGCACACTCTGTGATGTTTTATGCATTAGACACGTTGGTGTCATATTCTATAATGTTGGATTCTGAATGCTCTTCCTTCTTTATCCCTCCGTTGTTTGAGGGTTGATATGACTGTGACCCCATACCTGTAACGGTGATCGAAGTCATGAACATTAAATCTAGATCCCCCATTGGGCTCACACATATTCTAGCCTCTTGTAGCATAGTTCCACCGCTAAGATGGCATTGGAACCATTGATGGGGTGGTGTAGCGGTTGTCCTGTCTATTATGGTCCTTGTTCAAACCCGTGAATCATGGTATCTATGGATATCTTGGTGAATTACCTTCCACTCTTTACTGTTCCAACCACTGCAGGGATTGGTCTTGTATACCCTAGACCACCAAAATCATATGTTTCTGTATGAGATGAACATTTATTAGAGACCGTGAATTTTCTACGCTTCAATTATCCCCTATCTGAAGATCCCTGATAAATCCGCAGTTGTGGTACTAATATGTGTAGGGATTGGTCCTGTATGCCCTAGACCACCAAAATCATATGTTCCTGTATGAGATGAACATTAATTAGAGACCGTGAACTTTTTACGCTCCAATTATCCCCCATCTGAAGTTCCCGGATAAATCCGCAGTTGTGGTACTAATATATGTAGTGACACTGTTTTCTCTAAACGTACTTTTTCATTGACAATAATACATGTTTGGGAGGTCGGGACCCTCCATACCTGATGAGATTAATTATCTAGTGGATAAATCCACAATTATGTGGTACTATGTATCCATTATAGCACTACTGTCATGAAAACGTCTCTTATGGCATCGTAACCAGAGGATAAATCCACTGCTTTGTAATATTAAGTATATCATTATGGGACCATCACCATGATTGCGTATATATTCTTTTGGGTGTGAAAACTGTCATCACACTAGCCGGACCCAGTGCTAATTGTGAGGCCCTGAAATCTTACAGGACATTGTCTGTGCTAAAACGGACCCTGGCCAATCTGACCATGGTCTATGCAATCTTCAGGCACTTAGGTTCCTGTAGATATACAGTTAGGTCCAGAAATATTTGGACAGTGACACAATTTTCGCGAGTTGGGCTCTGCATGCCACCACATTGGATTTGAAATGAAACCTCTACAACAGAATTCAAGTGCAGATTGTAACGTTTAATTTGAAGGTTTGAACAAAAATATCTGATAGAAATTGTAGGAATTGTACACATTTCTTTACAAACACTCCACATTTTAGGAGGTCAAAAGTAATTGGACAAATAAACCAAACCCAAACAAAATATTTTTATTTTCAATATTTTGTTGCGAATCCTTTGGAGGCAATCACTGCCTTAAGTCTGGAACCCATGGACATCACCAAACGCTGGGTTTCCTCCTTCTTAATACTTTGCCAGGCCTTTACAGCCGCAGCCTTCAGGTCTTGCTTGTTTGTGGGTCTTTCCGTCTTAAGTCTGGATTTGAGCAAGTGAAATGCATGCTCAATTGGGTTAAGATCTGGTGATTGACTTGGCCATTGCAGAATGTTCCACTTTTTTGCACTCATGAACTCCTGGGTAGCTTTGGCTGTATGCTTGGGGTCATTGTCCATCTGTACTATGAAGCGCCGTCCGATCAACTTTGCGGCATTTGGCTGAATCTGGGCTGAAAGTATATCCCGGTACACTTCAGAATTCATCCGGCTACTCTTGTCTGCTGTTATGTCATCAATAAACACAAGTGACCCAGTGCCATTGAAAGCCATGCATGCCCATGCCATCACGTTGCCTCCACCATGTTTTACAGAGGATGTGGTGTGCCTTGGATCATGTGCCGTTCCCTTTCTTCTCCAAACTTTTTTCTTCCCATCATTCTGGTACAGGTTGATCTTTGTCTCATCTGTCCATAGAATACTTTTCCAGAACTGAGCTGGCTTCATGAGGTGTTTTTCAGCAAATTTAACTCTGGCCTGTCTATTTTTGGAACTGATGAATGGTTTGCATCTAGATGTGAACCCTTTGTATTTACTTTCATGGAGTCTTCTCTTTACTGTTGACTTAGAGACAGATACACCTACTTCACTGAGAGTGTTCTGGACTTCAGTTGATGTTGTGAACGGGTTCTTCTTCACCAAAGAAAGTATCATCCACCATTGATGTCATCCGTGGACGCCCAGGCCTTTTTGAGTTCCCAAGCTCACCAGTCAATTCCTTTTTTCTCAGAATGTACCCGACTGTTGATTTTGCTACTCCAAGCATGTCTGCTATCTCTCTGATGGATTTTTTCTTTTTTTTCAGCCTCAGGATGTTCTGCTTCACCTCAATTGAGAGTTCCTTAGACCGCATGTTGTCTGGTCACAGCAACAGCTTCCAAATGCAAAACCACACACCTGTAATCAACCCCAGACCTTTTAACTACTTCACTGATTACATGTTAACGAGGGAGACGCCTTCAGAGTTAATTGCAGCCCTTAGAGTCCCTTGTCCAATTACTTTTGGTCCCTTGAAAAAGAGGAGGCTATGCATTACAGAGCTATGATTCCTAAACCCTTTCTCCGATTTGGATGTGAAAACTCTCATATTGCAGCTGGGAGTGTGCACTTTCAGCCCATATTATATATATAATTGTATTTCTGAATATGTTTTTGTAAACAGCTAAAATAACAAAACTTGTGTCACTGTCCAAATATTTCTGGACCTAACTGTAGCCTTCTAATGCACCCCTTTAGGTAATTGTGGTGAGCATGCGCAGTGCTCTCAGCTATCTTTAGCCCCTAGCGTGACCTCACTTCCGGTCGTGGCGATAACTATGCCCTTGTAATTTTGGATTATTTCTCCACAGACGGGCATCTAGTATCCGTTCAGCCCATACAGCTCAAAACCGCGCTCCCCTGGCCATTATTGTGCCTAATAAATGATTATTCCACACTGTAAACGCCACTTCCGGTTTCCGGAGCTCTGCACATGACATCACATCCGGTCATGGCGGCGCCCACTCTCCGAGTGGAGTCTGATCACCAATGGTATGTGAATTGTTTAATCATATGTTTCTAATTATTTTATTCAGGTCTGTATATATATCTCTTCACCTGGTCCAGGCCACACCCTCCCCTGATGAAGCTGTCCGCAGCGATACGCGTGGGACCTGCCACTTTCCCCTGATACCACCATGACCTCCAACTCATGCTCCACAACTGGGTATAATACTTTGGCATAGCCAAACACCCCCCCCCCCCCCTTCCTCCCTCTTCCCCACTGAGCAGGTGGTGAGACTCCCTTATGGTATTGCTGGGTATTACTGTCTTAATCCCCACAGGGGCCTATTGACAGTCTCCACTGACTCTTTACACCCTTGACTATTGCCATTTGGGAGTGGATATTTTCCTTGACTATGACATGTGATTTCCAGGGAGGTATACTCATGCGCTTGTGGTCTAATACTCTTTACATGTGACTTCTGGGGTATGTGTGTGTTTTTACCATTATACAACTTACCTTGTGGGCTATCTCCACTTCATTGAGAGATTGTGGAGGTACAGATATCCATTACTTTTGTATATTGCACAATTATTCTGTTTTTCATGTGTGGTAACACATTTTTGTACTTGTACACAAGGGGAATGTGTTTTGCATCTGTGCGTTCTCTGCACATTTTAATTGTTTTTAATGTATATGGCGTGTGTTTGCCTTTTTGGACCCAATAAAAATTGTATTTATGTGAACTTATGGACCTTAGTCATTGTCACTATCACGAATGGTTACGCGTCCATTATGCATGAGCTTTCCCCCTCCTTTGATCCATAATTACGCTGACGCGACGGTACGATGTTGTTCCTCGCTCCTACGGCAGCACACATCGCTGTGTGTGAAGTCACAGGAGTGATGAACATCTCCTACCGGCGTCACCGCGGCTTCCGTAGGATATGCGGAAGGAAGGAGGTGGGCAGGATGTTTACATCCTGCTCATCTCCGCCGCTATTGGCCGCCTGCCGTGTGACGTCGCTATGATGCCGCACGACCCGCCCCCTTAGGAAGGAGGCGGGTCGCCGGCCAGAGCGACGATCGCAGGGCAGGTGAGTGCATGTGAAGCTGGCGTAGCGATAATTTTCGCTACGCCAGCTATCACACGATATCGTACCTGCGACGGGGGCGGGGACTATCACGTGCGACATCGCAGCATCGGCTTGCGATGTCGCAACGTGTAAAGCCCGCCTAAGAATACAAACTCCTGTAAAAAAAAGCTGTTTTTTTTTCATGAATTTATGGAAAAGATAACACTTGCAAAAATAGAGCAATCTTCTATACTAGTGCACCCCAGCAAAGGAAAGACTGGCATTTTGCTAGGGTGTTGTAATTTTCATATGCGAGGTTTGTGAGCAAGTGAACATGTTAAAGCATACCTGAGCAAAGTGCGTCTCACGAGAGACATCCAGCCACCAGCTAGTACAGTCCGGTGGACCAAGACAGTCAAAGAGTTGAAAAAACTGAGTTATTCTGGGTAAGACTGGGTGTAGCAACCTCCTCTAGTCAAATTCATGACAAGTGGTGGCATTAGCTATGCTACAAATTGTATGCCAGCAGGGACTGGAGTAAGTTTTGTGGTGAAGCGCACACAGTGATGCACACCACTTGTCTAACGCTCCTACTGTATGAAGAGGAGTATACCTTCAGCACACATTCTCATCAAGACCAGGGTGAAGATCAACAATCTTGATGAACTGGGGCTAATGTGACCAAGAAGGTGACAGATGGAGTTTTGCATTAGATGACATGGCCCCACAATCGCTCAATGCCAACTCAATTGTTTGGGATGAGTTGGACATCATAGTGAAAGCAAAGCAACCGACGTGCTCAGCACCTTTACAACTGTTGGAAAGACATTACAGGTGATTGCCTGATGAAGCTGCTTTAGCGTATGAAGGTGTGAAGTGTGAAGGTTTAGATTTCCCTGGGACCTGCTAAGCAAAGTGGTTTGCGCAAAGTCTGTCCATGTAAGCTCTATTAAGAGCCGCCACACTTTCAAGAACCAGATGCCATTATAATCTTAATATTGTATAGTGTCATTACTTAGTAGGATACCTAGTCAATCATGCTCCAAACATATTACTAGACCATACCTCTAATGTAAAAGAAAGCACTCACCAGTTTGCAGAGAAATCAGATGTTACCTTTATTCAGGCATTGGGGGAGGGTGTAGGGATGACATTCATAGAGACTACGGCTGTTTCGCACTGATTGCCGATGCTTCTACCGGTAGAAGCATCGGCAATCAGTGCAAAACGGCCGTAGTCTCTGTGCATGTCCTCCCTACACCCTCCCCCAATGTCTGAATAAAGGTAACATCTGATTTCTCTGAAAACTGGTGAGTGCTTTCTTTTTTCTCAAATATTGGATTTTTAATGATTCTATAACTTTGAAATGCACCCCGTTTAGCAGACCCAAGCTCAGGCTTCACACTAAATGTTCACACAGGTGATACATAATAGTGGTTTAACAATTTACCCGTTGAGTGGCGGTTTGAATTACAATCTTCATCTTATAATAACAAAAAATAGTGCCCAGTGTTCCTCCTCTATTTTTTGGATTGCTCTAATGTAAAAGATTGCACCTTCTCCAATGCCTTCCATCATGAGCCACTCCTTACTTCATGTATATTTAATAAAATTAATTTTGTATTTCACGAAGTACTTGTTTTGCTCTTTTCTTTACCAGTGGCCCGCCCTCCGTACTATCTTGCTAAATTGTGGATTGGTCGCACTGGGACTTTTTTGGTTTGGTTGCTTAAATTTAGACCTTCCCTATAAGGGAAGTTGTAGGTTTATATTGCATAGTACGGTAAGTAGTTGCATAAAATAAGAATCAGATGAAGATGTAGTATTTCAAGATGATAAAGATGGCTGAGGACACTCACAATCCCAAAATATCGGAGTTACTTGGGAACCAAGAGCAAATCAATTATAATGTGAATTTAAATGATCACTTTTTTACCCGGAGAATCCAAAGAGGTGAATATTATATGGTTTACTGAGATAGTTTCTAAATATGTGGATTCTTCGGATTCTGAAAAATTAGTTTCTGAATGTACACTTATTGATGATCTAGCATTACTGTATTGTCTGGCATACAACATTTGATATACCATAGTAGTCTAAGGGCAGGGTTCTCTCCCCTTCTGCACCAGTCTGTCATGTCAGTTTGTTTACTATGTTATGTATGTAATTAATATATGTTATTGAACTAATGGAGCTTTTACATTTTTTTTCATGTTTTATGATCTTTGATTTTTATTTTTTTTTACCATTTCCAAATTTCTCTGTAATTTATTTTTTAATGTAGCAAATTTAGAATGCGCAGAAAGAATTTAGTTTGTTCAATTTCCTTTTCAAAAGTATGATTTATTTTAGCAAAAAAAAAAAAAAATCATAATCCATTTTTTGATACATAAACTTTCAGTGAGAAGTTGTACCCGATCCTTCATAAATAGTCATAATACAATTTTGGTAAAATTAATATACGTATATCAAGGTAAACCAGTCCTTGTTTAACTGCTTGTGGGCCGCCTGTAAGGCGGGCTTTACACGCTGCGACATCACTAGCAATTGCTAGCGATGTCGAGTGCGATAGCACCCGCCCCCCGTCGCACATGCGATATGTGGTGATAGCTGCCGTAGCGAACATTATCGCTATGGAAGCTTCACACGCACTTACCTGGCCGGTGACGTCGCTGTGACTGCCGAACAATATCTCCTAAAGGGGGGGGGTGCGTTCGGCGTCACCGCAACGTCACTAAGCGGCCGACCAATAGAAGCGGAGGGGCGGAGATGAGCGGAACGTAACATCCCGCCCACCTCCTTCCTTCCGTATTGCCGGTGGATGCAGGTAAGGAGACGTTTGTCGTTCCTGCGGTGTCACACATGTGTGCTGCTGCAGTTACGACAAACAGCATCGTACCGGCAGCAGTAACGACATTAATGGAATGGAGCGACGTGTCACCGATCAACTATTTTTGACATTTTTGCGATCGGTGATCGTCGCTCCTAGGGTTTACATGCTGCGATGTCGGTACCGGCGCCGGATGTGTGTCACTAACGACGTGACCCCGACGATATATCGTTACCGATGTCGCAACGTGTAAAGCCCGCCTAAATTTTAAACCGTGCGGCAGTCTGGATATTACTCTGCAGTGATACTCTAAAACTTCACTGCACAGTACAACAGCTGTGGGAGTGAAGAGCTGGCTGTCAGACACAGCCAGACTCCCTTTAGTGAAGGCAGAGAGAGTTTATTACCATCTCAGCCTTCACAATCACTATAATGAATGAGATCATCGGGTGCCACGAGGAAGTGAGAGCTGTTGGGTTCTAACAGACCCAGATCAGTTGCTGGAAAAATGCTTGGATGGTCACAAATGGCTTGCACAACCCAGGTACGGTAAACTTTGGGACATAGGTTTAAGAAACTCTTCTCACAGAAGATATGTACCATAGTGGAGATTTAGGACACATCTCATCAGGGTGAAGCTTTGATCTCTCACATCTACATATAGTTTATATAACATGGACAGATATTGCTCATATTAAGAATCTGCTCTTTATTTAGTTTTATTAAAAAGATCACTTCAAACAAATCTGAGGGTAAAAGATTTTCATGAATAGCAAAGCACGTAGATTTTTTTTTTAAGTTCAAACACATTAAAAAAACAGATTAGTTAAAATTGCATGTTCTCCATTGAATTTCAATTACCGTACTTTCAATAGTTTTGCACATAACTATTTGAAGAACTAAGGCCAGGTAATCCTAATTTTACAGTTCTGATTGCTAAGTAAGGCTGCTAATTAAAATATTGTCTTCGTCTACTTGTTCTGAGTAGGATGAGATAGTCATGCAGCTGCCCTCGGCTTGTAGATTATTTTAGTACACCGACAATTTAGCTTGTATGGCACTCGGTGTGGCCGCTCAGCAGCAGTTGCCAGGAGTAGCTGGGCACTAATAGACTATGTAGCTCTTGGGAATTCACACATTCAGTACTGCAATGTACAATTACACCTTATAAAGAGACTAATCTTTTGTATTTCATGGAAATTACTGCTTTAAAGTATTTAAATTTTTTTTTCAATTTGCAAAAAAAGGAAACCAAGTTCAGATAAGGATATCTATAGCAGATAATATACTTTCAAATTGGGTCTTCAAAGTGAAATTACCGGAGACTATGTATTGATGGCATGGTGGCGCTATGGCTAGCAAGAGGCATGGTCAGTAGTGTAACTAGAGTTCGATGGGCCCCAGTGCAAAGTTTGGGTCTTTCCCTTCCTCCTGCATATTGGTCAGATGGGCCACTGTAACATTCTACATCCTATAAAGACACACGAGTTGTCCCCACCCCTCCCTGTTCATTATGAAGTAATGTCCCCCATCCTGTACTAATGTCCCCCATCCTGAGACACACTGGTAAATGTCCCTCATCTTGGTAAATATGTCCCCCATCCTGGTATATATGTCTGCCATCCTGGTATATACGTGTCCCATCTTATCTATGTCTCCTATACTGGTATATATATCTCCCATCCTGGTATATATGTCTTTTTTCCTGGTATATGATTCCCATCCTGATATATAGGTCTCCTATCTTGGTAAATATGTTTCCTATCCTAGTTTATATGTCCCCTATCCTGGTATATATGTCGTCATCCTGGGTCCATCCTGGTATATACAGTCATATGAAAAAGTTTGGGCACCCCTATTAATGTTAACCTTTCTTTATAACAATTTGGGTTTTTGCAACAGCTATTTCAGTTTCATATAGCTAATAACTGATGGACCGAGTAATATTTCTGGATTGAAATGAGGTTTATTGTACTAACAGAAAATGTGCAATCCGCATTTAAACAAAATTTGACCAGTGCAAAAGTATGGGCACCCTTATCAATTTCTTGATTTGAACACACCTAACTACTTTTTACGGACTTACTAAAGCACTAAATTGGTTTTGTAACCTCATTGAGCTTTGAACTTCATAGGCAGGTGTATCCAATCATGAGAAAAGGTATTTAAGGTGGCCACTTGCAAGTTGTTCTCCTATTTGAATCTCCTATGAAGAGTGGCATTATGGGCTCCTCAAAACAACTCTCAAATGATCTGAAAACAAAGATTATTCAATATAGTTGTTCAGGGGAAGGAGACAAAAAGTTGTCTCAGAGATTTAAACTGTCAGTTTCCACTGTGAGGAACATAGTAAGGAAATGGAATAACACAGGTACTGTTCTTGTTAAACCCAGAAGTGGCAGGCCAAGAAAAATATCAGAAAGGCAGAGTAGATAAATAGTGAGAACAGTCAAAGGCAATCC
Source organism: Anomaloglossus baeobatrachus (assembly GCF_048569485.1). Lineage (NCBI taxonomy): Eukaryota > Metazoa > Chordata > Amphibia > Anura > Aromobatidae > Anomaloglossus > Anomaloglossus baeobatrachus. Next base: position 37,208,894 of record NC_134364.1, read on the forward strand.
ACTGACCACCTCCAAAGACCTGCAGCTTCATCTTGCTGCAGATGGTGTCAATGTGCAACGGTCAACAATACAGCGCACGTTGCACAAGGAGAAGCTGTATGGGAGAGTGATGCGAAAGAAGCCGTTTCTGCAAGCACGCCACAAACAGAGTCGCCTGAGGTATGCAAAAGCACATTTGGACAAGCCAGTTACATTTTGGAAGAAGGTCCTGTGGACTGATGAAACAAAGATTGAGTTGTTTGGTCATACAAAAAGGCAATATGCATGGAGGCAAAAAAACACGGCATTCCAAGAAAAGCACTTGCTACCCACAGTAAAATTTGGTGGAGGTTCCATCATGCTTTGGGGCTGTGTGGCCAATGCCGGCACCGGGAATCTTGTTAAAGTTGAGGGTCGCATGGATTCAACTCAGTATCAGCAGATTCTTGACAATAATGTGCAAGAATCAGTGACGAAGTTGAAGTTACGCAGGGGATGGATATTTCAGCAAGACAATGATCCAAAACACTGCTCCAAATCTACTCAGGCATTCATGCAGAGGACCAATTACAATGTTCTGGAATGGCCATCCCAGTCCCCAGACCTGAATATCATTGAACATCTGTGGGATGATGTGAAGCGGGCGGTCCATGCTCGGCGACCATCAAACTTAACTGAACTGGAATTGTTTTGTAAACACGAATGGTCAAATATACCTTATCCAGGATCCAGGAACTCCTTAAAAGCTACAGGAAGCGACTAGAGGCTGTTATTATTGCAAAAGGAGGATCTACAAAATATTAATGTCACTTTTATGTTGAGGTGCCCATACTTTTGCACCGGTCAAATTTTGTTTAAATGCGGATTGCACATTTTCTGTTAGTACAATAAACCTCATTTCAATCCAGAAATATTACTCAGTCCATCAGTTATTAGATATATGAAACTGAAATAGCTGCTGCAAAAACCCAAATTGTGATAAATAAAAAAGGTTAACATTAATAGGGGTGCCCAAACTTTTTCATATGACTGTATGTTGCCATCCTGGTATGTATGTCCCCATCCTGGTATGTACTGTATATTCCCATCCTTGAGCCATCCTGGTAGACATGTCCCATCCTGGGCCCCTTCCTTGTATGTATGTTCTAATCCTGTCCCATCCTGATATGTGTCCCCATCCTGGGCCCATCTTGGTATATAAGTCCCCATCCTGGGTCCATCCTGGTGTGTACATCTCCTTCCTGGTATATATGTCCCCATCCTGGGCACATCCTGGTATATATGTCTCCATTTAAGCCCCATCCTGGTATATATGTCCTCATCCTGGGTGCGTTCCTGGTATATACAGTCCCCGTTCTGTCTGTAACGTCTAAATAAAAATCGCAACTCCCTCCGCTACCATGTTGCGCAGTATCCTCGGTAGCCAGCATCCAGTGGCTGGCAGCTGACATGAGTGCGCTCCATGGTATTTGATGTCCCTGTCTTGCGCCAGTCAAAGTACCACCGACGTCTGCTTCTATTACAGCACAAGGACCCAACAAGTCTCTGTACTGCAATGCACTTCAGCAGGATGTGCACCCTCAGATGCACATCCAGCTGAAGCACGCACTGGGGGCCCAGCTACGACCTTTGCGACCGCAATCGTTACACCCCTGGCCATGGTACAATGCCTCCAAAGGGACAATATGGTATTTTTCATGGAGTATTGTGAACTTGTGGGGATTCCTTAGCTACACGTTCTATGATCACGGCAGAGCCTTATACATAGACGTTTCACAGTTGGATCTGACTGTACCAAGGTTCTTTTTGCAAGTGTATAATCTCATCATGTTCATATGTACACTCAAACTTGTCCCTAGTGGGTATGTGGGTATGTACTACATATAAATTGTTAGCCAAATTGAGGAGAGGGTGAGATGATTTACAAAAACCTGAAATTAGTATACCTGTACATATAATGTATGAATTGCACAGTATCCTAGTTCTTAACATTGTTGCCTTGTACAAATCGGATCCTGGATCTCAATCTGATAGGGCAAAATGGCATAAAATATGTACACTGACGAGCAAAACGGTGTATATACAGAGCTTTTGTGTATAATGTCACTGGTGATCACTGTATTACCTGTCCGTATACAGAGTTCATGTATATACCGTAATGTCACTAGTGAGGTTATTAGTGTTATTTCTATTCCAGCTTTTAATAATGATCAGTCGCTAGTCAATATGTGGTGGTATTATGTGGTCTGGTCATGGTGTAGTGCAATTTTTCCTTGTATATGGTACTATTCAGTCACTATCTGATGGTAATATGTAGTCTTGTCATGGAATGGCGGTATTTCTCCTCAGTCACTATGTGGTCTAGTCATGGTGTGGTGGTACTTGTTCCTTGTATGTGCTATTATTTGGTCACTATATGGTGGTTAAAATGTGGTCTGGTCATGGTGGGCGATATATCATTTGGCCTATGGTTACTGAGACCAGAAATTAGGTGGCACAACTTTTATATTTTTTTGCCCACATACACCTATGAGGGCTTGTTTTCTTTCAGGATGAGTTGTACTTTTGAATGACACCATTTATTTTCCACATAGTGTGCTGGAAAACGGGGAAAAAATTCCAATTGTGGAGAAACTTTGAAAAAAATACCATTCATTCTGACATGTTTTTAGGGAATTTGTTTTTACCATATATACTTTGTGGTAACCAATGACTCACATTATGCTTCTCCTCATCAGTATGATTACAGCTATACCAAACATGTCCAGTTTTTTATTATTTTAGTGGTGAAAAAAAAAAATCAAACTTTTGCAAAACAAATTTGGGTGGGTTGTGTCGCCATTTTCCAACACTCGTAATGTTTAATTTTTCAATAAGTGAAGTTATGTGATGGCTTATGTTTTGCAGGCTGTGACGTTGTTTTTATTGATACCATTTTTGGATAGATAAGATGTTTTGATCAGTTGTTACACATTTTTTTGTGGTATTGCAGAAACCAAAAAAAACAGTATTTACTGATCGTGTTAACTATTTTTATATTTTCATATATTAGATTTTTCTGAATTAGGTGATACCACATGTATTACAAAATGATAGATGCGTTACCAGGTTGCCTGAATTGTGAGGTTGTTGTAAACCAACCATGAATAGTATGAATGACAGGTCACAAGATACCCTACTATAAAGGCCTTTTCACCCTAAAATGGCAAAACAATTTCACTGAGTAGCACAGCACAAAAGTACAAGGTTGAGACAGATATTGATACACAGGTCATCATCCAAACCTTTATTAGGTGGGTCATGCATCCGTCAAAAAAACCACACTGACTGGGTACACTATGCTGCAAACCCCTTGCACCTCCACTTCGTATTCCAATGCACGTTTCGCAGCAAGCTTTCCCAGGGAGTTTTTTTTTTTCCATACCTTCTATGCCCTACCTTTTGATGGCAAGAAGTAAAATACAGATGGAAAGGAAACAACACTATGGGACCTGACAACACAGGGTTTGTTTGCGGTCTGTTACCATGGAGACACAGTTCTTCATAAGATTTGTAGACACAAAATAACACAATTATTTTTTATCAAGACTAACTGCAAAGTTCCTTCATTTTTTATTTTGAATGCAAAACAAATATTTGGAAAACATGAAGAAGACTTAATATATCTACGGAGGTTTAGGAAAATACATTGTTTATAGAAGAGTGATTTGGGTAAGAGCTTGCTGTTAATGTAATACCGCTTACCTGCGCTAACAGTAATTGCTTCCATGAACTGATCCCTCCAGGAATGCGTTCCTACCACCAGGGCGAGGTTCGTCTTCTTAATAAGCTTGTCCACAGTACTCTATCAGCAAAGTGATAAAGAAAGCAACGGGTTAATAAAAGATTAAGGCAAAATTTTAACTCTATTTAAAGGGATAAAACTACTATATTGAATGCTATAAAGTGTTCAGTTTGGGAAATGTTACTATATTTTGCCTACATTTTCATGCGGTGCAGTTAATCCTCATTTTACTGTTTATTGTATAAATGCACTCACTTTGAACTCATAAGACTCTTCAATGATGACTTCAAGTTTTGGGTGCTCCCCTAGAATGGGTTTTCCCATCTCGGCGATTCGTTTGGCTTCTTCTTCCTCCACTGACAGTTTCCTTTCTGCCAGTTCAACAGCTGCGAAACAGAAATGTAACGCACTTAGACATCAACCTTTTTATTTAGCTACAACCTATTACAGAACAGTTCACTTTAGAGAGATGGTGCAAACTGATTTGCAGGACCGGCCCAGCAGTCACATCCCTGATCTGTGGCCGCTTGACGAGAGCCCTGCAAATTGCCTCTTACCTGCAGGCGTCACTCTTTTGATTTGCCGGCCCGGTGCGACATCATCGTTGCGGCATGATGCACATTTAATATTGTGCCAAACCAGCTAATCAAAAGAAGAGCCATGAACGCAGGCAGGTATGTGGAGGTATGAAGGACTCCCATCTAGAAGCCACAGATTACTGACATGGCTGCTACACCAGGTCCTATAAATCAATTTGTACTATCTATACATTTGTCCCATCACAGCATATAACCCACCAGCATCTTCCTTTAGAGATGCTAAGGGAGGCCCACAAGTGAGGGACACAGTAACCTGAGGAGTGCTCCAGACCCTCAACAATACTATATTGTGACATAATGGAATATCGCAAATAATTGTGGACGGTAGAACTTCATGTTTCTATTCTGAATCAGCTGTCATCTGTTTTATAAAGGAGAAATAATACTATTTCTGGCCATTAAAAGACTTGTATCCTGCATTTTCACTAGTTTACCCCTGCTGTAGACTATCTCTAAGTTTCAGTTGTCATTGAGCTTGTGGGAGGAGACCGCTGCTATGATATCTGCCATACACCGTATACACAGACGTCAATGTCTCTGGCTCTCCAGGCTCTAGGTAGCACATGTTCAGAAGCATGGAATACCCAGTAATGAGCAGTATAGCTGTGAATCCAGCATTGGGATGAGATAAAACACTTAAAGGGAACCTGTCAAGTGAAAAAATTCTATTAACCTTCAGATATGAGGCTAATCTGCAGGTTAGTAGCATTCTATACCTGCCCAGTGCCTGCACATTAAACCTCGCTGCCAGGAGGAAATTAACTTTAATTCTCCCGGCAGCGTTCCAGCTTCAGTCATTGGGGCGGCACAGACGTAGATTTAGTCACTGCTCAGTGTATTGAGAGCGGCAGCCGTAACCGCTCCCACATTGACTGACAGCTTCCTCTAAAGCCAACGTCTCACTAAGCAACATCGCTAGCAACATCGCTGCTGAGTCACGTTTTTTGTGACGCAACAGCGATCTTGCTAGCGATGTCGCTGTGTGTGACATCCAACAATGACCTGGCCCCTGCTGTGAGGTCGCCGGTTGTTGCTGAATGTCCTGGACCATTTTTTAGTTGTTGCTCTCCTGCTGTGAAGCACACATCGCTGTGTGTGACAGCGACAGAGCAACAACTGAATGTGCAGGGAGCATGGAGCCTGCTTCTGCAGATGCTGGTAACCAAGGTAAATATCGGTTAACCAATAAGCCCTTTGCTTGGTTACCCGATATTTACCTTGGTTACTAGTGTACGCCGCTCTCAGGCTGCCAGTGCCGGTTCCCTACACCCTGCACGCGTAGCCAGAGTACACATTGGGTAAATAATCAAAGCGGTTATTAACTCGATGTGTACTCTGGCTAGGAGTACAGGGAGCCAGCGCTAAGCGGTGTGCGCTGGTAACCAAGGTAAATATCGGGTAACCAAGCGCTTGGTTACCCGATATTTACCTTAGTTACCAAGCGGAGCATCGCTTCCACGCGTTGCTGCTGGCTGGGGGCTGGTCACTGGTTGCTGGTGAGATCTGCCTGTTTGACAGCTCACCAGCAACCCGTGTAGCGACGCTCCAGCGATCCCTGCCAGGTCAAGTCGCTGGTGGGATCGCTGGAGCGTCGCTTAGTGTGACGGTACCTTTATGCTGAGCAAACTGTCAGTGAATGGGGGTGAGAACAGCTGCCACTCTCCATACACAAAGCAGTGACTGAACCCGCGTCGGTGCCGCCCTGATGACTGAAGCCTGAAAGCTGCCGGGAAGATTAAAGTTAATTTCCTCCTGACGACAGAGTTTAATGTGTAGGCACCGGGCAGGTTCAGAATGCTATTAGCCTGCAGATTAACCCAATATTTGCATGTTAATATTATTTTTCTAAGTGACAGGTTCCCTTTAATCATATCTACTTGGCTGATATTTTCAGAGTACTGTAGACTTTACTTGTGCAAATCTGCAAGTAAAACATGCATTTGGTTCTGTTTGTATTTACCCAAAGATTATAGGCAAACCTAACCTTATCCCAATTCAGACGTTCTGCTGCTCTACTTATTTTCAATTCTTAGTTCTGATTATTTTCTACGCACATTTCTTAATTATCATTCGAAGTACAATCCTTTAAATGTTCTTGTACTCACACGATCATAGTCGGAATAATTTAGGCATATGGTTAATTTATTACTGAATGCTATATTTCAGATAAACTGAGAAAAGCATCGACCTCTATGTTCCCAAACCTGCTGAATAAACCATTTTTTTTATGAACCTTATGCAATGGTATTTTGCTTCAGTAGTGGAAATTATGCTTGTGGCACCAGTTCAAAACAATCACCATCTGTACTTTAAAATTTTTTATGAAAAACACCCCATTAACTGTATATAACACTATATAGAGCAATCACTGGAGAAGAACATCATGGTCAGAAGAATAGAAGGAACAAGGCGAAGAGGAAGACCAGCAACCTGATGGCATGATACTATCAAGATAACAGCCTAGAAGACCCTGGTGGACCTATCTAGGCGGCACAAGATCAATATTCTTACAGAGCGATCATCCATCAAGTCGTCTTGGCTCGAGATCGAGATGAACGCATACAAAAAAAAAACCCTGTATATTTACATAGCTAACAAATTAGCAAAGTTTAGGCAATTACAGAAGACTTAACGGAGGCAGACACAGTAGGGGATAAATGTAAATGGGTTAAGTACTTCTTATTTCCCAGCTATATAACTTTTTTCCTTTCCTTTTTTTCTAATTAAGATTCTAAACGTTATCAAAAGAAAAATTCTAAGTAATGTCAAGATTCGAGATATCAAGCAAGGGTAGGAATCGTACAAGGCACCAAATGGTGCTCAACTTTAAAGGAACATGGACTAATTAAACATTTTAAGAACGCAGAAATATTTAAGGATCTTTCAAGTGCAATGTTTGGCCAATGAAATGATTGATCATTTGCTACATTTCCAGAGTGCCATTTAATCTCATTTAACCAATGCTCTACACTGCATGTTTCCAGCACAGTGAAAAGCTTATTGACCTCTACGGGATGTTGTTTTTAATAGGATTTTTATCCATGATTTTTGATCTGAAGTCCTTTTAGATGTTCTTTACAACTGACATACCCCCAATCGGGATGTTTAAAGGGAACCAAGCATCAGCATTTTCCTATATAAGGTGCAGCCAGTGCAGTACTGGCACTATGAGGCACAGTGTGTACATACCATCAGGGGGCAGCTCGGGTATTTAGGCTGTGAAATTCAACTTTATAAAGTTTGAAAATTCATGCACTTTTTGATTGACGTGTGCACCTCTCTGCTAATGTCCAGGCAGGTTATGCACTTGTATCCCCGCCCCCCCCGCCGCCTGTTCCTCCCTCTTACTGGCCGTATGTAAATTTCTAATCTTCAGTTACATGGCGTCGGAGATAGCGCCTGCGCATAGTGCTCATCTCCGGCGCCGTGTTTCTGAAGCCCACAGTATTATGGTGCATGAGAGGGCGGTGCAAGAGAGGGCGGCGCAAGCCCACAGTATTATGGTGCATGAGAGGGCGGCGCATGCGCCCTCGCTTCTTCAGATCTGTTGTGACCGCAGGAACGCGCGCAGTCACAACGGGACTGGAGAACAGCTGATCTTACCGATTAGCTGCAGCAAACGATATCGTAGGAGACGTCTGCTGCAGCTAATCAGGGTAAGATCAGCTGTTCTCCAGACTGCGCACGCTCCTGCGGTCACAACAGATCTGAAGAAGCGAGGGCGCATGCGCCGCCCTCTCATGCACCATAATACTGTGGGCTTCATAAACACGGCGCCGGAGGTGAGCGCTATGCTCAGGTGCTAACTCAGACGCCATGTAACTGAAGATTATAAATTTACATACGGCCAGTGAGAGGGAGGAACAGGCGGTGGGGGGGCGGGAATACTTGTGCATAACCTGCCCGGACATTAGCAGAGAGGTGCACACGTCAATCAAAAAGTGCATGAATTTTCAAACTTTATAAAGTTGAATTTCACAGCCTAAACACCAGAGCCGCCCACTAATGGTATGTACACACTGTGCATGATAGTGCCAGTGCTGCACTGGCTGCAGCTTATACATAAACATGCTGATGTTTGGTTCCCTTTAAGCGTGGCACCATATTCCCTCCTATTAGCAATGCTTCAAGGGAAGAATAACTTCTTAACACAGCATTCATTTAAATACAAAAGATAGTAGATATTACACTGTTCTACATATTTTCAAAAGTCATCAGGTTCCGTTATGAATTCGGACATTTCTTAATGATTTTGACCTCTTTTACCTGCTACATATAATTTATGCATAAAAGTCTCAGTACTTTGGTAAATTATTATTTTTGCAAATATAAAGATGCAGAATATTTTATGCCAATTTTCTGATTTATTTAGAGGCAACAATTCAAAGAACTAAAGCCCGTCTAAACACTATTGTGATATTCTCTTGCACGACTAACCCACTCACACAGAAAGCAGCATTACTTTGTGTATCCACCCTGGAGACCAAGTAAGAGGGCAAGTCACCACAGAGGGGCCATAAATATTGGTCATAATAAATGTTGGCCATAGTTCAGGCACCTCACCAGCTGTTTCATGTTGTCATATGTTTTTTTTTCATGTGGACTGAATAACCAACTGGAATTGAAGGTAGAACATTGCCATTATGGAGCAAGAGGGCTTTTAGGCTTGTTTTGGACGAAGCGATGAAGAGCCTCTATTCCTCAAGATTATGACTGTTCTTCAGAGCTTCTAGTGTTGATATTGTTGCATGCCACAAAATTACGCTCCATGAAAAATTATTGGACAAGATCTTTATCACAGTTGCAGAACAAAGATATCCGAACATCGCTCGCTAGGAGATTCCACTGCTGTTGCCTGGAACCTAAGAGCACAGCCTAAAGGCCCCGTTACACACAACGACATCGCTAACGAGATATCGCTGGGGTCACGGAATTCATGACGCACATCCGGCGTCGTTAGCGACGTCATTGCGCGTGACACCTACGTGCGACCGCTAACGATCCGAAAAAAGGGAAAAATCGTTGATTGTTGACACGTCGTTCCTTTCCAAAAAATCGTTGATCTTTTAGGACGCAGGTTGCTCGTCGTTCCTGAGGCAGCACAAATCGCTACGTGTGACACCCCGGGAACGACGAACAACAGCGTTCCTGCATCCTCCAGCAACGAAGTGGGAGTGACGTTAATGCGGCTGCTCTGCGCCCCTCCGCTTCTATTGGTGTCCGCTGTGTGACGTCGCTGTGACGCCGCAGGAACCGCCCCCTTAAACAAGAGTTTGTTCGGCGGCTACAGTGACGTCGTTAGGAAGGTATGTGCGTGTGACGCGTACTAGCGATAGTTAGCCACGGGCAGCGATTTGCCCGTGACGCACGCACGACGGGGGCGAGTGCGATCGCTAGCGATATCGCAGCGTGTAAAGCGGCCTTTACTTTGCATTATAAAGTGTGGTTCCGTTGAGGTTGCTGACAGAAAGTCTGAGTCATGAGAGGAAGATGCTTCATGACGCCAGACACCCTCTTCTTCCTCAATTGACTTGACTGCAAATGTTTCTGGTGCTTTTGGAACCGGCAGATCTTCTGTATGTGGCACTGTGCGTATTGCAGATGGAAGGTTTGGATTCTGTACAGTCCACTTCTTCTTCCATTAAACTCCTTTCCTAATGGGGTGCACCATGCAGAAATAGCAATTGGTAGTGTGATCGCTTGGCTCTCTCCAGATCATTGTGACTGTAAAAGGCATAAATTGGCTCTTCTCGTGCAACCACTGGGTAATATGTGATGTACTTGTGTGAAGCCCAACTCTTGTCCTGATCTTCTATTCTGCAGTCAAAATACAGATTGTAGGCTTTCATTATCATGGTATTCACGTTTGTGATGCAAGTCAGTTCTCTGCATATGTAGCAAAAACTATCCGCTTTGGTAATTTAAGAACAAGCCGCAATATCTTGGTAAAATCTCTCACTGTGCTTGTCGCTCAATGCTCCGAGATTTGGTGGAAAAAAGTCTAGATACGAATGTAATAATTACAACCTCCTCTGCATCTTGAAAATTAGAGCCAATCAGCAAATTGAAGCATCATATTCATTTTTAGCCCCACAAAATTAGTTAAGTTCAACAGTTTTCATCTCTGAACCAATTTTGCTGTGGAACAGTGTTAATGACAATGTGCCAATCGATTACTAATCCTGAACAAAACTGTTTTGTATTACTATTAAAGGGAATCTGTCACCATGTTTTTGCCTCCTAATCTCAGAGAAGCATGGTGTAGAGCAGGCCCTGCACATCATACGGTCTGCGGGCCACATGCAGCGCACCAAATTATGTTGTGCGGCCCGCAGTGAACCGGGAAACACCGGATCTCATCTTCCTATAATCAACTGTATTTGCATATTTGAGATGTGAATACAGTTGAATACTTTGAGACAGGCAGAGCAGCACTTGTCAGCCCCTGCCCCGACGTGATGAGGTCATCGTGCTGCGGAGCTCATTACAACTCTGCCTGCAGAGGTGGCATACACGTGGCCATAGCAGTCCAAGCTAACAGTAAGCAGTCCATAAAGGAGTCGAAGATTTAATATCTTGATCATTATGGGTTGGGTGGGATGTCTCTTGGTAATACTATGAGGACATATTATGGGGCAATAATGGGAAAATTGTGATGGGGCATAGGGCAATGTGGGGTATATTTTGGGGAGTGGCAGTGTGGGTGGGACATTATAGAGAAGCACAGGGTGGGGATATATTATGAAGAGGAATAGTGTGGGGGTACATTGTAGAGAAGGGCAATGTGGAGGATATTATAGAGGGGAACTTTGTAAGGGACATTATAGAGAATGGCAGTGTGAGGATATATTATAGAGAGGAAAATGTGGGGGGACATTATAGAGAAGGGCAGTGTGGAGGTACAGTTAGGTCCAGAAATATTTGGACAGTGACACAAGTTTTGTTATTTTAGCTGTTTACAAAAACATGTTCAGAAATACAATTATATATATAATATGGGCTGAAAGTGCACACTCCCAGCTGCAATATGAGAGTTTTCACATCCAAATCGGAGAAAGGGTTTAGGAATCATAGCTCTGTAATGCATAGCCTCCTCTTTTTCAAGGGACCAAAAGTAATTGGACAAGGGACTCTACGGGCTGCAATTAACTCTGAAGGCGTCTCCCTCGTTAACCTGTAATCAATGAAGTAGTTAAAAGGTCTGGGGTTGATTACAGGTGTGTGGTTTTGCATTTGGAAGCTGTTGCTGTGACCAGACAACATGCGGTCTAAGGAACTCTCAATTGAGGTGAAGCAGAACATCCTGAGGCTGAAAAAAAAGAAAAAATCCATCAGAGAGATAGCAGACATGCTTGGAGTAGCAAAAGCAACAGTCGGGTACATTCTGAGAAAAAAGGAATTGACTGGTGAGCTTGGGAACTCAAAAAGGCCCGGGCGTCCACGGATGACAACAGTGGTGGATGATCGCCGCATACTTTCTTTGGTGAAGAAGAACCCGTTCACAACATCAACTGAAGTCCAGAACACTCTCAGTGAAGTAGGTTTATCTGTTTCTAAGTCAACAGTAAAGAGAAGACTCCATGAAAGTAAATACAAAGGGTTCACATCTAGATGCAAACCATTCATCAATTCCAAAAATAGACAGGCCAGAGTTACATTTGCTGAAAAACACCTCATGAAGCCAGCTCAGTTCTGGAAAAGTATTCTATGGACAGATGAGACAAAGATCAACCTGTACCCGAATGATGGGAAGAAAAAAGTTTGGAGAAGAAAGGGAACGGCACATGATCCAAGGCACACCACATCCTCTGTAAAGCATGGTGGAGGCAACGTGATGGCATGGGCATGCATGGCTTTCAATGGCACTGGGTCACTTGTGTTTATTGATGACATAACAGCAGACAAGAGTAGCCGGATGAATTCTGAAGTGTACCGGGATATACTTTCAGCCCAGATTCAGCCAAATGCCGCAAAGTTGATCGGACGGCGCTTCATAGTACAGATGGACAATGACCCCAAGCATACAGCCAAAGCTACCCAGGAGTTCATGAGTGCAAAAAAGTGGAACATTCTGCAATGGCCAAGTCAATCACCAGATCTTAACCCAATTGAGCATGCATTTCACTTGCTCAAATCCAGACTTAAGACGGAAAGACCCACAAACAAGCAAGACCTGAAGGCTGCGGCTGTAAAGGCCTGGCAAAGCATTAAGAAGGAGGAAACCCAGCGTTTGGTGATGTCCATGGGTCCCAGACTTAAGGCAGTGATTGCCTCCAAAGGATTCGCAACAAAATATTGAAAATAAAAATATTTTGTTTGGGTTTGGTTTATTTGTCCAATTACTTTTGACCTCCTAAAATGTGGAGTGTTTGTAAAGAAATGTGTACAATTCCTACAATTTCTATCAGATATTTTTGTTCAAACCTTCAAATTAAACGTTACAATCTGCACTTGAATTCTGTTGTAGAGGTTTCATTTCAAATCCAATGTGGTGGCATGCAGAGCCCAACTCGCGAAAATTGTGTCACTGTCCAAATATTTCTGGACCTAACTGTATATTATAGAGAGGGGCACTGTGTGGGACATTATAGAAAAGGGCGATGCGTGGGACATTATAGAGAAGGGCAGTGTGGAGAAACATTTTAGAGAAGAGCACTCTGGGGGTATATAGAGGGGCAGTGTAGGGGCATTATAGAGTAGGGCAGTGTGAGGGTATATTATGAAGATGGGCAGCATGGGCGGAATATTTTGTACAGGAGGCACAGTGAGGAGCAATTTATTTAGGGGCGCAGCATGAGACATTTTTATTCATGGGGCAGTATGATGATGCTTTTATTTTTAAATCACCATGTCTGGAAGTACTGCTGAAGATGGAGAAGAGGGAAGTCTGAAGAGATGAGATCTGGGCATGAAATCTCTTCATGGCATCTGTACTTTGACAAAAGGATTGATGACAAAAGGGATGAGAAGGACTTCAATCAGAGGGCGGCATGGTGGCTCAGTGGTTAGCACTGCAGTCTTGCAGCGCTGGGGTCCTGGGTTCAAATCCCACCAAGGACACCATCTGCAAGGAGTTTGTATGTTCTCCCCATGTTTGCGTGGGTTTCCTCCGGGTTCTCCGGTTTCCTCCCACACTCCAAAGACATACAGATAGGGACTCTAGATTGTGAGCCCCAATGGGGACAGTGTTGCCAATGTATATAAAACGCTGTGGAATTAATAGCGCTATATAAATGAATAAATATTATTATTATTATTATCTATAAGGTACCAGGATGTAAATGTTTATATGTGATCCTCCCAGCATCTCATCAGTGCTGAGGTTCCTGTATGATCTGCAGTCTGAAGAGGACTAGTAACAGCAACTCCCTGTATCTCCTTACCAAGGACATATTGGACATTACAGGTTTATGTGACACAAGTGTATATGGCGCTGACCTTAAACTGGAATTGATCACTGTACTAAGCTTGTTGATATATTTTTGTACTGATTGTGGTTCTGGCACTGCATTCATGTACTGATGGTGATTCTGATCACGTAGCAATCCATAACGTGCTTCATGTTACAACTGAAAAATCCTGATAACTTAGTTTTGAGATGAGGAAGATTAGGTTGAGTTTCTGCTCCAAAAACTCAGTGTAAGTTAGGTGTGTTCGCACTGATAATTTTGGAGTAGAAACTCTTCAAATCCTTCTCAAATACTCAAAACTTGTTTCTGATAATATATTAATGTCTGATGATGGTTCTGGTGATATATTTATGTAAGTACCCCTTTAATAATTTGTGTGGTCCATCAGATTGGTTGAGTATGATAATGTGGCCCTTGGACCTAAAAATGTTGTGCACCAATGGTGTAGAGAGAGACCCCAATGCCAGCGATGTGTCACTTACTGGGCTGCTTGCTCTAGTTTTGATCAAAGTTGTATCAACAAGAGGATTAGTATGCTTGATTAATGTAGTCCTCCATATCAATGAGCTGTATTTATCTCCATCCCCATCACTGATTGGCAGGTTTGAACCAATGCACAGTAGATACAGAAAACTGCCAGTGATGTAGGTGGGGTCATGCAAAGATCAGCATTCAGAGAACTGGTAGATCTGAAGCAGATAAAACACTGATTTTATCAAAACTGCATCATTATAGCATTTTGTAAAATTATCAGCAGAGTTTCATGAGAAGGAATGAGTTTCGGTAGCAGCTTAGATGAAATGCTGGCTCTCATTGAAGACTAAGGCGGGCTTTGCACGTTGCGACATCGCAAGCCGATGCTGCGATGTCGCACGCGATAGTCCCTGCCCCCGTCGCAGGTACGATATTGTGTGATAGCTTGCGTAGCGAAAATTATCGCTACGCCAGCTTCACATGCACTCACCTGCCTTGCGACCGTCGCTCTGGCCGGCGACCCGCCTCCTTCCTAAGGGGGGCGTGTCGTGCGGCGTCATAGCGACGTCACACGGCAGGCGGCCAATAGCGGCGGAGGGGCGGAGATGAGCAGGATGTAAACATCCCGCCCACCTCCTTCCTTCCGCATTGTGGCCGGCGGCAGGTAAGGAGATGTTCCTCGCTCCTGCAGCTTCACACACAGTGATGTGTGCTGTCGCAGGAGCGAGGAACAACATCGTACCTGTCGCGGCACCGGCATTATGGAAATGTCGGAGGCTGCAACGATGATACGATAACGACGCTTTTGCGCTTGTTCATCAATTGCATCTCTGTTGTCGGCAACATTTGGCATGTAAATGTGTCTGCGGATTTATTTCTCCTGTGATATAATCATGTACCGTATATAGTATGCAGATTATCATCTTTCCTGGAAACATATTAATGTATCTTACATATAAAGTGGCGTAAAATGCGTAATAAAATGACAGTCAATGATGAGAATAAACCCTTCTTATCATAACCCGCTCGGCATCAGTGATACATGATACCATAATCTTGTGATTATGGAAACCTGTCCTAGTTGTCAGTGGGGGCAGTAATGGTGCCAGGATAAGCCAGCGTTTTCTGTGTCACGCTGACACATCTGTAAGTTGTCTCGTGTATTCAGGGCTATAAATTACACCTCTTGTATACGTGATGATGGTGCAGTCTCTATTTTCAGGGAAATTAAACATTGTGCATATGCAGCATATTGTATCTCATTTCAGTCATTACACCTATGAATATGGATTCAGATTTGTTGGAACTTCGGATTTTCAAGCAATTGAGGGTAAATGTGAACATATAAAGTACTGATATTTGCGGTAACTACGCAGTACACTGTATAGTGGCCGTGAATGCGGGAAGAGCTTGCAATACCATGCACAGCCACTATGTGATGTATGGAGCTGTGGGAGCGGGATCCTCCTGTTGCGCACATATTGACACGTTCGATGTGAGGGATTCCCTTACGACTTGGAAATAAGTCCGTCCAATTCATCACTCCTGACATCTCCGCAGCTCCAAAGTCCAAAGAAAGTGTGTTTTATACTGGGGAACGTAGCCATTGTGTGCTGCTGTTCTGATAAGGCTAGTCCTCTATGAAGCTCCCATGAACAATTCTTGTGCTGACATTTCTAGAAGCGTTCTGGAACAATGGGAAGGCAATCTTACATGCCTCACTGCGCCACTTTCATGCTGTGATTTTGTGTCGTCGCTCTCTTTACAGCTCTGTTGTTGATTTTCTATATAATCCATTTAATGCTTGATGTGCATTGTAACGCTGCACACTAGATTTTCTGCATTTGTTCACCATGGCTATGGTAGATATGGTGGAACAACTCATTTTAAAGCTTATTAATAGACTATTTCCTATGTCCTATCATTTAGCATCATGGCTAGTATTCATCATTTCAGCTTCTAGAAAGACACCTTGGTTGGGGCATATATATGGCTTATATTTAATAAAAAATGTTATCAGTTGATGTCAGTGCTTATCCATGGTTTGCAGTGTTTGGAACCCCAGGGGCGTAGCTATAATAGGTGCAGTGGTTGAAGTCGCACACAGGCCCTAGAGAGTAGAGGGGCCTAAAAGATCCTTTTGTCCTATATGAAAAGACTATTTCCATTTAAAAGGCTTGTGATAATTGGGAGTCTTGCTGAAGATTTTGCATTGGGGTTCACAAGCTTCAGGTTACGCTGTGCAGCCCTAGTCTGGTTCTGTATTTGGCACCAATTGCAGAAATGGGGAGAGAGAGGGATCATGTAGGAAGCCCTATACTTTGTAACAAAGGTGAGTCTGTTTATAGGAGAGCATTTCATCAATCAGATATATACATGACGTGTTTTTTTGCATTTGCACTTGATTGGGCATTTACCCACTGGGCCACTGTATGAATATCCACAGCAGCCCACTTGTCTGGCTGCTAAGTCGTTCTGCAGGCACAGTAGCTTTAGGCTAGTTTCACACTTGCGTTGAACGGCATCCGTTGCATTGCGTTGTGTGACGGATGTAACGGATGTGTTGCATATAGTGGCACAACGGATGCAACGGATCGTACAAAACAACAGAATCCGTTAAGTTTTTTTTTTTCTTGACTCTACACATCTGGGCATGCGCAGTTGTGTAAAGACGGTTGTGTTAACGGAATCCGTCAAATGGTAGATTCTAACGGAATCCGCCAACATAGGCATCCATTATAAAAACAACGGACGCCGACGGAATCCGCTGCTTTGTGTCATTTTAACGCACGAAAAAACGTTACATGCTGCGTTCTTTCCGCCCGGAGGAAGCAACGCAGAGTCGGCCAGCTGAAGCAACACAGGTCCATCAGTCGCAATCCGTCGTCCATACAAGTCTATGGGAAGCAGCGGAATCAGTTAACGGATTCCGCTGTTTTCCAAAATTGCGGATTGCGACTGAAGGAAAAAAACGCGAGTGTGAAACTAGCCTTAGGGGTGCAAGCACACAGCGTTCATTACTTGAAGTGCCGGGACGCACAGGGATGGATCGCTGACATTGGCACATCAGGGTGTTCTTTGTGGATGGAGAGAGCATGCTCTTTTCTCCCACCCTTTAACTCCGGCTTCAGCTGTTGGTGCAGTGTCATCACGGAGCGGAGATTGCTGCTCCTACGGGTGCTGGGCAGTTCCTGCTTCTATCTACAGTATTTGGGTCTGGGTGAGTGAGTGTTCCCAGCCCACTGACCAGATTACATTGACATATTTAATGATTCCCCCTGCCCTTGTCCAGATCTGGCTGGTGGCTGACTTCTGGGGCTTATGATAATTATATTTTCCCCCTGCTAAAAATGGCCAGTCTTACAGCCAGTTCTGCACCAGCAGCATAATATGCCAAGCCCAAAAAGATATGATTTCTATAGGGACTGATTTACCAGTCCCTACCAATAACACATGTACAGTATATCGAAATATATTCATCAATATGCGTTCTTAAAGGGGTTGTCCAGGTTAATCACAATAGTTTGCATGCATGCACAGTTTAAGCTGTGAGGATTTTCCTGCGCTGGGAGTGGGCGGTTATGTGACTGTAAGGATGCGGTATGCATATTCCCAGCCATATTTTAATTATACTTCTCAGCCTCGCTCAATGAAGTTGCAATGGGGCCGGACGCGTCTAGTTAGAATGTGGCCGGATATTTGCAAACAACATATGACCACTTGGTCTCGGCACCAGTGAATCTCACAGCTCATGCGGTGCATGCTGTGAGGATTCACAAGTCTATAGTCATGTGGAGAGACTGCAGACTGTTGTGATACATTTGGACAAACCCTTCAAGAACACTTTGTTTCACAATAAAATTTCAGTGTAAACAGGCTGCTGATTACCGGTGAAAGGATCATCATTCCCAGTGGTGCATCATCCTATGTAAACAGGACCTGCACTGCTAAGAACAAACCGCTTAGTGTGCATTGTTTACCATAGTACACAGGCTAATAAACGACTGCTAATCGCTAAAGGACTCCCGATTATGATCATCTAGTCCATGTAAACACAACCCAAGTTAAATGTTATCCTGTGGAGGGGTCATTAGTATTTCCTGACAGGACAAGTCAACAATATGAGATTTGTGGGGGTCCGACACTCAGCACCCACCAACGATCCCATTTGTTAAAGCAGCTGCTGGCGGTAAACTCGCGGAATGTGATTTGGTTGATGCTGGGTGCTGGAATAGACGTCTTTCTGTAGCAATAAGCAGCTCCATTCAGTGTGTTTACCTCCGACAGCTGGTGATTGATGGGGATGCTGAGTGTCTGACCTCCACAGATCGCATATTGATGACTTATCCTGTGGAAAGGTCATTAGTATCTCCTGATTGGACAACCCCTATAATTTTTTCTTTATGTGATTATAGCATTTATGGAGTATTCTACCCAGTGCAAATGTTTAGTCGTGGTGCTAAATACTAGCAGAGTGTATTGTTTGGATTCAGCTTTACTAGGCGGTTTAAGCAGTTGTTACGTGACCGTATGATTGCGATTTGCCATCAGATTTTCATCTGCTTTTCATTCATTTCTTTTGAAGGGGTTGTCCGATCTAAATCCACAATGCTCAATGCAAGTATACTGAGCAAAGCTGCGCCCATCTAGTCAGAATGTGGCCCGTACTCTGCATATCGCATCCTCTAACACCAAGGAATCGCCACAGTGCACAGTGCGTGTGATGTGAGGACTCGCAAGTCTGCAGTCACATAGGGTGACACTAGAGCGAATAATCTCTTTGACTGCTACCCTGGTGTCTGCTTTGGCTTGTCAACCATATATAAGTGAACTTTACTTCCTTAAAGAAGCCTTACCATTAAGTTTTTTTCCATTAAATCTGTGTTTATGTGCATGTAGTGAATTGTATTGCGAGTGTATTAATGTACTCACCTACCGCCGCTTTCTCGGTTATCCAGTGCCGTTCTGCTCCTTTTCTCAGGGCCATCATTGTTCTTCGTTCACCGTTCATCTGGGTCACACTGCGTTCTGCGGAACCTGGAAGTAGGTGTTACAATATAAGTCTATGGAGCATCAGAAGGAAGCATCATATAGGCTTTTATTGTAAAAGAGACATATAATGAGCTCGATAGTGTGAGGTGTGATGTCACTGAGAAGAGCAGCAGAATAGCGCTGGATCCTGAAGAGGGCGGCGGTAGTTGAGGATATTAATACACTCACAATATATTACATGGCTACATGCACTTATACACAGATTTAATGAAAGAATGAAAAACTTCAAGGGAGCACTTTTTTAAAGACCAATGAGAAAAGGCCACCCATCTCAAAGAGACATTGCATAAGTGACAATACTGGTGACAAACACCTGATAAATTATGGCCCGTAATCTGAGATTTCCAATAATTCTGAAAAACGGCTTGTGATTGGGTCAAAAGTGTTCACTTTTTGTTATTCTTTTATTCCCGCTGATCCCCTGATTTTACATATATTTTTTTTTATATAGATATATATATATTGTGAGACTGTGACCGGGGTTATCTATGACGGCCGGTATGTCTCGCCCCGGTTGTGCTCACTCCATGATAGAAAGTAAATCCACTCTAGGGTTAATGCTGTTTCCCTACAGGCTGAAGGAAGGGTTAAATGGAAACAGGAACGAGGGGCAGGTGTGCCGGGTGTGAGGGAGTGATCACAACTCCCTGAGTCTCTGCTGGAGAGACATGTATATTGCTGTGGATTTTTGTTTGGACATTAAACACCGTGTGCTGTGAACCTATATGCCTGGATCCCGTGTCTTCTGCTGCGCAGCCGACCGCGCTACCTCACATATGGTGGAGAATCGGCGGGCATGCCAGCCCGGTGAGGTGTACTTCCTTTTCTGGTGATCCGGTAGCACATGTCCTGGATTCAAGCAGCTATACTACGGCCCAAACCCAGCGACGCCATGGAGGACATACTAAGGCATTTGGCTCAGGCTAATGCACAGCAGCAGCAGGCTAATGCACAACAACAAGAGGCTAATGCACAGCAACAACAGGTGAATACCCACCTGCTCCGGACGTTGGAGCAACAGCAGCAACAGCACCAGCAATCCTTGAAATTGCAGGAAAAAAGGCACCAAGAACAGATGGTTCTCCTGGCCAAGTCGATCCGTGCTGGACCGGCAGCAACAACCCCGGGACCGGGTGACGACGGCAGCGTCCGGAAAGCGGTGAGACAAGCGTTGCAAAAGATGACCCCGGGGGATGATGTGGAAGCGTTCCTGGCAGTGTTTGAGCGGGTGGCCGAGCGGGAAAAGCTGCCGACCCCCCAGTGGGCTGAGGTATTGTCGCCCTATCTGACGGGGGAACCCCAAAAAGCGTACCTGGACCTCGGTACCGAGGACGCCATTGACTATGTGACCCTGAAAGCCGAAATACTGGCTCGGTTGGGGGTGAATACCTATGTACGGGCTCAGCGGGTAAATCAGTGGTTCTATGAGGAAGCCAAACCCGTACGCTCCCAGGCCTATGACTTATTACATCTTGTAAAAAAGTGGTTGCAGCCTGACACTCTGAGCCCGGCGCAAATGGTGGAAAGGGTAGTAGTGGATCGTTTTGTGCGCACTTTACCCGTCACCGTTCAACGGTGGGTAGGACAGGGTGACCAGAGTACCCTGGACCAATTAGTGTCCCTGGTAGAGCGGCATGTGGCTACGCAGGACTTGATACGGGACACTGAGACTTTGCGTACCGCCCGTCGGTCCGGCCCCTCCAAGCCTAGGGCCAAGGACCCACCGCCGACACCGGTACAGGAGTCCGCTACCATCCTGGCTGAGGCCGCGCCCGCCGTTCCTGAGGTCCGGAAGGCCATGTACCCTAAACGACAACTTGTCAAGGGGGTTTCCTTCCCTATTAGATGTTGGCGGTGCCAGCGGGTGGGACATATGGAAGCCCAGTGTCCCCTGACCACGGAGCCCATGGATTGTGGGGTTACCCGGCGGGGTTCAATGTATGCTCAGGTGGTGTGTACCGCTGACCTGGTTCCCCCAGAGACTGAGCCCCACTTGTGCCAAATACAGGTGAATGGATGTCCGGTTACAGGATTGTTGGATTCCGGAAGCTTAGTGACCCTTGTGCGATCCACCTTGAGGGCTAAAGTAAAGGCCACAGGACGTACCGTGGGGGTGGTTTGCATACATGGGGACCGCCGAGACTATCCCACGGGGATTGTCACCATCACAGCACCTTGCGGTCAGGTGCAACATGAGGTGGGACTGCTTAACACTCTTCCTTATGACGTGATCCTAGGACGGGATCTGCCCTATTTTTGGACTTTATGGAAGGGAACCCCTAGGTCCCCTCCGATATTGGTCAGTCCGGGGCCTGAGCCCTACAATCCTGAATCCGGGACACCTGCCGTAGGGGTCCCCATGATAGGGACAGAATGTGAACCCGATAGGTCGCCCCTAGAGGTATTGGCAGGAGAGGCTGAGACGGTCGAGCCCATCCCGGACTTGGAGGCATCCCCGGATGCGTTTGGGACAGCCCAACTCCAGGACCCTACGTTAATACATGCCCGGAATAGGGTGTTAGTAATTGACGGGGTGGCCCAGCTGCCCGGTGCCCAGGTAAGGTACCCCCATTTCGCTCTTAAACAGGATTTACTCTACCGGGTAGATGAAATACGGGGCGTGGGGGTGGAGCAGTTGGTGGTGCCCCAGCCGTATCGCCGGCGGGTCCTCGACTTGGCTCATAAACATCTGATGAGTGGCCACCTAGGGGTCAAGAAAACGCAGGAGCGAATATTGCAAAGGTTCTATTGGCCCGGGGTCTTTGGGGAGGTAAAACGGTTCTGCGAAACCTGCCCGGAGTGTCAGCTTACCGCACCACTGGTCCACTTTCGCAGTCCGTTGGTGCCGTTACCCATTATAGAAGTCCCTTTTGAACGGATAGGGATGGATCTGGTGGGGCCCCTCGTAAAGTCTGCTCGAGGGCACCAACACATCCTAGTGATCGTTGACTATGCCACCCGGTATCCAGAGGCGATACCTCTCAGACATACTGCGGCGAAGCTTATAGCTCGGGAGTTGTTTTCTGTGTTCTGCCGGGTGGGGTTGCCCAAGGAGATCCTTACGGATCAGGGGACCCCATTCATGTCTAAAGTGACCAAAGAACTATGCCGGCTACTCCAGATCAAGCAGTTGCGTACGTCTGTGTATCATCCTCAGACGGATGGGTTAGTAGAACGATTCAATAAAACCCTGAAAACCATGCTAAAAAGGGTGATCTCCAAAGACGGGAAGGACTGGGATATGATGCTTCCCTATTTGATGTTTGCCATCCGAGAGGTGCCACAGGCATCCACGGGGTTTTCGCCTTTTGAATTGTTATACGGGCGACATCCCCGGGGATTGTTGGACCTGGCAAAGGAAACATGGGAGCAAGAGCCCACCCCCCATAAAAGTGTGATTGAACACATTTTAGGAATGCAGAACCGCATAAGCGCGGTCATGCCAATTGTGAAGGAGCATTTACAGGAGGCTCAGGCCGCGCAAAGCGGCCGCTATAATAGACAAGCCACCGTGCGGACCTTTAAACCCGGGGATCGGGTGTTGGTATTAATCCCCACGGCGGAGAGTAAATTCCTGGCTCAGTGGCAAGGCCCCTACGAGATAAAGGAAAAAGTCGGGGTGGTCAACTATAAAGTATTGCAGCCCGGTAGGCGGAAACCTGAACAAATATACCATGTCAACCTATTAAAACCGTGGCAGGAACGGGAAAGCCTGATGGTTGAGTTTCCCCCATCTCCCTCCTCTTCGGGTCGTTCACTCCCGGCTTCAGCGACCTCCGGAGAGGACGAACCGGAAGTAAGGATCGGAGAAGCCCTCACCAAGCAACAGAGGCGAGAGGCCAGACGGCTGGTTCAGCAGAACCCCGATGTCTTCTCCGAGTTGCCGGGTAGGACCAGTCTGATACGACATGACATTGTCACCGAGCCCCACCTGAAGGTACGCCTGAAGTCATACCGCGTGCCGGAGGCTCGAAGACAAGCCATATCAGAAGAAGTGAAGACAATGCTACGCCTGGGGGTCATCGAAAAATCCCGGAGTGAATGGGCTAGTCCCATTGTCCTAATACCAAAACCCGATGGCTCCTTAAGGTTCTGCAATGACTTCCGGAGATTGAACGAAATATCCAAGTTCGATCTCTACCCCATGCCCCGGGTGGATGAGCTGATTGATAGGCTGGGACAGGCGCGATATTTTACCACGCTCGACCTGACCAAGGGGTACTGGCAGGTGCCACTGACGGAGTCCGCCAAGGAGAAAACCGCTTTTGTTACGCCGGAGGGTCTCTTCCACTATGTTGTCTTGCCTTTTGGGTTACATGGCGCTCCGGCCACGTTCCAGAGGTTGATGGACTTAGTGCTGGAACCCCACCAGGCGTATGCATCAGCGTACCTTGATGACATCATTATTTACAGCCCCGATTGGCAGACCCACTTGGAACAGGTACAAGCGGTGGTGGACGCGCTTCGAACAGCCGGATTGACAGCCAATCCCAAGAAATGTGCGTTGGGACTCACGGAAGCCCGCTACTTGGGCTACGTGATAGGCCAAGGAGTGATAAAGCCCCAAATTAACAAGGTTGAGGCGATCCAGAAGTGGCCTAGACCCCTGACCACAAAGCAGGTTAGGGCCTTCCTGGGTATCGTGGGGTACTACAGGAGGTTTGTAAGAGATTTTGCGGGACTATCAGCCCCCTTGACGGACCTTCTCAAAGGCAAGAAGTCCGTCATGGTGCGCTGGACTCCGCAGGCCGAGGACTCCTTCCGGGCCCTGAAGGGGGTCCTGTGCGGACAACCCGTTCTGGTCAACCCTGATTTCCGGAAGGAGTTCATAGTACAGACTGACGCCTCTGAGGTCGGCCTGGGGGCAGTGCTGTCTCAGGTGGTTCAGGGGGAGGAACACCCCGTCACCTTCTTGAGTAGGAAGCTCACCCCTCCCGAGCGGAATTATAGCGTAGTGGAGAAGGAGTGCCTGGCGATTAAATGGGCCTTGGAGTCCCTACGCTATTACCTGCTGGGACGGCAGTTTCGCTTGGTGACTGATCACTCTCCGCTGGTCTGGATGAGGTCCGCCAAGGTACGGAATGCCCGGGTTACCCGGTGGTTCCTTTCTCTGCAGAACTTCCGGTTTACGGTTGAACACCGGGCCGGTAGGTTGCAGGTCAACGCCGATGCCTTGTCCCGCGGCCCGTGTTTGATGGCGGGAGTTCAACCCCGCACGCTTGAACTGAGGGGGGGGGGTATGTGAGACTGTGACCGGGGTTATCTATGACGGCCGGTATGTCTCGCCCCGGTTGTGCTCACTCCATGATAGAAAGTAAATCCACTCTAGGGTTAATGCTGTTTCCCTACAGGCTGAAGGAAGGGTTAAATGGAAACAGGAACGAGGGGCAGGTGTGCCGGGTGTGAGGGAGTGATCACAACTCCCTGAGTCTCTGCTGGAGAGACATGTATATTGCTGTGGATTTTTGTTTGGACATTAAACACCGTGTGCTGTGAACCTATATGCCTGGATCCCGTGTCTTCTGCTGCGCAGCCGACCGCGCTACCTCACAATATATATATATATATATATATATATATATATATATATATATATATATAGTAGCCCAATTCTAGTGCAATTGGGTATTCTAGTATATGTATGTAGTTTATTTATGAAGATTTAAGAATAATGCAATGAATATACAGGGTAAAATATACTGACGGATCTTGTCCAGTAAACGTGACTGAATTACATCACACTTGTTTAGTAAACATGAGTGAATTACGCAGGGTCGGCGTTAGCACCCACCGCCGCCCACACACATCGTGCCATCACGCAGCAATCATTATTTTCCCCTGCATTTGCTAATTTTCCCCTCTCCCCTCCATTTGCTCTCTAACACAGGTTCTATGACAGTCTGTGTCACGTTGCTAAGGCTGCTTTCATACGTCCGGTTTTTGCTGAGCGGCACAATCCGGTTCAAAAACCTATGCTACGGATGCGAGGAAAAAAACGGATCCGTTGCATAAGTTTTTCCATGCAGCCCATCTGTTTTTTGACGGATGCGGTTTGATACTGAGCATGCACAGTGCAAAAAAATGCATCCGGCATCCGGATGCGGTTTTTGCCGCAGGACGCCGCATCCGGCGTCCATAGGCTTGCATTGTAAATCGCGCCGGATCCAGCGCCATGCGGTTTTTTCGCCGCACAAAAAAACGTGCCAGGCAACGTTCCATCCGGCCGCCACATGGGCTAAATATGCTGCATCCGGCAAAAAACGGACGCAACGCAAGGCCATGTGGCACAATACGGCGCTAATGCAAGTCAATGCGGAAAAAACGCAACCGGCGGTAAAAAAACCCGTTTGCGTTTTTTCTGCAAAGTGCCGTATTGTGCCGCACTGCAAAAAACGGATGTGTGAAAGCAGCCTAAGTCCGCAGTCGGTTATCTAAGGGCCTGCCCGCACCACTCCCTCAGCAACACCCCCATCCAATCCAGAGGCAGCTGAGCACAGAGGTGGGCGGGACATGCCGAGGAGGAAATAGGAAGCAGCCGCATCTCCCAGCCTGCAGGGCCAGCGAGGGGAGGGAGAAAGTACTACAGAGTATGAAAAGAGAAGGAAGTGCAAGGCTGCTGCTGGGGTGTATATAGAGGCTTTGGCTTGTGTGGTGTATATAAAGGCTGCTGGGAGGTATACAAAGGCTGCTGGGGTGTATATAGAGGCTTCTGTGTGCGACGAATCAGCAAAGCGTGGTTCAAATCCCGCGCAAATTCACGTCTGAACTGCGCCTATCGCTGATTGGTTGCAGGCGGCTGGCGCGACCAATCAGCGACGCAGTATTTTCGTTACAGACAGACAGAATTAGACAATTATAGATATAGATATATATATATAATTTTTTTATTGTCTTTAATGTAATGCTAAGGCAGAAGTTCTGAAACAGTGATGCTATCATTGGGATGCCATTCCTATTAGCCACATTGGATACTTCTTTAAAATTCTTTTTAATATGACAATTATACTACCGTGTTTCCCCCGAAAATAATCCCTAGCATAATTTTACAAGATTTTTGGAGTATGCGTGAAATATAAGCCCTATTCCAAAACTAAGCCCTAGATAAAGTCAGGACCAGCATTAGGGGTAGTCAAACAAAGAAATTTCTCAAGGCCCCCACTCTCTTAGGGACCCCAACGTTTATTTTCCGAGGTTAAAATCGTTTAAGGACCTTTGATGATTTCACAGTCATGTGACTATAATGTAGCCAAAGGTCTCTTACCATAATTGCAGGAGTCTAAAAGAACTCAACAGGAGACAGGCTGGTATTCAGGACAGGCATTATGGAAGGAAGAGCAATCTGGGCATCTTCACAAGGCCCCTTCTCTCCTAGGGACCCCATTGCTTCTATCCTGATATGGTAAGACTCCCTAATGACTCTTGTGACATCACAGTTATGTCACTATTCGAGATGAGCAAACCTGAGGTTCGGTTTTTGAACCAAACACAAACTTAAAACAACAGAGCTCGGGTTCGGAGTTCAAATGCTTTACATGCAAACTTAACTAGTGCAAGCAACGTTGTGCTCGGGTACACTCTGTGCTTTAAACGGTTTACACTGGGGGCAACAACAGCGTGATCAGATGTAGTGTGCACCAAAAAATTTTTTTAAAAAGCCCACCCACTCACCCCTGGCTGTATGTGGATGGAGACTCAAACTGCCAATCAATGATTACGAACCTCCTTGGGCCAAGTTCGGACCAGTGGAGAATTGGTTCGTTTGATGCCTGCAAACCGAACTTCCAAAGGTTCACTCATCTCTAGTCACTATGTTGTCACCAAAGGTCTCTTAATTGTAGGAGTCAATATCTGAAGAGGAGACAAGCCGATATGTATGTGCAGTATGTGTGTGTGTGTGTGTGTGTGTGTGCGTGTGTGTGTGTGTATAGATAGGTGTTACACAGGGTTTGGAGTGTTGTTGATGTTTCAAAATATGATGACATGATTATATTTGAATAAATGTTGATTTTTTTTTCTTCAAGAATAAATGTGTATTGCTCTTCATGGGAAAAAAATAAGACATCTCCTGAAAATAAATACCACACTTGTTCACATGGGATAGTGCAAATAAAATAAATCTGGACTAAACTCCAACAACATTCACAAAACAAAAAACCTGGTTGTATAAAAACAAAACCAGAGGAAGAGCCGAAACGTACGTTGGGATGAGGGGGACACACAGGGCACTGTCTTAATAGGTAAGCAACATTATCAGGATCTTTACACTGATCACTACACTACCACTATTTGATCAAATTTAATCACAGGCACTTTCTGAAGGTTGATAGTCTGTTATTTATATGTATAGCTTACTTGTTTTTAAGCTGAGCATACTGTGTTGCCCCCCGCATGTTTTCATGTTTTTATGTAGTATCGGCTATTAATGGATAAAATTTAATATATACTGGATATTTTTTTACTTTAGATGGTTATTTTAACCCTTTTGAATAAATTAATATTTTATTGGGCATAATACTTTTGTTTGGTTTGTTTTTATACAACCAGATTTTTTGTTTTGTGAATCCCCTGAAAATAAGCCCTAAGCCATCTTTCGGAGGAAATAATAATATAAGACCCTTTCTAATTTTTGGACAAACATGGTATGTCAGGCTTAAGGGAGCCTATATTCTGTTGACAGCTCTTGAAGTTTAAAGAAAGGGCTGGAGCAGAAAAAATGAGCAAAGGCCCACGTGACTGGGTTTGGTCCATGAAGGAATGTAAGGGGAGTCATAGGCGACAGGGCAAAGGGTGATGGGCAGGGGTGTTGGACATAAAGGGAATATAAAGGAAAAGTGCAGGAAAAGAGGCCATTTTGGGGTGCCCAAAGACTGGAGTCCTGCCCACCCGCCCTTTTTTGGGGGTTCTTGAAAGGTTATCCAAAAAAACAAAAACAAAAAACAGGTGTAAGAGTAATTTGGTCATGGTTGGGGGGTTGTTTTCGGGTACTTCATGTCACAATGGTTGTGGCGGTGACGTCCTAGGAGTTGGAAAAGTTGGTGTTGGGGGGCGGATTTTTTTGGATAATTCCCTCTTGCATGGAATTGAGGTATTGCTAATTTGGCACTTAAGGGGGCTCTGGACAGGGGTGTGCCCTGGGAGCTGGTAGTTACACATGTTGGGCCACTTATTGTGGTATGTGCCCTCGAGCTGCGGGTTAGGGTAAAATAAAGATACATTGTAATTTGGTGGTATGTGCCAGATCTAATAGCTTCAACGACCACCCCACAATTTTGGTTATTTTTATTGTTAATGTTCATTTATGTTAATAAAATGGCCTCTGTGGCCAAATTTATCCAAAGAAGGTATAGTGTGGTTATTTATATAGGATAAGTAGGGAGGAGGGTTATGGGTAAGTGAACATAAGGTATGGAATGGAGAAAATTGGGCCATACAATGTCATGGATGGGAATGGGAATGTGCCTGCAATTTGTTGGGGTAACCATCGCATGTGTGAGAGAGGCAATTCTGGAAAATTAAGTTATATTTCAGAATTACAACATACAACAACCGAATGAGATTCCACAAGCGGGAGAGGTAAATAGGAGACGTGGTAATCTAGTATATCAAACTCTTCTAAGCATTCATTATATTAGGAGGACACCCCCCGAGCTGCAGCTGTCAGACCCACTCATTCTACACGTCACTTGTCACCATTTAGCCGTCTCGTTCCCGACTGCTGCATCATCCGCTATAAAACTGCGTTATAGCAATTTCAATTAATTATAGCACAGTCGGATAAATGTCTCGTCGTCTTCATGCTTGATGCACCCAGTTACTGATCTAAACAGGACCCACATGTCACAAGCAAATACTGCACACACGTCCTAGGAGAAAACAACAAATTCATTGGCACCAACTCTGGCCAAGGAAATGTGATCTGAAATTCCACAACCCAATAACTGTACGGACGCCTTGCATTCAGGATTTAGATTTTTTTTTTTTTTATTTGGCAGTTGAGTGAAATGCTAAAATGATTAAACAAAGCTGAAAATGCATCAGCTGGAACATGTTACTGTGTTTTTGCTTGAAAAGATCTACCCTGAACAAATGTATTTTCCGGATAATAACAAATTGCATAAAAGGCTTGCCTCGTCTCAACACCGCCTTTCTCTATGTCTGATAAGGAGTGCATAGTGGGGGTCCCCCGATCAGGACCCCTGCGATGGGATGGACTAGCTACATTCCTTTCATTGAGATAATTGGTGAGGATTACAGCTGTAGTGATATACCAAGACTAAAGGGTACTTTACATGCTGCGATATCAGTACCGATATCACTAGCGTGGGTACCCGCCCCCGTCGGTTGTGCGTCTTGGGCAAATCGCTGCCCGTGGCGCATAACATTAATAACACCCGTCACACGGACTTACCTTCCCTGCGACGTCGCTGTTGCTGGCAATCTGCCTCCTTTCTAAGGGGGCGGTTTGTGCGGCGTCACAGCGACGTCACACGGCAGCCGTCCAATAGCAGAGGAGGGGCGGAGATGAGTGGCCAGAACATGCCACCCACCTCCTTCCTTCCTCATTGTCGGTGGACGCAGGTAAGGAGATGGTCGCCGTTCTGTAATGTCACACGATGTGTGCTGCCACAGGAACGACGAACAACATTGTACCTGCAGCAGCAACGATATTATGAAAAGGAGCGACGTGTCAACGAGCAACGATTTTTCACGTTTTTGCACTCGTTGATCGTCGCTCCTTGGTGTCACACTCTGCGATGTCGCTAACTGTGCCGGATGTGCGTCACTAATGACGTGACCCTGACGATATATCGTTAGCGATGTTGCAGCGTGTAAAGCACCCTTAAGTGTTCCATTACACGTAGCGACGCACCAGTAATCTGACCAGCGATCCGACCTGGCAGGGATCGCTAGAACTACATGGTCGCTGGTGAGCTGTCAATCAGGCACATCTCCACAGCGATGAGAGATCAGCCACCAGTGTCCCGTGTAACAACTGCTCTCTACTGGCTACCGGAGGAATCTCCTGTAATGCCAGGTCTGGATTCATTTACCTGCTTGGCACTCCGGAGCTCTCAGCTGCAGCCTGGTCTGATCTCAGAGTTTGCAGGACTGCACCGCGAGTGCCAAGTGATTGATTCCCTAGTGATTGCGGTTCAGTTCATAACAGCTGCAGACAGGCCGGGCTGCAATTTGGAGTTCAGGTGAGAGCACCGGACATCAGCCCGGCATGTCTTCAGCTGTCATGAACTGAACCGCAATTGCTGGGGAATCAATCACTCGGCGCTCGCAGTACAGTCTAGGCTGCACTCTGGAGCTCAGGTGAGATCTCCAGAGTGCAATGCAGGTAACTGAATCCAGACCTGGCATTACTGGACATTCCTCCGGTAGCCAGTCCGACGCTGGGCGCTCGTTGGTCTCCTGCCGTCAAACACGCCGATGCATGCTGCACAGCGGGAGACCAACGAGCAAAAAATGGTCCTGATCGTTTTTTACGATCAGCAACCTCGCAGCAGGGGCCCACTCGCTGCTGCTTGTCACACACAGCGATATCGCTGGCGAGGTCACTGATACATCACAAAACCTGTGACGTTTCAGCGATCTCGCTAGCGATCTCGCTGTGTGTGACGGGGGCTTAAAGTCCATCTGGCATTTGCATAAAATTATTCTTAGGGCTCATTCAGATGTCATTGATTTTACTTTTAGACAAAAAAAAAAGGATCCGAATTTCATCAATGTTTTGATCAGTTTGGTCAGTCTCCGTTTTTATCGTCTCAATTTTATCAATTTTTCGTAGATGAAACAAAAAAACAAATGGAGGTTTCTCAAGTTTCTACTAGTAAAGAGTCCGTGACAAATGGACAGCACATGGATGACATCCGAGTGATGTCCGATTATTTATTTATTTTTTTTAACAGACCCATAATGTTGTATTAGTAAATTTGATCTGACGCTCAGATCAATATCGGACTAGTCTCATTGGTTTTGTGCAGACCACTCTGCATGAGAAAAAAAATCGTACATGTGAACGACCCCATAGACTATCATAGGTACCAGTGATATGTCAAATCATAGGTAGAAGTGATATGTCAAATCATGGGTACAAGTGATATGTCAAATCATGGGTACAAGTGATATGTCAAATCATGGGTACAAGTGATATGTCAAATCATGGGTACAAGTGATATGTCAAATCATGGGTACAAGTGATATGTCAAATCATGGGTACAAGTGATATGTCAAATCATGGGTACAAGTGATATGTCAAATCATGGGTACAAGTGATATGTCAAATCATGGGTACAAGTGATATGTCAAATCATGGGTACAAGTGATATGTCAAATCATGGGTACAAGTGATATGTCAAATCATGGGTACAAGTGATATGTCAAATCATAGGTACAAGTGATATGTCAAATCATGGGTACAAGTGATATGTCAAATCATGGGTACAAGTGATATGTCAAATCATGGGTACAAGTGATATGTCAAATCATAGGTACAAGTGATATGTCAAATCATGGGTACAAGTGATATGTCAAATCATGGGTACAAGTGATATGTCAAATCATGGGTACAAGTGATATGTCAAATCATGGGTACAAGTGATATGTCAAATCATAGGTACAAGTGATATGTCAAATCATAGGTACAAGTGATATGTCAAATCATAGGTACAAGTGATATGTCAAAAAGACAAAACCGATGTTTGAATGAGCCATTATACATTTTGTGGAAACCAGACACCGTAAATATATAATCGTGTTACAAATTATAACAATGAATCAATATAACTATTTCATCCATAAATATGGCATCATGCCCTTGAACAGCTCTGATACTTTCAGTAATATGAGCAAAGCATAGTAGGAGCCAAATAATTCATCCACAATATAATTTGCCATTAATAATTCATCCACAATATAATTTGCCATTGGGCAAGCCAGTAAAATTGGTAGATAAATATAAAGAAGGCACCCAAAACACAAATAAAGTTTCATGTGCTTCCGTACACAGTATAGTATTTTAGAAAATACTAAATTAAAAGACAAGGAAGGTCAGAAATAAACAAACTTACCTTGATTCAACAGTAAAGCTTTTGAGACAAAGAAATAAAAAAATAAGAGAGAAACAAAAAATAATGTAAATGAGATTTAATGTCAATGCAAAAGAACAAACATAAAATGTAAAGACGGTGAGGTACAGTGAGGGCAAGCAAAAGGAAAATGGGTAAAAAGCAGGCAGCCGCAGTAATCTTTGATTAGTAACATTAGAGGTTGTTTCTTGGTGAGCTCAAGTCTGATCCAAAGGTTTTCTAGACCCTGTTGGTATATAAAGCCTTCCTGCATTCTCCTACCCAAAAAATGCCCTTTGTCACATACTTGCTACCACACAATGAAGGATGGCTTCTGAAAAATGAGAGATTGAATCTGATTATTTGTTGTGGGCATCGGTTCATCAACATTTTTTATCAATCTTCCCTATATTCTTCCCTGATCACAAGAAGAAGCGTCTGTGTGACTGACGCATGAGTCAGTGTGTAGCGTGTACAACCACTGCCATCTATGCCTCCTACAGACACTTGATGAAGAAGTGGTCATATATGCTCACTATTAACACTTCACTCAGGGGACTTTTGGCCCCTTAAGGCTGCTTTACACGAAGTGATATCGCTAGCGATGTCGTTCGTGAAAGCACCCGCCCCCATCAGTTGTGCGTCACGGGCAAATCGCTGCCCATGGCGCACAATATCGTTAGTCCCCGTCACACATACTTACCTGCCTAGCAAGGTCGCTGTGGCCGGCGAACTGCCTCTTTTCTAAGGGGGTGGTTCGTGCGGTGTCACAGCGACATCACACGGCAGGTGGCCAATAGAAGTGAAGGGACGGAGAGCAGCCGAAGGAAAGACACGCCCACCTCGTTGCCAGAGGACGCAGGTACGATGTTGTCCGTTGTTCCTGCGGTGTCACACGTAGCGATTGTGCTGCCTCAGGAACGACGAACAACCTGCGTCCTGCACCAGCAACGATATTTGGGATTTGAACCACGTGTCAACGATCAATGATTAGGTGAGTATTTTTGATCGTTAGCGGTTGTTCGTACGTTTCACACGCAACGACGTCGCTAACGAGGCCGGATGTGCGTCACGAATTCCTTGACCCCAACGACATCTCGTTAGCGATGTCGTTGCGTGTAAAGCTTCCTTTATTCTCAGGATCAGCCAGACTCCCAACGATCATAAATGTATGTGTCCTGTGAATAGGAGATAATGTTATTTATGAGACAACCCTTTGAATTTCCAACCGTAAAATCCTTCTACGAGCAGTAATACCACACTGATCATCATATTCCCCTCACCTTTGTGGAGGATTTAACAGTTGAAGTGCCTGGGCTTTATCTCCGCTAGTTACATCGAGACTCTCTGTGTTGAAAGGTACAATTCTCGTTGCAGATATCCAACTACTGTACGGAGTCTCTCTAGGAAGAAAGGACGCAAGTTGTCTCTCCCCAGAAGATAGAACATTGTCTCTCTAGTTGAATTACCCATTACGGAAGAATCGCCTATCAGAATCCCTACACCGGCTGGATTTCCACAAGGAGAATCGATCTCTTTCAAGAGCTTCATCAGATGCATATGATTCAGTGAGCCAGTACCCGGCTTTGTAATGGCATGAAGCAGCGCTGTCTGCAGAGGCACGGCTCTGGTTTACTCATATTCTGAGTCATGTTCTCGGCACTCTAATGGGCTACTTAGAGGTGGAAGTGGAGAAACTGTTTTCTTTCCTCCCAGAGAGCAAATTTGCACACCTAGATTATTTACATTCTTCATGTCCTGAAAGGTGGCTCTGCCATATTACTACATTAAGTAAATTGACATGAATTAAAAAAAAAGTCTGTGTAATTAATTTGCATCTGTCCTAAGAAGATAGCCTGTGCACCAGCAGGTATTAAAGAGGTTTTCAGTGTCTAAAGGGATAATAGTGGAACTTGGCCATTTATATCATCCCTATAAATAATGACAAGAGTGTCAGGGTACATGCTCAGCCGCAGATCCACTCAAACAGCTGATCACGGGGTGGGGAGCACCATTCTAGACTAGTGATCAATGGGGTCCCATATTCTGAGTCATGTTCTCGGCACTCTAATATAGGGCATGTCAGTGTTTTACTGAATGCACCCTGACTGCTGTGCCCTGGTAGTAAGGGGTTAAGTTCCCTCTCATGTCCGATTCTCCCTCCTCCCCTTCCAGAGGTGTTATCCAATGGGAATGTTCCCATGATCCCACTTTTTCCCCTATAAATATTCCCCCTCTTCCTGGTTCCGGTCTCTCCTCACCTTGTGAGATCCGGACGCTGCTGTCGTTCCCGGTGAGAGATGGCTGACATGCTGGACAAGGCTGTCAGGGACAGAATCAGGATGGAGGGTGACGCGTGGCTTGCTGCTATTACAGGTGAGCAGCGTTCCCCTCCTCCTGAGGCTCAGATGCAAACTCCGGCCGGCAGGCGGCCTGCTCGTCTAAGCCGCCCGCCGGAGCGTCTGAGTCACACACTGCGCATGCGCGCGGGGCGGGCGCGCGCCCCACGTGCGCGCCGTGCACGTTCCCCCACTCAGTAACGCCCGCACGCCCGAACACAGTAACACGCGCGCCGGCCGCAAGCCTCTCCTGTCCTACAGGCAAAGCGGCGCCGCTGTAATTAATAAATCAAATCCCTGCTCTCCGGAGGCAAGGCTTAACCCCATCCTTGCTGCTTCAGCCCAACACTCCACCTGTAATAGCGCCCCCACACACGGCCATGGGAGGAAATAATAGCTGCAGATCCTCCTCAGCAGAGGAGTTTGCTAGTAGGATGCAATTATCTACTCTTACCTCCCCTGCCACACTGCACTAATGGAGAAGCAGGCAGGGTGGGGGCGGCTGCTCCCTCAACTACAATGTTATCTCCCCAGTTGTCTCTTCAACACATGGACATGAGTGGGGGAATGACTTTGCCCCCTGTGGCGGCAACAGTGATGGCTCTGGCTCCTGCAGCAGCTGCGGTGATGGCTTTGCCGCTTGCTGCTCCTGCAGCTACTGTTGGGATGACTTTGCATCCTGTTGCTCCACAGGTGCTGGCATTGCCCCCAGCGGCACCAGAGGGGATAGTCTTGCCTCACGCATCACATACAGTGTCGGCCTTGCCCCCGGAGCTGCAGAACCTACCCCGGGTCCTCCCTGTCCACGATGCAGCGGGCGCTGGAAGCACGGCCCATGGTAGGCGACACCTGGGCGCAGACACCGCTCCGCTGCCTCCGACTCCTCTGACTCCTCACATTCCCGTAACCTATATAGACGCAGGCGATCCAGTAGGGATCGCGATCGCCGCTCTGCCTATTCTGAGCGACGGTCCACATCCTCTCGCAGAAGCCGTCGGTCTCGGTCATGCCATCAACCACGGCTGATTCATCCGACGACTCCAGGACATCCAGCAGGCACTCTCGTCGCAGATCATGCCGCCAGAGAGATGCCAAACCCTATGTGGTTCAACCACATGCCGCGGGATCGGTAGCGGCTCAACATATATTGGTGAATCCCACGGATGCTCCAGCGGTCGGTGAGTACAATTATTCTGGGGCTTCAGGAGGTGCCGATACTACAGCTATGTCATTAAAAGCTCTGTTAGCCCATTTAAATACCCCGAGTAAAAAAAAAAAAAAAAAAAAAATTAAAAATTCTGGTTAATCCTTTATTACTTTGAAATCAACCTGAATAGAGATACGAGTCCCCTCCTAGGGCTGATATACATAAGGATACATTCTTTTGCGGTACCCCCCCCCCACCCTTAGGCTCTCACCTTGACCCAGAGAATGTAATAAATTAAAAAAAATAAAAAAAATAAAAAAAACCAGGGTTGCAAAAACTATTGATAATTGGCTGCAAGCCTTTTTTCGTATTAGGGTGTGCA
Organism: Anomaloglossus baeobatrachus; assembly: GCF_048569485.1. Classification (NCBI taxonomy): domain Eukaryota; kingdom Metazoa; phylum Chordata; class Amphibia; order Anura; family Aromobatidae; genus Anomaloglossus; species Anomaloglossus baeobatrachus. The sequence continues at coordinate 37,245,133 of NC_134364.1, forward strand.
TGGGTCAGAAACATCCTGACCGTTGTCCTGAGCTTTTTATATATGTTGACTCCATATAACGTGTACAAGGCGCACGGCGGGCTGCGTGGTGGGGTTATGACGAAGATTTCAGGCGTCGTCTGGTCCATCAACCACACTTAGGGTGGGGGGGTTAAAGCTACAGACTACTGGTTGCGCTTCATAATGACTCCTAAAGTCCCCTTTCATGTCGCGGCCCCTGCCAGCTCTGCCGGTTCCAGTTCAGTGGCCGTGCGTAGACCCAGCGGCACTGCCGATTCTTTGGTCTCTGCAGATATAAGCTTGAATGCTCTGCCTGCGGAGGCCCCCATGCAGCAGCAAAAAGGCTCCCGCCCTTTGGCAAAATTGCCAACAAAGTCGTCAAATTCACCTGAAAATCGAGACACCAGTGAGCGTATCAGAGACGGGGCTGTGGCTTGATCGGTACCTCAATAAAGAGGTGGCATGTCAGCTGCGCTTCGGCTTCACTTTTGGATTCTTTACCCCCTTTTTAACCTTAACAGACAACCCGTTTTTGTCCGGAATCTAAAGTCGGCGACTGAACTCCATGAGGTTTTGCTTGATAAACTAAACAGCGAGTTAGATAAAGGCAGGTTTAAGGGACTCTTTAAGGTGATACCTTTTTACAACTTTCGGGTGTCTCCGTTTGGGGTCATTCCTAAGAAGGAAACAGGAAAATTCCGTCTAATTCATCACCTGTCTCACCCGAGAGGTTCATCCGTCAACGATGGTATACTTGAATTGGACACGTCAGTCACGTTGGTCTCTTTTGACAAAGCTGTGGGTTTAGTTCGGCAAGCGGGACCGGGGGTGCTGATGGCCAAGTCAGATATTGTGTCGGCTTTTCGCCTCTTCCCGGTCCACCCTGATTGCTACCAGTTGTTGGGATGTTTTGCAGACGGTTGTTATGACTACGATACGTGCCTTCCTATGGGATGCTCAATCTCTTGTTCCTATTTTGCGCTATTTAGTTCTTTTTTGGAATAGGTTGTACAAGTTGAATCCGGTTCTCAATCCGTTACTCATTATCTTGATGACTTCTTTTTGTAGGCCCCCAAGATTCCACTCACTGCCACTTTCTATTACATACGTTTTGCAGCTTGATGTCAAGATTCGGTGTCCCGTTGTCAAAGGAAAAAACAGTCCTTTCTTTTCTTGGTATTGAGATAGATTCAAACGCGATGTTTTTTGATTTCTCACAGATGACAAGGTATTGAAGCTGCGCTCACTGATCATGGGGTTTTGTTCGGTCCGTAGAGTGACCCTCCATCAGATGCAATCTTTCTTGGGCCTTCTTGGGCCTTCTAGTATTGCCTGTCTCGTCATGCCAATGGGTCGAGTTTTTTCCCGGAGGTTATCACTGGCTACAAAAGGCGTTTGGCTTCCCCATCTCCGTACCAAGATTACATCCCGCCTGTGGGCTGATTTGTTCATTTGGAACGATTTTCTATCCAGGTACAATAGGCAAACTTGTTTGTAGGATAACTTTGTCTCCAATGAAGAGTTATCACTCTTTTCCGACGCATCTGGATCGTTGGGTTTTGGTGTTATTTCCGGTGTTCAATGGTGTGCTGAGCATAGGCCCCAATCTTGGCACGCCAATGGTCTCGTGTCCAATCTAACTCTCCTCGATTTATTCCCCATTGTGACAGCGGTCGCGATCTCGGGCCCGCCTTTCAGAAATAAACGGATTTGATTCTGGACTGACAACATGAGGGTGGTGCACGCGATAAATCATCTGACTTCATCCTCTTTGCCAGTTATAAAATTACTTAAATTTTTGTGCTTCAAGTTTTGAGCTCAATATTTGGTTCCGGGCTTGCCATGTGCCTGGCAGGTGCAACACTATCGCCGACTCACTTTCCCGTTTTCAATTTCAGAACTTCCGACAGCTCTGTTCTTGCGCCCAAACAGAGGGAATATCGTGCCCACACAGCATATGGGATCTGTTGGAATGCAGCTGATGCCGTTGGTGACGTCTTCAGGGGCCCCGGCTGGCTTACGGTAAGGCATGGGTGGAATGGTTAGTTTTTTCGCAGCAAATTACACGGTTTCTACATTTGATTCTGCCAGATTGGATGTTACCTGCCAGTACCTGTATCACCTGTACTAGCTGTCGGGGCATGCTTTCCATTTCAAACTACGAGGTTGGCTGGACATTACTACATTTTTTATAGTCCAACAAGCAGTTAAGGCGTGGGGCAGGGGGCAGCCTAGGAGGGAGCGCAGAAGGCCGGTTTCTTTTAGCCTTCTTCCTAGTATCATCGGACACATCTCCGCCGTTTGTCCTCCTCCTTTCGAGTCTGCTCTTTTCTCTGCTTCTTTTGCTATAGCCTTTTTGGCGCATTGCGCATTGGTGAGTTGCTTTCTCCTGCCGGAGGCACCCACGGGGGCCTTCGGCACGATGACATCACATCGGGTAATGGGGGTTTAAGGATAAGAATTCGGCAATCTAAGACTGATCAAACCGGGAATGGCTGCTGGTTATTTTTGTTTCTATTCCTGGCCCAGTGTGCCCTGTTCGACTGATCCGTAATTACATCACTTTGCGCCATGGTAACTCTTCATTCTAGTCCATGAAGACGGTTCCCCTCTGACGAGATTCCAATTCTTAGCGTTTTTTTTTTCGTAAATGTTTAACGTTTCTGGGTCTGCCCGCCTGCGAGTTTGGTACTCACTCCTTTGGATAGGGGTGGCTACTGAGGCCGCTTGGGCGGGATTGCCCAATGCATAGGCCGGTGGTGTTCTGCATGTTTTGCAAAATGTATTAGTCCGGTATTATTGCTTCTTTCATCAATTACTTAAACAGGTTTGCCTTATTGTATACGTGTCACTAACAGTTTTTTCCTTTTAGGCGCGGCTAAGTCTGTAATTTGGTTACTGGGCCACTCCTATATTTTGCTTTCGTGGCTTCGAGGTGAATTGGAGAGGCATCAGGGGTCTCATATGGGCTCAAGTTATACCTGAAGTTGTGGAGATTGCCAGGTCTGCCTTAACTCCAGTGGTCCTCGTCATTTCCGCCGGGTGAAATGACCTCGGTTCCCACCGCAAGATGGTATTGAGCAGGCTTTGTTCTTTATGGGTGGGGGTTGGAGCACAGTCTAGGGCCTCTGCTCCTCCGTGGCGGTTTTGAGCCAAACAGTTGTTCGGCTACGAAAGCTAAAGTGCGCCGGAAGTCCGGCCTGGCACAAAGTTTCGTTTGAAAGTATTGATTAATAATGGTTAATTGTGCTGTGACCGACCTCCATCCACAATAAAAGATGAGAGTTGTTTAATTTTGATAAAGCTCTCCTAATAAAGTTTGTATTTTGGTTAATTTGGTCTCGGAGTGGTTAATCGGACATGGGAGGGTCTTGTTTGCGGGGTGTGGGTCTCAGCAGTCTGGGCTACTTAGAGGTGGAAGTGGAGAAACTGTTTTCTTTCCTCCCAGAGGAGAGCAAATTTGCACACCTAGATTATTTACATTCTTCATGTCCTGAAAGGTGGCTCCGCCATATTACTACATTAAGTAAATTGGCATGAATTAAAAAAAAAAGTCTGTGTAATTAATTTGCATCTGTCCTAAGAAGATAGCCTGTGCACCAGCAGGTATTAAAGAGGTTTTCAGTGTCTAAAGGGATAATAGTGGAACTTGGCCATTTATATCATCCCTATAAATAATGACAAGAGTATCAGGGTACATGCTCAGCCGCAGATCCACTCAAACATCTCCTCACCACCTGATCATGGGGTGGGGAGCACCATTCTAGTGATCAATGGGGTCCCTGCAGTAGGGCCACAGCTATCCTACAAATATTACTTTTCCTTTAGATGGATAATAAAAGCAGATTGTGGGAAAACTACTTAAAATATCTGGTGTCTTCCAATTGGTGGGTGAAACAATGAATTGCACCTTATGCATGAGCCCTTCTTACTGGGTGAGGCTCAAGAGGGTTCCTTTAGGCTACTTTCACACATCAGTTTTTTTCCATCAGTCACAATCCGTTTTGTGACTGATGCGACGGATCAGTCGCAGATTGTGGTACAACTAATGTGACAGATCCCTGTAAAAAAAAACGGATCATCGTACCAGCTTTGGAGCCTTGCAATATGATTGTGTACATACTGGGCATGCTTAGTAGAAAATGACGGAATCCAGCACTGGATTCCGTCGTGTGACGGATTACGGCGGAATCCAGACAACCATTATACCTCTTGATGGGTTGTGACGGAATCCTGCGCAGTGCGTCGTTTGGACGCTCAGAAAAATGTTACACTGTGCATTGCTTCCGCCCGAACGTCAGTTATTCCACGACTGATCAGTCGCGCGATGGATGCAACGCAAAGCCAATAGTCGCAATCCGTCATTAATACAAGTCTATGGGAAAAAAACTGAATCCTGCAAATTATTTTGCAGGATTCAGTTTTTTCTCAAAACGACGGATTGTGACTGAGGGAAAATGATGGAAATGTGACAGTAGCCTTAGATTGCTCTTATTTAGCTTACAAATAATCGGAGTATCGATCCCCCAAAAGGAGGCAAATGTTTAACTGTACTCAGTGAGGTGAGAAGGCTCACGTGATGGTTCCTCCGGACAAGTTACAGATGTAGAGTGGGTGCAGGTGCGCCCACAATGTTCTGTATGGTGACAGCTGCAGTACTGAGGTATGACCAGTACCCATGACTCACTGGTTCCTACTGGCCTTGGTTATCTTTCCATAGCAGAACTCCTCTGTGTCTAAGCAACAAGTGCTGTGTAAAATGAACACGTTTATCTTTCAAATCAACTGTCAAACTCGCGGACTGGAGCTGTGGCGTATTGTCTAGACATGCTTTTCCATACCCCGTCACCTGCCGCATGGGCTGGTTTCAGGGGTATGTGGGTCCTTGCATGAGCGAGTTCCACTGGGCCTCTTTTTGATTAGATTTTTCACCCTTGCCTTCCAAAAATTATGGTTTTTCATTTTTTCGTTGATAAAATGAGACCTTCTAACCTCTTTTTATTTCAATTATTCATGTGGCCAGACCAAAATATCATATTTTATTTTTCTATTCTTGTTACATGTTATTTATGTAATGGGAGAAAAAAGGAACTATAAATATATGTGGAAAATATTGATTTCATAGTTTGTTTTTACATTTTTGTCCTCATAGGGAGCTTTAACTTGTGATTTCTTGTACAATGTACTGCAATACTGTAATAGGCTACATGGCTTTCAGTAACTCTCTACTTTCCATGACTATGCCACCGGTTCCCCATTTCCAACCTCATAAACGCCACTGTTACAATTGACAACAGCACCTAAAGGGTTAAACTGGAGTAATTGGAGCTCTCTCCGAATTAAGACTTGGGTGCCAACTATTTTAAAGCCTAAAACACACTTCCGCAAAACAAACGTCCGTATGACCTCGGGTCATCTGGCCAGGGCTTGCGCAGAACGCTGGAGGCAGAGGGGAAAGCGCGGACACAAGATTATGGGCGGGCACTTGCTGATGACAATCACAGCGCCGCCCATAATCTCGTGCCTGCGCAACATGTCACCAGCGGTCACACTGTGCACACAGTGCACAGTCCTGGTACAGTTGCACGGCGCATGCGCGGGACCTCGGGCGCACTGGGCGGCGTCCTGAGGTATCAAATGGAGCATTGGGGGACGGCGTAAATTGGCAGGAGGGACAGTAACGGACACCAGACAGCCCGCCCCCATGGATATTTTAGAAGATTTGCATACCAAAAGGTACAACTTTATAAAATATTTAATTTGGTCTAAAAGGGGCACAAAAACTATAGGAACCATGCTAGAATGCAGCCCAGGAGCTGCAGAGGGGGAAACTTTTAGGTTTAAAGCTAAATTTCTGCTGGCAGGTTGCCTTTAAGGTCTTTTTATATAATAATCCACCCATGTGCCTACCCTTCTTCTATGTTAATTAATGGTTCACAGAAAAACTACTGGATGTAAACAATCAGATTGGTAGCATTACTTCTCATGCTGGCAGTATATTTTATCTATATTTTATGTATATATTTTGTTTTTAAATACTCATGGTCATTGGTAATAGCAGTCCTAGGCTTTGGGATACAGCCATCTGAGAGTATGTACTGTATATGTGCCTACATAGTCTATCACTGGCACCTAATGTAAAAATGTTCACACAGTAATATATATATATATATATATATATATATATATATATATATATATATAGTATAATTCCAGGCCTACATTACATTTGATAACACACTATAATGGAGCATTGCATTTGTTAATGAGCGAAAACGCTATGATTGGAGAATAAACAAGGGACACAATGCTAAAGTGTGCTATTTTGTACTACCTTATGCACACCAAGTAGTAAAATAGTCAGTTTTGTGTAAATTTATAACCCAAATCTTAAAAATGTAGTTGTTTATTTGGATTTTTCTAGATCACTTCAACTAGAGGAAGTAAAGGCCAAACCCATCGATGGTGGTGGTGACTGGAGGCCTCCTGACTCCCCCTCGATAGATGATGTCAGGCGACATAAGGATCTGGTATGGCTGATTTCGAACTGTCCACTTTTTATCAATGAGTTAAGCCACCGCCAGAGGAGTCTGGCAGCGGCTCTCATAGGCAAAATATGCAGGAAAAGGGGGCGATCCCTGCCAGCAGAACAGTCAGCCAAACCATTGTTCAGCTGGAAGCTGTGCATTATATATGGCGGGGACTTAAAGAAAAACTGTCAACTTGTCAAACGTGGCCAGTTGCTCCTTGGATTATTCCACTTTTTGTGTTGTTTTTGTTTTTTGTTTTTTTTTTTTATCAGCCATATGGTATCAGAAATAAAAAATATGACCCTTCTTATTCAGTGCCAATTTATACATTCTTTACCAATACGGCGTACTTTACAAGATTCTCTAGATGGCCCTGTGTTATTACTATGTGAGCAACACCCCTTTGGCAAAGACCATAAACATTAGCACTAAATAAAAAGGTAAACTATATAAATATTATAAACCCCAGATTTTGCTTAAAAAGATACGTTTATTAATTCACAATTTTTAAAAGACATAAAAAAACAAAAAACACCCATAAAAGACACTAAATATAGCAAAAGAGTACCCAAAATACCTACTATATATCAAGGTTAGTATACCTATGGTTGGCTCTCCAGCTCACCCTACACCAACCGTCATCCAAAAGGAACCTACCTAAAGACGGTGTTACACGCTACGATTTATCTGACGATATGTCGTCGGGGTCACGGATTCCGTGACGCACTTCCGTCATCGTTAGCGACGTTGTTGCGTGTGACACCTACATGTGACTCCGAACGATCGCAAATAGGTTGAAAATCGTTGGTCGTTGACACGTCGTTCAGTTTCAAAATATTGTTCGTCGTTTGGAACGCAGCAGACATATTGCTACGTTTGACACCCTGCCAACGACGAACAACGTCTATACGACCGCCTTGGTCAAACAATATATCGCTGAACGATGTAGCGTCGTTTGTGAGATCGTTACGTGTGACTGCTAATAAACGACCTATGAGCGATCTCGGCAAATCGTAACTACGATCTGGGCGTGTCACATCGCTAACGAGATCGTCAGATAAATCGTAGCGTGTAACGGGGACTTTAGTGTAAGGTGAGCTGGAGAGCCAACCATAAGTAACCTTGATCTATAGTAGGTATTTTGGTTTTTCTTTTGCTATATTTAGTGTTTTTTTATGGCTTTTAAAATTGTGAATTAATAATTGGGATTTTTAATATTTACTGTATATAGTTTGGAAAAAGGACCCTGGGTAACCTAATCATTCTATATATGTAAAGCACTAAAGAAAAAGGCCTAAACCTCTAGAGCCATATGGAGAATTAAAAAAATAAATACTTCGGGGAGCAACGGGAATAAAACAAGAGCAAAAACTGGTCTTTTTTAAACTCTCGACAGGTCCTCTTTAAAGGAAAAACACAATGCATTGTCTAAGGTGTGAACGTGGTGGCCCCAAAATCACACTGTAGGAGGGCATTTAGCAAGTGCCTTTTTTATTTTCTGTACAATAAAGGGCTTACCCATGAATTTTGTTTTACTATGTGCCTAAAAACGAACAAGCAGGTAGTTGGTAATAGAGGCAACTACCTCCCTGTTGTATCCGGTGCCGGCACGGAGAGGTCATTGACGGCTTCTGCCGATGATTCAGCTGCTCCTCGTCAGCAGAGAAGCTCTTTTCCTCCGGGCTGCTCTGTTGACGTGGCGTGACTGCCGGCATCATGCTGATTGACAGCCAGCTTTCCTGTTGCATTGCCAGCCACCTATTTGCTTTACTGTAACTACGGTGTATGATGTTGGAGACCCACAGAAAAAAAAAAACACTTGTTGCAAGCTTGTTACAGATATTTTTGTGACCGTCCCATTCATGGAAAGTGTAATTGCAAAAATCCATGCACATGCTACAAAAAAAAAAATAATATAACACGGAAATGTACGGAATGGATTTTCATTTGTGACATTTCTGCAACAAATCCTCGGTGAACTTACCATGCTGGTGCAAATGTCCATCTAAAGGAAATATTACATCATCAGAAGGGTTAGGCAATCACTCGGTAACTCCGCTAAAACCTATGTCAAAATATATTGATACAACAATGGATTTTTTTGCAGCCGATTTATAATTGACACCTCGGTCCTGTGGTGGTAATGTGACCCTGATCGTCACTAGCCTTGTATTAAAGGAACATTATAACATCACAGCTTTTTAACATTTGTAAAAATTAGCTTCTGCTTTCTAAGTCCCTTGTCAAATGCCTGCCCGCAGCTTTCTCTTATGGCAGGACTAATTAAAGCGCACCATGGCTGTGCCCCACCTTGGCTGCAGACCAAGATACAATAGCTACACACAATATAATAGAATATATAGGAATTTGCTCTAAGGATCTGTTCACATCTGCGTTCACAGCCTCCACAGGCAATGCTGTCAGATTTGCTGTATGTATCCGCATTCTGGCTGTCAAAACTACAGAATCTGTAAGGGAGTCACAATGGGCACCTTGGTAAGTCAATGAGGGCGATCGGGCTTCCTTGGTCTCTGTCATATGATGGATCCAGTGCTGTAAAGTGATCTATTCTGTGATAGATCTTACAATGCTCCTGAGCGGATCCCAATTATTAGCTAGACAGAGAGGCCTTAATGAGGAGCGGTCTAACGCTGTTCTTCTGAGTATTCTGGGGGGTTTTGTTTGTTTTTATATCTGAAGTACTGCTCAAGTTATATGGGCCTTATCATCTTGCGGTAATTTTTATTGTCTTTATTCCAAAAGGGCATGGTTCACGGGATTCCCTGGGGGCGTGTCGTTAGGCTGATCAGCATTTATTTATGGTCTTTAACCAAAAGGGTGTGGCTCACCGAATTCCCTGGGGGCATGTCGTTAGTCTGATCAGCATTTATTTATGGTCTTTATCCAAAGGAACGTGGTTCACAGAATTCCCTGGGGGGCGTGTTGTTAGGCTGACCAGCATTTATTTATGGTCTTTAACCAAAGGGGCATGGTTCATGGGATTCCCTAGGGGAGTGTCGTTAGGCTGATCAGCATTTATTTATGGTCTTTAACCAAAGGGGCGTGGTTCACGGGATTCCCTGGGGGTGTATCGTTAGGCTGATCAGCATTTATTTATGGTCTTTAACCAAAGGGGCGTGGTTCACGGGATTCCCTGGGGGCGTGTCGTTAGGCTGACCAGCATTTATTTATGGTCTTTAACCAAAGGGGCGTGGTTCACGGGATTCCCTGGGGGCGTGTCACTAGGCTGATCAGCATTTATTTATGGTCTTTAACCAAAGGGGCGTGGTTCGCGGGATTCCCTGGGGGCATATCATTAGGCTGATCAGCATTTATTTATGGTCTTTAACCAAAGGGGCGTGGTTCACGGGATTCCCTGGGGGCGTGTCGTTAGGCTGACCAGCATTTATTTATGGTCTTTAACCAAAGGGGCGTGGTTCACGGGATTCCCTGGGGGCGTGTCACTAGGCTGATCAGCATTTATTTATGGTCTTTAACCAAAGGGGCGTGGTTCGCGGGATTCCCTGGGGGCATATCATTAGGCTGATCAGCATGTACAACCTTTACCCCACCCCTTTGTAAAGACTATAAAAAGTAGCATTACATAAACAGGCCTGTATTTCTTGAATATAATAATGGATTAAAAAAAAAAAAAAAAAAGGAAAAAATTATTAGCGGATTCCAGGTCTGCTTTAACACCAGTGGTGTAGTGTAAAGTGGGGAGGGGGATGTAGGGACAGTTGCCCCAGTCACAACTTTGTGGGGGTGCAGAAAATCCCCCCATGCTCCACTTGTAATCTACATAGATTGAAAAAAAGACCTAGGTCCATCTAGTTCAACCTTCCTCCAAGAATTATATATTTGGTCACCAAATTATCTATAGCCGATAATGTTGTGTGTAGTGAGGAAATCCTCCAGCCCTGATATAAGAGCGGTTATAGTATCCGCCATTACTACCTCTTGTGGTCGGCATTCCACAGTCTGACTGTAGTTTTGTAAGAGGAGAGACAGACACTTGTAAGGAGAGCAAGTCCAATTTTCAAAAAGCGTCTGTATAAGGGCGCGCTCACACGAGCGTGAAAAACGGACGAGTGCAACGTGAGAAAATCTTGCATTGCACTCTGACCAATGTTAGTCAATGAGGGAGAGCAGTTAGTGTGCTTATCTTGCCTCCAGAATCTGGATGCGAGAACAGTCGCAACATGCTGCGATTTTCTGCGAGAGCCGTATCACCCGCACCCATACAAGTGAATGGATGCGAGAGATACATCGGACTGCACTTGGATGTTATCCCAGTGCAGTGCGATATACGCACAGGGTGACAATGGAGGAGATAAGGGGATTAACCCCTCCCTCTCCTCCACAGCGCTCGCCCTCAGCTTTACAGCTGTGACACGATTGCAAGATCCGGTCACAGTCGCATGACACTCGGCTCACGCTCACAGCAGAGCCTGAACCGGGGGTCATTAGCATATCGCATCCGATGCTCTTGCATAGGATGCCATATGTTCGTGTGAGTCTAGCCTAATACATTTTTCCTTGTCACAAACTTTCTGTAGGGCTACTTAGGATTAGGGTAATCATATAGTCACAAGAAATATACATATAAATATGTATGTGTAAAATAACAATGTACAACTTGTTATTTTTATAATTTCAACAAAATTTCCCTGTTCTGCTAATCGGTGCGGTTCCCAGCAGTCAGACCCCCACTGACAAACTAGGGTGGATATCATGTGGATAGGTGATAAAGGGGTTGTCCGGTGAAAACAAGTGAAGTACTGCAACTTTAAAGGGAATCTGTCAGCAGGTTTTTGCTTTGGACTACCGTAATTCCAGCAATGTGTCACATAGTAGGCTGTGTCTTGCTGTTTCAATAAAATCAGTATTTTATCAGTAGGAGATTATCACTACAGGACTAAGTGTCTCTTGCCTCCTAGTCAACTATTGTTTAACCCCATCTCCACCAGTGATTGGCAGCTTTCTTGCATATACCAGTGTTTCTCAATTCCAGACCTCAAGGCCCACTAATACATCAGGTTTTCAGGATTTCCTTAATATTGCACAGGTGATGGAATTATTCCCTGTGTAATACGGTGGAAAGCATGATCTGTTGGTGTGCTTTGAGGACTAGAGTTGAGAACCACTGCATTATACAGTGTACACGGAACGCTGCCAATCAGTGATGTGGGCGGTGTTATACACGGCTCAGCATTCAGAGCTCTGCTAGATCTGCAGAAAAACTGTGGCTGTATCAAAATGACAGCAGGCAGCACAATAAGTATATGTCACATTGCTGGAATCAGGGTTTCTGCCCCAACCTCGTGCTGCTCTCAGATTACATAGCAAAAACTTGCTGACAGATTCCCTTTAAATTTACAGTGGTGGATAATAATGGTGGACAAAAATGAAAGAATGCGAAGTGTTGTAAAGGTGTTTATTGTTTGCAATTATGGAAAATTGCAATAATTTTCACTCCTCACAGTAAATTCTTATAAGTAATAGTGTAGATGTGGCATGCGTCGCTTGCATTCTCACACTGCAGAAACTCGTGGAGCTCTCGCCTTTACTGTTGTAGTTTTAGATGTCAACTCCAGCAAAGTTCAGTGTAAAACCTCCCACTGAGCACGCTCCCTACCGGCATGGTTGGAATAGACGATAAGCCAAAGTGGCACCCGCATCACGACCTCGGCGGGGCATGAGGGCTCCTAGTTCACACTGACATATTGGAAACGTAAAAACACCTGGAAAAAGAGGGCAGCTGTAGAAACAGGCTGCAAGGCAAGATGGCTGCACTGTGGTGCCTAGATGAAGGCCAGCTTTATGTCACTGTCTATTAGTACGAAGGCCTAAGAGGCGTAATCTGCTTAGTAGAGCAGCGTGTAAGACAAATCTCATATTCCAGCAGTTCTGAAAATTGGACGGGTAAAATCGCTGTATTCCAATTTATCACGTAATTGTATTTGCAGGTACGGTACATCTTAATATAGCAGAGGATGGCTCAGACTGCGGGAGCCAGATGTCTCCTCTATTTCTAGACAGCATAGGGGAAAAAAGAAGCCTGTGATGCTCAGGAAGATTATTCACGGAATAGTGATGACATCCTAATAACATCCTCCGCAGAGGATCAATACCGTAGGTGCAGCGCTCTATGGAGAGCCTTACAGAAGACTGTCAGGGTTCTTCTAAAGGTTCTGCAGGGCTTTGTGGGTGACAGGAGGACATGATCGTTTTGTACAGAAAAGGCACAAGGATACAAACAGCAAGTGCGGAGGATACGTGTCATCATACAGCGAGCTGCGGGGAAAGATAGAACGGCACTACGACACTGACATGTCGCTAATGATCATCCTTGAACTTGAGGAAGTTGCGCTATTGTACAGTCTCAGGTTAAGAAAAGTTCATACAAGCCCTGGAGACAGAGACTCGGGACTAATATATAGCTAAAAAATCTTATATACAGTACAGTCCAAAAGTTTGGACACACCTTCTCATCTCTAGAACAGCTATTAAGAGGAGACTTTGTGCAGCAGGCCTTCATGGTAAAATAGCTGCTAGGAAACCACTGCTAAGGACAGGCAACAAGCAGAAGAGAATTGTTTGGGCTAAAGAACACAAGGAATGGTCATTAGACCAGTGGAAATCTGTGCTTTTGTCTGAGTCCAAATTTGAGATCTTTGGATCCAACCACCGTGTCTTTGTAGAAAAGGTGAACGGATGGACTCTACATGCCTGGTTCCCACCGTGAAGCATGGAGGAGGAGGTGTGATGGTGTGGGGGTGCTTTGCTGGTGACACTGATGGGGATTTATTCAGAATCAAAGGCATGCAGAACCAGCATGGCTACCACAGCATCTTGCAGCGGCGTGCTATTCCATCCGGTTTGCGTTTAGTTGGACCATCATTTATTTTTCAACAGGACAATGACTCCAAACACACCTCCAGGCTGCGTAAGGGCTATTTGACTAAGAAGGAGAGTGATGGGGTGCTACGCCAGATGACCTGGCCTCCACAGTCACCAGACCTGAACCCAATCAAGATGGTTTGGGGTGAGCTGTATCGCAGAGTGAAGGCAAAAGGGCCAACAAGTGCTAAACATCTCTGGGAACTACTTCAAGACTGTTGGAAGACCATTTCCGGTGACTACCTCTTGAAGCTCATCAAGAGAATGCCAAGAGTGTGCAAAGCAGTAATCAAAGCAAAAGATGGCTACTTTGAAGAACCTAGAATATAAGACATATTTTCAGTTGTTTCACACTTTAAGTATTTCTATCCACATGTGTTAATTCATAGTTTTGATGCCTTCAATGTGAATCTACAATTTTTAGAGTCATGAAATGAAAGAAAACTCTTTGAATGAGGTGTGTCCAAACTTTTGGTCTGTACTGTATATAAATAAAAACTATCTTGTTTCTAAAGGAGACTTGTCACCAGAATAGACCATTCTTAAAGGAATTTTCCGCTACCTTGAAACTTTTGCACATGGACCACCAAGTACTGCCATGGAAGCGAGAAATCGTGTTTTGAAGTTGTGTATTTCTGTAGAAGTGCATTGGGGTATGACGATGCACTTACAGCTCCTCAACCTCGCGCTGTATTCCCTGCCGTCTATCGGAGCCAATGACCTGTCAATCAACCAGAGGCTGAACACATTGTGAGCCCAAAAAGCTGTAAGTGCATCATCAGGCCCAAATGCATTTCTATCCACATAGTGTACATACAGAACTTCAAAACCTGATTTATCTCTGCAGAGTCATTTTGGGGTCATGGGGTCAAACTCATGACTTTGGGGTCATGAAGGGATCAACTTGATCATCTATTTAAGGTACACAATCACATAAATGGCTTGGAGATATAGACATTTCTGATAGGTTCCCTTAAAAATAATATAACATTTGGAAATATATTAGTCCATAGTTAGTTACTAATCCACTGATATTTTTCCAAAATCTCTTCATTATGGAGATGTTACATATCACATCTGGCATCAAAGGGTTCTTCCCATCTCCTCCTATCCCAATTTGTAGTAGGTGTAGTAATAATAACAGCAAATACCTCCAATTAGAAATGTAGTATAGTCTCCTGATTCACTATGTCTCTTACCTCATGTGCAGGGCATTGCAGGACCTTAGGCATCCATGGTTACAACCATGAGCAACCAACTAACTTATTAAATGTGTGGTTGGAACCAAGGATACCCAAGGTCCTACAATGCCCTGCACATGAGGTAAGCGACATAGTGAATCAAGAGAACTATACTACATTTCTAATTGAAGATATTTGCCAATATTATTATTACTATTATCACACCTACTACATATTGGTATAGGAACTTTGACATGGGAATACCCCTTTAAAAGGAATCTGTCAGCAGGTTTTTGCTATGCAATCTGAGAAGAGGATGATGATGTAGGGGTCAAAAACACAGGTTTCAGCAATGCGTCTCTTAGGCTACTTTTCACACATCCGGTTTGAGCACTGCGGCTCAATCCGGCTGTGAAACCTATGCAACGGATGCGGCGAAAACACCGCATCCTTTGCATAAGTTTTTACATGCGGCCCGTCCGTTTTTTCCAGGTTGCGGCACGCTACTGAGCATGCACAGTGGAAGAAACCGCATGCGGCGGCCGGATGCGGTTTTTGCCGTATCGCGCCGCATCCGGCGTCCATAGGCATGCATTGAAAAATGTGCCGCAGCGACCGGATGCGGCGCAATGCGTTTTTTTGCCGGAACAAAAAACGTGCCAGGGAACGTTCCATCCGGCCGCTGCATCGGCAAAAAACGGATGGAACGCAAGCCCATGCGGCACAATGCGGTGCCAATGCAAGTCAATGCTGGAAAAAACAAAACCGGTGGCAAAAAAAAACGGTTTCGTTTTTTCAGCAGAGCGCCGGATTGTGCACTGCTACAACCGGATGTGTGAAAGTAGCCTAATCGAGCGGCCTGCTGTTTACTTGCAATGATTGTTTTAGCACCAGGGCTTTATCATTGCTTGGACTACATTGCCTTGTAGTTCCACAGTCCTGCTCCTGTGATAAGCAGCTCACTTTCCGTAGACATTGTACATAAAGAGCTTGATGTGGGCGGGAGCAGTGTTCTCAGCTCTGCTGCATTGCTAAATCTAAAAACTCTGTGTCAGAACAGTTGCACCCACACATCGTTGGATTCAGGGTCTATTTGCCTACATTATGCTGCTCTCAGATGAGGAAGCAAAAAACCTGCTGACAGATTCCCTTTAAGTTGTGCTGATTACCCGGTTGTTATGCTGCAGTGAATAATAAAGTGTAATAAAGTGTAAGGTTTGTTAGTGAATAACTTCATTTATTTTTTTACACTAGTTGCTTTATCAGTACTGTTTATTAGGATTTCTGGTTCCATAAGGCTGCTTTCACACCTCCGGTATCTGCAATGCGGCACAATCTGGCACTTTGCAGGAAAATCACAACCGTTTTTTTTTGCTGCCGGTTGCGTTTTTTCTGCATAGACTTTAATTAGTGCCGCATTGTGCCGCAAGGCCTTGCGTTCCATCCGGTTTTTGCTGCATGCGGCAGATTTAGCCGATGCGGCGGCCGGGTGGAACGTTGCCTGGCACGTTTTTTCGTGCGGCAAAAAAACCCCGCATTGCGCCGCATTTTCAATGCATGCTTATGGCGGCCGGATGCGGCGCGATGCGACAATAACCGCATCCGGCCGCCGCATGCGGTTTTCGCCACTGCGCATGCTCAGTAGCATGCCGCAAGCGGCAAAAACCGGACTGGCCGCAAAGTAAAAACTTATACAAAGGATGCGATGTTTTCGCCGCATCCGTTGCATAGCTTGCACAGCCGGATTGAGCCGCAGAGCTCAAGCCGGATGTGTGAAAGCAGCCTAACTGGGCGAGTGGCTTTTGTCTTACACACAATAGGCACTAGAGGGCGCTGGTCACTTGGGTAGTAGTGACTCTTGACAATGACCCTGTATGTGTCAAGACTGTAAAACACTGCCCTTATAGTTATTGAATAAATCAGAAGCTGGGTTCTTCAAGAAAAGAAAATAAGAGCAGAGAGCTTAAAATAAATAATGAAAATGCCTGTGCGCGCCGGGTCTCCCTCGTTCCGGCAGGTTATTTTTAGATTGGAAGCTCCGGGGATTTCAGGGAATACAAAAAAATCATTTTCTACACGTCAGGGAAGCATGCTGCTATGTTTTGTTTTCCATTTATAAACTTAAGAATGATTCTGATATAGATTAGTCCGGGGTCTCCATCGAACCCTCCGGGGCTTGTGCAAACTTTTCCTAACAGTCGGCAGGAGGGATCCATCAGGATTGTGCTCCCTGTCGTGCACGGCTCCATACACAAGCACAGGGAATATCCCGCGCCTATTTCATTCATTGTATATTGCCTTTTTGTTTCTTTTTTTGCATGAGGCATTTTTTTTTCTGCTTTTATTGATTGATAGCTAAAGTTTAATTTTAGGGGCAGAAATTCCTCATAAATTGATGTTGCTTCTTTTGCCAAGCGGCATAAAACATCACCGAGTGTACCTAAGGCCTCTTTCACACGGACGTGTCAAAAGTGCGTATTGTCCTCCGTGAGCCGTGTTTATGGCACACGTGTGTTATCCGTAATAACACACGGAGAACGGGAACTTTCTGCTCACCTGTCCCTGGCGTCCCTGTCCGTGGTGCTGATCTTCGGTCTCTGGTCCTGCCGACTCCCCGCTGCTGCAGCTTCCGGCCGCAGTGAAGTGAATATGCAATGAGCATAATGAGCGGCGCTTGGAAGCAAGTGACAGCAGCGGCAGAAACAGCAGGGCTGGAGAAGGTGAGTAAAGTTTTTTTTTTTTTCTTTTTCGCAGTCACATGTGTTTTCTCCGGTGCGTGTCACATGGAACAACTCCGTGTGGTCTGTTTGCGTTCCGTGTGACACCCGTGATGCCGGAGAAAAACAGACATGTCTACATGTACAGCACACGGACACATGTATGCTCCACACGTACACACGGTCCATGGCAGAGCACGCACGTGAACGCAGACGCATTGATTTTAATGGGTCTACATGTGCCCGTGTCTCCGGTACGTGAGGAAACGGACCAAACACGTACCGGAGACACAGGCGTGTGAAGGAGGCCATATGCAGGATTTCCCATTAAAATCAATGGGAAGTGTAGTCAAAGACAATATGGAACCTTTTTTTTTGGAAATTTTGGAACCAAATCTGCGTCAAAATCTTTTTTTATTTTTTATCTCTATGAACCTACTGCTGCCCTCACAAGGCGGGGATGCGGTCATAAACCAGAAAAGCCTTATGAAACTGTGGTCCTTTTAACTGCACTACCCCTGCACAATCATTTAATTCTATTGGTAACCAGTTGGTCACCTGCAATATTGGGGATTGTTCACACGCTATGTTTTGGGGTTTTTTTAGCTGTTTTTGCCACGGAAAAAAACTATTTTTTTTTCTGTACCAACAAAGTGAATGAGCGCTCTGAAATCGCACATGCTGCTTAGCGTTTCCTTGCAGAATTGAAGCAACAAAGCTTATTTTTTTTTTCAGATCTGTTCTTTCAGCGTTTTTGCACCGTTTTTCATTTAGACGAATAGGAACAAAATTAGCTGGTAAGGAAAATAAAAGCATCAAAAATACGTAGGAGAAATGGCTAAAGCAGCAGATTTTTTTGGAGAAAAAAAGTGTATGCACATGGGCCATGCGGTCTTGCAAATAAAACAGCCAATTCCCTGCAAAATTAAAGGGAATCTGTCACCAGGTTTTTGCCACCTAATCTGAGAGCAGCATATTGTAGGGACAGAGACCCTGATTCCAGCAATGTGTCACTTACTGGGCTGCTTAGGGTAGCTTTGATAAAATCACTCTTTAACACTAGAAGTCCCAGGAATTTCGAGCTCCATAGGGTTCCAATGGTAGAAATGTTAAATCACCCCTCTCTGGGACTTCTAGTGTTAATCATTACAGGACTACTTGGCGTGCAGTATATTCATGAGCGGTTGATTCTGTTTGATCTAATATTGCAATTATGGAGTTAGCATATGATTAACAGTAATGATGCAAATCTGGAATTTTTGGAGTTTGCTGTATAACTGCTGGATCTGCAGCAGAGAAAACATTGATTTTATCAAAGTGACAGCAAACAGCTCAGTAAGTGACACATCGCTGGAATCAGGGTCTCTGGCTCTACATTATGCTGCTTTCAGATGAGGGAACAAAACCTGGTGGCAGATTCCCTGTAAGTGGGAGAGCAGGAGAGTAGTGAGTAGACCACAGCGCCCAGGACTGCCGTGATTTAAGGCCATGGTATGTAAACGCAGCTTAATTCTTTATAGTTAGGCTGTGTGAGCAATATATGATCATTGGTCCCTATCTACAAAAAGGGGGAAATAGGAGGATCCGGGGAATGACAGGCCAGTAAGCCTGACCTCTATTGCAGGAAAAATCTTCCAGGAACATTTAATTAGATACCTGGATGTGAAGGCATTAATTAACCAGATCCAGTATGGCTTTATGACCAATAAATCTTGTCAGACCAACCGGACTTCCTTCTACAACAAAGTCACTGAATGGTTGGACCAGGGGAATGCTGTGGATATAGTATATACCTGGACTTCAGTAAAGGGTGCTTTACACGCTGCGATATCGCTAGCGATAGCACCCGCCCCCGTCGTACGTGCGACATTTGGTGATCACTGCCGTAGCGAACATTATCGCTAAGGCAGCGTCACACGCACATACCTTTTCAGCGACGTCGCTGTGACCGCCGAACAATCCCTCCTTCAAGGGGGAGGTGCGTTCGGCGTCATAGCGGCGTCACTAAGCGGCCGCCCAATAGCAGAGGAGGGGCGGAAATGAGCAGCCGGAACATACCGCCCACCTCCTTCATTCCTCATTGCCGGTGGAAGCAGGTAAGGAGATGTTCGTCGTTCCTGTGGCGTCACACATAGCGATGTGTGATGCCGCAGGAACGACGAACCACCAGCGGCATGCACCACCAACGATATTATGAAAAGGAGCGACGTGTCAACGATCAACTATTTTTGCCATTTTTGCGATCGTTGATCGTCGCTCCTTGGTGTCACACGCTGCAATGTCGCTAATGGCGTCAGATGAGCGTCACTAACGACGTGACCCAGACGATATATCGGTAGCGATGTTGCAGCGTGTAAAGCACCCTTTAGGCATTCGATAAAGTATCACATGACATCCTCATTGGAAAAATGATCAAGTATGGAATCGACAAAAAATCAGTTAGATGGATTCACAACTGGCTTAATGATCGGGCGCAACGAGTAAGGCGGGCTTTGCACCGATGCTGCGATGTCGCACGCGATAGTCCCCGCCCCCGTCGCAGGTACGATATCGTGTGATAGCTGGCGTAGCGAAAATTATCGCTACGGCAGCTTCACATGCACTCACCTGCCCTGCGACCGTCGCTCTGGCTGGTGACCCGCCTCCTTCCTCATAGCGACGTCACACGGCAGGCGGCCAATAGCGGCGGAGATGAGCAGGATGTAAACATCCTGCCCACCTTCTTCATTCCGTACAGCCGCCGGCGGCAGGTAGGAGATGTTCCTCGTTCCTGCGGCTTCATACACAGCGATGTGCGCTGCCGCAGGAACGAGGAACAACATCGTACCTGTCGCGGCACCGGCATTATGGAAATGTCGGTGAATGCAACGATGATACGATAACAATGTTTTTGCGCTCGTTAATCGTATCATCTAGCATTTACACAGAGCGATGTCGAAAGTGACGCTGGATGCGCGTCATTTTCGATTTGACCCCACCGACATCGCACGTGTGATGTCGCAACATGCAAAGCCGCCCTAACACTAAATGGCTACACATCAACCTGGAGAAAAGTTAAAAGCAGGGGCCGCAAGGCTCTATCCTGGGGCCAGTGTTGTTTGATATCTTTATAAATGATCTGGACAACGGAATTCACAGATGATAATAAGATAGGAGGAGGAAAGAGAGCGGATTCAGAAGGATCTAGACACACTTGAACAATGGGCCGAGGAGAACAGAATGGTGTTCAAGAGGGACAAATGCAAAGTCCTACATCTGGGTAAAGTAAATGTAAAAAGCATATATAGTTTGGGAGGAATAGAACTAGGTGATAGCACCGGGGAAAGGGACTTGGGCATAATAGTGGATCCCACCTTCAATATGAGCCAACAGTGCGGAGCTGCAGCTAAAAAGGCCAACAAAATTCTGGGATGTATCAAGACAAGTATTGAATCTAGATCAATACTAGATAGTCTGTCCTGGTCAGACCTGGAATACTGTGCACAGTTCTGGGCGCCTCAATTCAAGAGAGACATCGATATATTGGAGAAAGTCCAGAGAAGAGCAACCAAGAGGGTATAAGATCCGCAAACCATGTCATATGAAGACCAGCCAAAAGGACTAAAGAGCAGGCTGAGAGGAGACTTGCGTATATACTGGAGTATAAGCCGAGGCACATCAGTTTACCACAAAAAAATGAGTAAACTTATTGACTCGTGTATAAGCCTAGGACTATAAGACACACCTCAAATTTACAGAAGGAAAATTGGAAAAAATAATTTTTAATGTTCAAATGGTGGTCCATCTTATAACCCTTGTGTCATATAAATTAGCTCACCAGGGCGGCGCAGCAGTGGTGGCAGAACAGTTAAGGAGGCTGGGTCGGCAATGCTGTAGGCTCAGAATACGGGGGTGTCCGCGGCTCAGGAGGGTCACAGGACGGAAGGTCAGCAATACTTATGGCTCTGGGGTGTCGCGGTTCAGGAGGGTCGGCGATACTGGGGGATCAGGGGTGTTGCGGCGGTGCTATTGAATCTGAAAGTGGGCCGGTTGCTCCGTTGAGCCGGCCGGCGGTTGATGCAATAGACTTCAAGAAAATGACAGCAGAAGCAGCGTGTGCGCAGATTGAGATCTCAGCTCTCCGAGATCGCAATCTACGCACGCACCACTATCATGGCCATTTTCTTGAAGTCAATTATGTCAACCGCCGGCAGGTTCAATGGGTTCCGCTATCTGCCACGACACCACTTAGACCACTATATCGCCAATCCCTCTTGAGCTGTGACACTGCCGCAACAGTCCTGAACCACAGTATCCCACGACCGTCCTACGACTGCACCGACCTGGTAAGCTTAATCCGGATTATAAGACGCACTCCAATTTTCCCCCCAGTTTTTTTTTCGGAAAAACACATTTTATAATCTGGAAGTGGGACCCTCACTGGTGTATAAACCGTGGGCGAATTTTTCAGCATAAAAAATGTACTGAAAAACTCTGCTTATACACCAGTATATATGGTAATAGTGGTCTACAGATATCTGAAAGGTAGTCACAGTGCAGAGGGAACCACCCTATTCTCAAGAAATTACAAGAAAGTACAAGAAGCAATGGGATAAAACGAAAAGGAAAGAGATTCAGATTAGACATTAGGAGAAACTTTCTGACAGGGAGGGCAGTCAGAGAGTGGAACAGGCGACCACTGGAGGCAATGAAGGCAGTCAGAGAGTGGAACAGGCGACCACTGGAGGCAATGAGGGCAGTCAGAGAGTGGAACAGGCGACCACTGGAGGCAATGAAGGCAGTCAGAGAGTGGAACAGGTGACCACTGGAGGCAATGAAGGCAGTCAGAGAGTGGAACAGGTGACCACTGGAGGCAATGAGGGCAGTCAGAGAGTGGAACAGGCAACCACTGGAGGCAATGAAGGCAGTCAGAGAGTGGAACAGGCGACCACTGGAGGCAATGAGGGCAGTCAGAGAGTGGAACAGGCGACCACTGCAGGCAATGAAGGCAGTCAGAGAGTGGAACAGGCGACCACTGGAGGCAATGAAGGCAGTCAGAGAGTGGAACAGGCGACCACTGGAGGCAATGAGGGCAGTCAGAGAGTGGAACAGGCGACCACTGGAGGCAATGAAGGCAGTCAGAGAGTGGAACAGGTGACCACTGGAGGCAATGAGGGCAGTCAGAGAGTGGAACAGGTGACCACTGGAGGCAATGAAGGCAGTCAGAGAGTGGAACAGGTGACCACTGGAGGCAATGAGGGCAGTCAGAGAGTGGAACAGGCGACCACTGGAGGCAATGAGGGCAGCCAGAGAGTGGAACAGACGACCACTGGAGGCAATGAGGGCAGTCAGAGAGTAGAACAGGCGACCACTGGAGGCAATGAGGGCAGTCAGAGAGTGGAACAGTTGAACACTGGAGGCAATGAGGGCAGTCAGAGAGTGGAACAGGCGACCACTGGAGGCAATGAGGGCAGCCAGAGAGTGGAACAGACGACCACTGGAGGCAATGAGGGCAGTCAGAGAGTGGAACAGGCGACCACTGGAGGCAATGAGGGCAGTCAGAGAGTGGAACAGGTGACCACTGGAGGCAATGAAGGCAGTCAGAGAATGGAACAGGTGACCACTGGAGGCAATGAGGGCAGTCAGAGAGTGGAACAGGCGACCACTGGAGGCAATGAGGGCAGCCAGAGAGTGGAACAGACGACCACTGGAGGCAATGAGGGCAGTCAGAGAGTGGAACAGGTGACCACTGGAGGCAATGAAGGCAGTCAGAGAGTGGAACAAGCAACCACTGGAGGCAATGAGGGCAGTCAGAGAGTGGAACAAGCAACCACTGGAGGCAATGAGGGCAGTCAGAGAGTGGAACAGGCGACCACTGGAGGCAATGAGGGCAGTCAGAGAATGGAACAGGTGACCACTGTAGGCAATGAGGGCAGTCAGAGAATGGAACAGGTGACCACTGGAGGCAATGAGGGCAGTCAGAGAGTGGAACAGGCGACCACTGGAGCTAGTGAGTTCTCCATCAATGGAAATCTTCAAGCGGAAGCTGGATAAACATGAAAATCTGCAGTCGCAGGAGGTTGGAGCCGATGGCCCTTGAGGTCCCTTCCTACTCCACCATTCTATGATCTCAATAAGTATCACCTTTTTAAATTCTAAAGAAAAAGAAGCAGAAATTGGAAAAAGGAAACAAAAAATATTGGTAATATGCAGACTTCATCATAGGACTAAGCTCTGTTTACATAATCCGGAACGCTCCTTTAAGAATGATGTTACTGGCGTAAGTCACTTAATTTTGGGCATAGGACATTTAATTTCCACGGAGCTTAGCACCATACGTTTCATTAACTTTACTGGTACACATTAAAACCGCTCAAATTTGATAGTACAAACTATGAAAATGTAAGAAGTGACATAAAACTGGAAAGAAATATTAGCCCTGCAGCACAAATGCCTATTACTGTGCTGTATAAGATTATCCTGTGCACGCTGCCAAAGTAATAAATTATGTGAGGTGTGATATAAACCTCTGGTGGCTTCCTGGAAAATCTGGCTACACACTTCAGTGACTGAATGCAGGAAGACTCTGAATGTAAAGCGGAGGATACTGGTGACTACAGAGAAAAGAAGAAGAAAGGACAGTCTATTGCGGAAATGTGACGCTCCATCTTTACACATCAATTTTATATTCTTTTAACATATATAGAATCTACATAAAAATAATCAACTTTAATCTTTTAAAAACACCAGATTGATGTGTCTACAGCTCCTGAAAGGGAATCCGTCACCAGGTTTTTGCTGCCTGATTTGAAAGTAGCATAAAGTAGAGGCAGAGATCACCAGTTCTCTGAATGCTGAGCTGTGTATAACCCTGCCTCCACCACTGTTTGGCAGCTCTCTGTGTACACTGTGCATAGGCAGACATATACTAATCAGTGGTAGAGGTGGGGTTACATAGAGCAGTTAACCAGGAGGCACAAGACACCTAGTCCCATAGTGATAACCTGCTTATAAAGCACTGATTTTTACTGAAACAGCAAGACAGTAAGTGACACATTACTGGAATCAGACTCTGTTACTCTACATCATGCTGCTCTAAGATTACATAGCAAAAGCATGATGACAGATTCTCTTACGTGAATCATGGTCTCTTGATGTGACTGGCATTTGGACCTGACTGGCTCCTTAAAGCACTACTCCAGCCGTTTGGTATTTTAGCCCTGGAGTGGTGCTTTAAATCAAAAGGGACCGTCACATGCAGCGACGTATCTAACGATATATCGCCGGGTCATGGATTCCGTGACGCACATTTGGCATCGTTAGCGACGTTGTTGCGTGTGACACCAATGAGCGACCGTTAACGATGGAAAATACACACCAAATCGTCCATTGTTGACACGTCGTTCATTTTAAAAAAAATCGTTGATTGTTGAAGGCGCAGGTTGTTGGTCGTTCCTGCGGCAGCACACATGACTACGTGTGACACCTCGGGAATGATGAACTACAGCTTACCTGCAGCCGCCGGCAATGAGGAAGGAAGGAGGTGGGCGGGATGTTACGGCCGCTCATCTCCGCCCCTCCGATTCTATTGGGGGGCCGCTTAGTGATGCCGCTGTGACGCCGAACGAACCGCCCCCTTAGAAAGGAGGCAGTTCGCCGACAACAGCGACGTCGCTAGGCAGGTAAGTCCGTATGACGGCTCCTAACGATAGTGTGCCACGGGCAGCGATTTGCCCGTGATGCACAAACGACAGGGGCGGGTACGCTCGCTAGCGATATCGCTGCGTGTGACGGGGCCTTAAGTCCCCTGCCCCCTGTCATATCCTCACCTTCCCCCGGTTTCACCTTTCACCAATGCCGTCCCAACCCTGTGGCGCCATAATTTACCCATAACTTTTGACTGGCCAGAAATTACATCACAAGTTCCCAATGCATCTCTATGAGAGCCAGAACGAGGCTCCCATGGACTTGTATTGAGTTGGGACCTCCGGCTCCATGAAACACTGGAGCTGCCGGCAGGTCACAAATCGCCAAAGACCAACTGGAACGGCGGAGATAGAAGGTGAAGCTGCTGAAGGGTGAGTATAAGGCTATGTCCGCACGTTGCTTTTTACCTGCTTTTTACCTGTTTTTTTGCTGCTTTTTCAACTGCAGCGTTTAATGCCAAAATGGTTGTGTTCTGCTTTTCAAGCAAAGTCTATGGGAATTTGGGTTTCTTGTCCGCACTATGCAGTTCAAACTGCTGCCTTTTTGTTGCAGAACTTTGGTCAAAAACTCAGCTTTGCAGTGCAAAACCCAAATTGCAAAAACAATTGACATGTCAGTTGTTTTTGCCATTTGGGTTTTGCACTGCAAAGCTGAGTTTTTGACCAAAGTTCTGCAACAAAAAGGCTGCAGTTTGAACTGCATAGTGCGGACAAGAAACCCAAATTCCCATAGACTTTGCTTGAAAAGCAGAACACAACCATTTTGGCATTAAACGCTGCAGTTGAAAAAGCAGCAAAAAAGCAGGTAAAAAGCAGGTAAAAAGCAACGTGCGCACATACCCTTAGACAGGGGCAGGGGGCTTCTACAGTGGTGCAATAAAAAAAATGCTGGTGTGTGCTTTAATAACTCCTGCAGTTATTGGTAAAAAAAATAAATAAAATAAAAAAAAAAAAAAAAATGGTGTCCTGTCCTTGTGTATAGGCAGCTGGGTCTGCTTTAGTTTTCCTACTGTCTGTGTAACATTTGCTATTTCTCGAGTCTTTTGCGCGTCCCCCTCTCTGCAGACTATCCTTCCCATTAAATCTAAGCTTCCAAGTGTAAAGCACCATTGCGGAGCAGGTTACAATGTAAGCACGCCTGAACTTGTGTATAATACATCACGTGGGCCGCACTCCAGCAATCTGAATAGACCTGCAAGGCATTTCTTGGAAAACTTGCAAAAATTAATTCATTTAATGGACCTTGAAAAAAACGGATTCTGTGTCAATAATTTCTTGGAACTAAAAGCTGCTGACTGATTTTGACAGGTCAGAATGGCAATTTATGAAAAATCTTTACCATTGTGAACGACACCTAATCATTTTATACAGTGTCTCAAGATGATGAAGCTTGGTAGGCTGTTCTCCAGTCACTGCTCAGTTTACCGCTTGTATGTTTCCCTATCTAGCAGCTTTAGAGAAAAGGAGTTGTATAAGATTAGAAGAAAAGCTAGCGCCATTTCTCCGGCACATCCATTTCTGTCCGGTGGCTGGATTTGGTTGCTTTTGGTTTTGTTTTTTTTTTACTATTCTCAATTATTTTTACATGGTACTTGCCCCCTCTGAGCTGTTTAACCCTCCATGAATCCTAAACTATGTATCATCAGGCATTGTTATGCCAAGTTCAGACGGTCCAAGTATGGAGCACGATGTCCCAACTGGCCGCGGGGTCTATTGACTCAAACTCAGAAGTCTAAGGCTACTTTCACATTTGCGTTGGACGGCTTCCGTTGCAATCCGCAGCCTTGAGGAATTACAGTAACCGTTGTATTCCTCATAAACTTCTATTAGCTACAGATAGCAACGGATGGTCTTGCGTTGCATCTGCTGTACGACACAGCGGCTTTATTTGATGCTGCATCGGGCGAAGGGAATGCAGCATGTAACGTTTTTTTGAGCGGCGGAAACCTTTATTTCTCACTGCGCATGCTCATTATTATTTTTTTTTTTTAATCACAGAAACTTTATTTTGTTTCTCGGTGGCCGAACGTTCAGCTGAGCGCCCGGCAGCCGGCATGTGAGAGCACTCAGCTGAGCGCCCGGCAGCCGGCATGTGAGAGCGCTCAGCTGAGCGCCCGGCCGCCGGCTATTGAGAGCGCTCAGCTGAACGCCCGGCAGCCGGCATGTGAGAGCGCTCAGCTGAGCGCCCGGCCGCCGGCTATTGAGAGCGATCAGCTGAGCGCCCGGCCGCCGGCTATTGAGAGCGATCAGCTGAGCGCCCGGCCGCCGGCTATTGAGAGCGATCAGCTGAGCGCCCGGCCGCCGGCTATTGAGAGCGATCAGCTGAGCGCCCGGCAGCCGGCTATTGAGAGTGATCAGCTGATCGTTCACAATAGTCTGCTACCGGTAAAACTGTAAAGAAGAAAAAAAAAAAAAAAAAGCTTTCCGTTATTTTGTATGATCCGTTGCATCCGTTGTGTCATTATACGCTACGCATCAGTTGCATCCGTCACGCAATGCAATGCAACGGATGCCGTTCAACGCAAGTGTGAAACTAGCCTTATTGGCGTGTATGAGGCTGTCATGTTCACATCAGGGGACTCCCCGCTGATCCAAACATCATGACCTGGGCTTCATAGACGTCTCAAATCAGCCTTACTGCCTTGTTAATAAAAGCTTGCACTATTGTGAAAGTGTTCTGCATCAAAGGCTGACTGATTTGTCTCCATTGCCAATTTTATATTCTACCACCACCCGGCAAGTTGTTGCCACTCGTGTGTCACATGCGACATTCAGTCATGTGGTTTCTGGCAATAGAAGGTCACAGCGTCTGGCTGTGCAAAATGCTCCCTGACTTTCTATTGTTCTTGCTGTCAGTATTCATTGGTATAGGTCACTTTCCTGCTGGATTCATCTCTCTTCCTTTTGGACCCAATAATATTAGGAGACGGAACTGGGTATCTCGCCACGCTATCAACAAACCAATCGATGTAAATTAATTATTCCATGTCTTTATTATTTTGCACAGGTCAACGCGTTTCAGAAATCACAGTCTCCTTCATCAGGACATCAAGCAAAGGACATATATAATTCATTTACATCGATTGGTTTGGTGATAGCACGGCGAGATACCCGTTTCTTTCTCCTGATTTCACTGACTCTGCTCTGGGCTGCAGCTGTTCACCTGTGCGCTACACAATTACAGGAAATGTCACTATCACAACCCCTTTAGGTGAGTTTTCTACTTTCACTAGGCTGTTGTTTTGCCTGGTAAGACCATATTGCATTTTCTTCCACAGTCATATCTTCTTCCTTTTGGACCCAACAGGAGCTTGACTTCCACCCAGCTGTTGATTACCAGTATTCCCTTGGTGTTTATATACACCTTCCTTCCTTGGGCTGGTGCTGTTGATATTTTCAGTTCCTTCAAGCCGAGGTTGCAAGCAGATGGTTTATACTCTTCTGTGGTATCGTTGCTGAAAGCTCTGCTGAACTCCTGAATCATCTAATGATAAGTAGTTCATGCTTTTCCCCCTTGTGTCTTCTATAGTGTTTAGTGGGGTTGACGAATCACTCATCCCGTCCGTTCCAATTTAGGGCCCAGCATTAGCGATAACTAAGGTCAGCTATCCGGCTCGGCACATGGGGCGGAACCTATATAGGGTGGGACCCCAGGGACCAGCAGTAGGTTTGGTCAGGGGTCACCATCTTCCCTTGCCCTACACACAGGGTTTCCCTTTCCTTTCGCCGTGCGCTTGGTACTTCCCTGTATCTAGCGTGACATTTGTTCTCTGCAGTTAAGCCCACTTTACACGTTGCAATTAGTTGTACAATCGCATTTGCGATGTGACACGCCCAGGTCGCATACGGGATCTATGAGATTTCACGTTGGTCGTTCATTTGCTGTCACACGAGCGTTAGTAGTCTATGTTAAATTGGTCAATTTTGTGTGCGATCCTTTAGATCATGTGTTCTGTGACGTATGCATTGGGCACCTTTTTTTTTTTTTATTTATTGACTTGCCAAGCGTGTGTAATGTGTAGGGATGCGTTTTTACTATGTCATCTGCCATTCAGCTCTGCTACATGGCCGCTAACAGCAGACACAGACAGCCATGTAGCAGAGCTGAATGGCAGATGACAGCAGACACAGACAGAGCCGCACTGTCAGAATGAACTCGGGTGAACTTCACCCGACTTCATTGTCATGCTGCGGCTCTGTCTGTGTCGCGTCCTGATTAGCGGTCACCAGTGAAGGGCTCACCGGTGACCGCTAAACTCCTAAGTTACTGAAGTTAGCAGCCCTCTCTCATACTCACCAATCCCCGATCCCCGGCTCTGCACGGCGTTCACACTGCTCCGGCGGCTTTTACTGTTTTGAAAAAGCCGACCGCCCATTAAACAATTTCGTATTCCCTGCTTTCCCCGCCCACCGGCGCCTATGATTGGTTACAGTGAGACACGCCCCCACTCTGAGTGACAGGTGTCACACTGCACCCAATCACAGCAGCCGGTGGGCGTGTCTATACTGTGTAGTGAAATAAATAATTAAATAATTAAAAAAAACGGCGTGCGGTTCCCCCCAATTTTAAAACCAGCCAGATAAAGCCATACGGCTGAAGGCTGGTATTCTCAGGATGGGGAGCTCCACGTTATGGGGAGCCCCCCAGCCTAACAATATCAGCCAACAGCCGCCCAGAATTGCCGCATACATTATATGCGACAGTTCTGGGACTGTACCCGGCTCTTCCCGATTTGCCCTGGTGCGTTGGCAAATTGGGGTAATAAGGAGTTATTGGCAGCCCATAGCTGCCAATAAGTCCTAGATTAATCATGTCAGGCGTCTATGAGACACCCTCCATGATTAATCTGTAAATTACAGTAAATAAACACACACACCCGAAAAAATCCTTTATTATAAATAAAAAACACAAACATATACCCTGGTTCACCACTTTAATCAGCCCCAAAAAGCCCTCCATGTCCGGCGTAATCCAGGATGCTCCAGCGTCGCTTCCAGCGCTGCTGCATGGAGGTAACCGGAGCTGCAGAAGACACCGCCGCTCCGGTCACCTCCACGCAGGTAATGAACACAGCCGCGCGATCAGCTGCTGTCACTGAGGTTACCCGCTGTCACTGGATCCAGCGGTGGCCGCGGGTAACCTCAGTGACAGCTCAGCTGATCGCGCTACTCACCGCTACTCCTATCACCTCCACGCAGCAACTGAGGTGAGTAGCGCGATCAGCTGAGCTGTCACTGAGGTTACCCGCGGCCACTGCTGGATCCAGTGACAGCGGGTAACCTCAGTGACAGCAGCTGATCGCGCGGCTGTGTTCATTACCTGCGTGGAGGTGACCGGAGCGGCGGTGTCTTCTGCAGCTCCGGTCACCTCCATGCAGCAGCGCTGGAAGCGACGCTGGAGCATCCTGGATTACGCCGGACATGGAGGGCTTTTTGGGGCTGATTAAAGTGGTGAACCAGGGTGTATGTTTGTGTTTTTTATTTATAATAAAGGATTTTTTCGGGTGTGTGTGTTTATTTACTGTAATTTACAGATTAATCATGGAGGGTGTCTCATAGACGCCTGACATGATTAATCTAGGACTTATTGGCAGCTATGGGCTGCCAATAACTCCTTATTATCCCAATTTGCCAACGCACCAGGGCAAATCGGGAAGAGCCGGGTACAGTCCCAGAACTGTCGCATCTAATGTATGCGGCAATTCTGGGCAGCTGTTGGCTGATATTGTTAGGCTGGGGGGATCCCCATAACGTGGAGCTCCCCATCCTGAGAATACCAGCCTTCAGCCGTATGGCTTTATCTGGCTGGTTTTAAAATTGGGGGGAACCGCACGCCGTTTTTTTTAATTATTTAATTATTTATTTCACTACACAGTATAGACACGCCCACCGGCTGCTGTGATTGGGTGCAGTGTGACACCTGTCACTCAGAGTGGGGGCGTGTCTCACTGTAACCAATCATAGGCGCCGGTGGGCGGGGAAAGCAGGGAATACGAAATTGTTTAATGGGCGGCCGGCTTTTTCAAAACAGTAAAAGCCGCCGGAGCAGTGTGAATGCCGTGCAGCGCCGGGGATCGGTGAGTATATGAGAGAGGGGGATAGACTGACATGGACAGAGAGTGAGGGACAGAGAGAGTGACGGACTGACAGAGATTAGTGAATGACAGACATTGTGAGGCGCTTCAGAACGCAGCTTTACAGCTGCGCTCTGAAGCGGACCTTTTTTAAGCTGCGGTGCAGAGCGCACACCTGCGCACATAGCATCAGACACCAAAATCGTATGAGGGATGTCACACGTTACAATTCACTAGGTTCGTGCAACAAAACGCTCAATTCTAGAGAATGATACGATGTGTTTGCGATCAACGGTTTTGCGTTCAATCCTGATCGCAAGTAGATGTCACACGCAGACACCTCACAAACGATGCCGGATGTGCGTCACTTACAACTTGACCCCAACGACGGATTGTGAGATATATTGAAGCGTGTGTAGCGGGCTTTAGTGTTTTATTGCCCAGGCGGATGATTTGACAACATGCCCCCACCAATCTATACTGCCTAGAATTTGTGGGATTTCAATAATTGTATACTGAAGGCATTAGGAGTATTAAAGGGGTAGACAGGCCCTCGCTGGGGCAGCTTTCTGGCTAGGTCTTCCTTTACATTGTTTTCTGGTCATCAGTAGGAACTTTGTGTTGGGTGTATTTCCTATTGTAGACAAAAAAGTGCAATGGAGTCTTACCCAAATAACATGCAAGGAGTGATTAGAGCTGTGCGCCCACCTTATCACTATCGGTGATAAAACGTGACACAGCTGCTGCAGAATCCATGTGAACTGAAGCAGACGTAATAACCAGGAACCAGACAGAAATTGTGGAATAAATCTGTTGTGCTGTGGATAGACAAAGTCCAAAGAACTTCAGTAATCTAATATAAGTGGTTTACTGCAACGCGTTTCGAAGTGTATCCTTACTATTTCCTCAGAAAATCCATTGATCGGTGAGGATACACTTCGAAACGTGTTCAAATAAACCACCTGTATTAAACTACTCAGTACTTTTTGGACTTTCGTCTATCCACAGCAGAACAGATTTATTCCACAATTTCTTTCTGGTTCCTGGTGTATTTCCTGGCGTATATCACTGATGGTACTGCCACCAGGTAAAACACTCAACATCAAGCCTGAGATGTGGCCCATGACTAAGGGGTACTTTGCACACTACGACATCGCAAGCCGATGCTTGCGATGCCGAGCGCGATAGTCCCCGCCCCCATCGCAGCAGCGATATCTTGTGATTGCTGCCGTAGCGAACATTATCGCTACGGCAGCTTCACATGCACTCACCTGCCCTGCGACGTCACTCTGGCCGGCGAACCGCCTCCTTCCTAAGGGGGCGGGTCGTGCGGCGTCACAGCGACGTCACATGGCAGGCGGCCAATAAAAGCGGAGGGGCGGAGATGAGCGGGACGTAAACATCCCGCCCAACTCCTTCCTTCCACATAGCCAGCGTGAGCCGCGGTGACGCAGGTAAGCTGATGTTCCTCGCTCCTGCGGCTTCATACACAGCGATGTGTGCTGCTGCAGGAACGAGGAACAACATCGTACCGTCGCTGCAGCTACATTATAGAAATGTCGGACACTACACCGATGATACGATTAGGACGCTTTTGCGCTCGTTAATCGTATCATAAAGGATTTACACACTACGATATCGACAGCGACGCCGGATGTGCGTCACTTTCGATTTGACCTCACCGACATCGCACCTGCGATATCGTAGTGTGCAAAGTACCCCTTAGAAACTGACCTCTTTGGGCATGTGAACACCTTGAGAATTTGAAGAAGACATTGATGGCTGGAAAATCGGTGAGAAAAATAGGTACGTTTTTACATTTGTTTTATTTCTCATTCATTTGAATGGGTGAAACATATATCTTTGTACCGTGTTAGCCAGTAGAGATAAAAAAAATTGGTTAAAAGAATTGAAGTCCTCAGTGGTTGGATGGTTTGAATGAGTGGCAAGTTCAGTAAAAATGCCAAAATGCTGCAGATTTGGGGAAAAAAAAACCAACACACTGATGGTTTATATCTGCAAGGAAAAAAATAAGCAGCGTTCATAGATATCAGAAATCTCATTCACTTTGCTGGTACTCTAAATCGCTGCATTTTTTCATCGGCAACAACGCAGCATGTCAACTTTATGCAGGCTGGACGATGACCACTGAAGAATACGGGACATCCTCTGCTATTTTAAGTCCCCATAAATATTATTCCCATCATAAATAAGCCATCTGTTAATGAGTTTGTCTGGACTTCATCCTCTAAGGAACAGAGAAGAGAACTAGCAATCTAAATGAGGTTCACATAGTTCCATATAATATAGGTATTCATCTCTCTGCTCCAATTCTGTACAAAATATTCCATAATTGAAACGGACGTCTTTCCTGGCAAAGTAAACCAGAGAGCATAGACAGTAACTACACAGCATCGGAAAGCCATGCACCACATTATCTCATTGATGTGATTTGTTGTGCAGTAAAACGGTTACAGCATAGATGAATAGAACAAGATCCGCACAAATTAATTGGATTAACAGAAAATGATGCCAGAGAAAGCGAGAAGGAACGAAATGAGCTAAGGTGTAGATGACCGAAAAATGGTGAGAGCGGGAATACACAGGAGAGGAAGATGGGATAGCTTTGATTGAGATAACATAAAAAAGAAGGCGGATAGGGAAAGATAAAAGAAAATAAAATTGGTTATTGGTTTATTTTTAGGTGGGGGGTGGTAGTAACTTGCTCACACCTGATATTCCGCGTTTCATCCATTTCGGTTCACCAAGTGCAATGAAGAAACTTTCTTGCCTTTCGTATTCCTCCTCATCTATTATTTTTACCCTTATCGTTTTCCTGTTGGGACATAAGAGAAAGAATGGTATATATAGGAATAGTATCAGAGCTTTCTACCTTGTTGACACCCTTCTAAGATGCTAGACAACTACTTTGACAACCTGTGAGTCTTCAGCCTTGGCGGGTTGGGTGGCGACCCAATAGGGGTCAAGAGCCACAGATTACCAAACTGTAGGTCTATAGATTTTTGGCCACTGAACAAGCCAAGATCAAAACATCTCCACGTATTTTAGACTCGTGACTCATCTTCTGCTCGATATCGATGGATCAGAACCGTGTGATATCAACCTTTATATCAAAGTGTAACGCAATATTTCCATCCAAACTATAAACTTCAGAAAAGTTAAAGTTTTAATTATTGGGTAAAAAAAAAAACAAAACAAAACAAAGTCAAACCAATAAAATTGCATAAGAAATAAATCACAAACTGATAAAGAAGAAAATAATAGGCCTCACTCATTCATATCTCTGCCGAAAGCAAACATCAGATACAGGTTTCGGTTGCCATATGCTGTAGACTCAGAATTGATGTATTTAGGACCTTTGTGATGTTAGTTGGTCAAAAATAAGAGCTCTATTCAAGAATGTAATACACTATGGGCCAACACATTCATATGATGACTGAAATGCCCAACTACGTAGACACTCATCGCTGTCTTCGTAATACAAGGACGGCTAAAGTCTGCCAGAGTTGGAGCTGCACTTATGGTTCATGCACACATTATGGATTTGATGCAGATTTTTCTCAGCGTACTCACAGAATATCTGCAGCATTTCTGCATCAAAATCAATGTGCTGCGTGGATTTGGCTGAGAACTTCACCTTATACATTGCAATAATAAAGACTGCAATTAATTCTGCACAAAGAATTGAGTTGTGGTTGATTTTAGAATCCACACAGCAGGTCAATTTGTGTCAAACCTTTCTGCATCATGTGGATCAGGGCTGGGGAAAGAGCGCCTAGAGGGCCTCGTGCAGCCCTATGGTTGTTTCAGTCTGGACTGAAAACAGTGGACCACGAGCAGCACCTCACCTTCCGCCACACAATGTTACCGCTATTTGCATCCTCAGGATAAAGACAACAGTGAACATATTTTCGAGGACTGGGCTGCTGGCTCAGTCTTCCACCAATCAGCATATTGGAGAGCAGACATGATGACTAGTGATGAGTGAACCCGAGGTTCGGTGTTCACACCAAACACAGATTTTTCGTCTTGCACTGGGGGCAAGAACAGCATCATTGGATGTAGTGTGCACCAAACAAAAAAATAAAATAAAATGGGAAAACCCCACCCACCCTCCCCCAGGAGTGATCTCTTTATGGCTGGCTGCATATGGGTGGAGACACAAACTGCCCAATTAGTGACTTCCATTGGGGTTCAGGTCAAATCAGAGTCCCAAAACCGAACTTTGTCTACAGTCCGGCTGCACCCACTGGACCGACCTTCCATGGGTCCGCTCATCTCTAGTGATGATGTCATATCACGTGTTCTGTACGGAGTATCAGTGCACCAGAGACTGGAGCAGAACACTGGGGAAAAGGGAGCAAGGTGAGTAGGTGGTGATTTTTTTTTTTCATATGTGTTTGCATGCATGGCATGTTTGCACATATTTCAGAGGCTATATATTTATATATACACACATATACAGCGTGAGCCCCACATAACCCTCCTATATACAGTTATAGCCCCACATAGCCCTCCTAAATACAGCATCAGCCCTGCATATATATATATATATATATCATATTATATTTTATATTAAATTATATATATAATAATTCTATATATATATTAGATATAATATTATATATTATATATAATGAAGGGAATTTTGTTTACTTACCGTAAATTCCTTTTCTTCTAGCTCCAATTGGGAGACCCAGACAATTGGTGTATAGCTACTGCCTCCGGAGGCCACACAAAGCAGTACACTTAAAAGTGTAAGGCCCCTCCCCTTCTGCCTATACACCCCCCGTGGGATCACGGGCGCCTCAGTTTTAGTGCAAAAGCAAGAAGGAGGAAAGCCAATAACTGGTTTAAAAAACAAATTCGATCCGACGAAACATCGGAGAACTGAAACCATTCAACATGAAACAACATGTGTACCCGAAAAAACAAAAATCCCTAAGAAAACAGGGCGGGTGCTGGGTCTCCCAATTGGAGCTAGAAGAAAAGGAATTTACGGTAAGTAAACAAAATTCCCTTCTTCTTTATCGCTCCTAATTGGGAGACCCAGACAATTGGGACGTCCAAAAGCAGTCCCTGGGTGGGTAAAATAACACCTCGTGATAGGGCCGTAAAAACAGCCCTTTCCTACAGGTGGGCAACCGCCGCCTGAAGGACTTGTCTACCTAGGCTGGCGTCCGCCGAAGCGTAGGTATGCACCTGATAATGCTTGGTAAAAGTGTGCAGACTCGACCAGGTAGCCGCCTGGCACACCTGCTGAGCCGTAGCCTGGTGCCGTAATGCCCAGGACGCACCCACGGCTCTGGTAGAATGGGCCTTCAGCCCTGAGGGAACCGGAATCCCAGCAGAACGGTAGGCTTCAAGAATTGGTTCCTTGATCCACCGAGCCAGGGTGGATTTGGAAGCTTGCGACCCTTTACGCTGACCAGCGACAAGGACAAAGAGTGCATCCGAGCGGCGCAGAGGCGCCATGCGGGAAATGTAGATTCTGAGTGCTCTCACCAGATCCAACAAATGCAAATCCTTTTCACATTGATGAACTGGATGAGGACACAAAGAAGGTAAGACGATATCCTGATTGAGATGAAAGGGGGATACCACCTTAGGGAGAAACTCCGGAATTGGGCGCAGAACCACCTTATCCTGGTGGAACACCAGGAAGGGAGATTTGCATAACAGCGCTGCTAGCTCGGACACTCTCCGAAGAGACGTGACCGCTACTAGAAAAACCACTTTCTGTGACAAGCGAGAAAGGGAAACATCCCTCATAGGCTCGAAAGGCGGCTTCTGGAGAGCAATTAGAACCTTGTTCAGATCCCAGGGCTCTAACGGCCGCTTGTAAGGAGGGACGATATGACAAACCCCTTGCAGGAACGTGCGTACCTGAGGAAGTCGTGCTAGGCGTTTCTGAAAAAATACAGACAGCGCTGAGACTTGTCCTTTAAGAGAGCCTAGCGACAAACCTTTTTCCAAACCGGATTGCAGGAAGGAAAGAAGAGTAGGCAATGCAAATGGCCAGGGAGAGACTCCCTGAGCAGAGCACCAAGATAAGAATATCTTCCACGTCCGGTGGTAGATCTTGGCGGAGGATGGTTTCCTAGCCTGTCTCATAGTGGCAATGACCTCTTGAGATAATCCTGAAGACGCTAGGATCCAGGACTCAATGGCCACACAGTCAGGTTCAGGGCCGCAGAATTCTGATGGAAAAATGGCCCTTGGGACAACAAGTCTGGTCGGTCTGGAAGTGCCCACGGTTGGCCTACCGTGAGGTGCCAGAGATCCGGGTACCACGACCTCCTCGGCCAGTCTGGAGCGACGAGGATGGCGCGGCGGCAGTCGGACCTGATCTTGCGCAGCACTCTGGGCAACAGTGCCAGGGGTGGGAACACATAAGGTAGCCGGAACTGCGACCAATCTTGAACTAAGGCGTCCGCCGCCAGAGCTCGGTGATCGTGAGAGCGTGCCATGAAAGCCGGGACCTTGTTGTTGTGCCGGGACGCCATTAGGTCGACGTCCGGCATCCCCCAGCGGTGACAGATCTCCTGAAACACGTCCGGGTGAAGAGACCATTCCCCTGCGTCCATACCCTGGCGACTGAGGAAGTCTGCTTCCCAGTTTTCCACGCCTGGGATGTGAACTGCGGATATGGTGGATGTCATGTCTTCCACCCACGTCAGAATCCGCCGGACTTCCTGGAAGGCTTGCCGACTGCATGTTCCTCCTTGGTGGTTGATGTATGCCACCGCTGTGGAGTTGTCCGACTGAATTCGGATTTGCTTGCCTTCCAGCCACTGCTGGAAGGCTTGTAGGGCAAGATACACTGCTCTGATTTCCAGAACATTGATCTGAAGGGTGGACTCTTGCTGAGTCCACGTACCTTGAGCCCTGTGGTGGAGAAAAACTGCTCCCCACCCTGAAAGACTCGCGTCTGTCGTAACCACCGCCCAGGATGGGGGTAGAAAGGACCTTCCTTTTGACAATGAGGTGGGAAGAAGCCACCACCGAAGAGATTCCTTGGCCGCCTGAGAAAGAGAGACGTTCCTGTCGAGGGACGTCGACTTCCCGTCCCATTGGCAGAGAATGTCCCATTGTAGTGGACGCAGATGAAACTGCGCGAAAGGGACTGCCTCCATTGTTGCTACCATCTTCCCTAGGAAGTGCATGAGGCGTCTCAAGGGGTGTGACTGGCCTTGAAGGAGAGATTGCACCCCTGTCTGTAGTGAACGCTGTTTGTCCAGTGGAAGCTTCACTATCGCTGAGAGAGTATGAAACGCCATGCCAAGATATGTTAGCGATTGGGTCGGGGTCAGATTTGACTTTGAAAAGTTGATGATCCACCCGAAACTCTGGAGAGTCTCCAGCGCAACGTTCAGGCTGTGTTGGCATGCCTCTTGAGAGGGTGCCTTGACCAGTAGATCGTCCAAATATGTGATCACAGAGTGACCTTGAGAGTGCAGGACTGCTACTACTGCTGCCATGACCTTGGTGAAGACCCGTGGGGCTGTCGCCAGCCCGAAAGGCAGAGCTACGAACTGAAGGTGTTCGTCTCCTATAACGAAGCGTAGAAAACGCTGATGCTCTGGAGCAATCGGCACGTGGAGATAAGCATCCTTGATGTCTATTGATGCTAGGAAATCTCCTTGAGACATTGAGGCGATGACGGAGCGGAGGGATTCCATCCGGAACCGCCTGGTTTTCACGTGCTTGTTGAGCAGTTTTAGATCCAGAACGGGACGGAAAGACCCGTCCTTTTTCGGCACCACAAACAAATTGGAGTAAAAACCGTGACCTTGCTCCTGAAGAGGAACAGGGATCACCACTCCTTCTGCCTTTAGAGTGCACACCGCTTGCAGAAGAGCATCGGCTCGGTCGGGAGGTGGAGAAGTTCTGAAGAATCGAGTTGGAGGACGAGAACTGAACTCTATCCTGTACCCGTGAGACAGAATGTCTCTCACCCAACGGTCTTTGACCTGTGGCAGCCAAATGTCGCCAAAGCGGGAGAGCCTGCCACCGACCGAGGATGCGGAGAGAGGAGGCCGAAAGTCATGAGGAAGCCGCCTTGGTAGCGGGTCTTCCGGCTGTCTTTTTTGGGCGTGACTGAGCCCGCCAAGAATCTGAGCTCCTCTGATCCTTTTGAGTCCTTTTGGACGAGGAGAATCGGGACCTGCCCGAGCCTCGAAAGGACCGAAACCCCGACTGTCCCCTCCTCTGTTGGGGTTTGTTTTGTCTGGGCTGAGGTAAGGATGAATCCTTACCCTTGGACTGTTTAATGATTTCATCCAAACGCTCACCAAACAGTCGGTCACCAGAAAATGGCAAACTGGTTAAGCACTTTTTGGAAGCAGAATCTGCCTTCCATTCCCTTAACCACAAGGCTCTGCGTAAAACCACGGAGTTGGCTGACGCCACTGCCGTACGGCCCGTAGAGTCCAGGACAGCATTAATCGCGTAAGACGCAAATGCAGACATTTGAGAGGTTAAGGATGCCACCTGCGGAACAGATGTACGTGTGACCGTGTCAATCTGTGTAAGACCAGCTGAAATAGCTTGGAGTGCCCATACGGCTGCGAATGCTGGAGCAAACGACGCGCCGATAGCTTCATAGATGGATTTCAACCAGAGTTCCATCTGTCTGTCAGTGGCATCTTTAAGTGCAGCCCCATCTTCCACTGCAACTATGGATCTAGCCGCAAGCCTGGAGATTGGAGGATCCACCTTGGGACACTGGGTCCAGCCCTTGACCACGTCAGGGGGAAAGGGATAACGTGTATCCTTAAGCCGTTTGGAGAAACGCTTATCTGGATAAGCGTGGTGTTTCTGGACTGACTCTCTAAAGTCAGAGTGGTCCAGAAAAGTACTTAATTTACGCTTGGGATACCTGAAATGGAATTTCTCCTGCTGTGAAGCTGACTCCTCCACTGGAGGAGCTGGGGGAGAAATATCCAACATTCTTTTGATGGACGCTATAAGATCATTCACTATGGCGTCACCATCAGGAGTATCCAGATTGAGAGCGGTCTCAGGATCAGAATCCTGATCAGCTACCTCCGCCTCATCATACAGAGAGTCCTCCTGCTGGGACCCTGACCAGTGTGATGAAGTCGAGGGCCGCTCATAGCGAGCTCGCTTAGGCTGTCTGGGACTGTCGTCCGTGTCAGAGCCTTCACCCTGGGATGCATGGGACACCCCCGGAGCCCGGAGCTGTTCCAACTGAGGGGGACCAGGGAGCAATGATTCAACAGTGCCCCTGGTCTGAGTTACTGGTCTAGACTGCAAAGTTTCTAGAATTTTAGTCATAGTCACAGACAATCTATCCGCAAAAACTGCAAACTCCGTCCCCGTCACCTGGACAGTATTCACAGGTGGTTCTCCCTGGGTCACCTCTAGCAGAGGCCCCGGCCGAGCAAGTGCCACAGGGGCTGAGCACTGCACACAATGGGGGTCAGTGGAACCTGCAGGTAGAGTAGCCTCACATGCGGTACAAGCAGCATAGAAAGCCTGTGCCTTGGCACCCTTGCTTTTTGCGGATGACATGCTGTTGTCTCCTCTGAGTAATCTAGGAGGGTATATAGCCAAGAATCACCAGCGACCGTACAGTGCAATGTATAGCATGCAAGCATAAAAATACAAATGTACACTTCGGCACTAGTGGAGTCAGCACCAGAGGTGCCGCTTACCGCCCGCGGAAACGCGGGTGTGTGGTCGCCAGAATCCCGTGTCTGGGTCTCCCAGAACTTGTCTCCCCTCTCCAGCTCAGACTGCACACAGGAATGGCTGCCGGCGTTCTGTGAAGAGGGGCGGACCGTGGGCGTGCCTCAGACAAAGTGCGGGAAACTGGCGTCCCACTGTGTCCAGTGTGAGGGCTGGAGTATGTAAAATAGACTCCAGCCCCCTGCGCTGATGTTCTGTACAGCGTCCCGCCCTTCCCCTGACTGGCAGGCCTGGGGGCGGGAACGAAGCGAAACTAGGCCGCAAAAGCCGGGGACTCGAGTAATAAGCGCGGCCGTCATATATGCACGGCCAGCGCGGAAGTCCCCGGCGCACCACAAGTCCCAGCCGCGCCGCAGTGTAAACTGACAGCAGCGGCCGGCGCGGCAGTTCACAATACATTAACTCACTCAGCAGAGCTGTAGTGAGTAGTGGCACAAGCGCGCAGCGCTGTTGTCCCCGGCGCACTAACACACCCAGCAATGCTGCAGTGTGTCTGCGCGCGGTCTGTACGGGGACACAGAGTACCTTGACGTAGCAGGGCCATGTCCCTGACGATACTCAGCTCCATATCCAGCAGATTCCCCAGCGGCTGTGGATGGAGCACGGTCTCAGTGCCTGGAGACCGGTAAAATCCCACTTCACCCAGAGCCCTAAGGGGGATGGGGAAGGAAGCAGCATGTGGGCTCCAGCCTCCGTACCCGCAATGGGTACCTCAACCTTAACAAACACCGCCGACAAAAAGTGGGGTGAGAAGGGAGCATGCTGGGGGCCCTAGTATGGGCCCTCTTTTCTTCCATCCGACATAGTCAGCAGCTGCTGCTGACTAAACAGTGGAGCTATGCGTGGATGTCTGACCTC
The DNA here is from genome assembly GCF_048569485.1 of Anomaloglossus baeobatrachus. Classification (NCBI taxonomy): domain Eukaryota; kingdom Metazoa; phylum Chordata; class Amphibia; order Anura; family Aromobatidae; genus Anomaloglossus; species Anomaloglossus baeobatrachus. Next base: position 37,286,816 of record NC_134364.1, read on the forward strand.
CTTCGCACAAAGCATAAAAACTGAGGAGCCCGTGATCCCACGGGGGGGTGTATAGCCAGAAGGGGAGGGGCCTTACACTTTTAAGTGTACTGCTTTGTGTGGCCTCCGGAGGCAGTAGCTATACACCAATTGTCTGGGTCTCCCAATTAGGAGCGATAAAGAAAATTATATTATATATAATATATGTTTATATGTTATTATTATATATTATATTATATACGGTATATTATATATATAGCTATATATATAGGGCTCATGCTGTATTTAGGAGGGCTATGTGGGGCTATAACTGTATATAGGAGGGCTATGTGGGGCTCACACTGTATATAGACAGACTATGTGGGTCTCGTTCTGTATATAGAGAGGCTATGTGAGAGCTCGTACTGTATATAGGGTCTATGTGGAGGCTCATACTATATGTAAGGGGCTGTGTCAGGGTCATACTGTATATAGGGGTTTGTGTGTGAGCTCACAGGATAAAGGGGGCTGTGTGGAGGCTCCTACTGTATATAGGGGGCTGTGTGTGGGCTCATACGGTATATAGAGGGATGTCACCATACCTAATTCAATTCAATAATGTGATACCATTAATATTAATATAAAATAATCATAATTGTTAGAAATCATATTGAACAAAATTAATTTCAGCCCATTGGTTTGGCCTCCACAGCAGTCAGTCTCTCATGTGGCCCCTTAAGAAAATGTATAGCCCACCACTGATGTAGGCGATATATTTAAAATCTCATTATTTGCTTGATTCTCTATTACGCGGTGGATGTTCAGTATACAAATCTACACCACGTGCATTTGACCTTGTAGCATAGCGCTCTATTGTGACTCATGGAGGGGGGTCCTGACTAGGGGAGCCCCCTCTATGACACCCATATGTTTTTAATAGAAGTGATATGGAAAAGCTTTATAGTCATTCTCTTAAAGGTTGGATTACACAATCAGACTCCTGCGTTTGATTACTACTAGGGAAATAACATCATGAAGTCTTTATTTTCTCAATGGTCTTCCCAAACGTCTTAATGCTTGAGGGAGTTTTCTGATATTTTTTTAAAATGTGCCTGACAAAACCTATTACAGCACATGTAACATTAGGGCGGCTTCATCTGGAGCTTTTTTTATGCTTTAACACTTCAAAAAACTCCAATACCCAATTCAAGGCAAAAAAAAGCCTCAAAAAAGGAGTTGAACTCGTTGGATTTTTCAGCCTCCAAAAAAGTCAGTATAAACCTAGCCTAACTCACTTTTTAAATCCCCACTGATCCTGCGCTGTCATTTTGCTCCCTGATGGTCCTTCAAATGGACATGTGCCATTCATGTGACCTCAGCGGCCCGGTGCCGGCCATGCCAGCATCACTGCTGAGGCCAGGATCTGGACCAATAAAGACTTATTTAATTATAAAAGGAGCACAGAAAACTCCTTTAAACTTGTAAAGTTGACCATATAACAATGAAAGTATGTGGCTAAAAATTATATTCCATATTACACTACTCAACATTGAAATTACAGGACCAAGAAAGAAAAGTTGTGGAATTCTGGAAATCACAGGCTGGATAGACATTACTAACATTCAAATGGTGAAAAAATGGAAACGACGTTTTCAAAACATCTCGATTTATTTGGTATAAAGTATGAGCACAGGAATATATGCACTTACACACCTTGGGTACCATCAGTGAGGTTAGTAATGGTTGTCTGAGGAATCTTCTGCCCCACTGAATGCACTTGGGCAAATCATCAAGATCCGATGCTGGAGCTCCCTTGTAATTCCCGACCAATGATGTCCCAAATGTGTTCAATGGGAGACCAGTCCGGAGACGCTGTAGCCATGGTAGCACATTTAGGCCACACAGACTGCTCACAGTAGCACCACCAACATGCGGCCTTGTGTTAATGTGTTGAAAAACGGCTCTTGGGATATTTTGGTAGAAATGGCTGTACGGTTTTTCCACCACCAAATCAATATAACACTGACCGGTTCATGTACCTTGAAAGAAGACTAGAGGGGTCCGCCTACTGAATAATAGGTTACCCCACACCATAATCCTGGGAGTAGGACCAGTGTGATGTTCCCTTGTGAAGGCCTCTTCATGGCATTGCCCACATGGCATCCAGACTAATCTCTGCATCCAAGTCAAGAATGGGTCTGATTGCCGAAGAGGACAAACCTCCATTGCTCCATTCCAGCCTTTGGTCTCCATGTGAAGACAACAACATGGGTAACACCATGAAGAGGTCTTTATGAGAGAAAGTCACATCCTCCCAGGACTATGATGTGGGGTGCCAAAATGTATGGTAGCTGGACCCCTCTCGTCTTCTATAAGATACACTGACCGCTTAGCGTTACCCTGATTTAGCTTTGAAGCCATTAGTACGGCCAGTTCTCCAAACTTTACCAGGAGCCAATTTTCAACATAACAACACCAAGCTACATGTTTCTTGTGCTATTGTGCACAGCCTACGTGTTTTAAATGTGGTATCATGGCCTGCAGAGTCCCCAGACTTGTCTCCCATCAAACACATTTGGGACATCATCTGCCAGCAGAGGATTTTGATGATTTCTGTACCCAAGTGCAACCATTAATAACCTCTCTGATGGTAGCCGAGGCTGTAAGTACGGGAATATGTGCCTTATGGTGCTCACGCTTGATACTAAATAATTTGAGATGTGTTTTGTTTTTTTTACATAGTTACACAGGTTGAAAAAAAGACCTAGGTCCATTTGCTCAACCTTTGTCCACCAATTATACATTTTGTCACTAAATCGTATGGAGCAAATCATCCAACCTTTTTTAAAAGTTGTTATAGTGTTACCTCTTGTGGTCGGCATTCCACAGTCTGACTGCTCTAACTGTAAAGAAGCCTTTCCTATATAACTGCTGATTTTGAAACTTTTGTTTCCATTTTTTTTATCAGTTGTATATCATTACTGTGAGTTCCATAATTCCACAAATTTTCCTTCATGGTTTACATTTTTTATCCAATTGGGTCTAAAGGGTGCTTTACACGCTGCGACATCGCCAGCGATCTCGTTAGAGATGTGAAACGCCAGATCGCAGATGCGATCTGCCAACATCGCACATAGGTCGTTTTTTTAGCGCCGGTCACATGTGCGATCTTGGCTGATCACATCTGCGATCTAGCGTGTCACATCGCTAACCAGATCGCTAGCGATGTCGCAACGTGTAAAGCACCCTTAACTGTTGATATCTGTATTCCCCGTACAGACCTGTTGGTAATATAAATCAATACATTAAAAGTAATACATGACATATTTGTATAATTAAACGGATGGTACTAGGCAGAATACTTATAGCGGGTGCAGAGGAAGCATCCACACCTGTGTCCTGTTCCTGGAAGGAACCCAAAGGTCCCCTGCCATTAGTAAGATAGGTGCAGCCTGTTATAATGTATGGATTGTAACATATTAGGGAACTGCACCTAATTTCTGATGGGCAGTTAGGGGATCTACATCCTTATAGGTATTTTTCCATCTGTCAGTCTGTCCAGTACTGTAGACAGTTTGCATGGATGCCAGGAGATGAGCAGAACAGTGTACAAATAAAATGTGATATAAGAGATGAGCACAAATGTCAGCTAGTAAATCATGCAGTAATTGACAGCAGTGCGTATCTGGCACACGCTCACATTTTGAACCTTTCGCACCAGCGACTGTAGCCAAACTGTAAACCATTTGGATGATGATTAACACGTCTTTAATTGACAACATATATCAAATTAAAGACCATAAACTGCTTGATGGCGACGTTCGTGACATCTCCCCTGCACATCATCCTCCCGTACCTGTTGCCATGGGCCGGAATCCTATTTTTAGTGACGGTAATGGAGAAAGATCCCCGGAGTGGTACAGCCGTCAATCACAGCGTTTCCGGCACAAACAATATGATTGTGTGTTGTGTTTGTTTAGGAGGCAATGACTCACAGCTGCACCCGAGACCGAAATATATCCGCACCACAGTCACCCACATCTGTGCACTGTCAACATTCCAGAATGATGCGGATGAAGAGGAGCAAACCTAAAGAGTCAGATCATCAATATTCATTTCATATGTATTTTACAATAGAAATTTGAAATACATATTTTTTTATTTGCCTGTATTATCCTCAATAACCCTGCAGGGGGCGGACATATCATTGGGGAAACCTGTGCAGGCGCCCAAGAGGCAAGAGGGCCATTTCTACCTTCAAAACTGGTGGAATTGTGCATTATGAAGAGTTATTTGCCTACAAAGGGCCCATATACTGTTCTTGCACAGGGCCCTTTTCTGTCTATGTCCACCAGTGACCCCTGCCCATATGCCATATGAGTGCAATTGGGTGTGTGCCTGGTACCTCCCCCACTATATGTCAGATAGTGACTTTCACAGTAGCTCTTCTGACCCCCAATTTGGCAGCCTCACATATGCTTGAGCCTATAAGGCTTGGGTTGGGAGACCGGTGGCCGGTCCGTGAGACATAGATGTTTAAAAGCAGTCTAAGGCCTCTCTCACACGTCATTGTCTCCGGTACGTGTTTGGTCCGTTTCCTCACGTACCGGAGACACGGACACATGTAGACCCATTAAAGTCAATAGGTCTGCGCTCACGTGCGTGTACTGCCATGAACCATGTGTACGTGTGGAGCATACGTGTGCCCGTGTGCTCCACACGTAGACATGTCCGTTTTTCTCCGGCATCAGGCGTGTCACACGGAACGCAAACGGACCACACGGAGGTGTTCCGTGTGACACGCGCCGGAGAAAACACATGTCAGAAAAAAAAAAAAAAACAACTTTACTCACCTTCTCCAGCCCTGCTGTCTCTGCCGCTGCTGTCACTTGCTGCCGACCGCCGCTCATTATGCTCATTGCATATTCACTTCACCGCAGCCGGAAGCAGCAGCAGCGGGGAGTCGGCAGGACCGGAGACCAAAGATCAGCACCACGGACAGCGAAGCCAGGGACAGGTGAGCAGAAAGTTCCCGTTCTCCGTGTGTTATCACGGATAACACACGGAGAACACACGTGTGCCATAAACACGGCTCACAGAGGGCAAAACGCACCTCTGACACGTGCGTGAAAAATGTGCGTAGTTTTTCACGGACGTGTGAAAGAGGCCTAAAGTGCATTGCCTCTATGTATCCTGTTTTTCCTAAACTTTTAATTAGCAGAGAAAGTTCTGTCAGATAGGTGATGCTAGGAGATTTTCTGAATTCAGTTGTGTAGGAAAAAAAAATAAATTATGAAATAGTAGTCTAAGGTAAGTTTATTATTTTTGATCTCATGACCTTAAAAATTAAAGAGAATCTGTCAGCAAGTTTTTGCTATGAAAGCTAAAGACCGCATGCTGCAAGGGTTAACACAAAGAATTCAGGGATGACTGTCTTGTCAAGGTTTAATCTGTTGTTTTTTTACTGTTTGTTTAACACTAGAACTACTGAGGTAGTCATTTTGACTACTTTGCACCATGTATTTCTATATAGGTGTCACGAGTCCAGTAGTTCTAGTGTTAAAGGGAATGTGTCACCAGGTTTTTGCTCCTCCATCTGAGAGCAGCATAATGTAGAGACAGAGACCCTGATTCCAGCAATGTGTCACTTTTAGGTGGCAAAAACATTGCGACAGTGTCATGGTTGAAAAACAGTCATGTGGTGTTCAGAAATAGAAGGTCACAGTGTTTGGCTGCGCAAAATGCTCCCTGACTTTCTATTATTCCTGCTGTTAGTATTCAGTGTACTAGGTATCTCTTCTGCTGGGTTTTCATCCTTTTCCCTTTAGGACCCTGCAGTGCTCCTCTTCCCTTCATCTGCTAATCATCTGTATTTCCCCTTGGGTTTAAATACTCTCATTTTCTCTGGACTTGTGCTGGTGATATTCAGCTCCTTCACAAGCTCTGGATGCAAGCAGGGGGCTTGCACACATCTGTAGGATTGTGGTTGTTCTCCGCTGAACTTCTTCCTGAGGCATCTGTAGAGAAGTTATTTATGCGCTTTCCCCATGTGTGTGATCCCTGTGTCTTTAGTGTTTCGTGGGGTTGATGAAGAGCTCATCCCACCCGTTCTCTATTTAGGTTCCAGCTCTGGGGTCATTCTAGGGTCAGGGATCTGGCTTGGAACATAGGTGAAGAACCTATCTAGGGTTGTGAGGGACTCCAGGTGCCAGCGGTAAGTTTGGTGAGGGGTCACTATCTCCCCCTTCCTTAGATGCAGGGGTCCCCTTCCCTTTCGCATGGTGCTCCCACGTATTTAGCGTGACAGACAGATTTCCTTTAAGCAGCAGGGCACAAACAGGACTTATCATTGCTCAAACTACAATATCATGTGAATGACACCCCCTCCTCTGATTGACACCTCACTGTAAATGTACAATCTCTATAGAGAGCCTGGTGTGGGCGGGGACAGCTCTCTCAGCTCTGCTACATGGCTAAGGGTACCTTCACACTTTAGCGATGCAGCAGCGATCCGACCAGCGATCTGACCTGGTCAGGATCGCTGCTGCATCGCTACATGGTCGCTGGTGAGCTGTCAAACAGGCAGATCTCACCAGCGACCAGTGACCAGCCCCCAGCCAGCAGCGACGTGCAAGCGACGCTGCGCTTGCACGGAGCCGGCGTCTGGAAGCTGCGGACACTGGTAACTAAGGTAAACATCGGGTATGATTACCCGATGTTTACCTTAGTTACCAGCTCACACCGCTTAACTTAGCGTGTGCAGGGAGCAGGAGCCGGCACTGGCAGCGTGAGAGCTGCGGAGGCTGGTAATGAAGGTAAATATCGGGTAATCACCTTGGTTACCCGATGTTTACCTTGGTTACAGCTTACCGCAGGCTGTCAGACGCCGGCTCCTGCTCCTTCACATTCAGGATTGTTGCTCTCTCGCTGTCACACACAGCGATGTGTGCTTATCAGCGGGAGAGCAACAATAAAAAAACTAACCAGCACTGTGTGTAACAAGCAGCGATCTCACAGCAGGGGCCAGATCGCTGCTCAGTGTCAACACAGCGAGATCGCTAATGAGGCCACAAAAAACGTGACTCAGTAGCGATCTCACTGTGTGTGAAGTACCCCTTAATCTAAAAATTCTGATTGTGTCAGAACGGCTGATCCCAGGAATCTAAAGGGGGCTTTACATGCTACGACATCGCTAATGCGAACTCGTTGGGGTCACGGAATTGGTGACGCACATCTGGCCGCATTAGCGATGCCGTTGCGTGTGACACCGATGAGCGATTTTGCATCGTTGCAAAAACGTGCAAAATCGCTCATCGGTGACATGGGGGTCCATTCTCAAAAATCGTTACTGCAGCAGTAACGAGGTTGTTCCTCGTTCCTGCTGCAGCACACATCACTCCGTGTGACATCGCAGGAGCGAGGAAGCTCCCCTTACCTGCCTCCCGGCCGCTATGCGGAAGGAAGGAGGTGGGCGGGATGTTACGTCCCAGTCAGCTCTGCCCCTCCGCTGGTATTGGGCGGCCGCTCAGTGACGTCGCTGTGACGCCGCACGGACCGCCCCCTTAGAAAGGGGGCGGTTCGCCGGTCACAGCGACGTCGCCGGGCAGGTAAGTATGTGTGGCGGGTCAGCGCGATGTTGTGCGGCACGGGCAGCGATTTGCCCGTGTCGCGCAACAAATGGGGGCGGGTACCCACACTAGCGATATCGGGACCGATATCGCAGCGTGTAAAGCCCGCTTTAGTGATACATTGTTGGATTTCCAATCTCTTTGCCTACGTCATGCTGCTCTGAGATAAGGTAGCAAAAACCTGCTGACCGATTCCCTTTAAATCGTGCAAGTGCCTCAGCCTCTATGATGTGTACAGAAGTTTGCCGACTGCTTTTTAGCCCCAGTTCATTATTCTAGATTGGTCATCAGTGACTACATAGTAACTACAGGTAGTCTGAGACACACCCCCTGTCTTATCATTGGTTCAGGTCCTTCTCTTGGCCCGGCTGCTGTGTAGAAACACAAGTCCATCATCACAATATGAAGTCAGGGTCTGTTCAGCTCATTTCCATAAAGCAAGGACAAAAAGATGATCAGGCATTATACAGACATACAAAAAGGAAAATGCACATTACAAAGGAGGTTTCCAGAATTCTGCCCGAGACCCTCACTGCAGGGACTTCTCTTACACAGTAAAAAATGATCTTCACTAATTCTTAAAAGTGTAAAGATTTGCCGAATGGAGAAGCAATTCTACCCTCCCTAATCACCATTTTAAGGAAAATCAATTTCTATAGCTGTGGGTAGTGATCTTCTGGATATTGGTGCAGTTTGTACAGTGGAGACTAGCCCGGGGCTAGCATGGATGGAAACTCCTTTGTTATACTGCCTTTAGGCTCTGTTTTCAGTTACCTCCGGGCTAAATCTCGCCTGTACTAATTTTCACAAGACAATCAAATTCAGTTTATAAACAAGGTTTGTTATTTTGTACTGAAAATCTCTTAAAGGGAACCTGTCAGGTGTAATATGCACATAGAACCACGAGCAGTTCTGGGTGTATATTGCTAATCCCTGCCTAACCGTCCCTGTATACACCAGCATAGATAAAGAGATCTATAGAAAAAGTATTTCTAAAGATCTTTTACCGTATGCTAATGAGCACAGGGACTAGTCCCCTCGGCGTTGCTTCCCTTGTTAGTCAGCAAGTCAGTTGGTACGCCCCTGTGTGCTAACATGCCAATGAATGCGCAGCGTCACAGGATGATCTCACTCACCTCTCCGCCACAATCGCATCCGACGGGGGATTTCAGCTCAGTGCACATGACCCCAGAGTTTGGGTCATGCGCACTACTTCAGTTTGAAGCCAGGACCCATACACCCGACTTCATAGTGCACATGACCCAAACTCCGGGGTCATGCACACTGAGCCAAAATCCAGCGTCGGATGCGATGGCGGCAGAGAGGTGAGTGATAGCATGCTGTGACGCTGCGTATTCATTAGCATGTTAGCAAGACCACAGGGACGAACTAACATGCTAATGGAGCCGACTAGGAAGCAACGCCCAGGGGACTAGTCCCTTTGCTCATTAGCATACAGTAAAAGATCTTTAGAAATACGTTTTCTAAAGATCTCTTTATCTATGCTGGTGTATACAGGGACAGATAGGCAGGGATTAGCAATATGCACCCAGAACTGCTTGTAATTCTGGGTGCATAGTACACCTGACAAGTTCCCTTTAAAGGAATCTGTCACCAGGTTTTTGCTACCTAATCTGAGTGCAGCATAATGTGTCACCTGGGCTGCTTGGTGCAATTTTTTTTTTTATAAGCTCACTGTTTTATAAGCAGGAGATTATCACTAGAGGACTAGTAAACCTGATGCCAGGTAGTCAAGCATATGCATGAGCTCTGTATAACCCCGCCCCCACCACTGAGTACACAGCTACCAATCAGTGGTGTGGGCGGGGTTATACAAAGCTCAACATTCAGAGATCTGCTAGATCTGCAGCAGATAAAACTGAGATTGTATCAAAATGACCGCACACAGCTCAGTAAGTGACACAACACTAGAATCTGTGTCTCTGCTCCTACATTATGCTGCTCTCAGATGGGGGAGCAAAAGCCTGGTGACAGATTCCCTTTAAAATAGACATTGTTATTCTAAAAAGTTATCATACATTGACAATATAGGTATTTCTTTGCCTCCACCAATTTAACCCCCTTAACAATCGCCAATATACTTTTTTTACTGATATGAAGAATTAGAGAAGAGTGCCCCAGATGGGCTGAAATGTAGCGGGTGTCAGCTATACAGTATATACTATAACTGACATATTGATGAATCAGACACTTTTTGTGTTAGCACCTATCAGATGCACACTGAACATCAATACATCACTTCAGTACGCATAGGCTACTATTGTTCTCGGCAGCACAGGTCCTGTTTACCCAGCACAATGTGCTGCCGAGAACTATGATTGTATGGGCAAAACAAAAGATCATTTCACCTGATGAACGAGTATTTTTGCTTGTTTATATGACACAACTGATGTGAAATTCGTGTTTTAGAATATTATTGGCCTATTCTAAGGATATGCCTTCTGTTGACACATATGGACATAACCATGTCTGCACTGAGTCCTGCATGTGTGGCGCAGGCTCAGGAGCTGCGCATGAGGCAGATGCTGGCTGTGCTACATAGCCGGCAACTAGCTACATGCTACATAGCCGGCAACTGTCTGTAACAGCGACTGCAGCTAGCTCCGATCACTGCTGTTAATCACTGACTCACTGGGGTTTTCCAGTGTCCAAGTAATCACCTATCCACAGAATAAAGGGGGCTTTACACACAGCGATACTGCTAGTGATATCGCTAGCGAGCGCACCCGCCCCCTTCGTTTGTGCATCACGGGCAATTCGCTGCCCGTGGCGCACAATATCGTTAGGAGCCGTCACACGGACTTACCTGCCTAGTGACGTCGCTGTGGCCGGTGAACCGCCTCCTTTCTAAAGGGACGGTTCGTGCGGCGTCACAGCGGCGTCACTAAGCGGCCGCCCAATAGAAGCGGAGGGGCAGAGATGAGCAGCCGTAACATCCCTCCCACATCTTTCCTTCCTCATTGCCGGTGGCCGCAGGTAAGCTGTAGTTCGTCGTTCCTGAGGTGTCACACAGAGCGATGTCTACTGCCGCAGGAACGAGGAACAACCTGCGTCCTCAACAATCAACAATTTTTTGAAAAGGAACGACGTGTCAACGATGGACGATAAGGTGAGTATTTTCCATCGTTAACGGTCGCTCATTGGTGTCACACGCAACGACGTCGCTAACGATGCCGGATGTATATCATTAGATATATCGGCGATATATCGTTAGATACGTTGTTGCGTGTAATGGGGCCTTTAATGAGAAGTCATTGATTAGTAGGGGCTGACTGCTGGGACCAGCAATGATCGGCACAATGTGGAACTTTTATCCCCATTAGTGTGGAGGAGCGGCATGATTGACACTCGACCACTGATCCATTCATTCCCTCAGTGACTGCGGAGCGCTGCACTCTGCTTTTTCTGAATGTCCCAAAGAGGATGAATAGAGCGGCAGATAGACCTGTGACCTGTCGCTCCATTTTAAAATGGGGATAAAAGTTCCCTGTCAGGAATAACATTCCCCATTCTTCTGATCGGTGCGGCTTCCAATGGTTGGGACACTCATCGATCAATAAGTTATCACCTATCCTGTGGGTAATAACTTGTTTTCATCAAAGAACCCCTTTAATGTAAAATACCATAATGATACATCAGTTATGGAGCGCTCAGTAGATGTACAGGAGCCTTCTGTATTTTACATCGATGCTCCACTATAACGGGCATTATGGCTAACTGTGGGCCCCTGGAGTGAGCCCCTCTTGTGGGCATCAGTCACCCCAGTTAGATCCCGTTCATATGACTATATTGATGGGAAAAAAAACAAACAACTTATGACTCTGTAAAAAGAGGAGGAAAAAAACAAAAATCGAAAAGGTTACAGCCCTTGAAATATTAAAGGGAATCTGTCACCAGGTTTTTGCTCCCCCATCTGCGACTGAGACGGAGACCCTGATTCCAGCGCTGTGTCACTGTTTGCTGTCATTTTGATAAAATGCTTTCTCTGCTGCAGATCTAGCAGTTATACAGGGCTCATGAATATGCCGGACTACCTGCAGCACGCCAAGTAGTCCTGTAATGATAATCTACTGCTGATTAATCAGGGATTTTATCAAAACTACACTAAGCAGCCCAGTAAGTGACACATCACTGGAATCAGGGTCTCTGCCCCTACATTATGCTGCTCTCAGATTAGGTGTTAAATGGAATCTGTCATCAGGTTTTTAAGTTAACTGGAAATGATGTTTAAGTAAAGTGATTTTTTTTTTTTTGCAGTAATATATAGAAGGGTGTGACCTCCCATTCTTTGAGCTGGACATTACTATGTCTCCTTATTTGGTCCGGGTCCTGTTCAGTCCTTATTCACATTTACATCATTAGACATATGGTAAGGTTTAACCTATTAGATGCTAGCACTGTCCCAATATGGGGCACATTGTTATGGCGGTGGGATGGTTTTTACTAGAGATGGCTGAATGCAGAGATGCTCAGGTTTAGTGGGTCAAGCCGGATTTAAAAAAAATCATTAACCCTCATGCATATTCACTGCACCAGATACCCAGCACAGATAAAGCATACAACTACAGGCTGCAGCCCCCAGCCCTGTGCTTATTTTGGATTTGTATCAAAATAAGAAGGACCTCATGTGGCTTCTTTTTTAATTATTTATATAAATAATGTAAAAAACCGGCATGTGATTCCCCTCCTATTTTGATACCCAGCCAAGATAAAGCCAGCAGCTGGAGGCTGCTATTCTCAGGCTGGGGGAGACTCATAGTTATTGTGCAAAATTGGGTGGGGGACTGCTCCCCATTTTTTAATAATTATTTATTTAAAAAATGTGTTAAGGCTATGTTCGCACGTTGCGTTTTTTACCGCGTTTCTGCAGCGTTTTTGGCAGCAGCGTTTTTGGGCAAAAATGCATGCATTTTTGATTTCCAGCAAAGTCTATGGGAAAAGCAGAAATCCTGTCTGCACTTTGCTTTTTGTTCAGCAGCGTTTAATTTGCATATTTGTGGTCAAAAACCATGCTGAAAAAGAAGCAGCATGTCAGTTGTTTTTGCCATTTCTGCAGCGTTTCCTTAACATTGGAGTCAATGAGAAATGTCAAAAAGCAACCAAAATCACAATTCCTGCGTTTTTCATGCTTTTTACCTGCTTTTCAACTGCGTTTTTGGCTCCAAAAACGCATGCTTTTCTGGCATAAAATTAATGGGTTCTAATGTTCCTTTACACACACACAATAACCGAAAATTTAAATGCTAAAAAATAATAAACTTTAGCTATTTTTCTGTTAAAATGTGCATAACCACTATTATTACATTTAAATTGATAATTTCCCATTTAATTTTATTAAAAGTTAATTTTATAATTTTTTTCTCTTTTTCATTCTTTTTGACTATTTCAACTTTATTTCTCAGTGTCTTGATCTCAAAAACGCATCTGCAGAAACGCAGGTGAAAACGCAGGTAAAAAGCGCTAAAAACACACTAAAAACGCGGTAAAAACGCATGCGTTTTTAGCGCTAAAAAATTGTCAAAAGCCATTTGGTCAAAAACCAAGGGAAGGAAAACGTGCAGAATAAACTGCAGGTACTCCGACGCAACGTGCGCACATAGCCTAAAACACCCGCATGCGGTTCCTCTTATTTTGATACACAGCCAAGATAAGCGCACAGCTGGGGGCTGCAGTCTGTAGCCATTTGCTTTATCTGTGCTAGGTATCACAATATACAGTGTACCCTATGCCAATTTTTTCACTTATTTTTACATGCAGAAAGTGTGTGTGTGATCCCTACTAATCACAGACTCTGTCGCTTAGAGTGGGGGTACGATCTGACTGCAACCAATCACAGATATTGGAACTGACTGTGGGTAGGGAATACAGTGAATATGTATGAGGGGGCATGAGCGGACCCGGAAGCAGTGTGACAGCCGCAGGGAAGGTTGGTATATAACACACCTCTGCTTCATTCCTTATTTTTTTCTTATTCCTTCTTTTCTTTGTTTTTAACTTGATCATTGTCTGGGTGGCCAAACCCAAACAGATACATGGATTCCCCTGAGAAGTCCTTATTCGGGGTCTGTGCACTAGGTATCCAGTACAGACCCCGAACTTTAGGTCTAAGACACACGGCATGAAAATCGGAGTGAGTGCAATGCGATAAAACATCACATTCCACTCGGACCAATATTAGCCTGTGTGTCAGCACTCATGAGCAATTATTTCTCAGCCCTAATTGGACCGAGAAAACAGTCGCAGCATGCTGCAGGTGTAATGCGATCATTGTTTCTCTTGCACCCATTCAAGTCTATGGGGCGAGAGAAAAATTGCACTGCCCTCGCATTACACCGGTGTACCGCGAGTGCAGGGCGAGAATGGCAATAGCCGAAAACGGAGGAGAGAGGGAGATAAATCTGGCCGCCCCTCCTCAGTGCCGGCCCTCCCCTCCTCAGTGCCGGCCCTCCCCTCCTCTGCGCCGGCCCTCCCTTCCTCTGCGCCGGCCCTCCCCTCCTCTGCGCCAGCCCGCCCCTCCTCTGCGCCGGCCCGCCTCTCCTCTGCGCCGGCCCGCCCCTCCTCTGCGCCGGACCGCCCCTCCTCAGCGCTGGACCGCCCCTCCTCAGCGCTGGACCGCCCCTCCTCAGTGCCAGCCCACCCCTCCTCAGTGCCGCGGGCCGCCCCCCACAGCTGTGGTCCGAACCCAAGATCGGACCTCAGTTGCAGTGACACTCGCATGACACTTGGATCCTGCTGTGCTGCCAGTGTGAGCCGAGTGTCATGCGAGGGGATCGCAGTAGTCCCCCGTGTGGCCCCGGCCTAACAGTTCGGGTTCGCCCATCACTAGTTTTTACAATTTTTTTGATCAAAATAATGTTAACTAAGTACTCCATTTTATTTACATGCACTATTGTAATTTATTTACTTATTTTAAGGTATATGCTCATTTTTGCTTTTTTTCCTTATGTGTTGCCGTTAAATGGCCAATGTGAACATGCTCCTATTGTATACAATATATGCCAGATCATTTCTTTCAGTTTACTAAACCATCAAAGGCTGGTGAACCAGATGACGATTATTAGGAATATTTGCTTATTCAGGCCTTTCCCAGAGTAAGGAAATGGTCGTGTCAGTGACGGCGGCGTGCAGTGTCTGTAGCTATGCTCCGTGGTAGAAAGGAATGAAGTGCAGAGACATGGGGGACGCGCTGCACGCTGACTCACGCTGGCTGACTCACAGTATGGCAGCTTTATGTTTGTGATTGTGATCAGCAAGTGAAGGAAGATAATCATAACAGTGTCAGCAGAGCCGCGCACTTGTACTCCCTTTTTATCAAATATAGGTCAAGTGACGGTACTGCATTTCATTACTTCGCATGCTGACGATACAGTCTGGGAAGCAGCTTCTCACAGCGTCGTCAATAGCACGGTGACCTGGATAGAAGAGAACTCCTAGGGCCGGAGCTTGCCGATGCATATCAGAAAACGCCATATATTATAGCTACAATGAGGGGCTTGGGGCACGGTGGCTCAGTGGTTAGCACTGCAGTCTTATGGTGGCTCAGTGGTTAGCACTGCAGCCTTGCAGCGCTGGGGTCCTAGGTTCAAATCCCACCAAGGACACCATCTGCAAGTAGTTTGTATGTTCTCCCCGTGTTTGCGTGGGTTTCCTCCGGGTTCTCCGGTTTCCTCCCACACCCCAAAGACATACTGATAGGGAACCTAGATTGTGAGCCCCAATGGGGACAGTGTTGCCAATGTATGTAAAGCGCTGTGGAATTAATAGCACTATATAAATGAATAAATATTATTAAAGGGATAATATAGAAATATATTGCTCTATCAGTAACATAGCAAGGCATAGACTACCAGACTACCAGACTGCCACCAGCCCCCAATTATTAGGGGGCCTCCACCAATGACACATCTTTGCTTAATTTTTTGGTAGCAGTAGTATTAAAAGAGGAACAATCTTTTTAATTGTAATATAAAGAAAATCAATAGTACACGTAGCAGAAAATCAGAGAAATGGGTTTTTTTGTTTTCTTTTTTGTTCTGGGCTGATGGGTGCTCATAAAATTCTATGGAGAAGGAGGAGCTAAAGGCAGACACAGACCTTCTGCTGTAAGTTCTCCTGAAATGACCGTTACTGTTCTTCATAGAACCTTATAATCACCAACTGTCTTCTCCTATCTCAGTAATGGAAAAGTCAGTACACCCCGAAGACAGATTTTACCTGGGAACTGAGAGTTTTGAAAATGAAAGATCAGTCCAGGAGGAGAACAAAGTGGATTTCTCATAATATACAGTACAAAGTTTCTTATTTTTTATGAGTACTATTGATTTATGAAAAATAAATGCATTTAAATGGTGGTTACTATATAACTTCCCTGTGATGGGATTATTTCAGCGCTCAACTAGTACTATGGCATAATTGTTAATTACTGTTATGTTACTGCATTTGCTAGAGGTTACAAATAAAGGGGCAGTAAAAATGCAGTATTTAAGGACAGTCTGCAACTGGCACTATATGTCCAGTATAGTAGTATTATTTGGGAGTATTAATGCAGTTATTGCACGGTAGCTCAGTGGTTAGCACTGTACGGTGGCTCAGTGGTTAGCACTGCAGTTTTGCAGCGCTGGGGTTCTGGGTTCAAATCCCACTAAGGACACCATCTGCAAGGAGTTTGTATGTTCTCCCCGTGTTTGCGTGGGTTTCCTCCCACACTACAAAAACATACTCACAGGGAACCTAGATTGTGAGCCCCAATGGGGACAGTGTTGCAATTGTATGTAAAGCGCTGTGGAATTAACAGCTCTATATAAATGAATAAATATTATATTATTTGACAATGCAAAAGGAGGTCGCAACCATTAACTATAGATCTAAACTACTTAGTTTGTGTCATGATTGACTCCTGGCTCAGCTGGAGCTGAGCCTTTTTTTAGTTTCACTTCTGATGCAAGTCACGTTAGGGGTTAATCCTTTCTGCCTTGTTCTGGAGGTCAGGCTGCTTTATTAGGGCACTGTTTCTCTTGGACTTCGCCAGTGATACTTCTGGCTCTGCTGTGTTCTGCTCTTGAGTGACCTGTTGTCTGCCCTGCCCCCTCCTGACCTCCGTGTTCACCTGACCTGTTAACCTCCTCTGTTGTCTGTTTCCATCAGTGTCTCTCCCGCTGTCTCCCTGTTTGTTCCTTATCTGTTTACCTTTATCCTGTCTTGTCTTCCCACTCCCCCTCGCTTCTAGGCTCTGATTTTCCGGCTACTGACTATTTGCTTCCCTCTGACTACGTTTAGACTTTGCCCTTGTGTACTTACAAGACCTCATGTTGTGACACGGCTTTCTGACGATTCTACTGCCATCTGGTGGGCATGACTAGTATTACCTCTGCTAGGGAATTCCCTGCTCATACGTTTCCTCCACATTTACGCCCCCTAGTGGTTTACCAGCTAACTACCTTCTCAGATAGTTTCAGGAATCCTCTCAGTCCCACATTACTGCGCTGTACTGCTATTGTACATCTTAGAGTACAGCGTGACAGTTTGTTAAGCTATGTGCCCACGGGGACAGTGTCCATGCGGAAGCTTCAAAAGGAACCTGAAGACCCACCTCTTCCGACAAGCCTACAAGCTGCCGTAACCCTCAGTCTGATACAACACCGCACAATCAACTCTACCCTCACCTACTGTATTGTCACCTATCACTTGTAGACTGTGAGCCCTCGCGGGCAGGGACCTCTCTCCTCCTGTACCTGTTTGTGTCTTGTATTGTTTATGATTATTGTACTTGTCCCTATTATGTATACCCCTTTCACATGTAAAGCGCCATGGAATTGATGGCGCTATAATAATAAATAATAATAATAATAATAATAATAATATATCCGCAGGACATTCTGCAGGAACTCCCAGGAAACAGCACCACAACTTTTGTCTGTGTCCATGCTGCGGAATGTCCTGCGGATATTGTGCGGGCATTCTGCATTGAGGATACAGTACTATGGCTTCGGCACTGCATCCTCAATGCAGAACAAGTGCTGCAGTGATCGGGTGTTCATACTTACCTCCATTGTGCTGTTTCTATTTGTCTTAGTTAAAACTGTTATTTAATGTTTTTCATGCTTGTCTCTGCTGCCATCTACTGGTCAGACCTTTCGGCTCCTCTGTTTCTTTTGTCCAGCCCATGGGAGTGTCTGATGACCCTCTTGCATCACATCCTGGTATGTTCATTCCAAACCAGAGTTTGTGAGAACAACATCCCTTATTGGATTGGAGCTACTAGGAGCAAAGTCTTCTGACCACATAGTAGCTTCAGAGACAAACATCACTGGAGAATTACAATGCCAAGTACTTCGATTACTGCACTCTGCATGTCCTTAACCTTTGGAGAAAATAAACCACCATTGTTTCATCTCAGCATGTGCATGTTTCACTCTGGAGCGCTCCAACCGAAGCGCTCTTCCAAACCCACGATAAAGGCCACTGAAAACTATCACACTATGAAAGATGAGCTATGTGAACACCTGGAAGAACAGTGGGAACGAGTCACCTATTACATGCCAAGACTTGAATCCTCATCAGGTGATGCCACATGCTTACAAGCTGCTCTGGAACGGCTGAACACAGCTCATGAAAGATACAAGAGACTGTCAACAAGGTGAAGGAAAGAAAAATTCTTCAGCTCACCTGTTGCCCGGACTGCTGGACCTTGCGGGTGCCTAGGATCCGTCGGTGAGTCCCAACCGGTTAGTGGATGAAGGAAATAGGAAAAATGATCCGGCACTGATTCTCCTTTTAAGATAAAATCTCCAAAGTCTTTATTAGAAATATTAAAAACATCGTGAAGGCCGAGTATGAATCTTTACATGGAAACTTTACGCATTTCGGACTACACCATAAAAACAACTAGAGTCCTTAATCATAAGACTTATGATTAAGGACTTTAGTTGTTTTTATGGTGTAGTCCGAAACGCGTAAAGTTTCCATGTAAAGATTCATACTCGGCCTTCACGATGTTTTTAATATTTCTAATAAAGACTTTGGAGATTTTATCTTAAAAGGAGAATCAGTGCTGGATCATTTTTCCTATTTCCTTTGTCAACAAGGTACATTACCTTTCTAAAAGACTCTAAAATTGATGAAGCTCTTTCAGACCTGAGCAAGGCAGAAGAGGTAGACAAGGAAAGAGATGCCAAGGTGCAAGATGCCATAGACAAGGCCGAACACCGTATCTCTCACCAGCAAGAAACCAGATCCCACCGATCAACCTCATCTAGACGTTCCTCTCGGTCATCCGGGTCATCATCCTCAAGAAGCTCAGCCCTGAGCGACAGGATACTAGAGGCCCGCATAAGAGCAGAGGAATCCAAGGTGAGACGTTCCTTCACAGAAAGAGAAGTAGAGGAAGAAGCCAAAAGGGCAGAAGCAGAAGCCCTTGCAAGAGCAGAAGCCGCTAAAGCAGAAGCCCTTGCAAAAGCAGAAGCCGCTAAAGCAGAAGCCCTTGCAAAAGCAGAAGCTGCGGAAGCCAAAAGGGCTGAAGCGGAGGCTCGGATAAAGATTCTTCGGTCACAGATGGAAGAGGAAGTTGCGCTAGCTAAAGTGAGACTACTTGAGCAAGCAATTGATCCAAGGTCCTGATCCAGCTCACTCGCCACCACTGGAAGCAGACAATTCAGTTGATCGCACAAGAGACTATGTACTGAATCAGTTACCTGTAGCAACCCCGGTTTGCAGTACCGTCCAAGCCGACAACACCGAAACCTCCAACTTACCTCTACCAGTGCCAGTGCCACCTAAAGCACCCAAGCAAATTAATAAGTCACCAAGAGGTGCCCTCTCAAACACAGTCACCACGGCAAGATGGCAACCAAGTGTTTCCTGACCCACTTCCACAGCTCAAGCAGCGGTCATCAGAATCTACAGAGGCTAAACCACAGCTCAACCCTGCAGCAACTACATTTTACCCGGGAACATCTCATCCATTCACGCCAGGCAGCCCATACGCCCCAGGGGCATCACGAGTCGTCGTGGCAACAAGTGGTGAGAAATCAGATATGTCTGAGTTTGCCAGGTTCATGGTGAGCAGAGAGCTAATCAACACTAGTCTCACGAAATTTGATGATCGTGCAGAGAGCTACAGGGCCTGGAAAGCAACTTTCAAGGCAGCCATCGCCAATCTCAACTTAACAGCAGAACAGAAGCTCGACCTCCTGATCAAGTGGTTGGGCCCAGGCTCTACAAACCGTATCAAGAGCCTCAGAACCGTCTATGTGGGACAAGCAGAAGCAGGTCTCGCTGCTGCATGGCAGAGACTGGAACGCACCTTTGGCAGCGCAGAAGCAATAGAGAAAGCCCTATTCAAGAGACTGCAGGACATCCCAAAGATCAACCTTAAAGAAGTTCACAAGCTTCAAGACCTAAGTGATCTGCTCATGGAGCTGGAGCTCGCCAAAAGAGATCCTCGTCTGTCTGGGCTGTGCTACCTGGATACAGCCCATGGAGTAAACCCAATCGTGGTGAAGCTGCCATACAGTCTGCAGGAGAAATGGGCAACGTCAGTCTCAAGGTACAAGAGTGCATGACGTCACCTTTCCCCCATTTATTCAGTTCTGCAAGTTCATCGACGAGCAGGCCCAGATGAGGAACGACCCCAGCCTCGACTTCCTAGAGTTCAACACTTCGGCAGCTGTAACATCATCATCATCATCAAGGTATGAAGGTGCCATACACAAACGCAGAGACATTAAGAACACTGTGAGTGTCAGGAAGACTGAGCTACCATCACCTGCAGCACGCACAGATAAACAGAACACCATCTCATCACGAGATAAGGCTATGTGCGCACTGGGAAATGGAATTTTCTTGAGAAAATTCCGCATGCTCTCAAAGATTACCGCACCCGCGGTAAAAAACCGCGGCAAACCGCACCCGAAAACCGCATGCGGTTTGCCGCGGTTTGCTGCGGTTTCACCGCGGTATTGTTCGCGGTATTGCCGCGGTTTTGCCGCGTGCGGGTTGGGATGTGCTTTATTGCATTCAATGCAATAAAGCACATTGAAAAAAAAGAAGAAAAAAAAAGTCATTTAATTCTGAGATAGTAGATAGATAGACAGAAGAATAGATAGAGGGATAGCTAGATAGATAGATAGATAGACAGACAGATAGAGGACAGATCGCTGCATTTCCCACGGTCGGCAGTGAGTTCACATTACCGGCCGTGGGAAATGACCGGTAATTACCTCTGCTGTCTGCTGCATTCATTCAGCGCTGTGTCTGTGACAGTCGCGGCTGGATGTAAGCAGCGCAGGACGTCGGAGCTGTGGATTACGCCGGAGCTTTGGTGCGGGAGGGGTTAATAAAATGGTGAACGAGGCTTGTTTGTTTTATTTAAAATTAAAGGATTTTTCGGTGTGTGTGTTTTATTCACTTTACTTACGGGTTGATCATGTCAGCTGTCACATAGACGCTGCCATGATCAAGCCTGGAGTTAATGGCGGCGATCCGCCATCATTAACTCCTTGTATTACCCTGCTGCCACTGCTACACGGCGGTAGGAAGAGCCGAGGACACGCCGGTGCTGCCGCATAATGCATGCGACAGTGCCGGGGCAGCTGCGGCTGATATTCTCGGCTGCGGGAGGTGGGAGTGAGGCGGGGGACATTACCCCTGCCCCTCTCCCTCTCCAGCCTGAGGATACCGGGCCGCCGGTGTGTGCTTACCTCGGCTGGACGGTAAATATGCAGCAGAGCCCACGTTCTTTGTTTTCTATATTTCTGTTTTCTTTCTATGTGTCTTTTATGTGTCTGTGTTCTATGTCTGTGATGTCTGTGTGTGTGTGATCTGTGTGTGTTTACTCTCTGCTCCGCTTCCTCTTCCTGTAATGACATCACTTCCCTGCAAAACCGCAGACAGGCGATGTACATTACCGGAGGTAAACCGCGAAATACCGCAGGGAATAACGCAGGAAAACGCAGTGAACCGCACAGAATTTGCTTCCTGCGTTATTCCCTGCGGGATTTCATGATTAACATTGGAGTCAATGGAGTGAAATCCCGCAGCGACGTGCGGAAAAGAATTGACATGCAATTGTTTTTGCTGCGGGAATCCCGCAGCAAAACATGCAGCTGTCAAATTCCGCCTAGTGCGCACAGGATTTTTTTTGCCCATAGGTTTTGCTGGTGATTCACTGCAGAGATGTTATGAACATTTTCTGCAGCGAAACATGCAGCAAAACCGCAAAAAATCTGCGGCAAAATCCGGTAAGTGCGCACATAGCCCTCAGTCTTTCAATCAAGAATGTCCCATCCATAAAAAACCGCATTCACTGAACAAGTGCAGAGGGTTTAGATCCAAAACCCTACAGGAGCGCAAGAAAGTCCTCACAGAGCTTGGGATCTGTTTCAAATGCTGCGCATCACTTGAGCCCACGGTCAAGGACTGTAAATCCATCGTCAAGTGTGAGGAGTGTCATAGTGAAAAATACGTTTCAGCCATGCACCCAACCCAGCTAGCTAGAGACACACCGGCTGCAGTCACCACCACTCCCACTCCAAGTCATGGCGGGGAGCCCAAGAATCAGACTGACACCACCACAGCCATCTCCTGCTCATGCTCAGAGGTATGTGGAGAGGGCCAAATGCAGAAATGTTGTGCCCGAATATGCCTCATCAAGGTTTATCCCGAGGGACATCCAGAAAAGGCAATGAAGGTGTATGCCATCATAGACGACCAAAGCAACCGGTCCCTAGCAGGAACCAAATTCTTTGAAGCCTTCGGAATTAATGGACCATCAGAACCCTACACCTTGAACACCTGCTCGGGTCGCATAGAGACTAGCGGCAGAAGAGCCCAGGGATTCATTGCTTCTCCTATCAATGGGAAGACTGAAATACCTCTACCAACGCTCGTTGAATGTGACCAAATACCCAGCCACAGGAATGAAATTCCTACCCCAGAAGCTGCATTTCATCAACCACACCTGAGACACCTCGCTAGTGTTATCCCACCTTTGTACAACAACGCAGAGATTTTACTCCTGCTCGGCAGAGACAACCTAAGGGTACACAAGGTGCGACAACAGTGTAATGGGCCTGACTATGCACCATACGCCCAGAGACTGGACTTGGGATGGGTAGTCATAGGAAATGTGTGCGTTGATCGATCAGAAATTGACTCCTTCAAGACTTATGTGCATGGAGATGGGCGCACAACCTGCTTAAAGCCATGTCCTCATCACTATGGAGTGAAAGAGAAGTCTCCAGACACAATACAGCTACCTGACATCGCTTCTTCTCTGCATATCGACAACTTGGGAAGATCAGTCTTTCACACAACCAAGGACGACGATAAAGTAGCCTTGTCAGTAGAGGACAGAGAATTCATCGGAATAATGGACTGTGAGTTTTCTAAAGACAAAACCAACCATTGGGTCTCTCCATTACCCTTACGATCTACCAGGGTAAGACTCCCAAACAACCGAGCTCAAGCTCAGACCAGATTTAACTCTCTTCAGCGTTCTATGAACAGCAAGCTTGCAATAAGAGAACACAGCGTCGCCTTTATGGACAAGGAAGTCTGCAACAACCTAGCAGAACCTGTACCAGCCGAACTGAATCCAGCAGATCACACAACTAGACCTACGTCTATAAGTTCTTTTGCTAACTCTTCTTGGCTTACAGGTCTAGAGTTCTTGCTGAGACAGTCAGAAGAAGGTGTCCAGGAAGCCTTCAGCATCCTAGATCCAGACAACGATCCAGATGTCCGAGCTGAAGTCAATACCCTGGCCACCAGTGCAGAAAAAACTTCCAACCTCGGTTGCCAACGTTTTGAACGTTTCTCCAGCTGGATGAGGCTCGTCAGGACTGTCGCTAGGTTAGTGCATATCGCCAGATGCTGTCGTACTGACCTTAAAAACAAAGACTGTCATCGCTGGCATGTCTGCCACAAAGCCCTTTCTGCTGAGGACATCTCCCATAGCGAGTCCCTCATAATACGCCACCTCCAACAGAGTGAATTCGCCATAGAATGGAAGTGTTTATACAACAAACAGCAGATTCCATTAAGAAGTCCTCTCGCCAATTTAAACCCAGTCATCGACAGTTTCGGCTTACTGAGAGTTGGCGGTCGTTTGAACCAGGCTCATCTTGGAGTTGCAGAACAAAATCCTCTCATCATTCCCAACAAACACCATGTTACAGTCTTGCTGATCCGACACCACCATGAAAAGACTGAACACCAAGGCAGGAAAATTACAGAAGGTGCTTTACGGTCTGCAGGCCTCTGGATTATTGGAATGAAGAGACGTGTAGCACAAATACTACACGATTGTGTGCACTGTCGTAAAGCGAGAGGAAAACAACTGTACCAGCAAATGGCTGACTTGCCTACAGACAGACTTTCCACAGAGCCACCTTTCACCTACGTGGGCCTAGACGTTTTCGGACCATGGATGGTGTCCACACGCAGAACTCGAGGAGGCCAAGCAAACAGCAAGCGGTGGGCTGTGTTATTCACCTGCATGAGTTTTCGAGCCGTTCACATTGAGGTGTTAGAGTCCATGGATACCTCCAGCCTAATCAACGCCTTGAGAAGGTTCCTTGCCATCAGAGGACCAGTGAAACAGCTGAGGTCTGACCGTGGAAGCAACTTCGTCGGTGCATGTAGAGAACTGAACATCGACACCAAACCTATCCAAGATCAGCTGGCAGAGAAAGGTTGCATCTGGATCTTCAATCCCCCTCACAGTTCTCACATGGGAGGCTCCTGGGAGAGGATGATCGGGATTTTACGCAACATCTTGAACTCCATGCTAATGGACATCAATTCCTCAAGACTCACACATGAGACTCTAGTCACTCTTTTAGCTGAAGTCTCAGCCATTATCAATTCAAGACCCCTTGTGCCGGTGACCATGGATCCAGAAACACCAACCATATTGACTCCTCCTATTCTTATTACCCAAAAAACTGACGACACGGTAATGCCCAGCGGAGAGTTCACCCACGCGAACACTTATCAAAAACACTGGAAACGGGTTCAATACTTGGCTGGCTACTTCTGGAACCGATGGAGGAAGGAATACCTCACCATTCTTCAAGGAAGAAAGAAGTGGCGACATCCCAAGCCGAACCTCAAGGAAGGAGACCTAGTCCTCATGAAAGATCAGACCACAGAAAGGACTGACTGGCCTATGGGACTAATTACTAGGATACTGCCTAGTCAGGACGGCAATGTTCGGAAGGTGGAGCTAAAGGTCATCAGGAAAGGTGAGACGAAGACCTTTGCAAGGCCAATCCACGAACTTGTTCTGCTTTTGCCCATAGAGAGCGTCCCTACAGGATGAACGCTACCGGACCTGAACTTTGAGCCATCCTTCTTTGTTTTGGACTCAATTGAGCTTGTTTTTGCATTTAACATGCCTTTCCTTTCAGGTTGTATTATGGACTCAATAGTGAAATCCCCAAAGTGAATTTCAGACGGGGAGTGTGCTGTTTCTATTTGTCTTAGTTAAAACTGTTATTTAATGTTTTTCATGCTTGTCTCTGCTGCCATCTACTGGTCAGACTTTTCGGCTCCTCTGTTTCTTTTGTCCAGCCCAAGGGAGTGTCTGATGACCCTCTTGCATCACATCCTGGTATGTTCATTCCAAACCAGAGTTTGTGAGAACAACATCCCTTATTGGATTGGAGCTACTAGGAGCAAAGTCTTCTGACCACATAGTAGCTTCAGAGACAAACATCACTGGAGAATTACAATGCCAAGTACTTCGATTACTGCACTCTGTATGTCCTTAACCTTTGGAGAAAATAAACCACCATTGTTTCATCTCAGCATGTGCATGTTTCACTCTGGAGCACTCTGGTCCTGTCTGTCCCACCTATAGGAAAAACGAAGGTAAGATTCTCACAACCTCTCACAACTACGCACCTTCCATCGCCTTTAAGTGGGGACAGAACATCCATCATGCAGCACCTCGCTTTCTGGCGGCCGGGTCACTCTGTCAGCGTCTGCAGGAGAAGGTGGGCGGGCCTGAACTAGCTCCGGCTGTCACATGACCGGAGCTCGTGCAGGCCCCGCCCACCTCTTCCTTCCTGTACCTGGATCCACCGCGCTCCTGTACACCAGACGGAGAAAGTGACTCCGGTGAGGCAGATAAGTATATGGGACCCTGCGGAGAAATCCGCAGGAATAATTGACATGCTGCTGATTTTTCCGCAGGGAAATCCGCATTATTTCCGCTGCGGAAAAATCCGCAGTGTGGGCACAGCAGTTCCCAAATGCCATAGAAATGGCTGGGGAGTAGCTGTGCTGCAGATTTTTGAAAAATCCGCGGAATTTCCGCGGCAAATTCCGCACATTTTCCGCAGCGTGGGCACATAGCCTTAAAGGGAATCTGTCATCAGGTTTTTGCTACCTTTACTGAGAGTAACATGATGTAGGGGTAGAGACTCCGAATCCAGACATGTATCAGTTAGTTTGCTGGGTGCAGCAGTTGTGGGACAATCAGAGTTTTTAGCTGTAGAATGAAGCAGAGTTGAGAAAGCTAACCCCACCCACACCAGGCACTCTATGTACATAGTCTATTGACAGGGAGCTGCTTATCCGAGGAGGGGGCATGGTCGGACAAGCAGTCACGTGAGCTCCAGAACTGGCAGTGATAATCAACTAGTGATAAAACCTTCAACAACAGCACACAGCCTGATAAGTGACACATCACTGAATTATGTGTTTTAGCCCCTAACTCATGTTGGATGATGATATTTCGTACATGCTCTCTAGATTATTATTATCCAATGTTCGCTGGTGGTGTCACTGTATTATGTTATCTATGTACCTCTATGGAAGTATTATTTCATTAATAACCTACTACGACCTGGATATTTCAGCATCACTCCGCATTCCAATGTTACCCCAGCAACAAGCATATTTTTGTAGGAAAGTCCTCCCCATTACAATCAGATTAACCCGGTGCTAGGATCTGCCCAGTTCACTGTATAAATAGTGGTTGGTTTATGTCACCATTCTGTGCAGATGATGAGGGAAAATGCTGAAACACTGGAGTCCATCTCCGAGGATATAAGGACTGGACCTCAGTTAGACCTCCGCCGCCTCAAAAATGGGAATCCCTTTGCACATTTGTATGGTGTATATAGAGCTTGGGTGGGTAGTGTGCTCTTGCATGGTAATGCATTTGCGTCCTGTTCTCTCGGTTATGAATAACGAGGCTATAATTTCTCTCAATCCTTTTTGAATCACCCTGTATTGAAAAAAATAATAATTTTGCCTGGAGTTAAATAATTCTGTGAATGTCATCAGTGTCTAAGTGATGGTCTACGGCGATGAAAGTCCCATTCACAATGCAAGACAGACTGTCAATTGTCATCTACTTATCAGAAATATACCCCGACCATTCTAGTGGCAGGGCCTCCAGGTAACACAGGATGAAGGAGGGAGTCTGGATGACTCAAAAACCTCACCAAAGCAGTTCTTTCCCTGAAGCTATCTATTGACAGACATACTTCAGTCTTTACCAGGTCCTAAAAATCTCCTACGTCTTCATATTTAAAAGGAATCTGCGAGAAAGACCTTCATTAAGAAATCAGAGGTTGAAATATTTCCAGAAAAACCTGGCCAATCAGTGCTGCGTCACACTGAAATTTGCGTTTTATTCATATGCAAATTCACTTTGCAAGTGCACTGCTGGGTGTATAAGCGCACTTGCAGTCATTGGCTCCACTTTGCTTCGCCCCGCCAGGACCACCCCCGCTTCAGTTAGGCAATGGGTGTGACGACATGGACTCTGAATGCCTAGCATGGGATAACTTTCTTAACATTCAGCCAGACATGAAGACAGTTTGTTTATAGATGGGGGATAATCCCTCATTGTTCTACAAGACTCTTGGGAGTTTAGTATTGAAGTTTTTGTTGACTCATGTAATTGTTTTGGCCACTGAAGACCAGACACCCAGATAACTCAATTATGCGAACTTCCCATTGTATTACTAAGTGAATTTCTAGATGTTATGTAACTTACCTGTCCCACCCTTGTCTCTGGATATTTGAATACAGCTTGAAATTCATCGAATTAGAGAAGCAACCTTGTACAATCAATCTGATAAAGGCACATTATATCGTAAGGGAAGGCTATAGCTATAAAAGGGGACTTCTTGGAGTCACCAGGGTGGATGGATGTTGGATGATCCAGTCTAAGCTCTTAGGAGCTGGCTAGGGGATCAGAACTAGGATGCCTTGTGGACTCGGTCTAGGGACTTTGGCTCCGACTAGAGGATCACTTGGCTACAAGGCTTCAATCTAGGGACTCTGATTTCGATTGGAGACCGTACCACAGTCTAGGGATTTCGACTCCGGCTGCCAGGATTATATCACATCATACCAGAGACTACTTAAGGAAGAAACCCAGGTTGGGACAATTTGGTCACCAGGCTACAGACTTTGCAGACCTCAGCTTCCTAAATCTGGCGTTATTCCATTCTTGGTGGGTGCCCGCCGAAAGCGGGGTGCTGCTGGATTGGAGTAAGTAGCCCTGGAAGCTCTGAGGCACGGACCTTCTAATTTCTGGTGAGCCAGCGGAAGGGGGAGACTCTGTTGCCTGTTACATTTGTGTGTTTTGCTGGTTATGTGCTATGTGCCGTTAATTGTTTGGGGATCCAATAAAGTCTTAATATTGTGATTCCCTCATCCTGTGTTGTCTGAGTAGTGTTCCACCCACGGTTAAGGAGGTCGACGTTCAGTTGGGATGAGCCCTGGGCCATGCTGTCTTTCTAAAGGCGGCCGAGCCAACGGACGAGAGCACCCACTGACCTCGTGTCTCCACAATGGGGATACCGCCTCTGCTGCACAACTTCACCTCTGTTCTCCACTATCAATCAAGAAGCAGTGATGGCAGGGAGATGCGAGAAGCCAAGGACTGCAAGAACACCTAAAAGTGCACTTACCAGGCTAGTTTGTATATGAATAAAAGATTAATTTTGGTACTACGCAGCCCAGGGGCAATAAAATAGGTATTGTTGGAGATGTTTCACTCTACACTACTCTGCTCTACCTTGGGTTTGTGACTGAAAATCTTACTGATAAATTTCATGTGATGACTGTCACAAGGTGGCACTAGACACTATTTGCATACAGTAAATGGAAAGGTAGTCAGACAGGCCGAGATCATATACCAGGAGGGCATGACAGTACACGGGAGGCAGACAGAGACGAGGTCAAAATACAAGCTGAAGGTCAGGGTTCCAGGAGAGTACACACAAGATACAGGGAGCAGGCGGGGATGTGGTCAGGAGTCAGGGGGAAGTCCGAGGTCAGAAGCCAGGAAGTCACAGCAGAAACAGGGGGAGACAGGCAGACACTGGTCAACAACAGTCCGGAGTAGAGAGACCAAGATCTGAACACTGAGCACCACGGGAGCCAACAGCACAACTGAAACCAGAAAGTACGACTGGCGGCATCCTGAGCTAACACGCTCCCTAATGAGGCAGAGCAATCACCGGGAATGAGAAGCATCTGCGAGAACTCCTCCCAGGACCAGCGTGGAACCCAGTGGTATGAAATAACCAGCAGAGCATTCATCCTGAAAACGCCCTGCACCACAAGCAAAAATATACTGGCTCTGCAGGAGAGCATGGGAGAACAATACAGAATGTTCTGCACATAGGAATTGTGACATTCTCTTTATATAATCAAGTATGAAGAAACATTTTAAAAACTAATAAACAATAATTGCGTCCATAGAAACCAACCTAATCATACACCAGTCAGCATTTCTAAAAGTGCGACAGAAGCAGAGGGCATCGGTTAGCTTCCTGAGGGCAAATCTACTGATTATCCGCCTCGGAATAATGTCTTCCTTCCTAAATCCTGACTATGAAGTCTGAAAGTCATCAGGATGTAGACGATGGGACCTTCTCTCCATGTGAGGTTTACACCGTTTTCTAACTTCAATTTCATGTCGCAGTTCTGTTTCATTATTAATGCATAAAATATTCGCAATTTAAGGTAGATTGGTGGCTTTATAGATAAAAGGTAGGGGCCTATAATGCAAGGCTGTGCCCTGGGTGCTGCATGCAAAAAAGTCTGAATCTCAGCCATTCTCTTATTTGTCCCATCTTCATTCTCCAGGAGCGCAGCACTCCCCTGCCTCCCGGGAAACTGTGGACAATGCGCTCCTGATAGGTAAAGATGGTTGACCTCGGGGAGATCAACATCCAACACCGCAGAGACAATATCACGTGTTTCTCAACGCAGTGACACTAGAACAAGACCCCCTGGGAAAATATGCAAAACAAGAATGCTGCGGAGACACCATCACATGTTTCTCAACGCTGGCAGGAAACTAGCCAGGTCTTTCACCGGGAAGGAACAACCACGGGAAGGGCAGTCTCCAGTCAAGGAAACCGCCTATACCAAACATGGTCTCCATCCACAGACAGCTGTTTCGGGGTATTTGCCCCTCTACTAGGCATTGCTCCTACTAGCCAGTTTCCTACTCCACACTGATGAGGGGCAAATACCCCGAAACAGCTGTCTGTGGATGGAGACCATGTTTTGGCATAGGCGGTTTCCTTGACTGGAGACTGTCCTTCCCATGGTTGTTCCTTCCCGGTGAAAGACCTGGCTAGTTTCCTGCCAGCGTTGAGAAACACGTGATGGTATCTCCGCGGCATTCTTGTTTTGTAGTGCGCTCCTGATGACTGACAACTCGGACCAACAGGATAGGTGAGCCGCTCGTCTGAACTGTGTGCTCCTCGATGCTGTAAACAGAGATAGTTTTGCCTCTGCAGCATTAAAAGAAACATCAAATCCAATGATACAGACAGCATTGGAGCAGAGTTTGCAATTGTATAGCAAGGAGCTTGCACGCTCCGTGCTGGTTGGTTAGGAGATTTATCACTGCTGATAGACTTCTGAGGTGGCCGGTAACCTAGGAAACCAGCTTTACACAAGGGAATTAAAAATATCTGCGTTCTTGAGAAGATTTTTAGAAAGTCATGAATTGCAAAGTTGCTTACTTTAGCAACCCATTTATGGAAATTAGAAATCCCCTTTAAGATTCAGAGCTCTAGGGCTGAAAAATAAATGTGTGATCTGGCAGTAGTTCCTAGTAGTCTAACTTGCATTAAAGCAATTGTTCAGGATGTTAGAAAAAAAAACCTGCAACAATGAAATAAAAAATAAATAGCCATGTATTGTATGCCTGTACAATCCGCTGACACCAGTGATTGTTTGTAGGTCTTACGTGGGTGTATGTGATTTAATCACTGTAGAACAAGTAGATAAAGACCAGGACAACCACCAAAAAATTGGAAATGTAGGTGAGTATTCACACTGCTGCTGTTAGGATTGTTTTTTGTTTAAACCCTGGATCACTCCTTTAACAAATTCTGTTTCTACCGGACAGCCAGTCCCAGGGCGTAGATGTACAGTCCTGGCCAAAAGTTTTGAGAATGACACCAAAATGATATTTTCACATGATCTGTTGCCCTCTGGTTTTTAATTGTGTTTGTCTGATGTTTACATCACATACAGAAATATAATTGCAATCATATTATGAGACCAAAAGGTTCTATTGACAGTTAGAATGAGTTAATGCAGCAAGTCAATATTTGCAGTGTTGACCCTTCTTCTTCAGGACCTCTGCAATTCCCCCTGGCATGCTCTCAATCAACTTCTGGAGCAAATCCTGACTGATAGCTGTCCATTCTTGCATAAGCAATGCTTGCATTTTGCCAGAATTTGTTGGTTTTTGCTTGTCCACCCGTCTCTTGATGATTGCCCACAAGTTCTCAATGGGATTAAGATCTGGGGAGTTTCCAGGCCATGGACTCAAAATCTCTATGTTTTGTTCCATGAGCCATTTAGTGATCACCTTTGCTTTATGGCAAGGTGCTCCATCATGCTGGAAAAGGCATTGTTGGGCGCCAAACTGCTCTTGGACAGTTGGGAGAAGTTGCTCTTGGAGGACATTCTGGTACCATTCTTTATTCATGGCTGTGTTTTTAGGCAAGACTGTGAGTGGTGCGATCCCCTTGGCTGAGAAGCAACCCCACACATGAATGGTTTCAGGATGCTTAACAGTTGGCATGAGACAAGACTGGTGGTAGCGCTCACCTCTTCTTCTCCTAATAAGCTGTTCTCCAGATGTCCCAAACAATCGAAAAGGGGATTCATCTGAGAAAATGACTTTACCCCAGTCCTCAGCAGTCCACTCCCTGTAACTTTTGCAGAATATCAGTCGGTCCCTGATGTTTTTTCTGGAGAGAAGTGGCTTCTTTGCTGCCCTCCTTGAAACCAGGCCTTGCTCAAGCAGTCTCCGCCTCACAGTGCGTGCAGAAGCACTCACACCAGCTTGCTGCCATTGCTGAGCTAGCTCGGCACTGCTGGTAGTCCGATCCCGCAGCTGAAACAGTTAAGATACGGTCCTGGCGTTTGCTGGTCCTTCTTGGGCGCCCAGGAGCCTTTTTTGGCAACAATGGAAGCTCTCTCCTTGAAGTTCTTGATGATGCGATAGATTGTTGACTGAGGTGCAATCTTTGTAGCTGTGATACTCTTCCCTGTTAGGCCGTTTTTGTGCAGAGCAATGATGGCTGCACGTGTTTCTTTAGAGATAACCATGGTTAACTGAAGAGAAACAATGATGCCAAGCACCAGCCTCCTTTTAAAGTGTCCAGTGGTGTCATTCTTACTTAATCATGACTGATTGTTTGCCAGCCCTGTCCTCATCAACACCCACACCTGTGTTACTGCAACAATCACTAAAACAATGTTAGCTGCTCCTTTTAAGGCAGGAATGCAATGATGTTGAAATGTGTTTTGGGGGTTAAAGTTCATTTTCTTGGACAATATTGACTTTGCAAGTAATTGCTGTTAAGCTGATCACTCTTTATGACATTCTGGAGTATATGCAAATTGCCATTAGAAAAACTTAAGCAGTAGACTTTGTAAAAATTAATATTTGTAGCATTCTCAAAACTTTTGGCCATGACTGTATGGTATTTTTAATGGGTTAGTGATCAAACTGACTTCTATTACACAGTATATTTTGGGGGTTCCAGAGCTGTAGGTAGAACTGGATAGTGGGAGTCATCTCTGCGTTAAAGGTGTTTTCCCACGAACAATGTTCATTTTAAAGTTGATTTAAATCAATATATCTTATAATAATTTATATAATTGGATGTGTTTAAAAAAAATTACTTAACTTTATTAAGCCTCAGGCCCGGACCCAAGTCAAAGCCGCAGCCTGTAGTATGTATAGCCTAAGTAGAAGGGCCCAGCTATGTCGCTTCAGCCCCTTTAGTTTAGTGCTTGTTACCACATGCGTAATTTGCATGCGATGCGCTTCTCGCGCATCACATGCAAATTAGCCATGTGTTGGCAGCAGCGGAAGTGGGGCTGAGCGAGGCACATCATCCTGCGGCCCAGGGTGCAGCAGCGTGATGAGGTCATCATGCTGTGACCTTATCACAATGATGCCGGCAAGGAGGAGGCGAGAACATAGTGGGCAAGATAAGCATTCCATGGAAGAGCTGAAGACAGGGGTGGAACGATCGCAAGAGTCGGGAGTGATATGAGGCCAGCCATGGGTGGTAGAGGGGTCCACCAACCCCGACCCCTGCTTCAGCTGGATGTTCGTCCGAGGGCACACATCCAGCTGAAATGCATCGTGGTGCAGAGAGGACGTTGTGCAACATTTGAGCCGGACAGAGCGAGTAAAATGATTACAATTTTTTTGCGTTAGAGACAAAGAAGATATATTTACCAGGGTGGAGACGTATATACCAGGAGGGGCCAAGAATGGGGGAAATATATACCATGAGGGGCCCATATATACTGTAAACCAGGAGGGGAAGATATATAACAGGAGGGTCCCAGGAAGGGAACATATATACAAGGAGGAGAACTTCTACATATACCAGGAAGAGGGCACAAACCAGGATTGGGCCATATATACCAGGATTGTCCCAGGAGGGGGAAATATATACAAGTGGGGCCCAGGATGGAACATATATGCCAGGAGGGGTACATATATACTAGAAGGTGGATATATATACCAGGAAATGGACATATATACCAGGAGGAGCCCAGGATTGAACATATATACCAGGAGGGGCCCAGAATGGGACATATATATCAGGAAAACGCCATATATAACAGGAGGAGCCCAGGATTTGACATATATGCCAGGAGGGGCCCAGGATCGGACATATATACCAGGAAAGGGACATGTATACCAGGAGGAGAGTAGGATTGAACATATATACCAGGAGGGGCTCAGGATGGGATATATATATATCAGGAAGACGACATATATAACCAGGAGGGGGACAAGTTTAGCAGGAGGGGGACATATAGAGGGGCCAAAGATGAGAATATATACCAGGATGGGGACATACATATTTATATATAAACTTGACTTTTATTGATACAAAACATTTAAGGCTGACCAAAACAAAGGTTAAAAACATGATTGACAAGAGAAAAAAAGTGGATGTAATAAGAGGATGGACATAACAAACCAGTACATATCCTCAATGAAGTAAGAGGGCCCTGAAATTCCTGGTGGCAGCCCTGTATATCTGCCCCCGCCATGTACTATTTACAGTTTAATGGCAGTGTCTGGCCATGTTTGGAACACGGTCTGATCATACCACATCTCTTGGGCCGGGGAAGAAGCATTAAAGTAAAGTATACAAACATTACAGAACGTGATCGCAAATTATTCTTTTTAATTTTCAAAAGCAGGAAGCGAAATTCCTTACTTCAAGAAAAGAATCAGATACGTTCCCATGCTGTAATGTCTGTATACTCTTTTCCATCCTCCCCTGACCAGGAGCTGTGGTATGATCAGACGATGTCCCTGTACGGTCAGACACGGCCATTACACAGTACATAGCAGGGGCGCATATATAAGATTATCTCAGCACAGGAACATTTTTTTGAAACACATCCAATTATAGAAATTATTATTATTCCAAGATCTATTGATTAACATCAACTTTAAAATTAACTTTGTTTGTGGAAAATCCCCTTTAAATGGAGTTTTCCAAGTCAAATTTTAACTTGAAGTCTAACATTGGGTATCCTAGCAGCAGAGGGGGGTAAACGGACAAATCCAGACATGGATGGGTGCAAGCAAAAAAAAAAATTCAATAAAAAAAAAGTGGTTTATTGCTTCAAAACACGAGACAAGACAAAGTTTTTCCATAGGGCTTGAAACTGGCTACGGTATATAGAAGTTGAAACGTTGCTGTCTCATCCCACATGTTTTTAAGCAATAAACCGCTTTTTGTTACTGGATTTTTTTGGGGAGTGCTGCTCAGTTCTACACATCGGATATCCTAACAGTGTGCAATGGATATATTGATAGGATTTTGTTCTTTCTCACTCTCCTGGTGGTCGTCACAGGACTGCTAATGTAACTTGCATTCCTGCGGTCATGAACAGCGCTTTCTTTTTCAGCTTCTCTCAATGCTCTCTGAATGAATTGCTTGGATTTCTCCTTTACACCCAGTCTCTTTTTAATATTGATCAATGTGGAGCAGAAAAATACGTGACACTCACCACTGGTTCTGATTAAAAAATAGCACTTTATTGGGACATCATGTGCAAGATGTGGAATAAAAGGAGCGACAGCCGTTTCGCATGTCACCAAGCTTCTTCACGCTCACAAAAACAGAGAGCCAGAAGAAGCGTGGTGACAGGCGAAACAGCAGTGAGTGCTACATATTTTTTTGCTCTATTTGCGTGAAAAAAATGATGCTAAGCATGACATATAATGCTTCATACCTGAGAAATATCAGATTCATTATGTGCTATTTATTTGCTTACTATAAATTCTGTGTTGACTATGCAGCAATGTCGACGAACAATATTTTTACTCCAAAAGTCTTTAATAGTGAACTCCTATACAGAGAACATGACACCTATGGAGAGCGCTGGCTTAGATATGTGCTCACATGGCTAAAATATTCCTCCAGTGAATAGATATCACATGCTCCCCTGTTTTCAGGGTGTACATTCTGGTCATATCTATAGTAAAGCATTGTTAGCAGTCAGTGTTAACCAAGCTGATGTTAATTGTTAGCTGGAGCACAAAGGAATAGGTGAGGATAGCAGAGAGATTAATGGAGAGGGGAGTAACTTTTGGCAAACCACTTTTCAGTGAGTGGCATCTTCCTAGATGCTTGGCTACCTGAGGACCACCAACAACTGGAGTGCCAACAGTTACCCGCCGGCGGGGCAGCAGAACTCGGGAGCAGGGGCTGTTAGTGTGACAAAGCTGCTACTACACCTTTCTGCACACTCATATCCACAGCGTGTGGCGCCCTCAGTTCAATGTAGAACGTCTTGTTCTTTTCATACTCCTCGTCATCAATTACTCTGATCTGAATTGTTTTGCTGTGGATGGAAAAATAATAGGTGTCAAAAGAAAAAGCAGAAGGAAAGAAAGAATAGAAAATGTAAGCTTCATTAGCGCAAAGTCTCTAAACAGCAATAAAGAGATTAAACGGGAAGTGGAGGCTGTAGTTATCACAGATGGAAAGATCGCTGGATTTTAAGTTTGCAAGCATAGTCTTTTATTAGTTGAGTAGGGCACCCATATTACCCCTTCTTCATCGGTGTTAGGTGACTGCTACTAAGGCAATATCTCTGTAATACCGTGTGCTATATAGATGATTTTTGTACAAAATAAAAAATGCTTTGTATTTTTTTTATCTTTTTTTTTTACCTAGTCAGACACTGTGCAAAAATGTAGTGGTTTTTTTTTTAAGTTTATTTATTTATTTATTTATTTTATTAAAGTTGCAATTGATTAAAGGGAACCTGTCAGGTCCAATATGAACTGAGAACCACGAGTAGTTCTGGGCGCATATTCGTAATCCCAGCCTAAGGCTATGTTCACACAGGGCTTTTTTGGTAAAGCGGGCTTTACACGCTACGACATCGCTAATGCGGAGTCGTTGGGGTCACGGAATTCGTGACGCACATCCGGCCGCATTAGCGATGCCGTTGCGTGTGACATCGATAAGCGATTTTGCATCGTTGAAAAAACGTGCAAAATCGCTAATCGGCGACATGGGGGTCCATTCTCAAATCTCGTTACTGCAGCAGTAATGATGTTGTTCCTCGTTCCTGCGGCAGCACAGATCGCTGCGTGTGACACTGCAGGAACGAGGAAGCTCCCCTTACCTGCCTCCCGGCCGCTATGTGGAAGGAAGGAGGTGGGCGGGATGTTACGTCCCGCTCATCTCCGCCCCTCCGCTGCTATTGGGCGGCGGTTCAGTGACGTTTCAGTGACGTCGCTGTGACGCCGCACGGACCGCCCCCTTAGAAAGGAGGCGGTTCGCCGGTCACAGCGACGTCGCCGGACAGGTAAGTATGTGTGACGGCTGTGGGCGATGTTGTGCGGCACGGGCAGCGATATGCCCGTGTCGCGCAACAGATGGGGGCGGGTACCCACACTAGCGATATCGGGACCGATATCGCAGTGTGTAAAGTAGCCTTAAGTTTTTGCTGCTTTTTTTAGCTGAAGATTTGCCTTGGTTTTATGCAAATCCATGCTAATAAAAAGCTGCTTTTTACAGTCCCAGCAAAGCTATAAGATTTCTGAAATCTCATGCACACACACACACACACACACATTAGGTTTTTTTCCTGACTGTTTTGTCAAATACCTGCGTTTTTGGTTAGATTTTTAAGAATGAGCATGTCAATTCTTTGCTGCAGATTTGCTGCGTTTTTTCATTGATACAACCAATTTTGTAGAAAAAAAAAAAGCTAAACATTCGCACCAAATCCGCAGCAAAAACGTCACTAAAAAACGCATGAAAAACGCAGATGACTCAAAGGAGATTTCCTGCCACAAGATAAGGTTTTGGTCAAGAAAACTTACCAAAAAAATCCTGTGTGAACACAGCCTAACTGTCCTGTTATCTAGTATCATAAATAAAGGGATCTTTAGAAAAAGTATGTCTAAAGATCCTTGATAATATGCTAATGAGGCCAGGGACTAGTCGAAAGGCTAATTAGTTCCTTTGGCTAGTCGGCCTTCTTAACATGTTAGCACACCCCTTTGGGTGTTCTAACCTGCTAATTAATGTGGAGTGTCAGGGACATGGTCGCTCTCACCTCTCTGCTGCCATGGCTGGTTTTCAGCTTAGAACGTCCCCGCACTTCTGGTCATGAACACTACACTAGTTTGCAGCCTGGGCGAGTACATGCAACTTCATAGTATGCATGACCGGAAGTCCGGGACTTCTGATTATGCAAACTGAGCCGAAATCCAGGGTCAGGTGCGGTGGCAGCAGAGAGCGGTGAAATCGACCATGCCTCTGACGCTCCACGTTCATTAACATGTTAGCATAGCCCACAGGGGCGTACATAATAGGGGGGCCAACTAGCCAAGGGAAATAACGCCCTTGCTCTCATAAATAAAGTCCCTGCTCGCATTAGCATATCATAAAGGATCTCTATTTATCCATGCTAGTGTATACAGGGACGGTTAGGCAGGGATTAGCAATATGCACCCAGAACTGCTCGTGGTCCTGGGTGCATATATTGCACCTGACAGGTTCACTTTAATTACCTGCAAAGGTCAAGAAAACAAAAATTGTGTCCACAATGGCAAATAGGTGGTAAATGGACTTAGAAGAAGGTGAAAATTAAGGGAAGAAATTGGGACAAATCAAAACTTGCCATAAAACTAGACAAAAAAAAGCACAGACAATGATGCATAGTGTCCCACCATTAGGCTATGTGCGCACGTTGCGTACAGTCACTGCAGACATTTCTGCAGCGATCTGAAGAGCACATGTGCGCTTTAAATCGATGCGGAAATGTCCGTAGTGAAAAAAAAAAAAAAGCCGATTCCATGCGCTCTGCCTGCAGCTCCTGCCATA
The DNA here is from genome assembly GCF_048569485.1 of Anomaloglossus baeobatrachus. Classification (NCBI taxonomy): domain Eukaryota; kingdom Metazoa; phylum Chordata; class Amphibia; order Anura; family Aromobatidae; genus Anomaloglossus; species Anomaloglossus baeobatrachus. Next base: position 37,325,316 of record NC_134364.1, read on the forward strand.
GACAGAGCAGGGGCTGCCGGGAAAGCGCACGGAAGAAGTGACATGTCACTTCTTTGAACGCAGCGCTTCGGCAGCAGCCGAAGCGCTGCGCTCTAAAACGCCACGTGCGCACGGCCCCTGCACAATCTCCATAGACTGTGCAGGGGACGCAGTACGCATGCAGTTACGCTGCGCTACAAAGCGCAGCGTAACTGCATGTATTTACGCAACGTGCGCACATAGCCTAAAGCGGGCTTTACACACTGCGATATCGCCTGAATTTTGTCGTTGGGGTCACGGTTTTGGTGACGCACTTCCGCAATCGTTAGCGATATAGCTTTGTGTAACAGCGTTCAGCGATGTAAAATCGTCGCAAAAGCGTGATTTATCGCTAATCGGCTACACGGGTCCTAATTCCCAAAAATCGTTACTTCAGCAGTAACGAGGTTGTTCCTCGTTCCTGCGGCATCACACATCGCTGCGTGTGACGCCGCAGGAGCGAGGAACGTCTCCCTACCTGCCTCCCGGCCGCTATGCGGAAGGAAGGAGGTGGGCGGGATGTTACGTCCCGCTCATCTCCGCCCCTCCGCTGCGATTGGGCGGCGGTTCAGTGACGTCGCTGTGACGCCGCACGGACCGCCCCCTTAGAAAGGAGGCGGTTCGCCGGTCACAGCGACGTCGCCGGACAGGTAAGTATGTGTGACGGCTCTGGGCGATGTTGTGCGGCACGGGCAGCGATATGCCCATGTCGCGCAACAGATGGGGGCGGGTACCCACACTAGCGATATCGGGACCGATATCGCAGTGTGTAAAGTAGCCTTTAGGCTCTGCCTTGTGATTTAGTGTTAAGACCACTATTAGTAGTTATATTGTAGCAATACTTTGCTGTACAATTATGGATAGTAACTTAGATCGGTTTTATATATCTGCAGGGGTCCAACATTTGCAGTCATAGTAAAATATTGTCCTATTTCAGCCTTGTGAAAGCAACTTTAGATTGTCAAAACACAACACAGATTTAATGTGGGATTCGACCAATAAGGGTAAAGAGCATTCGCCATAAAATAAAAATTCAGGAGCAACTTTTATTAGAGCTCTGTCTTGTGCACTTCTTCTGTTTTACAGATCCGCTCCTATTAATTGAAAAGATGATGATCAAGTATGAAAACTGAGTGGCCAGGAGGTCGTCTCGAAAAGCAGCTTCATGAACACGGAAAAAAAAGGCAAAAACCATACATAGGGTATTTTCACACGTGGTGTAATTGCAGTGTTTTACAGTACCAGCATAACCCATGAGACTTCGGATATATCATGCATATGCTGGGGGGGTTTGCAGCGCATATTTTGAGCCCTGTTTTGTTTTGGACAAGACGCGGCATGTCAGTTGTTTTTCCAGTGTTTTATCTATTCAAATGATTGAGGGGAAAAAAGTACCGCATTTTTCGGACTATAAGGCGCACGTAAAAGCCTATGATTTTCTCAGAAATCAAAAGTGCGCCTTATAATCCGGTGTGCGTTATATATGAATACAAGCGAGCATTATGCCTCCTGTTAAGAAATATGCTTACTCACCAAAACTGGTCGCTCCACTACTGGTTGACCAGATGGGCGGCACTGTTCTTCGGGACCGGCGCCTTTTCTTTCGGCCATCTTGCTCCTCCGTCTTCTGAAGCCTGTGTGCGTGACGCGGCCACGTCATACACACTCGCGGGCACTGAGGTCCTGCGCAGGTGCACTACAATACTGTACTTTTATCTGCCCGGACCAGGGCAGATCAAAGGGCGCCTGCGCAGGACCTCAGTGCCGGTGAGTGTGTATGACGTGGACACGTCATGCACACAGGCTTCAGAAGACAGAGGAGGAAGATGGCCGAAAGAAAAGGCGCCGGTCCCGGAGAACAGCGCTGCCCCTCTGGCCAACCAGCAGCGGAGCAACCGGTTTAGGTGAGTAAAGTGATTTTTATGTTCTACAGCGCGGCCTGCGCTATTATATACAGCATGTTAGAATGCTGTACATAAGAGCAGCGTCGGATTGGCTACCGGAGGAATCTCCAGTAATGCCAGGCCTGGATTCAGGTACCTGCATTGCACTCCGGAGCTCTCACCTGAGCTCCGGAGTGCAGCCTAGACTGCACCGCGAGCGCCGAGTGATTGAGTCTCCGGCGATTGCGGTTCAGTTCATGACAGCTGCAGATATCCCGGGCTGATCTCCGGTGCTGTCACCTGAACTCCGGATTGCACCTCGGCCTTTCCGCAGCTGTCATGAACTTAATGCGCTGTGGCTTATAATCCGGTGCGCCTTATATATGAACCTAGCCGCCTTAGCAGGTTCTCATTGCTAATGCGCCTTATAACCCGGTGCGCCTTATAGTCCGAAAAAAAAAATTAGAAAATGCAAGTAAAAATGCTTAAAAATTGTGTTTTTCCTGTCAATACTCTGGTTAAAAAAAAAAATGCAATTATGCAATGTGTGAACATATCCTTAAATGTATCTCCAGCTTTTTGTTACCATTTGAAGGTCATATAAGGATCTTATCATGTATTCCTTAATTGCAGTCTTTCAGTGTTGTAATCTGAGGCCAGTGTCACACTTGCGATTGCCTCGCGTGTATCTAGGGCGAGTCTCGCGGTGCATCGCCCGTCATGGACTCACACTCTCCTCACAGGAGCGTCTCAGCTGCATAGAGATGCATGCAACTGTGAGGAGAGTGTGCGTCCGTGACGGGCAGCACAGGAGGACGTGTGCCATCCATAGGGGGCCATGGGCCGTACAGGGGGACGTGTGCCATCCATAGGGGGCCATGGGCAGCACAGGAGGATGTGTGCCATCTATAGGACACCTGTTCCAGCTGTAGGAGACATGTGCCATCTATAGGAGATTTGTGCCCGCTGTAGAGGACGTGTGCCAGAAAAAGGGGACGTGTGCCATCAATGGGGGACATGTGGCATCACTGGGGCACGTGTGCCAGCACAAGGGGGCTATATTCAATATAAGGGGGCCATATCCAGATTAAGGGGGCTAATTTTAGCATGGAGGGGTTATGAGGGACATATACGCTATATGATTTGTTAGACGGACACTGGCATTCTAAGACTGACCCCATTTAACATTGAGAAAAAAAAAATCTCTTTTCCTTCAGGTGCGTCTTATAAAGCGAAAAATACGATATTTAACTTTTTTTGCACAAACCTTGATATCATTGTGGTCCGTTACTCCTGCCCTATAAGAAGTTGCTGGCAGATCTGCATGATCAAAGTGACCGGTTCCTTTAAATTTAGTAGATCTATATGTAAAATAGTCTTAAAATAAATGTGAGTATAATCCTTTATTCAACTTATAAGAAACTAACAAAATTCCTACAGGTTCTCTGCCTTTCATCATAGCGTTATGCCTTAAGCTAGAGACAGAGAACAATAAAGGGGTTGTCTAAAATTAGTAAAAAAAAAAAAGTTTGGTTTATTTTCCTAGCATCAATGCCCCTTCTTGTCCAATGCCTGATCTGTAATACCTGGCACAACACACGAGTGGCACTGTTTCTAGGAAAAAGAAAAAACAGATCCTTTTTTACTAATGTCAAAAAAACTCTAATAGATATCATTACAACCAACGCATGGTTTATAATTAACAAGGTTTCCAAAAGTTCCATCCAAATGTTTTTCCTGGCTCCAATATCTTAAAGTACAAATCCTTTTGTGTACTGGCAAGCCTCAACCGAGCCCACAAGCCAGACAGCCGGTAACCTCCATCTCCTAATCCAGTCTCATAGGGAAAAGAACTTGCGAATACGCCAAGGAGCCAACAGAAATAAGCTGACTTCACGATCTGCGGAAAATGTAAGGCACAGAGGAGAAAATGAGCCCGGAGGCTATTATTACTGATGGTGTTCAGTTCCCAGTAAATGGAATATATGGTACCAAGACCTTCTTTTGGAAGAGTAGTTATAGTGCTCCTATAAGAGGTCTTCTTTTTGGCTCTTCTATGGGGCTTTCCATCCTGTGTGTTAGAACCAGGTGTGGTTTAGCTTATTTTCCTGGTACTAAATATGGCTCAAATTTCTAGAGAAAACACCATAAGACATCAATCATATGGTCCACATTTTGAGATCATTAATTTTTATAAGAGACCATACCCCCATAACGTGGTGGTGGCATGTGGAGTGGCTATGCCTGTGTAGTTGCAGGTCTTGGGGACATCGTCTGGCCTTCAACCAACCTCCATGTGCATGAGACCTGAGGGACAATGTAATGAGTTGACCCTCTTCATTGGATTGCAACCAAATTTCATTTTAAGGGGAAGAATATAGAGTAATCAATATTTTCAATTAATAGAAATAATCAGGTTGCTTGCCGGTAAATTCTGAATGAGGCTCAAGTGTTAAGCCTGGTCTACCCACTAGAATACTAATATTGTATTTCAAGGCGCGAGTCTCTTGACACTTCTGTTCCAATCTCACAGTTTCTGCAGAAGACAAGAGTCCTTCATATTTCATTATTCCTCTAATGGAGGAATCAAGAGACACAGTTGACGCAACATTTGTAACTTCTTTTAATTAATTCCGACTTTAATGACAAAACTTCCTGATGACTGAGACTACAGGAACTCTTTCAAGTCTTGAATATCTGAGATGCTTGTCAAGACTGACTCGCAAACAATCAGCAGCGGATGACTCCACAACAAGCAATCACATCCTGTAATCCTCCTATTGTTTATCAATCAAAGTCCTTTTATTTTAGTCCTCCTTCTTTTCAATATCTCTTGCATGCAGAGCGGTATGATTTTCTTTACCGCAGAAAATGTTCGGATTGCTATGCTAGTCCTGGAACAGTGTTACCCGGGGTCAAAGCCAAGGTGGGCATCTTGATGCCCCCTCACCATCATGCCCTAGGTCGTCCACCAGCTACACCTCTGGTAATGCTTTACATTTCTGTAAAGATTGATAAAAAAAAAAAGTGACCACACATGAGGCTACACAGCACCTTGCACCACCACCATGCACATTGACAGATGTAGCCTATCGCATAAATGGTAAATACAATATTGTGGTGACAGCTCATTCCTCTTGGGACAGAAAAGTCTGGTGTTGATTTTTAGAGTTGAGCGGACTGGCAATAATTCGGGTCCGGCGGATCCATCGTTGATCGTCAAAGAAGTCCGGATCCGATACGGAATCCGGACCAATGTATGTCAATGGGGAGCGGATCCGGGATGAGAGAGAGAGGAAAGAGAGAGGGGAGAGAGAAAAAAATAAATAAATTAAAAAAACGGATCTGGATCGTGCACCCGTAATCCCGGGTCGGACTCGGATCCAACGCTCAAACCGCACAGATCCGGATTTTGCGGATCCGGGTCCGCTCAACACTATTGGTTTTACTTTCCCCCAATGGTCTTCTTTGTGCTGTCCAAACACTTGATTTCTGAAAATGCTGCTCCTTCTGATACAAATGTCTTTCACAGAACAGGTTCTTACCATTTTATTGCAAAGAGGATGTGCTCGTTTAGGACTGGACCACTTCTCTCCAAGAACTTCATATCCACTGCATGGGCTGCCTTTATGGGATGCAAGGACTCTAAGGAGATGGACTTGTGGTCATGTACCCTCCTGAGACATAATCACGTTATTGTCATGTAATGTGGTGTGAATTATGTCTTGCGTTATTGTGCAAGTAATGTGGCAAAGTAAATTGTGATATGTAGTAGTGTTGTGTGTGCTATACTTACAGTAGGATCAGAGATAAAGGGATATTGTTATCTGAAAGACCCTATCCCAGGAGTGTTCCTGAAGCAGGACTTTATCCTTTTTCGTTGCTGTTTTCCCGTTTGTCTTTCCTTGTGTCGTATTAGTGCAGCGGTGGGGCTAGCGTCCCTCACCTTCCAGCACACTAGCCAGAGCATCTCCAGGGTTTCTCAGGGTCACAGGTTCCTGATTGGCAACAGTTGAGGAGACTGTGTAGGGTCAGCTGCAGGTGAGCGCAGGAGGTGTCCTATCTACCCCTCTCACTAGTGCTAGAGCCCTCCTTTGTTATAGTGTCCCTTGTGTTCCCCCTTACTAGTGGTATTGTTTGTTGTCTTTTTGTGGTGCGTCAGGTTCACTGTTGATCTGAACGCATGTGCCACACTTGTCATACCTGGCAAGCGTGATAGTAATACCCCTTTAAATGTTGGAACTAGCCCATAATGGGAGTGGTTAGATGCAGGGAATGGGACGGTTATCCGTGAAATATCAGATAGAGCCCAGCATATGACTAGAGAAGACCTAAGGCCTGATAACCCGCATGACGTGGGTGTCCCTGCAGCTAAAGGAGACTGGAGCCATGGATAGCATGATCTTGAATATAGAGCAAAAAAGAGGTCACCAGAACACTGAGTGATCCAACAGACTGGTCAGCAGACTGACCGAGAGAACGAGTGACCGACTGAGACGGGTCCTTAGATAAGACACTCAGCCGTATGGCAGCTCTAGAGGGTGAGGGGCCAAGATGGAATTGTATGTGGGACGAAGGGAGTCCTTCGAGCAGGAGTTCCTTAAGCGTCAGAAGGCTACAAGCCATGTCCAGCCTTATAGACATTATCCCTTTAAGAGGAGAAGACGTAGAACCACAGGGAAGACAGGATGACTTTCATGGACTGGGGTGTTGTGGTGAGCTGGGTGGTGGTGAAACATGCAGGACTATAACAGAAAGGAATATGTGAGATGGAACTCGTAGAGGGAATTTGTTTAAAGGTGTTCTGTGTTGATAATGAAATGTCCAAGAAGTTGTGTATCCGCTATCCAATGTACATAGTTGCCCTCCGAATTTTGTTCAGTAAAACTACGTTTTTTAAAAACTCATGGTCTTTCTCGGTGAAGAGGTCATGGTCAGTCAAAGTGTACCACCCCAGTGGCAACACCACACACACCTAGCCAGGACGCCATCTTTCATGTAGTGTTCCTTGGTGCAGAAGACGCAGACTTCACCAATGACTACTGGCCAGCGCCACACTACAGATAACTGTACTACATAAGGCTGCTATGGGGGGGTTCCAGGCCTAATTAGTTCCATCTCCTTTGCAATTAGGTCGCAAGTATCTGTGTAGGACACCCCTTGGTATGTGAACTGCATCATTAGCACATATGGTATCTGGAACTGACCTAAGGGTCATGGAAGAGGTTGAGGGGGAAAACGACCACTAGGCCGTTATGTCCTAAATGACAAAACCTGCAACCAAAATTGAAGTCTTAAGGCCGCTAGCAATCGCACCTGTCTCCGTCGTGCGTGCATCACGGGCAAATCGCTGCCCGTGGGGAACAATATCGCAGGTACGCGTCACACGAACTTACCTTCCTAACGACGTCGCTGTGGCCGGCGAACAACCTCTTTTTTAAGGGGGGCAGTTCGTGCGGCGTCACAGCGACGTCACACAGCGGGCCACCAATAGAAGTGGAGGGGCAGAGAGCAGCCACTTGAACGTCACTCCCACCTCGTTGCCGGAGGACGCAGGTAAGCTGTTGTTCGTCGTTCCCAGGGTGTCACCCATAGCGATGTGTGCTGCCACGGGAACAACGAACAACCTGCGTCCAGAACGAGCAACGATATTTGGAAAATGAACGACGTGTCAACGATCAACGATTAGGTGAGTATTTGGGATCGTTAGCGATCGCTCATAAGTGTCACACGCAACGACGTTGCTAACGAGGCCGGATGTGCGTCACGAATTATGTGACCCCAGTGATATCTCGCTAGCGATGTTGTTGCGTGTAAAGCGGCCTTTAGTTTGATCTTTGCGATCAAACTTCCTCTCTGCTATTTATACCACTGATAGAGCGCCGGCTACATCCAGAGATGTTGCACACTATAGAACAGCTAGTTTTGAGCACCTTCATAACACGCTCAGTTTTCTGATGACTTCTGCCAGATGTTCATTTACATTGACAAACTCCTCTCTGTCAAGTTTAAGTGTCTCTACATTTATAGAAGCCAAAAAAAACAGGGCCGCCACTGAACTTGGCATCATTTACAACATGAAACGTATCACGGCTAGGCATAATAAGGTATTTTTCTATAGAATTTGTTTAGAGGTATATTATCTATACAGTGTTATGTCAATTTACAGAGAAATCTAACACTACGTTACATTACTGGAATAGCAGTTTGCCCATCACCCAGAATAATGTATGCTGTAGATTGCACCACATCGTGAGCGCTCACATTAGTCAGCGCAGTACTCCAGTCAATATGACACATGAAATTGGCCAATCTGAGACGCTACATAGAAACGCAACCATTTTCTGAAGCGCAGTGTTTAAGATTGTCTAGTAATTTCCTTCAAAATGTCACAGTGACTTCAACAAATACATTCTATTTGTGGGTACGGTCTAGAACTAGTGAATACCAAAATGTAAACCCAGCGACATGAACGTGTAAGGACACCTGGATCTGTGTGGAAATTTGTTTCCTTCCACAAGATCTATAAGGTTCAGAGGTGCTTAAAGAGGAATCGGTCCTGTACAAAAAAAGTTATTTATGGCAGTTAGGCAGCGGGAACCCGACTGTCAATCAGCAAAATATCGGCAGGGATGCCTCGTCAACAGAGCAGAGAGGAAGAGAAAAAGCTGCTCTGTCAACGTCATGTCAACGGAAACTGCAGAGGTGCCTCGTCAACAGAGCAGAGAGGAACAGAAGCTGCTCTGTCAATGTCATGTCACCGGAAGCTGCATAGACGCCTCATCAACAGAGCAGAGAGGAAGAGAAGAAGCTGCTCTGTCGTCATGTCACCGGAAGCTGCAGAGATGTCTCGTCAACAGAGCAGAGAGGAAGAGAAGAAGCTGCTCTGTCAACGTCATGTCACCGGAAGCAGCAGAGATGCCTCGCCAACAGAGCAGAGAGAAAGAGAAGAAGCTGCTCTGTCAACGTCATGTCACCGGAAGCTGCAGAGATGCCTCGTCAACAGAGCAGAGAGGAACAGAAGCTGCTCTGTCAATGTCATGTCACCGGAAGCTGCATAGACGCCTCATCAACAGAGCAGAGAGGAAGAGAAGAAGCTGCTCTGTCAACGTCATGTCACCGGAAGCTGCAGAGGTGCCTCGCCAACAGAGCAGAGAGGAAGAGAAGAAGCTGCTCTGTCAACGTCATGTCACCGGAAGCTGCAGAGCTGCCTCGCCAACAGAGCAGAGAGGAAGAGAAGAAGCTGCTCTGTCAACGTCATGTCACCGGAAGCTGCAGAGCTGCCTCGCCAACAGAGCAGAGAGGAAGAGAAGAAGCTGCTCTGTCAACGTCATGTCACCGGAAGCTGCAGAGCTGCCTCGCCAACAGAGCAGAGAGGAAGAGAAGAAGCTGCTCTGTCAACGTCATGTCACCAGAAACTGCAGAGATGCCTCGCCAACAGAGCAGAAAGGAAGAGAAGAAGCTGCTCTTTCAACGTCATGTCACCGGAAACTGCAGAGATGCCTCGCCAACAGAGCAGAGAGGAAGAGAAGAAGCTGCTCTTTCAACGTCATGTCACCAGAAGCTGCAGAGATGCCTTGTCAACAGAGCAGAGAGGAAGAGAAGAAGCTGCTCTGTCAACGTTATGTCACCGGAATCTGCAGAGATGCCTCACCAACAGAGCAGAGAGGAAGAGAAGAAGCTGCTCTGTCAACGTCATGTCACTGGAAGCAGCAGAGATGCCTCGCCAACAGAGCAGAGAGGAAGAGAAAAAGATGCCCTGTCAATGTCATGTCACCGGAAGCTGCAGAGTTGCCTCGTCAACAGAGCAGAGAGGAAGAGAAGAAGCTGCTCTGTCAACGTCATGTCACCGGAAGCTGCAGAGATCGGCACCGCGCAGAACAGGCAGGTAGTAACACATGCCTGTAAAATCTTAGGCCCATTGGAAAAAATAATTTTCTTTACACTTCACAATTAACAAATATTTACTACTAATTGTGTCACTAGCTGACAACCAGGGATCAATGTTACAATTATATTAGGTTTGGACGTATGGCATAATAATAAATAGGAGTGTCTGTTTAGGCTCCTGAAAGGCAGCCAGGGGCGTAACAACCGCATTATGAGAGATCGTGACCAGGCCCAGCAGGGTTAGGTTAGAGGAGCTGTGCTGAAACATCAGACCACACGGTTGCTATGGTGCCTGTGAGTCAGGGGGGCCCGGTGCCTGCAGTGGCATCGGGCCCCCCTCGCCAGTCATCGCACACAGCAATGAAGAAGGATGGAGCAGAGCACTCTGCTCCATCCTTCATCATTCTCTCCCTATGCCTGCCCTCACCATCTCAGTGCAGCAGAGTGTGGTGACGTCACTTCTGCGCGCCTGCTGTGCTGAGACGGTTCAGCCTAGAATGTATGGGCTCCTTCCAGGTTGGTGGGTGTGACCAGCTTAGTTAGTGGATGCTGAGTCATGCAGAGCGCAGGACAGAAGGACACAGCGGAGGAACAAGAAGAGGAGAGGTGAATACGTGTTTTGGGGTTTTTTTTATCAGTTAGTACACGATGACCAGAGGCTTATGGGGTGCATTGTACATACAGGGATATGGGGCTGCATAATACAATATGAAGGACTATGGGGCTGCATTATAATACACACAGGACTAGGGGGCTGCATTATATTATATGGAGGACTAATGGGGTTACATTATACATGGACCATGAGGGCGCATTATGGAGGATTATGGGGTGAATAATACAATATGAAGGACTGTGGGGGCTACATTATAATACATATAGGACTATGGGGCTGCATTATATTATATGGAGGACTAATGGGGTTACATTATACATAGACTATGGGAGTGCATTATAATATATGGGCGACTAAGGGGTGAATTATAATACATTGAGGACTATGGGATGGGCGTTATAATAATTGGAGGGCTATGGGAAATGTATCATAATATATGTAGACTATGGAGCTGCATTCTAATATATGAAGAGTTTTGTCACCCATTATACTATATGGAAGGCTATGCGGCGGCCATTATAGTATTTGGAGAGCTATATACGAGGGAGGACAAAGATACAAGCATGGGATGGGAATGTTTTGTGCTGAGGAACAGAGGCTCTTTCCCTCAGCATCCAGCTTTCCCATGCTCTGCTATACATCTTTCCCTCAGCACCCAGCTTTCGCATGCTCTGATATGGGAAAGCTCGGTGCTGAGGGAAAGATGTATAGCAGAGCATGGGGAAGCTGGGTGCTGAGGACAAGATGGATATCAGAACATAGGAAAGCTGGGTGCTGATAGAGGGATTTCAGATCATGGGAAACCTGGGTGCTGAGGGTAAGAGCCAAGTGTCAGCATCATTGTAAAATATCCCGAGTGTCAGCATCATTATCCCATACCCTGAGTGTTGGTATATGTTGGGGGGGCCCAGGTCTAAAGTTTGCACTGGGGCCCATCAAACTCTAGTTACGTCTCTGAAGACAGCTAAGCCTTATTGTGACTTCCAAAGTGAAGTCAGTTGAGAAGCACTGCATTATATAATTGCCTGGTATTTATAATGCAACACTAATGGCATGCAATGCTCACACTGTAAGGATTTGGCTCCACTTTCTTCTCCAGTGGTCATCACATGGCCACAAGTATTGACCAGAATCTCAGCCGCTTTTCAACAGAACACTGCACGATTTACTGACATTCTAGTTGGCACGCAAATTCCATACTTGAAATGACGACCGCTGGAACCAACAAGCGGAGACAAACCCTTATAGTGCGCGCATTACACAATGTTAGGATTCAGCAAGCTGCAGTGCTTGTTGCACATTTCTTCAGTTCTTATTTAATGACTCTATCTTTTTAACTATGCTTTCTGACTATTATATTTTGGTATCAGATACTCACAATATAGTACAAGACAAAATGTAAAGAATTACAGAAAATCCATTTAAGACGCCAAATAACACAATGGGCAGCGCTGAGAACCCAGCATGAGTTATCACTTCCCGACAAATATGAAGATAACCCACTTAGAAACGGATACAGATATAACAAGTTTTTGAGCTTTTTTTTCTCTGAAAAGTGCATGTTACTTCTTTGTAGTGGATCACAATGGGATCCACTCCAAAGGAGGCACTGTCCAATCAAAAAGCTGCAGGGGAAAAAAAATCCTCCATAAAAAAGGAAATTTCCAGATTTTATGCTTGAAATAATCATCCGTTTTGAATGTTCCAAAAAACCTGTGTATGAAGACAGCTTGAGAGACGTAAGATTGGGTGCAAAACTAAGCAACACTAAATCACAATAGTGCAAAGTATGCTTTATGTAATCCTATATTAAAGGGGTTGTCCACTATTTGGTCAACCCCTTCTTAAACTGTAAACATTTCCCTATCCAGTGATGTTTCTGCCGGAGCCTATATGACATTGTAATGCCACACGGTGAGCTGCAGTGCTCAGTCAAAACTTGGATGACTGACGAAAATGTGAACACTGCAGCCAATCAGTGACCATTGTGCAGTGCTCACATAGCATAAAAATGTCACACGAGCATCGGGAGACACTGCGTTCGTATCACTGGGAACATCACCGATGCAGGAGCGGTGTATCAGTTTTCTGCATTTTACACAGGGACTACTGTCCAAATTGTATACAACCCCTTTAATTTAGAAATCTTATTATTTATTTATAGAGCACCATTGATTCCATGGTGCTGTACATGAGAAGGGGATACATACAGAATACATATACAAGTTACAATAGACAGACTATTACAGAGGGAAGAGGGCCCTGCCCTTGCGGGCTTACATTATAAAGGGAGAAAGTACTCCCTTGGAAAAAGACTGCATGTCGAAACGCGCGTAGGGTGTCTGGGCAGAGCACACATTGGGTCAGGTAATGTTTATACCTCATTGATTTGCATTGGTTTTTACCTCCTCTATGTGATTTCCTTTGTATATATCAGTGCACTTTAACCTGTTATGTGGACTGGTCTATAACCACCTTTTATTATACACGGTTGGATGTGCTTCTGGCTGCATATGTGCACTTACTATTGTTTTGGGCAATTGTCCCTTATTATCATCTGCATAGAGGTTGTATAAATACATTGTATACTGCTGTATATGTGCACATAATATTGGTTTGGGTAATTGTCCCTATCTGTATAGAGACTGCTTGAAAACAATCTGGTGGCAGTTTTACCTTATGATATTTATGATGTTTCCTTGTGATACTTTGCCATCGTCATAGGATCCACGCCTGCCCTTTTGTGTGTCTATTGTCTTTCTGTTCCATTGCTGATTCAATGTCCACTTTATTATTTTAACCAGAATATCAATAAACAATTACATTGTTTAGTCTATATGTTCTCATGCGCAATCTCTTTATATGATTTATAGTGCTGACGCAGGTCTTGCACTATTTTTTGTCTTTTTGCCAATTGTCATATGGCCATCTTTGAGCAAGGTTTTTAACCCTTTTAATCTGTAGAATTTGTCACAGTCACCCATAACTTGGTTGCCATATAAGTCTAAAGATCATCCTTGCAGGCACTTTTGAGATGCCAAATGGATAAGGTCCTAAATGGAGGATAATGACTCGCCCACCCCAGGGCTTTGGGACACCCGGTGTCGGGCCAGACTAGTCCGGGGGTAGTCAGTGGTGGCGGGGCCCGACTCCGTGACCCTGGCGGGGTCAATTAATATGTCAGTTGTGGGGGTGGTAACTTTAATTAAAGTTTGTGGAATATTCGTGACGACACCTGTGGATTGCGGCTATGTAGCCGCCGCTGCTGGATGGGACCTCCGGGGCTGATGGATTAGCAGCTGGGATGGTTCTGCTCCCCATAGGTGGAGCGGTGCCCCGGGGCAACCGTTGGTGCTTAACAAAGTCTATGGTGCTTTTGTGGATGATGCAGTGCAGGACGAAATAAAGGAGGCAACACCAGGGGGTGCAGTTTCAAGGTTTTTACTCACTGTTCCAGGGCTGCAGCAAACTGGTTGCCTTTGGATTGCCGATATTCACTGTCAGGGACCTCCGCCGATCCCAGGTAGTTCTTAAGGTAAATGCGGATGCACCCTTGGTTGTGTCTCTTCCCTCGACTGACTTCAAAGCCTTGACCTTTATAGATAAACTTGTCTCGGCCTCCACCATAGAGTCTGGTCAAGAAGGCTTGCCTGGCTGGAATCTTGCCTTCACTCCTTAACCGACTAACTACCGACTGCCTTTGAACTTGCTGTCCCTACTCTAACTTTCTGTTGGCTCCTCCCACTTTCCCAGTTGCTAGGCCCCACCCTATGGGAGAAGAGATGGGTCTTACGGCCCCCCAGCATGCAGCATGGGGGTAGCTGCCACTATCTCCAGTCCCAAAATATGCCTAACAATAGGTGCAGTGTGAATTTGCCTGTGAACCGGCGTTTACCCTTGTCCTTACCCAGGATGGGACATCACACCTCTGGCTGGGGTTCAATGTCTCTGTGGCGACGGAAGCCTCAGGGGCACCACAATAACACTAGGGTAAATCTTTGCAAAAAAACAATCTCTCTGTTGCCCACCCCAATCACCATGCAGCCTTCACTTTACCAGAGCAGACGGAGAATTGCAGCCTTCCTCAGACCGCCCAGCTCTCCTGTTCTTACAATAGCTGCCGGTAGAGGAGCGCGTGACCGGACCTGGGCCTTCGGCCTCTTCCACTGGAAAAACAGATTTCCCATGTGCAGTGTTATTTCTCTACACTGGGCTGCAGTCCCTGTAAAGTGGCACAGAGCAATGTCAGCCACATACAGAAAACCCGGGGCCCTAAAGGCTTTTTCTTCTTTGCAATTCAAAACTGTGTAATACAGATTGGAAGATAGAAATCATCCATCATTACTGACTCCAGGAACAGTGTAAAGCATAATGATCTGGAGCAAATGTCTCAATTCTCTGGAGAGAAGCGATCCGCTAAACACTGCTCCTTATAACAGGATGGGAATTCTCCTGCCTGTGCACAGTTAGTGGTCACACAGCTCTGCCGAGCCTCGCGCTATCACACTGGTGGTTATCATATTAAATAGGGAGCTGTATTACCCGCTCCTAGCATAACAAAACTCTGTGTACAGTATATAGACTGACTACTACCCATACCTGTATACCACACCTCCATCTGTACTGCTCATTAGTGGTGATGAGTGAGCACTTCCATGCTCAGGTGCTCAGTACTCGTAACTAGAGTTGAGCGCGGTTCGTGGTTCGTGGTTCTCCAGTTCGCGGCTCGAGTGATTTTGGGGCATGTTCTAGATCGAACTAGAACTCGAGCTTTTTGCAAAAGCTCGGTAGTTCTAGAAACGTTCGAGAACGGTTCTAGCAGCCAAAAAACAGCTAAATCATAGCTTGGTTTCTGCTGTAATAGTGTAAGTCACTCTGTGAATCAAACTATTATCACATTTCAGTGTATAGTGTGCGTGAACAGCGCCTTCAGATCACTGCTGTTTCTATAATGGCGATCGCCATTTTTTTTTTTTTTTTTTCTTGTCTTCCTTCCCTAAGCGCGCGCGTCTTGTGGGGCGGGCCAGCATGTCAGCCAATCCCAGACACACACACAGCTAAGTGGACTTTGAGCCAGAGAAGCAACGGCATGTGTGATAGGATCTGCATGTCACATGTCCCTGCATTATAAAACCGGACATTTTCTTCACGGACGCCATTATCTGCCTTCTGCGTCTTTGGTGTCAGACATCACTGTCGCAGCTCCGTCTTCCTGAGTCCTATAGCCGATACAGCTGTATGCGCTGCATACACAGCGTTAGACAGCTTAGGGAGAGCACTTTATAGCAGTCCTTTTAAGGGCTCCAACCGGCAGGGTCAGAGAGCCATAGGTGACAGGTCCTGCAAACAGCAACAGCGTCTGTGTAGCCCAGGTCAGGGATTTCCTACCTGCATTTCACCATTAGGAGGGAATAGAAAGGCAGTCTTCCATTCCTCTACCCAGAGCACCACAATCCTGCCACTGTACCCTCTTGTCCTCTGCACACTCCAACTGATAACTAAGCCATTATACTAGCAAACACTCAGTGTACCTAGTGGCATCCTATACGTGGCTATTGGACTTTGCTATAGTCCCACTAGTGCAAAGACATTTGCAGAGCGCGTCTGCCTGCGTTGCACACTACAACTCATTCTAACCAAGCCATTATACTAGCAAACACTCAGTGTACCTAGTGGCATCCTATACGTGGCTATTGGACTTTGCTATAGTCCCACTAGTGCAAAGACATTTGCAGAGCGCGTCTGCCTGCGTTGCACACTACAACTCATTCTAACCAAGCCATTATACTAGCAAACACTCAGTGTACCTAGTGGCATCCTATACGTGGCTATTGGACTTTGCTATAGTCCCACTAGTGCAAAGACATTTGCAGAGCGCGTCTGCCTGCGTTGCACACTACAACTCATTCTAACCAAGCCATTATACTAGCAAACACTCAGTGTACCTAGTGGCATCCTATACGTGGCTATTGGACTTTGCTATAGTCCCACTAGTGCAAAGACATTTGCAGAGCGCGTCTGCCTGCGTTGCACACTACAACTCATTCTAACCAAGCCATTATACTAGCAAACACTCAGTGTACCTAGTGGCATCCTATACGTGGCTATTGGACTTTGCTATAGTCCCACTAGTGCAAAGACATTTGCAGAGCGCGTCTGCCTGCGTTGCACACTACAACTCATTCTAACCAAGCCATTATACTAGCAAACACTCAGTGTACCTAGTGGCATCCTATACGTGGCTATTGGACTTTGCTATAGTCCCACTAGTGCAAAGACATTTGCAGAGCGCGTCTGCCTGCGTTGCACACTACAACTCATTCTAACCAAGCCATTATACTAGCAAACACTCAGTGTACCTAGTGGCATCCTATACGTGGCTATTGGACTTTGCTATAGTCCCACTAGTGCAAAGACATTTGCAGAGCGCGTCTGCCTGCGTTGCACACTACAACTCATTCTAACCAAGCCATTATACTAGCAAACACTCAGTGTACCTAGTGGCATCCTATACGTGGCTATTGGACTTTGCTATAGTCCCACTAGTGCAAAGACATTTGCAGAGCGCGTCTGCCTGCGTTGCACACTACAACTCATTCTAACCAAGCCATTATACTAGCAAACACTCAGTGTACCTAGTGGCATCCTATACGTGGCTATTGGACTTTGCTATAGTCCCACTAGTGCAAAGACATTTGCAGAGCGCGTCTGCCTGCGTTGCACACTACAACTCATTCTAACCAAGCCATTATACTAGCAAACACTCAGTGTACCTAGTGGCATCCTATACGTGGCTATTGGACTTTGCTATAGTCCCACTAGTGCAAAGACATTTCCAGAGCGCGTCTGCCTGCGTTGCACACTACAACTCATTCTAACCAAGCCATTATACTAGCAAACACTCAGTGTACCTAGTGGCATCCTATACGTGGCTATTGGACTTTGCTATAGTCCCACTAGTGCAAAGACATTTGCAGAGCGCGTCTGCCTGCGTTGCACACTACAACTCATTCTAACCAAGCCATTATACTAGCAAACACTCAGTGTACCTAGTGGCATCCTATACGTGGCTATTGGACTTTGCTATAGTCCCACTAGTGCAAAGACATTTGCAGAGCGCGTCTGCCTGCGTTGCACACTACAACTCATTCTAACCAAGCCATTATACTAGCAAACACTCAGTGTACCTAGTGGCATCCTATACGTGGCTATTGGACTTTGCTATAGTCCCACTAGTGCAAAGACATTTGCAGAGCGCGTCTGCCTGCGTTGCACACTACAACTCATTCTAACCAAGCCATTATAGTAGCAAACACTCAGTGTACCTAGTGGCATCCTATACGTGGCTATTGGACTTTGCTATAGTCCCACTAGTGCAAAGACATTTGCAGAGCGCGTCTGCCTGCGTTGCACACTACAACTCATTCTAACCAAGCCATTATAGTAGCAAACACTCAGTGTACCTAGTGGCATCCTATACGTGGCTATTGGACTTTGCTATAGTCCCACTAGTGCAAAGACATTTGCAGAGCGCGTCTGCCTGCGTTGCACACTACAACTCATTCTAACCAAGCCATTATACTAGCAAACACTCAGTGTACCTAGTGGCATCCTATACGTGGCTATTGGACTTTGCTATAGTCCCACTAGTGCAAAGACATTTGCAGAGCGCGTCTGCCTGCGTTGCACACTACAACTCATTCTAACCAAGCCATTATACTAGCAAACACTCAGTGTACCTAGTGGCATCCTATACGTGGCTATTGGACTTTGCTATAGTCCCACTAGTGCAAAGACATTTGCAGAGCGCGTCTGCCTGCGTTGCACACTACAACTCATTCTAACCAAGCCATTATACTAGCAAACACTCAGTGTACCTAGTGGCATCCTATACGTGGCTATTGGACTTTGCTATAGTCCCACTAGTGCAAAGACATTTGCAGAGCGCGTCTGCCTGCGTTGCACACTACAACTCATTCTAACCAAGCCATTATACTAGCAAACACTCAGTGTACCTAGTGGCATCCTATACGTGGCTATTGGACTTTGCTATAGTCCCACTAGTGCAAAGACATTTGCAGAGCGCGTCTGCCTGCGTTGCACACTACAACTCATTCTAACCAAGCCATTATACTAGCAAACACTCAGTGTACCTAGTGGCATCCTATACGTGGCTATTGGACTTTGCTATAGTCCCACTAGTGCAAAGACATTTGCAGAGCGCGTCTGCCTGCGTTGCACACTACAACTCATTCTAACCAAGCCATTATACTAGCAAACACTCAGTGTACCTAGTGGCATCCTATACGTGGCTATTGGACTTTGCTATAGTCCCACTAGTGCAAAGACATTTGCAGAGCGCGTCTGCCTGCGTTGCACACTACAACTCATTCTAACCAAGCCATTATACTAGCAAACACTCAGTGTACCTAGTGGCATCCTATACGTGGCTATTGGACTTTGCTATAGTCCCACTAGTGCAAAGACATTTGCAGAGCGCGTCTGCCTGCGTTGCACACTACAACTCATTCTAACCAAGCCATTATACTAGCAAACACTCAGTGTACCTAGTGGCATCCTATACGTGGCTATTGGACTTTGCTATAGTCCCACTAGTGCAAAGACATTTGCAGCACGTCTGCCTGCGTTGCACACTCCAACTAATTATAACTAAGTTGCATTGTCAGGGATATTTATTCTTTATTATTCTGCTGTTAATAAAGCTAGACCACCACTGCAATCTTCACCACCTCTCAATTTTTACTACCACATTTTCAGTCCACAATCTTGTCGCAATCAACATGAGTGGCAAAATGACAGATGCTGGTGGAAAGGGGAAGAGGCGTGGTGGAAAAGGCAAAAAAGGTTTTGTCCGTGGGGAAGGTGGCAAAGCTCCATTATCATCTGCTGAAGATAGACCATCTACCAGCAAAAGTAAGATGTCTACTACTTACCGTGGACAATCCGATGTGCTCCCTTTTTTACGGACACGAACAACAGGAAGAAAGGTAGATGATGGGCAAAAAAGGAAAATGCTTGAATGGATCTCAAGTGGTCCAACAAGTGCCCTCTCAGCCACTTCAAGTACCGCATCCAAAAAACACCAGTCCTCTGAGTTGTCATCCCAATCACACTTGATTTCTCCCAGCTCTGAAGTCTCCATCAGCCCTGCACAGTATGGTGGAACTGAGATGGCTGAGTCTGCAGAGCTGTTCAGTCACACTATAGCCTGGGAATCAGAGGTCTGCTCCCAAGCTACAGTGAGTACAGAACAGGAAATGGTCTGCAGTGATGCCCAGAACCTTTGTGACTCAGATTCAGGCCGTGAGGACCAAGTTTCTGAGCATAATGTTGACCCTTTGTCACAAACTGTAACACCTGTGGTTATAGACAATGAGGAACATACTGATGAAGATGAGACGCAGATACCCGATTGGGATGACAACTTAAATATTCCGTCAGGGCAAGAAGAGGCTCGGTCTGAGGGGGAGGGGAGTGCAAACACAACAATTGATGATGACGTTCTAGATCCCACCTACTGTCAACCCCCAGTCAGGCACTCGAGGAGGTCAACAGAGGCGGTGGAGGAGGATGCAACCGACGACGAAGTTACCTTGCGCCTTCCTGGACAGAGTCGGAGCACTGGTAGCACGTCTACAACTGCATCCTCAGCCACCACTCTGCCTATGAGCATTATTCGGGGTGGATCAACAGGTCGCATGGCCTCTAAGCCTTGCCTAGCCTGGTCCTTTTTTCACATCGAAAAAGATCGCCCAACTCATGTGATATGTAACATTTGTCATGATTCTCTTAGTAGAGGTCAAAAGCTCAGCAGTTTGACAACTTCTTCCATGAATCGTCACATGAATAAATATCATAAGTCCCGGTGGGAAGCTCACCGTGCTGCAATGCGGCCTAGCGGAGCGAACCATCCACCGCCCGCCCCTTCCACTGCATCCGCGCGCTCTTCATCTTCTAGGACTGTGGGGACAGCTGCCACACCTGTTTTTCCACGCAAAACTTCCACCACTGTAACCGCAACAGGCAGTTTGCTTGTAAGGTCGTCAGTTGGTTTGGAAGGGGAAACAAGTGAGTGTGTACAGCTCTCTCAGACATCGATAGCACCAACGTTGGATGAAGGCAACATCATGTCTCCGCCTGCACTTTCCTCACAAACCTGCATTTTTCCAGGGACACCCTACTCAACACCGTCTACACACAGCAGCCAGATCTCTGTCCCTCAGATGTGGTCAAATAAAAGGCCACTTCCTCCGACCCATGACAAAGCTAAGAGGTTGACTCTATCCCTCTGTAAGCTGTTGGCTACCGAAATGCTGCCTTTCCGCCTAGTGGACACACAGGATTTTAGAGACCTTATGTCTGTCGCTGTGCCCCAGTACCAGATGCCTAGTCGCCACTACTTCTCTAAGAAAGGTGTGCCCGCGCTACACCAGCATGTCGCACACAACATCACCGCTTCCTTGAGAAACTCTGTGTGTGAACGGGTGCATTTCACCACCGATACTTGGACCAGTAAGCATGGACAGGGACGTTACATGTCGCTGACTGGGCACTGGGTAACTATGGTGATAGATGGTGAAGGGTCTGCTGCACAAGTCTTGCCGTCCCCACGACTTGTGTGTCAATCCTCTGTCTGTCCAAGTTCCGCCACTGCTTCTGCATCCTCCACCTCATCTGGGTCCTCCACCTCCGCCCCAAGCCTGCCTGGTCAGGCCACCAGCGTTCTCACTGCGCAGAAGGAATCACGCACCCCTCATTACTATGCTGGCAGCAGAGCGCAACGGCATCAGGCGGTCTTTAGCTTGACATGTCTTGGTAATAAGAGTCACACAGCTGAGGAGTTGTGGTCAGCTTTGCGGTCCGAGTTTAATAAATGGTTGTCTCCACTCAAACTGCAGCCTGGTAAGGCCGTGTGCGACAATGCTGCAAACCTGGGTGCGGCACTTCGCCTGGGCAAGGTGACACACGTACCTTGTATGGCTCACGTGTTGAACCTTGTCGTGCAGCAATTTTTAACACACTATCCCGGCCTAGATGGCCTTCTGAACAGGGCACGAAAACTGTCAGCTCACTTCCGCCGTTCAAGCGCCGCAGCAGAGCGACTTGCATCGCTCCAGAAGTCTTTCGGCCTGCCGGTTCATCGCCTGAAATGCGATGTGGCGACACGCTGGAATTCAACTCTCCACATGTTACAGCGACTGTGGCAGCACCGCAGAGCCCTGGTGCAATACGTCATGACGTATAGCCTGGGCCAACGAGATGCAGAGGTGGGGCAGATCACCCTGATGGAGTGGTCTCAGATCAAGGACCTATGCACCCTTCTGCACAGTTTCGACATGGCGACGAATATGTTTAGCGCTGACAATGCCATTATCAGCATGACGATTCCAGTCATTTACATGCTGGAGCACACGCTAAACACTATTCGGAGTCAGGGGGTGGGACAACATGAAGGGGAGGAACTACAGGAGGATTCATATGCGCAAGGGACAACAACATCACCAAGGTCCAGACGTTCATCATCACCAACGCAGCAGGCATGGGACCATGGGGGACAGGGATCGACAAGGGCGCATAGTAGCAGGCGAAATGTTGAGCAAGGTGCAGGAGAACATGAAGAAATGGAGGACGAACTGTCCATGGACATGGAAGACTCAGCGGATGAGGGAGACCTTGGTCAAATTTCAGTTGAAAGAGGTTGGGGTCAGATGTCAGAGGAAGAAAGAACGGGTAGCACCTCTATGCCACAAACACAGCATGGACTTGGTCCGCATGGCTGCGCAAGACACATGAGTGCCTTTTTGTTGCACTACCTCCAACATGACAGTCGTATTGTCAAAATTAGAAGTGATGATGACTACTGGATTGCCACACTATTAGATCCCCGGTACAAGTCCAAATTTTGTGACATAATTCCAGCCATAGAAAGGGACGCACGTATGCAGGAGTATCAGCAGAAGCTGTTACTAGATCTTAGCTCGGCTTTTCCACCAAACAACCGTGCAGGTGCAGGGAGTGAATCTCCCAGTTGTAACTTGACAAACATGGGACGGTCTCGTCATCTTCAACAGTCTACCCGTACCAGTAGGACCTTTTCTGGTGCCGGTAACAGCAATTTTATGGAATCTTTTCATAATTTTTTTAGACCCTCTTTTGCAAGGCCACCAGAGACAACAAGTCTGACACATAGTCAACGGCTGGAGAGGATGATACAGGAGTATCTCCAAATGAACATCGATGCCATGACTGTGCAACTGGAGCCTTGCTCCTTTTGGGCTTCAAACCTACAAAAATGGCCAGAGCTCGCAACTTACGCCTTGGAGATTTTGTCGTGTCCAGCTGCCAGCGTTGTCTCTGAACGTGTATTCAGTGCTGCTGGGTGTGTGCTGACAGATAAGCGCACGCGTCTGTCCAGTGACAATGTGGACAGACTGACGTTCATCAAAATGAACAAGTCATGGATCCAGAAGGAATTTACTACCCCTGTGTCATCCTGGGGAGAGTAAATGCTTGTGGATTTGGAATGTGCTTGATGCAAATCAAAACATCCTGTTTGCAACTAGGGCCCAAGTGCTGCCACTGATGGGGTGGGTGTCTGTGTGGCCCAATTTTTGGAAAAAAGGGAGACTCCGCTTGGAGTAACCCTTGCTTGCTGTGTTTTTAAAAGAAGCCAAGATGAACAGAGCTGGGATCAGGAAAGACTTTGCTACCTACCCCGGTGTCATCCTGTGGACGGCTAAGAATAGCGTATTTTTGAATGTGCTTGATGCAAATCAAAACATCCTGTTTGCAACTAGGGCCCAAGTGCTGCCACTGATGGGGTGGGTGTCTGTGTGGCCCAATTTTTGGAAAAAAGGGAGACTCCGCTTGGAGTAACCCTTGCTTGCTGTGTTTTTAAAAGAAGCCAAGATGAACAGAGCTGGGATCAGGAAAGACTTTGCTACCTACCCCGGTGTCATCCTGGGGACGGTTAAGAATAGCGTATTTTTGAATGTGCTTGATGCAAATCTAGCTGTGAAGTGTACAACTGGGGCCCAAGTGCTGCCACTGAAGGGGTGGGTGTGTGTGGGGCCCAATTTTTGGAAAAAAGGGAGACTCCGCTTGGAGTCACCTTGCGGTGTTTTACATGACTTTAGAAGGGCGTGCCATGCCTATATCTGTGTGTCCTCCTCTTTTTCCTTGTCCAGCTGTTTTGTTTTCGCATGAGTACATGTCCTTGTCACTTTCCCATGTGTTTGTGTTGTGTTGTGAGTTGTTTGTCACCTTTTGGACACCTTTGAGGGTGTTTTCTAGGTGTTTTACTGTGTTTGTGATTGCCTGCCATTGTTTCCTATGGGCTCGAGTTCGGTTCGTCGAACGTTCGACGAGCCGAACTCGAGCCAGACCCCCCGTTCGGCGAACCGCCTCGAGCCGAACCGGGACCGGTTCGCTCATCTCTACTCGTAACTAGTGATGAGCGGGCACTTCCATGCTCAGGTGCTCAGTACTCGTTACTAGTGATGAGCGGGCACTACCATGCTCAGGTGCTCCATACTCGTTACTAGTGATGAGCGGGCACTACCATGCTCGGGTGCTCAGTACTCGTACCTAGTGATGAGCGAGCACTACCATGCTCGGGTGCTCAGTACTCGTAACTAGTGATGAGCGGGCACTACCATGCTCGGGTGCTCAGTACTCGTACCTAGTGATGAGCGGGCACTACCATGCTCGGGTGCTCAGTACTCGTAACTAGTGATGAGCAGGCACTACCATGCTCAGGTGCTCCATACTCGTTACTAGTGATGAGCGGGCACTACCATGCTCGGGTGCTCAGTACTCGTAACTAGTGATGAGCGGGCACTACCATGCTCGGGTGCTCAGTACTCGTAACTAGTGATGAGCGGGCACTACCATGCTCGGGTGCTCAGTACTCGTACCTAGTGATGAGCGGGCACTACCATGCTTGGGTGCTCAGTACTCGTAACTAGTGATGAGCGGGCACTACCATGCTCGGGTGCTCAGTACTCGTAACTAGTGATGAGCGGGCACTACCATGCTCGGGTGCTCAGTACTCGTACCTAGTGATGAGCAGGCACTACCATGCTCAGGTGCTCCATACTCGTTACTAGTGATGAGCGGGCACTACCATGCTCGGGAGTTCAGTACTGGTAACTAGTGATGAGCGGGCACTACCATGCTCGGGTGCTCAGTACTCGTAACTAGTGATGAGCAGGCACTACCATGCTCAGGTGCTCCATACTCGTTACTAGTGATGAGCGGGCACTACCATGCTCGGGAGTTCAGTACTGGTAACTAGTGATGAGCGGGCACTACCATGCTCGGGAGTTCAGTACTGGTAACTAGTGATGAGCGGGCACTACCATGCTCGGGTGCTCAGTACTCGTAACTAGTGATGAGCGAGCACTACCATGCTCGGGTGCTCAGTACTCGTAACTAGTGATGAGCGGGCACTACCATGCTCGGGTGCTCAGTACTAGTAACTAGTGATGAGCGGGCACTACCATGCTCGGGTGCTCAGTACTAGTAACTAGTGATGAGCGGGCACTACCATGCTCGGGTGCTCAGTACTAGTAACTAGTGATGAGCGGGCACTACCATGCTCAGGTGCTCCATACTCGTTACTAGTGATGAGCGGGCACTACCATGCTCGGGTGCTCTGTACTCGTAACTAGTGATGAGCGGGCACTACCATGCTCGGGTGCTCAGTACTCGTAACTAGTGATGAGCGGGCACTACCATGCTCGGGTGCTCAGTACTCGTAACTAGTGATGAGCGGGCACTACCATGCTCAGGTGCTCAGTACTGGTAACTAGTGATGAGCGGGCACTACCATGCTTGGGTGCTCAGTACTCGTAACTAGTGATGAGCGGGCACTACCATGCTCGGGTACTCAAAACTAGCAGGTCAGGCCCTTGGATGGGCGCAACTCAAGTACCGAGAAGATCTTCTGGAAAAATGCTTGAGTTTCCCATTGTCTTCCATTATGCTCGGTACTCTAGTTAGGACAGTCCAAACGTCCGACCTGCTCGCTTACTGAGCACAGTAGTGCTTGTTAATCACCAGTGCTTATCTATACAACTACTGGACCATCCCCTCATTAATCTTAAGTGCCCCACATAAAATTAGAATAAAAAAAAAAACACCTCCTGTCCAGGAAAGTCGACAGTGTGATTACCAGGTACGTGACCACTGCAGCCAATCAGCTGCCTTTTGAGTTTTCAATCAGAGCTGACGTCCATGACCAGCAAAAATCACAGCACTGACATCTGGAGGCAAGTGCAAGTGCATCTCAATAAATTACAATATCATGAAAAAATTTAATTTGTTTCATGTCTAAGGGGAAAACTTTTCTCCTTGCGAAGACTGACAAACCAATCTAGCTGCCAGAGTCTTATAGCTGCAATGCTTTTCTGGGTAATATTCAAATTGTCTCTTCAGGGAGGAAGGAGACAAACTCTAGCGCCACCTATTGGAAGTAGCGATCCCAAAAGTCAAAAGTGGCCCTTTAACCAGCCTTTTCATATGACCTAGGATTTATGCCAGATCAGAACCTCAATTTGCAGACACAGTGTTTGGGGATGATTGTCCCTCGTCAGTGCAAAGTATGAGATCTGATCACTAGAGTTCATCTCCTTACTCCCTGAAGAGACAAATTCAATATTACCCAGAGGAGCATTGCAGCTATAGGACTCCTCACCACTAACAGCAAGATTTGTTTGTCAGTCTTCGCAAGGAGAAAGGTTATACCCCAGTAGAGTTTCTCATACAGCCAGATCAGATCTCATACTTTGCACTGATGAGGGACAATCCTCCTGAAACACCGTGTCTGCAAATTGAGATTCTGATCTGGCATAAATCCTAAGTCATATGAAAAGGCTTGTTAAAGGGCCACTTGTGACTTTTAGGATTGCTACTCCCAATAGGTGGCGCTAGCGTTCGTCTCCTTCCTCCCTGAAGAGACAATTTTAATTTATTTCAGTAATTAAATACAAAAAGAGAAACACATATATTATATAGAGTCATTACACACAGAGGGATCTATTCTTGTATATTATATATAGTCATTACACACAGAGTGAGCTATTTCAAGTGTTGATTTCTGTTAATGTTGATGATTATGGCTTACAGCCAATGAAAACCCAAAAGTCATTATCTCAGAAAATTAGAATATTATATAAGACCAACTGAAAAAATGATTGTAACCTCAGAAATGTTGGCGCCTACTGAAAAATCTGTATAGCAAATGTCTCAATACTTGGTCGGGGTTCCTTTTGCATGAATTTCTGCATCAATGCGGCAATGTGGCATGGAGGCGATCAGCCTGTGGCACTGCTGAGGTGTTATGGAAGCCCAGGTTGCTTTGATAGCAGCCTTCAGCTCGTCTGCATTGTTGGATCTGGTGTCTCTCATCTTCTTCTTGACAATACCCTATAGATTCCCTATGGGGTTTAGGTCAGGAGACTTTGCTGGCTAATAAAGCACAGTGATACTGTGGTTATTACACCAGGTATTGGTACTTTTGGCAGTGTGGACAGGTGCCTAATACTGCTGAAAAATAAAATTTCCATCTCCAAAAAGCTTGTCAGCAGAGGGAAGCATGAAGTGCTGTAAAATTCCCTGGTAGACGGCTGCGCTGACTTTGGTCTTGATAAAACACAGTGGACCTCCACCAGCAGATGACATGGCTCCCCAAACCATCACTGATTGTGGAGACTTCACACTAGACCTCAGCAGCTTGGATTGTGGTCTCCACTCTTCCTCCAGATTCTGGGACCGCGATTTCCACATGAAATGAAAAATTTACTTTCATCTGAAAACAACATTTTGAACCACTGAAAACAGTCCAGTTCTTTGTCTCCTTAGCCCAAGTAAGACGCTTCTGGCATTGTCTATTGGTCATGAATGGTGACACAAGGAATGGGACACTTGTACAGTCATGGCCAAAAGTTTTGAGAATGCTACAAATATTAATTTTTACAAAGTCTATTGCTTAAGTTTTTCTAATGGCAATTTGCATATACTCCAGAATGTCATAAAGAGTGATCAGCTTAACAGCAATTACTTGCAAAGTCAATATTGCCTAAGAAAATGAACTTTAACCCCCAAAACACATTTCAACAGCATTGCATTCCTGCCTTAAAAGGAGCAGCTAACATTGTTTTAGTGATTGTTTGCCAGACCTGTCCTCATCAACACCCACACCTGTGTTAATGGAACAATCAGTCATGATTACGTAAGAATGACACCACTAAACACTTTAAAAGGAGGCTGGTGCTTGGTATCATTGTTTCTCTTCAGTTAATCATGGTTATCTCTAAAGAAACACGTGCAGCCATCATTGCTCTGCACAAAAATGGCCTAACAGGGAAGAGTATCACAGCTACAAAGATTGCAGATTGCACCTCAGTCAACAATCTATCGCATCATCAAGAACTTCATGGAGAGAGCTTCCATTGTTGCCAAAAAAGGCTCCAGGGCGCCCAAGAAGGACCAGCAAACACCAGGACCGTATGTTAAAACTGTTTCAGCTGCGGGATGGGACTACCAGCAGTGCCGAGCTAGCTCAGCAATGGCAGCAGGCTGGTGTGAGGCTTCTGCACGCACTGTGAGACGGAGACTCTTTGAGCAAGGCCTGGTTTCAAGGAGGGCAGCAAAAAAGCCACTTCTCTCCAGAAAAAACATTAGGGACCGACTGATATTCTGCAAAAGGTACAGGGAGTGGACTGCTGAGGACTGGGGTAAAGTCATTTTCTCAGATGAATCCCCTTTTCGATTGTTTGGGACATCTGTAAAACAGCTTATTAGGAGAAGAAGAGGTGAGCGCTACCACCAGTCTTGTCTCATGCCAACTGTTAAGCATCCTGAAACGATTCATCTGTGGGGTTGCTTCTCAGCCAAGGGAATCGGCTCACTCACAGTCTTGCCTAAAAACACAGCCATGAATAAAGAATGGTACCAGAATGTCTTCCAAGAGCAACTTCTCCCAACTGTCCAAGAGCAGTTTGGCGCCCAACAATGCCTTTTCCAGCATGATGGAGCACCTTGCCATAAAGCAAAGGTGATCACTAAATAGCTCATGGAACAAAAGAGAGATTTTGGGTCCATGGCCTGGAAACTCCCCAGATCTTAATCCCATTGAGAACTTGTGGGCAATCATCAAGAGACGGGTGGACAAACAAAAAACAACAAATTCTGGCAAAATGCAAGCATTGCTTATGCAAGAATGGACAGCGATCAGTCAGGATTTGCTCCAGAAGTTGATTGAGAGCATGCCCGGGAGAATTGCAGAGGTCCTGAAGAAGGGTCAACACTGCAAATATTGACTTGCTGCATTAACTCATTCTAACTGTCAATATAACCTTTTGGTCTCATAATATGATTGCAATTATATTTCTGTATGTGATGTAAACATCAGACAAACACAATTAAAAACCAGAGGGCAACAGATCATGTGAAAATAGAATTTTGGTGTCATTCTCAAAACTTTTGGCCATGACTGTAGTCCGTGTCCTGGATGTGTCTGTGTGTGGTGGCTCTTGAAGCGCTGACTCCAGCAGCGTCCACTCTTTGTGAATCTCCCTCAAATTTTTTAATGGTCTTTTCTAACAATCCTATCAAGGCTCCGGTTATCCCGGTTGCTTGTGCACCTTTGTCTACCACACTTTTCCTTTCACTTGACTTTCCATTAATATGCTTGGATACAGCACTTTGTGAACAGTTAGCTTCTTTAGCAATGACCTTTTGTGACTTACCCTCCTTGTGGAGTGTGTCAATGACTGCCTTCTGGACACCTGTCAGCTCAGCAGTCTTCCCCATGATTGTGTAGCCTACTGAACCAGACTAAGGGGACATTTAAATGCTTAGGAAGACTTTGCAGGTGTTTTGTGGTAATTATTCTAATTTTCTGAAATAATGACTTGGGTTGTCATTGGCTGTAATCATAATCATCAACATTAACAGAAATAAACACGTGAAATAGACCCTCTGTGTGTAATGACTCTATATAATATATAGGAATAGATCCCTCTGTGTGTAATGACTCTATATAATATATAGGAATAGATCCCTCTGTGTGTAATGACTTTATATAATATATAGAAATAGATCCCTCTGTGTGTAATGACTCTATAAAATATATAGGAATAGATCTCTCTGTGTGTAATGACTCTATATATTATATAGGAATAGATCCTTCTGTGTGTAATGACTATATAATATATAGGAATAGACCCTCTGTGTGTAATGAGTCTATATAATATATAGGACTAGATCCCTCTGTGTGTAATGACTCTATATCATGTATAGGAATAGATCCCTCTGTGTGTAATGACTCTATATAATATATAGGAATAGATCCCTTTGTGTGTAATGACTCTATATAATAAATAGGAATAGACCCTCTGTGTGTAATGATTCTATATAATATATAGGAATAGATCCCTCTGTGTGTAATGACTCTATATAATGTATAGGAATAGATCCCTCTGTGTGTAATGACTATATAATATATAGGAATAGATCCCTTTGTGTGTAATGACTCTATATAATAAATAGGAATAGACCCTCTGTGTGTAATGACTCTATATAATATAGGAATAGATCCCTCTGTGTGTAATGACTATATAATATATAGGAATAGATCATTCTGTGTGTAATGACTATATAATATATAGGAATAGATCCCTCTGTGTGTAATGACTCTATATAATATATAGAAATAGATCCCTCTGTGTGTAATGACTATATAATATATAGGAATAGATCCCTCTGTGTGTAATGACTCTATATAATATATAGAAATAGATCCCTCTGTGTGTAATGACTATATAATATATAGAAATAGATCCCTCTGTGTGTAATGATTCTATATAATATATAGGAATAGATCCCTCTTTGTGTAATGACTCTATATAATATATAGAAATAGATCCCTCTGTGTGTAATGACTATATAATATATAGAAATAGATCCCTCTGTGTGTAATGACTCTATATAATATATAGGAATAGATCCCTCTGTGTGTAATGACTCTTTATAATATATGCGTCTCTCTTTTTCTATTGAATTACTGAACTGAAAGAAAGTCACTTTTTGATGATATTCTAATTTATTGAGACGCACTTGCATGTAATGTTTTGGTAACACCTCTACTTTTCTCCATACATTACTGTATTTTTTTACCCTACTAGAAGATACACACTAGATTTAGACATTAGAAAATAGGAAAAAATATATTTAATTCTAATTAAAACTTCCTGGTGGTATCAATATAACTAATTTTAATGCGCTATGGTAGAAAAAGGAAGTAATAGATCTAATGTTAGTGTGTCTCTGCAGCATGTGCATTACACATCTATAGCTATACAGCGCACATATGTACACAACACTGCTACATGCATAGTACATGCATACTCAGCTCTACTGTATATACACACAGCCCTGCTACATGTGCGCTGATATACAGCACTGCTACATGCTCTCTCACACACAGCTCTACTACATACACACAAAACTGCTACACAAACACACAGACACACACAAAGCAATCCTACATTCACATGTATGGCCATGGAGAAGAAGGTAAAATATATAAGAACCTATAGAGGAACATGTAAGAAAAAAAAGGGGGGAGTGAATCCCGCTCACCAGTTGAAGAGGAGACCTTAGAACTGAACCGTGCACAGACGCTCAAAAGTCGGCCAATCTTGACATTATTAAACTATCTAAAAATGCACAAGGTCCAAGGATAAAATGTATAGAAAAACTTTATTCCATACGATAAAAAAAAGTCCATCATCATGAAATTCTTACAAGGTACGCGTTTCGAACATCTCTATTCCTGGGAAAGAGTAAGAACAGAGATGTTCGAAACGCGTGCCTTGTAAGAATTTCCTGATGATGGGCTTTTTTAATCGTTTGGAATAACGTTTTTATCTATCCTTGGACCTTGTGCTGGACCATTTTTGGATAGTTCTATAGAGGAACAGTATCTACAAGCAGATTTTCCTGCCAAGTCTCATTCTTGGAAGTGATTTTGAAATATAACTAAACTCTGCATATCACATTTCCCGAGTCAGCGCAATGCAGATGTCCCTGCACTTGTGATTCTGGTATTTATGTGTCAAATCCGGAGCAGAAATAACAAGAAAAAATGCAAATAAAAGGCAAATGACATCTATTATTACTATCTGTAAACATTGCTTATTGCTGGGGTTAAGTAAATAACATGACTTACTACTACATACCACATTCATGGGAATTAATTAGTGCAGGATTTGGTGCAGATTGAAAAATTACAGGGTATAGTTACACATATCATAAGACTGTGTAGTTACTTAATCCCTAGGTACACTGCCAGGTTCCAAGTTTAGTGAGCCCATACTGTTAAGTCATATGTCTCCGATTTCACATGTGCCATGTTCATTTAGTTACCATATTATATTAAGGATAGATTCTGCCCTGGAAGCAATATTGTGGAAATGTGATTTGCAGGACTTGCAGATATAATGCTGCTCACCTACGAGCATTAGGTATGACACAAATTAAGGTCCATATCGTGAATATGGATTCCCATATATGAATGATATATGATGTCTAAACAGGCTGCTGATCACCCAATGAATGAGCAAAATCTCTTGTTCGTCAGGTGAAATGATCTTTTGTGGCAGTGCATCCTCTGGTGTAAACAGGACCTCCTGAGAACAATGGCTGGCCTCCGAAGAGCTATATACAAGCAGATCGGCAAACACACAGCTGATAGTTGAGTGCTGCCAGTTGGTTCATGTAAAAGGACCTCCAGTGATTTTTGCCTCAAGTCACATAGATATATCCATTTAGTTATTGTGCAAACATAGCCAAAACCACGCAACGTTATGAAAGTTGTAGAACATGGCCGGATCTGTGGGACCAGTGAAGTCATGTCCACCAAGTATGACAATGCCACAATGGTGATTTAAGTTTGGTTTAGTAGAACCACAGGGGTCTGGGAATTGTGAAGGCCACTATGTGGACTTTATAAAAAGTGGCCATGAAAATCAGCCTTTGAAGTTCAAATGATATTATTCTAAAGGGGGCTTTACACGCAACAACATCGCTAACGAGATGTTGTTGGGGTCACGGAATTCGTGACGCACATCCGGCCTCGTTAGCGATGTCGTTGTGTGTGACACGTACGAGCGACTGCTAACGATCACAAATACTCACCTAATTGTTGATCATTGACACGTTGTTCAAAACCCAAATATCATTGCTCGTTTAGGACGCAGGTTGTTCGTTGTTCCTGAGACAGCACAATCGCTACGTGTGACACCCCGGGAACGACGAACAACACCGTACCTGCGGCTTCCGGCAACGAGGTGGGTGTGACTTTCATTTGGCCCCTCCGCTTCTATTGGACGCCTGTCGTGTGACGTCGCTGTGACTACGCACGAACCGCCCCCTTAGAAAGGAGGTGGTTCACCGGCCACAGCGATGTCGTTAGGCAAGTAAGTATGTGTGACGGGGCCTAACGATATTGTGCACCACGGGCAGCGATTTGCCCATGACGCACAAACGACGGAGGCGGGTGCTTTCACGAGTGACATCGCTAGCGATATCGCTGCGTGTAAAGCAGCCTTAAGACTAGGGAACAAAAAATAAAACTGCAAATAGAAAATATTGAGCTAAATAAAATGCAAGTCATGAAGTTTTGGACGGTTTCCTTCTATGAGCCCCTGAAACAAAGTGTCCTTCTCTACCAAAGAGGCACATTTACACTGGGCGGTTATTGGTAACGACTGTTTTGCATTGGTTTAAAAAAAAAAAAATTCCAGCAAAAACATTATAGTTCTATAGTGATTACGGCAAAAAAAATACACCGTGAATGCAGCCTAAACAAGTGGCCTATCACCCCACAAACGAGTGTGAAATGATTTTTAAGCTTGCTTAAAGGGAACCGGTCAGATGCAAAATGCAGCCAGGACCACAGGCAGTTCTGGGTGTATATTGCTAATCCCTGCCTAACCGTCCCTGTATAACAGAGAGAGGTAGAAAAGGGATTTTGTTCACCGCGCCAATGATCACTGATGAAATTGTAGGATTAATGTAACTTTATTTTGCACAGGTCTACACGTTTCAGGAGGCTCAGCTCCCTTCCTCAGGACCGACAGGCACAAGAAACAATTTCATCAGTGATCATTGGCGCGGTGAACAAAAGCCCTTTTCTACCTCTCTCTGTTATCAGCCGCCTGGGGTACTGCCGCTGTGATCTGGATTTTACGTGCCTTTACAGGAGTTGTGACTTTCACAACTCCATTTGGTGAGTAGAATTGCTTATTGTGTTTACCCGGTATATATTGGGGTAAGACCCTATTGCGCTTTTCTTTCCACAGCTTTTTTTTATCTTTTAACTGTCCTTGTATACACTAACATTGATAAAGAGATCTATAGAAAAAGTATTTCTAAGGATCCTTTATGATATGTTAATGAGTGCAGGGACCAGTTGCAAGGGCGTTAGTTCCTGCGCTCATTCCACACTCTTAGCATGGCAGCATGCCCACATGGTTGTGCTAACATGCTATTCAATGAAGCATCACCAGCAGTGACTCGCGTGCCTGTCTCTGCTCTGACCGCTGATCTGAATTCCCGACACTTCTGGTCATGCGCAGTGTGAAGCTGGGTGTACGCGTCCCAGCTTCAGAGGTCTAGTGCGCATAACCGGAAGTGGCCGGACTTCTGATCAGCAGACAGAGGTACATGCGTCACCGCTAGTGATGCTGCCTTGATTAGCATGTTAGCACGCCCCTGTGGGACTAGTCACTGTGCTCATTAGCATATCATAAAGGATCTTATCTTTAGAAATACTTTTTCTAAAGATCTCTTTATCTATGCTACTAGATAAAGGGACGGTTAGGCAGGGATTAGCAATATACACCCAGAACTGCTCCTGATTCTGGGTGCATATTGCACCTGACAGGTTCCCTTTAAAGGGAATTTTTCAGCTGGATTTCACCCCATACTATTTCTAAGCGCACGTTGCTCTTTCAAAGATAAGTCCAGCAATACCTATACATGGCTGGTTCATTACTGAATTACTAAAAAATCAGTGCTTATATTGATATGCAAATAAGGCTGAAGAGCTATGGTAGATCTGAAGCCCCTGTCACTCCAGCTCTATTCCCCGCCCAGTGCCGTCTCCTTTACTGTCAACTTCTTTGCCTGAAGTCACACAGCACAGAAGATACACCGCAATGATCTGTGTCCCTATCCAAGAAGCACATATTTGGGAACACTTTCAGCCTCCTGGTATAAAGCATCAATATTTCTAATAATCTACTATTGTGTTTCAAGTTACTTCTTTATATAATAACTTTTATATATATATATATATATATATATGTATATATATATATATATATATATATATATATATATAACTCGTAAGACCCGGAAAAGCAATTAAGAGGGGTTTAATAAAATGTACGTTGTTAGCCTATTCTGTATCAAGCAATTACACGTCTATTTTTAAGCAACAGAAGGCGGAAGCAATGGTGGTGGACTGCAGGACTGGTACAAGAGCAAATGCATCCCTTCCTCTGTGTCTAGGCTGAGTGCAGCACCAAATACAGCACCTTGCGAAAGTATTCGCCCCCTTGAATTTTCAACCTTTTCCACATTTCAGGTTTCAAACATAAAGATAAAAATGTTAATGTTAGTGAAGAATCAACAAGTGAGACACAATTGTGAAGGTGAACGAAATGTATTGCTTATTTTACATTTTTTTTTTTTAAATAAATAGCTGAAAATTGTGGCGTGCAATATTATTAGTCCCCTTTAAGTTAATACTTTGTAGCGCCACCTTCTGCTGCGATTACAGCTGCAGTCGCTTGGGGTATGTGTCTATCAGTTTTGCACATCGAGAGGCTGAAATTCTTGCCCATTCTTCCTTTGCAAACAGCTGGAGCTGAGTGAGGTTGGATGGAGAGCGTTTGTGAACAGCAGTTTTCAGCTCTTGCCACAGATTCTCGATTGGGTTCAGGTCTGGACTGTGACTTGGCCATTCTAACACCTGGAAACGTTTATTTGTGAAACATTCCATTGTAGATTTGGTTTTATGTTTGGGATCATTGTCTTGTTGAAAGACAATCTCCATCCCAGTCTCAGGACTTTTGCAGACTCCAACAGGTTTTCTTCAAGAATGGTCCTGTATTTGGCTCCATCCATCTTCCCATCAATTTTAACCATCTTCCCTGTTCCTGAAGAAAAGCAGGCCCAAACCATGATGCTGCCACCACCATGTTTGACAGTGGGGATGGTGTGTTCAGGGTGATGAGCTGTGTTGCTTTTACGCCAAACATATCGTTT
This sequence comes from Anomaloglossus baeobatrachus, assembly GCF_048569485.1. Classification (NCBI taxonomy): domain Eukaryota; kingdom Metazoa; phylum Chordata; class Amphibia; order Anura; family Aromobatidae; genus Anomaloglossus; species Anomaloglossus baeobatrachus. Next base: position 37,361,085 of record NC_134364.1, read on the forward strand.
GGCATTGTGCCCAAATAGTTTGATTTTGGTTTCATCTGACCAGAGCACCTTCTTCCACATGTTTGGTGTCTCCCAGGTGGCTTTTGGCAAACTTTAAACAACACTGTTTATGGATATCTTTGAGAAATGGCTTTCTCCTTGCCACTCTTTCATAAAGCCAGATTTGTGCAGTGTATGACTGATTGTTTTCCTATGGACAGACTCTCCCACCTCAGCTGTAGATCTCTGCAGTTCATCCAGAGTGATCATGGGCCTCTTGGCTGCATCTCTGATCAGTCTTCTCCTTGTTTGAGATAAAAGTTTGGATGGATGGCCGGGTCTTGGTTGATTTGCAGTGGTAGGATACTCCTTCCATTTCAATATGATCGCTTGCACAGTGCTCCTTGGGATGTTTAAAGTTTTGGAAATCTTTTTGTAACCAAATCCGGCTTTAAACTTCTCCACAACAGTATCACGGACCTGCCTGTTGTGTTCCTTGGTCTTCATGATGCTATCTGTGCTTTAAACAGAACACTGAGACTATCACAGAGCAGGTGCATTTATACGGAGACTTGATTACACACAGGGGCTTATATTTATCATCATCAGTCATTTAGGACAACATTGGATCATTCAGAGATCCTCAATGAACTTCTGGAGGGAGTTTGCTGCACTGAAAGTAAAGGGGATGAATAAAATTGCACGCCCCGATTTTCAGTTATTTATTTTTTAAAAAAGTATAACATAAGCAATACATTTTGTTCAACTTCACAATTGTGTCCCACTTGTTGTTGATTCTTCACCATAACATTAACATTTTTATTTTTATGTTTGAAGCCTGAAATGTGGGAAAGGGTTGAAAAATTCAATGTGGCCGAATACTATCGCAAGGCACTGTAAATCCATACACAGAACAGTATTGCATGTTGCAGCAAATGGGCCACATCACTCCAGGATGAACCATGAATGCCAAATCCAGGATGCAAATTATTTTAGAGGCCTTCAACAATGAGTTAGCAGACATTTGGGGTTGGGTGGTGCATTACAAAGTGTCCATTGTCCTGCACTGACATTGGATTTACAGAATATTCACAGCAGATATCCGCATTGCAACGAGCAGAAAAGCAGCAGACCTGAAATATATGCACGGAGGAATAAAAGACTCCGAAACGGCATAACCCAGAAGCCAAACAGAAAATAAAGTATGGAGCTTTTCATTCCCTTTTGAGTAACAACATAATGACTTCTCCTTGACTGCCCTACTGCAGAGGCTTTCTTCATATTGTCAGCAGAATCCCCCACCCCAAACCCCCCTTTTTCCCAACCGCTAATAAAAACACAACACCCTTCTTTGGATAAATTGGCCAAATCGGCCCGGTTTATTAACAAACATTATAACAGATAATAAATAACCATTTTGCCAATGCAAGGGCGGTTCTTGGAGCCCCAAAACCTGGCGGACACCAAATATTGTTACCAAACCATCCGGCATATTTTGCCCCCAGCCGCGCCTACAAGCTCGGGGGCACCACCCCTGGAGAGCCCCCCCAAGTCCGCCAGGCAATTACCATACCAGAATAAACAAAGGGGGGTGGTCCCCCATCTATCCGATGTACCACCCCCCACCCCGAATTTCCACCGACTCCAAGAACCCCCCTCGCCACCGCCACCACGAGCATTACCTGACACCTCATAATGCGAGTCACCCCACCAAAATGAGTGCCCGCTCCACACCTTCCTGAATGCCCAAGGCCCACAAATCAATACCCACGGCAGTCAGGTGCACACCATCTGATCGCCAAAAATTCCCCTCCCCCGACTCCAAGTCCCTGTGCCGAACCACAACTCCTCCATTCCTGGCCACAAAATTCCCAACCACCCTGTTGACCTTTATTCTGGTCTTGTCGATCCCCTTCAGGGACCGAGCCCCCCGCCAAACCTTTCTGGGAACAATGTCCGACCAAACCACCCTCAGCTTAGGACAAACTGACCAAAGGCGGAGCAGGTCATACCGTATATCCCGAATCAACTCCCGACAGGGGCGGGCCCCTAAATCGTTTCCCCCAATGTGCAACACCAGCACATCCGGGGTGCGATCCAATCGAGCGAACCGGTGAAAATCAACCAACACCTGCCGCCAGCGCATGCCCCTCACCCCGATCCAACGTACGATTACCTCGTCTCTGGACCAACCCAACTGCCGACCATTGCGCCGCACATCAGCTCTCAGTGCCCCCCAATAAACAAATGAATGGCCGAAAATCCAGACCAGGGGCGCACCACCTATAAAAGGAAACAAAACCAGAAAAGAGGGGGGGGGGGGGAGGGTACAACAACCACAAGTCAGACACACTCCAGGAACTGCCATTAACTTGAGAACAACATTACAAATTTTTTTTTTTTTTTTATATATATAAATACACCACTACACCAGACTAGCCACGACTTTTACAACAAATGGGGGCGGACGTACAGCCTGAACCTCCTCGACTCCCACCTGCCTATCCTCTTCACTGTCTCCGCTGGAAGCCCCCACCTATCTGCCTCCGTCGCCGCCCCAATGCGAAAAGAGTGGGCTGAAAACTTGTCCGCCTCCAACCCCAACCTCTCCAGGCATCTCCGAAAGACTGCCACAAACTGGTACCTGGACAAAAACGATCCGTCCTGATGCTTCAACAACGGGCCCATACGGCCAGGCCCCAATTCTAAGTACTGTTTAAAACAAGAGACAGGGCACATCAAGGCCCCCGCCAATGCCCATAAAGTGACCCTTCTTCCCCGACCAAGTTGATCCGTCTTAGACCACTGGATCCAAAATTCCACAGAGTCTCCCAAATCAACTGTGTCTTCTCCCAAAACGCCCCCCCCACGGGACGACGCTGGGGACACCAATTCACCTATCCTCGTAGCTCCGAAGAAAGCCCAGGAAAACGCCAACCGAAACAAAACCAATTCAAAATAGGAAACACACACTCGCTCCAGCTGCACACCCAGCTCTTCCAGCAGCTGGAATGACACCGGCCTCCGACTGTCCAGTCTATGAAGCCCCTTCCTCAAGCCCCTCACAGCTTGTCGAACCAAAAAATTCTTTGTTATGTCAACCATCCCCCGCAATTTACAACCAAACGCAACCCCTGCCATAAACCGATTAACCCTGGAAAAAGACCACTTACCGGAAGCCATCCGGCACATCCAACAAAGCAAAGCGCCTACAGAATCCTCGGCAGACTCCCCCGCCCCAAATTCCTGCCTCCAATTTGTCCATTCCATCCAAGCTGCTTCATATGCAGCCCACGTGCCAGGGGCCAATGATGCTCTGATCAACGAACTCGCCTCTCGAACACCAATTCCAAGAGCTCCGCCGGCCAGATGCTGCCAGCGGACTCCGCTTCCGGTGCCAGGCTCCAAAAACGATCCCACTGCAAGCGAGAAAGGGAATCAGCAATGGCGTTCTCAACCCCCGGCACATGCACTGCCACAACCCACGCATTAAGACAAAGGCACCGCAACACAAAGTACCGCAACAAGCGGACAACCGGAGGAGACGCGCCCGACAGGTTATTAATTGCCATGACTACTGACATATTGTCACAGTGAAAACGAATTTTTCTGTTGCTGAAATGCTCTCCCCAAACGGACAACGCCACCACAATTGGAAAAAACTCCAACAAAGTCAAATTCCGTGTAAACCCTGCTTCATGCCAAGCCGCGGGCCACTCTCCCACGCACCATCTGCCGCCGAAGTAAGCTCCAAAGCCCTTACCCCCCGCGGCATCGGTGAAGAGCTCACAATCAAAATCATCTAAGACTTCCGCAATCATTAGCGACCGGCCATTGTACTTCTCTAAAAAACTGCCCCATACCGCCAAATCCTCCCTAAGGTCCCGAGTCAACCTTATGTAATGCCTTGGGGAGCGCACTCCAGCGGTCGCCGACGCCAACCTTCTTGAGAAAACGCGGCCCATGGGCATGATGCGGCAAGCAAAATTAAGCTTGCCCAACAAAGACTGGAGGTCCCTCAACTGGATTTTTCTAAGACGCACAGCCGATCCCACCTCTGCCCGCAAAGCTGAGATCTTTTCTTCAGGCAGCCTGCACTCCATCAACACAGTATCAATAGTGATACCCAAAAAATTCAGACAAGTACACGGGCCTTCCGTCTTATCCTGAGCCAAGGGGACCCCGAACCGGCCAGACAACCACTCCATAGTCCCCAACAACGTCTGACACACTGCCGACTCAGCGGGGCCGATAAACAAAAAATCGTCAAGATAATGGATCGCCGACGAGAGCTGCGCCACATCACACACTGCCCATTCTAAAAAGGAACTAAACGCTTCAAAATAAGCGCAAGAAATGGAACACCCCATTGGTAAGCAACGATCAACAAAATAGGAACCGTCCCAAAAACAACCCAACAGTCGCATACTCTCAGGATGCACCGGCAGCAAGCGGAATGCCGACTCGATGTCAGTCTTCGCTAACAATGCTCCCCGACCACATTTCCGAACCCAGCTGACGGCTGCGTCAAACGAGGTATAAACCACCGCACAGAGGTCTGGGTCAATACCATCATTCACCGACAAACCCTTGGGGAACGACAAATGCTGAATGAGCCGAAATTTGTTCGGCTCCTTCTTTGGGACGACCCCTAACGGAGATACTACCAAATTGGGGATGGGGGGGGATGCAAACGGACCCGCCATCCGCCCACAAGCAACCTCCCCAAAAAGCTTTTTAGCCACAACCTCTGGGTGTCGCCGCGCCGACAACAAATTCTTTAACTGAAACGGAACAACATGAGGAGGGGGGGGATCCTGAAACCAACACGAAAACCATCCTCCAACAATACCGCCTTATCCCGCTTGGGGTATCTATCTAGATAAGGGGCCATCTCGTGAAGCCTCACCGGGCTCACCCCCTTTTCCCAAATCTCCCCCTGCCTTGGGCCTACCCTTCTTAAAGCAACGAGCTGCTCCATGGGAGGACCCTCCACAACCTGAGCACTGATGCTTAAACTTGCAGGAGTTTCCAAACTTGCACTGGCTGTCGTTAAACTGCCAGCACACACCTGCCTTTGCTCCAACACCCCCTGCCTGGGTCCCCGCACCCCCAGCAGTAGTGTGGCCGGCCGACCCGGCCCCCCCGTGAAAGGGCTGACCATAACGAGCCGGAGCCATGACTTTTAACCATAAACCAATATCCTTCTGATCCCAACGGATACTGGGTCGCACGGCTTTCCGCTGCCTAAATTGTTCATCGTACCGCAACCACGTCTGCCCACCATAAATCCTATGAGCTTCCGCTATAGCATCCATGTAGCAGAATAGCCCAGAACAATTATCCGGCGCCTTTTCGCCAATGACGCTAGCTAGGATCGCAAAAGCCTGCAACCAGTTAACAAACGTTTGAGGGATCAGCCGCCACCTCCGCTTTTCTTCCTCCTCCTTCTTGCTATCATCCTTCTTTTTCTTATCCAAATTAAACTTCTCCAAAGGAAGGAGGGAAAAAATTTCCACGTATTCATCCTTCCAAATCTTCTCCTTCACTTCCTTCTTTAAATGCGCCCCCAGGGGGCCCTCAAAGCAAACGTACACCTCCCCTCTGGCCCTATCATCCAAAATAATCCTATCTCCCTCCTTATCCTTCTCCTTCTCCTTTTGCCCGGGATCCGCCACACTATCCCCAGCAACCACCTCGCTTCCCGTCGGTACCACAACCACAGCCGATGCTGCCGCCCCAGAATCCGGCACCCACGCTGGGACAGGAGACCCGGACGCCCCCTGACTCGTCCTATCCAACTGCGCCAACAAATCACGCACACCCTTCAAAACATTGGTCAGACTACCGACATCAAACCCCGCCGCGCTCGGCCCCGCGACCCCCAGACCCCCTATGACGCCCTGCGCCTGGCCCCTGCTCACTCCCGGGGAAACTAAACTAGGTGAGGACGCACACAACATAGAGGAGTACTCACCAAGCTGCGTCGGTACATGAGACCCACCAGCCGAAAATCCTGACTCCAGACGACGATCTCCTCCAGAATGGACCAGCACGGAAACGTCTTCGGCAGCTCGACCAGGGGGGACCTGGGAACCCGCCGCGCTCGACCTTGGTCGGATGACCCGGGAGCGAACCGGATAATGAGATGCAGGATGACTCCCCTCAGATGCCGACCGTGAAGGCGACCTCCTCCTGGATCGCGACCTCGATCGGGATGGCGCAGGCCCCTGCCGTGCGGGCGAATTTCTCCCCGTCGCTGACCTCCCTGATGGCGACCCGCTCCTCCGCGTCGAAGGGGACCGAAACCTGGACCGCGACCTCCTCTCTGGCGATGATCTCTGCAGCTGCAATGCCCCACTCCTGGCAGTATCCTCGAACCCAGTGCGCGCTGTCATCCTGGAAGCTGCATCCATCCTGGGCTCGGCAGGTGACGCTCCTTGCAGGGTCGTACTCCACACTCCCGGCCCCGGAGGCCCCGCAGAAACTCCATCTCCATGCTGTCTAGCAGTCCCCCCGACAGGAGCATCGCCAGGGAGGACCGCCGCCATTTTGTCGTAGCCTGAAGCAGTAGAGGCAGCTGAGCCGGTCACATGACCCCTGGAGGGACCGCCCACCGCCGCAGGTCCTGAACGCCGAGCAGGATTCCTCCCTCGCCTGCTCCTGCTAGCTGCTGCAGGTGGATTCTTCTGGTGAGGAGGGTTCCCGGAGGGGCTCCTACGGCGCCGCTGAGGACCAGGAGCAGCATCAGGCGAGAACCTCTCCGGTGCCCTCGCCCTGCGCCCACTCCGGAGCGGTGGGGGGTCAGCTTCAGACACCGCATCCGGACCTCCCAGGATCTCCCTCAACGCTGTCCTGATCGCCGCTCCATCTGCGCCGCCGGCAGCAGCCCGAAGCTGCTCCAGGAGTCCTGCAACCGATGCCATCAGATCAGGGGGAGACAAGGTGAGGTGACACGGGGACCTTCTCTAATGGTACCTCGCGCCGAAGTAGTGCCCCCCCCCTTTCTCCCTGGACATATATACAGCCCCCACCCTGTCCCCTCCCCTGGCCCTATAGATCCACCCCCCCTAAACTCTTGACCCCGCAAAAGCCCGCTCTTTCTACAGAAAAACATTAACCCCTTGCTGCCCTGCAAAGGTGAGTCATGGGTCACTACGCCCATAGCTCTGCCCTGGCTCCGTTCAGCCTATACAGGGAAGGAGACAAAGCTAAAACATGAAAGAGGGCGCCGGTGTCTTTAAAAGATGTAGCCGGCTATTATATGAGGTTTTACTGCCTCGTAATGCAATTCTAAAGTCAGCAGAAGAAAATGTAGCTTTGTAAGGTTTCAAAAGGCAATAGCCAGCCGGATCTGTGAAAAGCTCCCTTGGAGGTAAGATAGCTGACAGTGTATGGAAATTTGGGCTAATGACTGCATGCACTTGTGCAGCGCAGATCTGAGGCCTGGTAGATTGGGAGGTTATGATCCAGGCTGAGCTGCACTGCCGATGGGGAGAGGACATGGGGAAGAAGGAAGCCTGCATGCAAAGCCATTCAATTGGAAATGACCCGAAGCTTCCAAGATAACAATCTGCCATCTTCCTTTCCACTTCAATCCACTCCGTCTACAATTTTCTGCATTTGCAGCCTAATCCTTCCAGCCATCTACCGTGGCTCTAGGCTTTTAGCCGAAAGCATGGGGATTTGAAATCTATATTTAGAGTTATTTTCAGTGGAAATCCTGTGTTACTATGGTGATGCTGGGGCGGCAATGAACGAGTTGCGTAAAAAAAAATAGAAAAAAAGTGTGATAACACGTAGCAGGCTATTTCTTGTGGAGGAGCCTTGATCCACGGCTGCAGCACGGGACAGGGTTTCCTAATGCGTGCTAAAGGCAATGTCACAGATCTGTCACATGCCGGGCATCGCTCATACTCCACATAAAGAGATCCAATCAAGGTTACTTACAAGAAGATGCATTACCTGGACCATGGGAGGCGCATTAAGGTCCGGATACTGCTCTACTAACAACCTATACTTCCGAACTCACCAAGTTGTGACCCTTGGTGTAACGCCTGCCTGGATCCACAGACTCAGAGGGGCTGTAATGGACAGGCTAGAGGGAAGCCACTCACCAAGCAGGACCCCAGAACCCTGAAACCCTTTAACCCCTATACAGGGATTTGGAATTACACAGGGCCCTGGAGATCACTACCTGTGGAAGGCTGCAGTCCGAGAGAGTAGTAGTCAGGCAGGGTCAAACCAGGAATAGCAGAACAGGGACAGAATCAGCAGACAAGGACGTAGTCAGCAAACGTAGCAGAGGTCAAATCCGGATCTGGCAGTGAGGTACAAAACAGTAGGCAGGAGGGTAGTCAGAAAACACGCAGAAGTCAGCACACAGGAATCACCAAACAAAACAGGACGTAACAGGAGCCAGGAAAATCAGAACTATCTCTGGCAGTGGTCATGTGACAGGAGGGGGAATAAGAAGGGTGTGGTGTCTCCCCATTGGCTGTAGCTGAACGCTGGTAACTTCAGCTGGAAGACACATGCCACCCACAGTCAGCCAGCGGTACTGCAGATCCCAAGATAACCCAGCCCAGTGGATGATCGGAGCCTGCGCCCACCGGTGCCGCTGGCATTGACTCCTCCCCCATCACCAGCACCATCCACGGGAGGAACACGGCGCCGCCTGGCGATCGGAGCAGAAGTCGCTGGAGCAGACTCCGGCGGTGACGTAACACTTGGGTTGGGATGTCTACTTGCAAAGAAGCATAAGCCCAATATACCGCCTTTTTCGGATGCACTATTCCTCCCCAATGAGGGCGGCTTTGGTGATTAAATTCTCTGTGGTATGGACAGATCTGGTAGGCCATTTTATCAAATGGCTGAAATTGGTCAGTCACATACCATTCATTTATTGTGGAGGCACCAGACCATGCCAGTAGTTATTCATTGTGCCAAATGACCATATCATGCCTTGTATTTTGAGCTGCATTACACCTACTCTCAATATTTTCAAATCTTTATGGAGGCCACTGTGCTCTAAGGAACCTTGAGTACTGCAGAAATTCTTTTGTAACCTTGGCCAGATCTGTGCCTTGCCACAATTTTGTCTCTGAGCTCCTTGGGCAGTTCCTTTGACCTCATGATTCTCATTTGGTGTTATATAGACAGGTGTGTGCCTTTCCAAATCAAGTCCTATCAGTTAAATTAAACACCGCTGGACTCCAATGAAGGAGTAAAACCATCTCAAGGAGGATCACAAGGAAATGGACAGCAGGTGACTTAAATATGAGTGTCCGAGCAAAGGGTCTGAATACTTATGACCATGTGGTATTTCAGTTTTTCTTGTTTAATAAATTTGCAAAAATGTCTACGTTTGTTTTTTTTCTGTCCAGACGGGGAATGGGGAGCAGAGTGTACATTAATGAGAAAAAAAATGAATTTTTTTTTTCAATTTACCAAATGGCTGCAATGAAACAAAGAGTGAAAAATTAAAAGGGGTCTGAATACTTTCTGTACCCACTGTATATACATACACACATATACAGCAGCAAATAAAGGATCGGCAATCCAAACTTCATAAACGATTATATGGCATTTATTCCATAAGTATTGAGGATACAAGCAAAGAAAAGAGTGTTTTCGGCTAATAGGCCTTTTTCAAATACACACACAAACACACTCACGCGTATATATTATATAGATTGTGAGGTATCAACTGGCTGTATTACAAAGGGCCGGTATGTTTTGCAGAAGCATGGGTGCTCTGCAATGTGAAGTTGGCTGGGACCTGTGGTTCCACAGGATTGCATTACATGCAGAGCCATGGAAGGGTGTGTGATGCTGATTACACACTCCTTACCACCTGTGGGTGCGGCTCCGGGGGTTAAAGCAATCCTGTCTCTGAACCTAGGGGGAGTGTGTCTGGGGCAGTCTAGATAGAGACTGGCTCTAGACGTCCAGTGTGTGCTGGAGACGGGGAGAGCAGAAGCAGGGGGCTTTGCTCTGCTCAGGAGACCTTCTCCTGAAGGAAGGGGCTTTTAGGTCCATGTGCAAAGCCTGGCTGGAGCCAGGGGGAACTTGGTAAGGACACTAGCCGCCTTCAGAAGAAGGTAACCCGGATTGGACTTTAAGGATAAAGCCAAGGCATGGCATCTTTCTGTTATGGGACCTAGCATGGTTTATTTGAGCTGTTAATAAACCATATGGTCTGTTAAAGAGACAAATTGTTCCGGTGTGCGTTAATCCCGATACCTGACGTGTGGCCCCCATACACTCGGGGCCCCACATCGTTACAAGATTTATATATGTATATATCATACTGATTTACATAGATTGTTTATGGTGTACAGTTCTTGAGCAACAGTTGAAAGCAGCTCCTAAAGGAGCATGAACTGGCAGTGAGAAAGCACGGCAGTATAATGTTTGGGAGAGAAAAGGGCAAAATAAGAAAATATATTAGAAAATCCCTTTCCCTTTGCTCCATGTCTAACTAAAACATAAAATGCAATAAGAAATGCATGGCCAACCAGGCAGCCTCAAGGGAAGACTGGATGATTTCAATTGTATCCCCAATGATCATACGTGTGCTTTAGTTACCAGTATGTAAAGTCGGTTCCATACATACTGATAACTGTAGTTTGACAATTGGATGAATCATTGATGTAGTATATTATTGGGAGCCCAATATTCTGCATCTAAAGTAATAAAATAGCTAAATACCATATGTGAAAACCAGACTATATACACTATCACACAAATCCGTGACCACAGACTTGCATAGTTTGGGGGGGGGGCGGCAATTACTATTGAATTCTAAAATCGTCTACTAGTAAAGTCACATAATGTAGACGTGGACTTTACACAAGAAGTAAAAGGCCCAAAACCCGAGTATTCCGTCAGAGATCGCAGTAATGGTACATGTAAGAGGCAGCGAGGAATGCCAGGACTGCAGGCACCGCACGGCTGCAATGACTCGTCCTGCGTGTGCGATCCGCCGTGCTCGTGGAGAGGGCGCTCGCCTCCTCTTCCTCTTGGTGACATGTTTCTTGAAATTACAATCATTTTCTAAAAATAACGGCTCGTAGCAGAGATAACTCCCATGCTGAGAAAATGTTAATTTCATGATCTCCCCATGGCAACATCACTCCGTGTTTAAAGGGACACATCATCGGTTCCCACCATCATGTAAATGGATTTCTAAGTGTGGCTTTAAGAAAATGGAAGTGCTCAGAGTCAGATAATGTTGGTAATTTTCTTCACAGATGTAATTTCGGTAATTTTTATGATGGAGAAATATTTCTCGGTTTATTACTGTTCTCATAAATATCCCTTCGCTGACTAATTAGCAGCTCAGATCTGTGAGACTATGAATGCTACGGAACAGGTAGCCGCATTATTACTAATTGGTGGATTGTTTGCTTGTCCCCTAGGTTACCTGGACCAGGTTGAAAGGATTATCACCGGGGGAGAAGATGGCCACAAAATCCCCGACAAACATTGTCAGTCAGTGTAAGAAACCTGGAACGATGGACGGTAGTTGTTGCCAATTTTCGTAATCTGGGACCTGGGTGATCTTATGTTCCACATTTTTGGACAATGCAAAAGACAAAGTGTGAAATCAAACAGTATGGCTACCAAATTTAGGCACAACACCATCGTTCTGCAATGGCCAACACAGGGGGGAGCACGGTCGCAGCCGGACAGTCTGATCTTAAGGCTGCTTTACACGCAGCGACATCACTAGTGAGTGTACCCGCCCCCGTCGTTCGTGCGTCACTGGCAAATCGCTGCCCATGGCGCACAATATCGCTAGGCCCCATCACACGGACTTACCTGCCTAGCGACGTCGCTGTGGCCAGCGAACCGCCTCCTTTCTAAGGGCGCGGTTCGTGCGGCGTCACAGTGACGTCACACGGCAGCCGTCCAATAGAAGCGGAGAGCAGCCGTATGAAAGACACACCCACCTAGTTTCCCGGAGGACGCAGGTACAGTGTTGTTCGTCGTTCCTGGGGTGTCACACGTTGCGATGTGTGCTGCCTCAGGAACGACGAAAAACCTGCATCCAGCACCAGCAACGATATATGGGATTAGAAAGATGCGTCAACGATCAACGATAAGGTGAGTATTTTTGATCGTTAGCAGTTGCTCGTACGTTTCACACGCAACGACCGTCACTAACGAGGCCGGATGTGCATCACGAATTACGTGACCCCCAACGACAGTCGTTGCATGTAAAGCGGCCTTTACTCTTCGTCGTCATCTTCCAACACCAATTTATTTAAAGAGCTTGTCCAAGATTTTTCCAAAAAAGGTCAAAGAGGAGGAAATGCAATAAACTAAAGAATAAAAAACAAACAAACAAAAAAAACCTTACTTAACTACGGTACTCAATTTCCTGCTGCTTCGGTGATTCCCAAGGTCAAGTAGTGAAGATATTCCATTCATCAAGAATATGACCGCTGCAGCCAATCACTCAGTGATTACATACCCTACCAGTGCCGGACTGGACAGCAAGTGCCCCCTCATAACTGCATCTGAGGCCCACCCACATGCACATATTATTGGCTGGAGATGGATGGGATTTGTGTTGTTCCCTGCTGGTCCTTTATGAAATTTAAGCCTATGTTTCTATAAAATAATAAGATGGATGGTGTGATAAATAAATAAGATGCTGTAAGTGGTCTTTATCTGCCTATACTGCTCATCTGTAGGGCCCACCGGGGGATTCTCCTGTCATCCGGTGGGCCAGTTGGAACCTGTTTCCTACACACCGTCACTGCTGATACCAGTGATTCACTGAAGTCATGTTGTGCATGGTAGGCTGGATTGGTAGGGATCACAGAGGTGGTGCCAGATTGAATAGATGAGTAATGGCCGAACAAATTGTGCCCTAAGAAGCCTATATTTATAACCACTGTAAATACAGCATAATGTTAACTGAATTAATAAAAGTATTACACAATTGTACATACCTTAGTGGCTCCTTGCTGCTGCTGCATTCTTGTATTTATTATTATTTTATTCAGATATATAGCGCAAACGTATTCCATCGCACTGTACACAGATTATCATCACTCCCATCCAAAATGTACTTCTATGGGTGAAATTATACAGTACAGCTGAGCCCACACATGGCTAAACCACATCCAACTGCGGCAGCCAAGCAAGTGTTCAGACGCATAGTCTGGATTTGCACTATGGCATTCAAGGGAATGTGCATATATTACCAATAGAGATGAGCGGACCCAAGGAAGTTTGGATTTGGCCGGACTTTAGCAAAAGTTCGGTTCAGGATCCAGACTTGACCCAAACTTGACCCATAATTCTGTGCTGTAAAATGGTTGTATATTGGTCATAGTAACGTCTAGGGGGCTTCAAAAGGCAACAAAATTGGGGTCAATTGCCCTGCAAACATGTGGATATGGAATAAATTAGGGAAAAAAATACATGTGGGCTCCCACCTATTTTTGATAACCAGCGCTGGTAAAACAAACAACTGCTGGCTGCAACCCTCAGCTGTCTGCTTTATCTTAATTGGTTAATCAAAAATAGAGGAGATCCCAAGCCGGTTTTTTTTAGTATTATTTTTATTTAAATAAATAATAATAAAAAAAAAAAAACATGTGGGATCCCCTCTATTTTTTATTAACCAGCTAAGGTAAAGCAGACAGCTGAGGGTTGCAGCCAGCAGTTGCTTGTTTTACCTGCGCTGATTATCAAAAATAGGTGGGAGCCCACGTCATTATTTATTTTTTTATCTTCATTGTTTACAGCAGCGTATACTCATCTTCCGCATGCAATAAAGCTTATTGATTGACTGTGCTGCAGCCCTTCAACAAACTTTATTAACATAAGAATAATACCTGAATACTAAACTTAGACAGACTTTTTTCTAAAAAGTCTGTGATCAAGTTTAAAGGCCGCTTTACACGCAACGACATCGCTAACGAGATGTCGTTGGGGTCATGGAAGTCGTGACTCACATCCGGCCTCGTTAGCAACGTCATTGCGTGTGAAACGCACGAACGACCGTTAACGATCAAAATTACTTACCTTATCGTTGATTGTTGACGTCGTTATATTCCCAATTATTGTTGCTGTTACAGGACGCAGGTTGTTCATCGTTCCTGCGGCAGCACACATCGCTATGTGTGACACCGCAGGAACGAGGAACATCACCGTACCTGCGGCCGCCGGCAATGAGGAAGGAAGGAGATGGGTGAGATGTTCCGGACGCTCATCTCCGCCCCTCACCTTCTATTGGGCGGTCGCTTAGTGATGTCGCTGTGACGCCGAACGAACCGCCCCCTTAGAAAGGAGGTGGTTCGTCGGCCACAGCGACGTTGCTAGGAAGGTAAGTATGTGTGACGGGTGTAAGCGATGTTGTGCGCCACGGGCAGCGATTTGCCCATGACGCACAACCGACGGGGGCGGTTGCTATCGCTCGCGATGTCGCAGCGTGTAAAGCAGCCACCCAGTGTCCTGTATGAGCCCCGAACTTTACCGTGTGGGTTCGCTCATCCCTAATTACAAATATTGCAATAGATAGGAATTAGGAAGAAACAAATTTGCGTCCAGCTCCTGTAAAAATGTTCTTCTTCAAAATGAAAACATTAAATTTATTGGCATTGGCAAAACATAATTAAAACATAGAGCCCCGGCCATGTTTTGCCAGTACCAATACAATTTAATGTTTTTAAAGAGGTTTTCATTTTGAAGAAGAACATTTTTGCAGGAGCTGGATACAAACTCTATTCTTCCTAATTCCATTCCAATCATGGAGGATTTTTTCCTTGCGCCACATGCCTCTTACTACAACCATCTGGACTGGGTGAGCGGATGATGACCTTTTTCTCCTTTGCATTGCAATAGACAGACGCATCTCACAGACAGGGTATAAATCCATTGTACATCACCAAGGAGTTTTGATTCTTCCCCTACAGTCTCCGCATCAATTTTGAAGAACAAACCGCAATGGTGAAATCATATTAATGAAAACGTCCACCGTTTTGTTCTTCCCGCTGCTGTGTACCTGTGGTGGAGGCCTCCACTTCTCCAATACTTTATACTTTGCAGTTACATGGACGTAAAATAAACACAAAATCAGGACTGAAGCCACAGATCTCCCACTGAATCGCCCTGGAAGAGCCAATTTATTGCACCACGTGGGAGACCACGTTTTCTAAAACTGACGTGGAGACTTTAGAAGATGATAACCAGGGAAAGGCAATTACAAGACAGCAGAAATGCTCCTTATACTAAGCTTTTCTTTTTTATTCGATCTAATTATTAATAAGGCATATAGAGTGAGGTTTCACTCACAAACAACAGTCACTAAATGTGAAAAACAGAAAGTACTCCTTGGTGATTTACATTGGATATCCATAAGCTCCGGCAGTATATCTGTAGATTTGATAAAGACGTTGGACCTACTTCTAGGATTCAGCAGCCCTCAGGATTGATATACTGAGGCAATATGGTCTGCGGGGAAAGCTCAGGAAAACTAGTGCTGTCAATCAACAGTGAGAGAGGTGGGGCATGCAAAACCAGAAAGCGGAACAGTGCGCTGATCCTCTTAGCCGCACCCAGGGTACACCAAGCGCTTAATTAGCATATTTGGTTATACTTCAGAATTTGAAGAATGAAGGCAGCGATTAGAACAAGGGGCAATTTTTTATAGCGGTCAAACCCTCCCAAAAGGCTTCGCTATTATTGTCATAATGGGTTGTCATCAATGAACCAAAAGGTATTATAAAAGACAACTACTGTTCTAGGAGTTCTTCCCCCTTTCTTTTAGGGAATGGGGTTGAAGGAAGAGGAGGTTAGAGGGCTTATTCTAGAAGTGTGGGCGAGATGTGCCTATTAGTGTTGAGCGAGTACCTAACGATTCGTACTCGCTATACTCATAACAAGTACTGTCTAATACTCGCGTAGTCATTCCGAATAGCGTGTGCAATGCAAGTCAATGGGGAAAAACTTGCAAAGTAACGAGTAATCCAAATGCCGCACTATTCGTCTGTAGCGCATAGTGCAGAATTCGGGTTACTTGTTACATTGCGAGTTTTTCCCCATTGACTTGCATTGCACACGCTATTCGGAATGAATATGCAAGTATTAGGCTGTTTTCACACATCCGGTTTTTGCTGTCTGGCAAAAAAACTGATGCAACGGATCCGGTGAAATAACGAATCCGTTGCATCAGTTTTTTCCAAGCGTTCCTTCCGTTTTTTGACGGATCTGTTGTGCTACTGAGCATGCGCAGTTCAAAAAACTGGATCCGTCGTTGGATTCCATCATATGCCAGATGATGACGGATCCTGCACCCACAGGCTTTCATTGTAACTCATGCCGCATGGCGCCGGATCCAGCGCCATACGATTTTTCGCCGGAGACAAAAAAATGCTGCAAGCAGCGTTCCATCCGGCCGCCGAATAAGCTATTTACGTCAGGTTCGGCAAAAGCCGGATGCAACGCAAGGCCATGCGGCACAATCCGGCGCTAATACAAGTCTAGGGGGGAAAGAACGGATCCGGCAGCAACACACGCCGGATCTGTTCTTTCCGTTTTTTACCGGATTGTGCCGCACGGCAAAAACCGGATGTGTGAAAGCAGCCTTAGACAGTACTCGTTATGAGTATAGCAAGTATGAATAGTTAGGTACTCGCCCAACTCTAGTGCCTATTACTATTATGCAAATTCTTATAAGATTATGTCCTATAAGTAAATGGAACACAAACTTGTCACTAGTTAGATGGATCATGGTATAAGTCCGCACCAATGAGGCCTATGTATGCTGCAATATCAGGGCTCAGATGTTCTGTAGAAACCTCCCGGACTCGGCATTTTGATCTTTTTAGCAAGAATACGAGACTGCAGACTGACACACTGCAGCGATTCTGCTGACGGCACGCAGAAGATGAACTTTAAGCGCTGACAGGAGATACCCTTTGGAACACAAAGACCACGGGGCAGGTTATTACTGTATACTACATTTTCTCATTTGACAAGTCTGGCAATGAAATCAGCACCATTTGCAGACATCAAGGTGTCCACCTCAGCTAAACCCTGACACGATCCCTCTGTGGCTAATTCTAACTAGCATTTGCCGCTGCATTGAATGCCAAAAACAGCTTTAGGGAAAGCCTGTCATAGCACATAAGAAATGAGAGGTACAGAAAGTATGGATTATTTTAAATTGGATCGCCTTGCTTAAAGGGTATGTCCACCAATGCACACAAATTTACATATGAAATTAGATTATTTGTGGGGGACTAAATTGTGCGACCGGTCAGACAAATTAGGGCTGAAAGTGATGTCACTATGGATAGGATAGAGCTCGGTGGCCTCAATTGCTGGGGAAATTGGAACGAAAGCAGGATTATTGTTTTTGGCTTATTTTGCATTTTTTTTTCTCCATTAGGAAACCAATTAAATTGCTCCATTGCATCTAAATCCCCCCCAACCCAAACATTTGGGATATTAAAGCGTAGCTACAGTTTTGTGTGTACAGCTGCTGTGCAGACGTGTATCTATAGCAGACTATAAGTACACCCTGATTGATCTCATTCTATATGTATACTTTTTTCCATCTTTCCCTTAAGCCCGCTTTACACGCTACAATATATCGTACGATGTGTCGGAGGGGTCACGTCGTGACGCACATCCGGCATCGTTAGTTATATTGTAGCGTGTGATACCTCCGTGCGATTGCGATTGAATGTTAAAACGTTCATCGCATGCACGTCGTTCAATTACTAAAAATTGAACGTCGGGTTGGTCAATGTTCCCGAGGCAGCACACATCGCAGTGTGTGACACCCCGGGAATGATGAACATCTTCTTACCTGCGTCCCGCAGCTCCCGCCGGCAATGCGGAAGAAAGGAGGTGGGCGGGATGTTTACGTCCCGCTCATCTCCGCCCCTCCGCGTCTATTGGCCGCCTGCCATGTGACGTCGCTGTGACGCCAAACATCCCTCTCACTACAGGAAGTGGATGTTCGCCGCCCACATCGAGGTCGTATGGAAGGTAAGTACGTGCGACGGGAAATAATCATTTGTGTGACACGGTCAACAAATTGAATGTGTCGCACATACGAAGGGGGCGGGTCACATCGCATACGATATCGTATGCGAAATTGTAAGGTGTACAGCAGCTTTTACTTGCAAATTCACTGAAGTCTGCAAGATCAGATGGGATCTAGTTTTAGTCTGTAGAGTGTGTTCAGTGTCTGATGTGAAAACCACACAGAAAACGGTCCACAGGGGTAATTTCTCAAATTCGGACCTGTACAACTTGCATTGGAACCTCATCTGCACATCTATAGCCAATGTACCAAATGCATGGACTCCAAGCAATAGATCATGGTTTCTTTTGATAAGAAACTTCCTGAGATTTCAGCCCTGCCTCTGTTATCTCAGTCTTTTTTTTTTTTACTTACAATGTTAGCTTAAGCCTCTTATCTTTATCATTAGTGGGTCTCAGCAGAGGTAAAGCCCCTGTCACATTTAACGACTTTCCAGGGATCCCGACCTGATAAGGATCGCTAGTAAGTCGCTATGTGGTCACTGGTGAGATGTCAAACAGTCAGATCTTCCCAACGACGCAGAAACGATACAGCGTCCGTAGCGACCTGTATAACGATCTTGGTGGTCGTTGTGGCTACACGTATCAAAGCTCTGAGTCATCAACGAGGTTGTTGGTAAGGCATCAAACACACCGATGCATCCTGCCCAGCAGGACCTCGACGATCAAAAAATGGTCCGAGCCATTCCAACAAGACCAACGATCTCACAGCAATGGCCTCGTCGCTACTATGTGTCAAACGTAGCGAGATCACTGGCAAGGTCGTTGTTGCGTCACAGAATCTGTGACTCAGCAGCAATCTCGCTATGTGTGAAGGTACCTTAAGTTATAGTCCAACTTTGCCCCCTTTGTGATAAGCAGCTTCTGCCTATGCAAATATGCACTGAAAGTCTGGGATGGGCAGGGACAACTCCCAGAGCTCTGCTTCATACAAAATCTAAAATCTTTCACTGTATCAGAATGGCTGCAGCTACTAATCTAAGTGATACATCATTGAACTCAGGGCCTCTTTGCCTACATAATGCTGCTCTCAGATGAGGTAGCAAAAACCTGCTGACAGATTCCCTTTAACTGTAACAAATGCAAATTAAGTTCTCCAAGCTGCCAGTTCTGCCCACACAGTGATTTGACCAAATATCTTCACAGCGTCAACCCTAGACCATTATATTAGTAAGCAGGAGACGGCTCTCTTGTGTGTGATTTACCGCTATAACCATCATATTAAATGTAGAAGCAAACGCAAGCCCATCTGTTAAACCCATGGGGATTTCTTCAGGGCTTCTAACAGAAACCAGAACTTGCACACGGAGCTCATTGTGACAGCTCTCTCCTTGTGGGTTTCCGTCCAGCTTTGTACACCACAAAATTACACGGGTTAATGTTTGTGCGATTGTCAATGTATTATTGTGCTCGCCTTCTGCATTTATTCGATTTGCCTTCAGCACGTTTAAAGATGATGATTCTTTAGAGCCCAGTCTCCTGGAAGAACGCAATAGATCTGCAGTTGGTTTATCCTCACAGTGGTCAACGTCCTTCCAAGACGCTGGACATCTTGTCTGGAGGAGCAGATTCCACGAAGCCACCATGTATGATCTGGCCAGCCATGAAAAATATCTGCACTATGTAGACCGGGCGGTGCGGAGAACCTGATGAGGTTCTTCTATATAATAGGGGCGCTTTCATTTTCAGTCCTTGTGCTGTCCAGACCAATTGCAGCACCCACACAGCTGGTCCACTTTACAGACCAGAATAGTGCACAAGACCGCTCCGGCTCCTCTCCACCATTCAGAGTAGTACACTGCTGCGGATGAAACTGCTCCGAATTTTAATTTGGCCGTCTGAATCCTGCCTAACCCAGAGAAACGCTCTACCAGGCAGTTTTAAAGGCCATGTACACCTTCTGTCCTGCATGGCTGCCAATGGAAGATCCTGGCTAAATACATACATACCTGCATCATAAGCAAACCTGGAAAACAGAAATCGGAGCAATATATTGTAAGGTGTTAAGAAAGACGGAAAAAACTCTACGCCCATGGGACAAAGTCAAACCATCTGGCAGTCCTAGTAGTAATTAGCAATCCATTTTAATTAACAGAGCAAGGTTAAACCTAAAAGGAAACAATACCCATGGAAATAAGTCAGGCTTAATTACCTTTACAAATCTGTTGCATCTCTTGCCAGTATGCTGCCAGTTTCCTTGATGTAATCCTTACCCGGCTCCTCTATGTGTAACACTAAAATCTTACTGGTATGTGGCTCGCCGAAATATCCAGATCAAAAATAAGACCGGAAAAGAAGAGTATTTGTTAGTTTAGTCCCCAAACAGCTCAACCTCTTTATTATATAGGGTGTTGCGACATCGCTAACGATATATCGTCGGGGTCACGGTGTTTGTGACGCACATCCGGCGTCATTAGCGACATCGCAGCGTGTGACACCAAGGAGCAATGATCAACGATTGCAAAAATGTCAAAAATCGTTGATGGTTGAAACGTCGCTCCTTTTCATAATATCGGTGGTGGTGCATGCCGCTGGTTGTTCGTCATTCCTGCAGCATCACACATCACTATGTGTGACACCACAGGAACAACGAACGTCTCCTTACCTGCGTCCACCGGCAATGAGGAAGGAAGGAGGTGGGCAGCATATTCCAGCCGCTCATCTCCTTCCCTCCTCTGCTATTGGTAGCCGCTTAGTGACGCCGCTGTGACCGCCGAACAATCCCTCCTTCAAGGGGGAGGTGCGATCGGCGTCACAGCGACGTTGCTGAATAGGTATATGCGTGACAGGCTACCGTAGCGATATTGCTCGCTACAGCAGCGATCACCAAATGTCGCACGAACGACGGGGGCGGGTGCTATCGCTCGCGACATCGCTAGCAATTGCTAGCGATGTCACAGCGTGTAAAGCACCCTTAAGATACGTTATTTAGAGAAACACACCCAGACCTATCCTTTGTGTGATCGGTGGCATTACAATCCCCATAGCTCCCATCGATCAGTGGAATCGGTGTTTGTATTTAACAGCAGGGTAGTAGTCCATCAATGTTTTCCCAGACACAGCTGTGCGTATTGTATGTTTTAATCGGTGGTGGTCCTTGGGGTTTTAAAACCCACTTATAAAATGATGGCCTATCCTTAGAAAAGGCTATTAGTGTTTGATAATTTCAGAAAACCGCTTCAAACAAAGAGGATTTTACAGCACAGATCATATTTACAGGCTATGGATACCTCTTACGTGGAAAAATTGATATATCTATGCTACAAATTTGGTTCCAAAAATTGCATTAATTCCGCCTGCAGTCTTCATTCTTTCATTGGGTTTCAGACATGTAGTTTGCCGTCTGGTCCAAGTATTAGAGGTTTCACTCCTGGGAGTGTCTCTCTCAGTAATATAGGCTGGATGGTGAGGTGTGTGTGTTTCCAGAGTGTGACTATTTTCATTAGCCCATATATTAGCACTACTTCTTTTCTACACTTATTCCTTCTTCACCCAACTTTTGCCCCTTTCTATAAGCTGTTTTCTTTCCCCTCCCTCAGGCTACAGCTGCTTTCTCCTCTCTCCACATTGTGGATATCTGTGTACAGAACCCTTTCCGCAGTATCTCTAACAACGAGACAAGAATGGAGGGAGTGGGCAGTATTGAGCCATAAGGAGCGGTTTGAATCAGTTTTGCAAAATCAGGGGCTTCCATATACTCTGTAGCTGTAAATTGGTAGAACATTGTTGAAGAAGACTATTCAGAAAGTTGCTTAAAGAGGTATTCCCATCTCCAAGAGCCTATCCCAATATGTAGTAAATGTAATAATAATATTAGCAAATACCTGCCTTTAGAAATGTAGAATAGTTCTCCTGATTAGCCATGTCTGTTACCTCATGTGCAGGTATTGCAGCTTAGGTATCCATGGTTATGACCATGAGCAACTAACTAAAGGGGGCTTTACACACTACGACATCGCTAATGCGGAGTCGTTGGGGTCACGGAATTTGTGACGCACATCCGGCCGCATTAGCGATGTTGTTGCGTGTGACACCGATGTGCGATTTTGCATTGTCGCAAAAACGTGCAAAATCGCTCCGGTGACATGGGGGTCCATTCTCAATTATCGTTACTGCAGCAGTAACGATGTTGTTCCTCGTTGCTGCAGCAGCACACATCGCTATGTGTGACACCGCAGGAACGAGGAAGCTCTCCTTACCTGCCTCCCAGCCGCTATGAGGAAGGAAGGAGGTGGGCGGGATGTTACGTCCCGCTCATCTCCGCCCCTCTGCTTTTATTGGGCGGCCGCTCACTGACGTCGCTGTGACGCCGCACGGACCGCCCCCTTAGAAAGGAGAAGGTTCGCCGGTCACAGCGACGTCGCCGGGCAGGTAAGTATGTGTGACGGGTCTGGGCGATGTTGTGCGGCACGGGCAGCGCTTTGCCCGTGTCGCACAACAGATGGGGGCGGGTACCCACACTAGCGATATCGGGACAGATATCGCAGTGTGTAAAGTAGACTTTAGTGTGACTTTATGCATGGTCATAACCATGGATACTCAAGCTGCAATGTCCTGCACATGAGGTAACATATATGGCTAATCAGAAGAACTATACTATATTTCTAATCATAGGTATTTGCTTATATTACTATTATTACACCCACTACACATTAGCATAGGCTCTTGGAGATGGAAGTACCCTTTAATATTGCTTATAGGAATCAAGTGTCGCGGGCGGAGGAGGGGACGCTGCGCTCACCCACTGCTCGGGTCCGGCTGCTGCTGCGGCTGCTGCTCGGTGGTGGCTCGAGCGGTGGGCCAGATCCCGGGGACTCGAGCGGCTTTCCTTGCCCGTTAGTGAAAGGGGGGGAATTGATTGTGGGGATTTGGTATTGTCCGTGACACCACCCACGGTTGTGGTGAGATTGGTGACACCACCGCTGCTCTGGACGGGGATCCCGGGAGCGATGACAGGGAGCAGCCTGGATGTTAGTTCTCCCCTCCGTGGGTAGGGGGTTGGTTGTCCCGGGGCCCAGTGATGGAGTAGGGATTGGTGGCAGGCGGGTTACGGGGCCTGGTGAGGTGCAAGGTCGCGGGGGCAGCACTGTGCCGCACGGCACGGTGGTACTCACTCAGCCAATGATGAAGACACAGTTCTCGGTAAAACACACGGCTGGATGGACGGGTCCCACAGACTGCTGCAGTGTTGTTTCTCCCGGCAGGTTGGTGGTGACTGCCTTTCCCTGCACCTATGTACTGTAAACGGTTCCAATGGGTTCCCACCGGTAACCCGCTCCCCAGCTTGGATATGGGCTAGAGGAGCCCCTTTTGCCCGCAGGCTCTGGCCCTGGGAACGGTAGCCTTGGCGGTGGCCGTGTTTCCCTCTCTTGGTTGGACGGTTGCCTTCTGACGGGACTTGGCTGCTGGGAAACCCAGGAGGTTCCCTTCGCTAACAGATTTGGCAAATTCACGGCGACTCCTAGCCTTGCCGGGGTCCGTAAGCCCCTGCCAGATGGTGCTGACTTCTCTTTGTGTACCGGTCCGGTACCGCCGGGCCACCGCCCATCCACGGTCCTTACGGTAGACTCTGATAGGCCACTCCTGCAGACGGTCACCATCGTCTGCCAACCTTGCTGATCCGTCCGGGCCACACACCCGGACCAACTTCAGTCTGCTCTTCTACCACTTTCCTCCTTCCTCTCACTTTCACTTCCCAACTGAACCCGCCTCTTTTCCCGCCTCCAGGACTGTGAACTCCTCGGTGGGCGGAACCAACCGCCTGGCCCACCCCCTGGTGTGGACATCAGCCCCTGGAGGGAGGCAACAAGGGTTTTTGTCTGACTTCGGTGTGCCTGACCGGGAGTGTGGGGTGTGTTGGTGTTGTTCTCTGTGGCCCCACACAAGCAAACAATAAAAAAGCAATGTTAAAAAAAATATATATATATATATATATATACATACATACACACACACACACACACACACACACACACACACACACACACACACACACACACACACACACACATCTGTTAAGCTGTACTTGTTGCCCATGTGCTGCAGTATTGGGCTTATTACTGTAGTTTCTCAGATAAATAATTGGCCTTGGGCCCCCTAAACCCCTGAACCCGGTCGCAGTTGCGACCCCTGCGACTGCAATTGTTCTGCTTCTGTTAATAAAGCATTATAAGGCATTTGTAAAGTATACACGTTCCAGATTTGCCACAGATGCATGCTTTTTTTTTTTTTAGGTGTGCGGGTATAAATATTACTTTTAGGGTTGATCGAATACTTCCGGCTTCGCGAATATTTTCGAAATACCTCTCTGCTATTCGACTATTTGCGAATATTCAATACGCAATGTAAGGGTACCGTCACACTTTAGCGACGCTCCAGCGATCTGACCTGGTCAGGATCGCTGCTGTGTCCCTACATGGTCGCTGGTGAGCTGTCAATCAGGCAGATTTCACCAGTGACCAGCCACCAGCAACGCGTGGAAGCGATCCTGTGCTTGGCAACTAAAGGCCCCGTCACACACAGAGATAAATCTTTGGCAGATCTGTGGTTGCAGTGAAATCATGGACATATTGTTCCATTTGTACACAGCCACAAACCTGGCACTGATTGTCCACAATTTCACTGCAACCACAGATCTGCCGCAGATTTATCTCTGTGTGTGACAGGGCCTTAAGGTAAATATCGGGTAACCAAGCAAAGCACTTCGCTTGGTTACCCGATATTTAACTTGGTTACAGCTTACCGCAGGCTGCCAGAAGCTGCACATTCAGATTGTTGCTCTCTCGCTGTCACACACAGCGATGTGTGCTTCACAGCGGGAGAGCAACGTCCAAAAAATGAACCAGAGCAGTGTGTAATGAGCAGCGATCTCACAGCAGGGGCCAGATCGCTGCTCAGTGTCACACACAGCGAGATCGCTGATGAGGTCACTGCTGCATCACAAAAAACGTGACTCAGCAGCGATCTCGCTATGTGAGAAGTACCCCTTAGTCTATGGGAAACCCGAATAACAACAATTCGGAACTATTAGGGCTTCCCATAGACTTCCATTGCGCATTGAATATTCGAATAGCGGCGAGGTATTCGGAAAATATTTGCGAAGTCAGATCGAAGTATTCGATCAACCCTAATTACTTTCTGTCTTTATAACACGTTTGATACATAAATATTTTATAATAAATATCCTTACTTGCTTACTAGGTTATTATATTTACTTGTAAATTGTGACATAAATCCCGGTTTTATATGGTTTCTACTTCTGGCTGACGTATGTTTCCTTAGTGTGAAAAATTCATGACTTCTATCCCGCACAGAAATGACAAGAGTTGGCAGCAGGTGGCAGCAGAGAGCCAACGCGTGACCTAAATCTGACGGAAGTAACGGTAGTGAGCTGCGGTTCGGGTGTGATACTGGGTTAGTTAAATTAATTCAGATCATTTCTATTGATTATTATATACTGTATGTGTAAGACCTCATGCAGATGTCAGTTTCTCTCTGTCTTTTTAACTATTTACATGAAAATGCAAAAAATGATTAAAATTGGATAGTTCTCCATGGACCCTGCTTCTCAGGTTTCACCAAATGCTCCTAAAAGTAACACTGCGCCTGTAGTGAATATTTACACAGTATGGTAGCACAGGAATGGGGTTTATGTTTTCCAATGACAGTGACTTGCCCAGCAAATCTTGTCCTCTACCCATTTCTCTCTGGATACTCTTCCATTTCATTCCAGAAAAGCTTAGGATATGTCTATGTGGCTGTATCAGTGAAGGTATCATTCAGTTTGTATATGCAGAGTAAAGGCCCATTTACACACAACGATATCGCTAACGATATGTCGTCGGGGTCACGGAATTCGTGACGCACATCCGGCCTCATTAGCGACGTCGTTGCGTGTAACAGCTCAGAGCGAGTGTTAACGATCAAAAATACTCACCTAATCGTTGATCGTTGACACGTCGTTCATTTTCCAAAAAACGTTGATTGTTGTGGACGAGGTTGTTCGTCGTTCCTGAGGCAGCACACATCGCTACGTGTGACACCCCGGGAACGACGAACAACAGCATAGCTGCGTCCTCCGGCAACAAGGTGGGTGTGTTTGTTAATGTGGCTGATCTCCGCCCCTCCGCTTCTATTGGTCGGCTGCTGGGTGACGTTGTTCTGACGGCGCACGAACCTCCCCTTTAACACTAGAAGTCCCAGAAACTTCGAGCCCCCCTGAAGTCCCGAAAGAGGGTCAAATGACCCTTAGTCCAAACTGAATAGAACTAACTAGAAACTAAATGGCTAAACTCAAAAGGAAAACAACAACCTCCTGTGGTGCGACTGTAATGGCCTTAATTACAGAATAAAAGACTGTGATTATAGATGTTAGCTAAAATCCTTCAGGTCATTCCACCCGTCTCTGGGTTCCAAAGGTAGAAATGTTAAATGACCCCTCTCTGGGACTTCTAGTGCTAACAAAGAGGTTTGTTTGCCGCCCACAGTGACGTCGCTAGGAAGGTAAGTACGTGTGACGGGTATTAGCGATATTGTGCGCCACGGGCAGCGATTTGCCCGTGACGCACAAACGACGGGGACGGGTGCGCTCACTAGCGATATCATAGCGTGTAAATGGGCCTTTAAGCTTTCTCTATGTTGTAGGCATTTTTTGGCACTTAAATGTTGTAGACATGGCGCTTTAGGGCAATATAGAACACCCTATGGCCCCGAATTTCATGCTGGTCTTGATGAGGCGGCATTTAGGAGTCAGAAGCTGCTGACAAGTGGTGTGTGCCGAAAATCTTACTCCAGTCCAAAGCTGAAGTAAGGGCCATTTCACACATCCAGCACCGAATCCGGCACACTACAATACAGTGTAATACAGTACAATGGCATCACTTGCTGTCATTTGACCGGAGCATGTGACCGGCGCTTGCCGCGAATGTGACCGGATCATGTGACCGGAGGTTGCCGCGATGCCATTGTACAGGATTAACACTGTATTGTAGTGTGCCGGATCCGGTGAAATGCTGGATGTGTGAAACGGCCCTACGACATCTGGGGTAAGGAACGCCACAGCTCATCATTAATTGGACGACCTGTGACGTTCTGCCCTGCCGCGTCCCCCTCCTGCCCCTGCTCTGCCCATTTGGGCCGAGTTGGGATAAACTGGTATGAAAATGCTAAAAGTCTCAAATCTCCAAATTTTACAACTTTACAACAGAATTATGCCGAAATTGCTTTCCTGAATCGCGTCTTGTTTGTCTCAATAGGTTTATATTAGGGATCAATAAGTAATTGGGGGCAAAACAAAGCGGATGCATAAAGAATTCAGAAAGGAGTCATTAGAAAATGGTCTCTTGTTGAATTCAAATATTTCGGTTAAACACATTTTTTTAACTACATCCGGTATATTGAAATCTGTCATTTTCACAATAATAACTGAGCTTTATAACAGGCCACCACTTCCTGTTCTGTAAGTATCACTTTTTACAGTCATCTCATTATCATCACAGTCAGGATTGCAAGAAAAGGTAACATTCATAGGTAACCATGGGACCCATCGTTCACTATAGATGATGGTCACAGCGCTAATCTCCCACACATCAGCAGGCCTACAACACTCTCCCATAGGCATCAATAACTCACTTCCAGACTATTGTCCTTTATGGTCCATGTGGCTACTGTAAAGCGGGCTTTACACACTGCGATATCGGTACCGATATCGCTAGTGTGGGTACCTGCCCCCATCTGTTGCGCGACACGGGCAAATCGCTGCCCGTGCCGCACAACATCGCCCAGACCCGTCACACATACTTACCTGCCCGGCGACGTCGCTGTGACCGGCGAACCGCCTCCTTTCTAAGGGGGCGGTCCGTGCGGCGTCACAGCGACGTCACTGAGTGGCCGCCCAATAGCAGCGGAGGGGCGGAGCTGAGCGGGACGTAACATCCCGCTCACCTCCTTCCTTCCGCATAGCGGCCGGGAGGCAGGTAAGGAGAGCTTCCTCGTTCCTGCGGTGTCACACGGAGCGATGTGTGCTGCTGCAGGAACGAGGAACAACCTCGCTACTGCTGCAGTAACGATTTTTGAGAATGGACCCCCATGTCACCGATGAGCGATTTTGCACGTTTTTGCAACGATTCAAAATCGCTCATCGGTGTCACACGCAACGGCATTGCTAATGCGGCCGGATGTGCGTCACCAATTCCGTGACCCCAACGAGTTCGCATTAGCGATGTCGTAGCGTGTAAAGCCCCCTTAAGTCATATCTGTAATTGCAGTTAAAGGGAATCTGTCTGCAGGTTTTTGCTATGGAATCTTTTAGCAGCATGATTTAGAGGCAGACCCTGATTTCAGCTATCCTTCATCATATCCATTGACCTCTATTCACATCTGTATATGTCTGGTGTGGGTATGTTTTCCTATTTCCATCTGTGCAACAGCAAACATTTCTTACTACCTCCTGTCTATGAAACTATCCCATTATTTTAATTCACTGGCCTGCCTCCCTGTGACTCCTGACTTCTGTTCATACCTGGCATCTTTCATAGCTGTATGAATCTGGTGTGTCAGGTCTGTGCTTGCAGATCCATAAGTGCAGCTTATAAGCGTGTACAGCTGAAATATCCCAGAAGCGACCAGCAGGTAAGATCTGCTTCTGTTTACTAATAGGAATGATCTAATACCTCAGTTATTCGGCTTTGCGAATATTTTCTGAATAGGTTGCCGCTATGCGAATATTCGATGCGCAATGTAAGTCTATGGGAAGCCCGAATAGTTCCGAATAGTTGTTATTCGGGTTTCCCATAGACTTACATTGCGCATCGAATATTCGCATAGCGGCAACCTATTCGGAAAATATTCGCAAAGCCGAATATTTGAGGTATTCGATCATTCCTATTTATTAACTGATCTTCCCTTTGCATTTTTCCAAACTTCCTTTCATCTTGCTCAGATTTGCCCTTACAGTCCTAGCTCCACTAATCCTTAAGGCCGCTTTACACGCTGCGATATCGTGACCGATATCGCTAGCGTGGGTACCCGCCCCCATCGGTTGTGCGAAACGGGCAAATCGCTGCCCGTGGCGCACAACATCGCGCTGACCCGTCACACATACTTACCTGCCTAGCGACGTCGCTGTGACCGGCGAACCGCCTCCTTTCTAAGGGGGCGGTTCATTCAGCGTCACAGCGACGTCACTGCAGCGTCACCGAACCGCCGCCCAATAGAAGCAGAGGGGCAGAGATGAGCGGGACGTTACATCCCGCCCACCTCCTTCCTTCCTCATTGCGGCCGGCCACCGGTAAGGTGAGGTTCCTCGTTCCTGCGGTGTCACACATAGCGATGTGTGCTGCCGCAGGAGCGACAAACTACTTCGTACACCGAGCAGCAACGATATTGGAGAATATGGGGGCATGTCACCGATGAGCGATTTTGGGCGTTTTTGTGACGATTCAAAATCGCTCATAGGTGTCACATGCAAAGACATCGCTAAAGTGACCGGATGTGCGCCACAAATTCCGTGACCCCAACGAGATTGCTTGAGCGATGTCGCAGCGTGAAAAGCGGCCTTTAGGCCTTTTGCACACGGTGCATTTTTGATGCATTTTTTTTTGTTGCAGATTATGGCGTAAATCTGCATGTCTATCCTCATGTCAGCATTGTCAATGACAATCCTGAAGTGCTGTGCGCCTGTTGCTTATTTTTTACTTGCAGATTTGGTGCAGAAAATATTCTGCAGCATGTCACTTGTTGGTGCGTTAGTTCCTTCGTTTTGAAGGCCTTCCACCCACTGACTTCATTAAAAAAACGCATGCCACAAAAATGCACCAAAGATGCACAAAACACATGCGTTTTATTGGTGCATTTTTCTGCCAGAAGGTGCAGATTTCATGTAGAAAATGTCTGCACCAAATCTGCAGCGTGCGCACACAGCCTTAAGCGGGCTTTACACGCTGCGACATCGCTAATGCGGAGTCGTTGGGGTCACGGAATTCGTGATGCACATCCGGCCGCATTAGCGATGCCGTTTCATGTGACACCGATAAGCGATTTTGCATCGTTGCAAAAACGTGCAAAATCGCTAATCGGCGACACGGGGGTCCATTCTCAAATCTCGTTACTGCAGCAGTAACGAGGTTGTTCCTCGTTCCTGCGGCAGCACACATCACTGCGTGTGATGCCGCAGGAACGAGGAAGCTCCCCTTACCTGCCTCCCGGCCGCTATGAGGAAGGAAGGAGGTGGGCGGGATGTTACGTCCCGCTCAGCTCCGCCCCTCCGCTGCTATTGGGCGGCGGTTCAGTGACGTCGCTGTGACGCCGCACGGACCGCCCCCTTAGAAAGGAGGCGGTTCGCCCGTCACAGCGACATCGCCGGACAGGTATGTATGTGTGACGGCTGTTGTGCGACACAGGCAGCGATTTGCCCGTGTCGCGCAACAGATGGGGGCGGGTACCCACACTAGCGATATCGGGACCGATATCGCAGTGTGTAAAGTAGCCTTTACTCTCCTTCACTATCCGCAAACCCCAGATTTCTCCAAATAATTATTCTCTCCCCTTCTCTCTTACCTCCACACCTGACCTAATCTGCTGACCTGCTCCTAAACCTCAGGAATTTCCTACGAAAACGCAAAAATCAGACCAACCACTCTCGTTCTCCCACCTATTCTCCCTCTCTCTGCTGGTGCCATATCCCCCAATCCTGAATCCTGTACCCCACAGCTTATACCCCCATTATTTCTAGCTCCTATCACTCCCCACCTACAAGAAACTACCACAATCTCTCCAAGATAAAATACATTCCCATGACACCCACTCCATCGCTCCTTTTCTCTGGAACGCCCGTTCTGTCTGCAATAAACTGCACGTCATTAACAACCTCTTTACCTATCACACTCTATCCTTCCTAGGCCTCACCGAAACATGGCTGACACCCTCCAACATGGCCTCCCCTGCTCAGCTGTGTTACGGTGGCCTTCACTTCACCCACACTTCTCAAGGTGGTAAGGCTAATTTCACACATCCAGCTGTTCGGCAGATTGACGGATTCGGTGGACTACAGTACAGTGTGATACAGTACAATGGCAGCATGGCAACTTCCAGGTCACATGCTCCGGTCACATGACAGCATGTGACCGGATCATGTCGTGCGGCCATTGTACTGTATCATACTGTACTGGAGTGCGCCGAATCCGGCAATCTGCCCAACAGCCGGATGTGTGAAACTAGCCTAAAGGGGGCTTTACACGCTACGACATCGCTAATGCGAACTCGTTGGGGTCACGGAATTTGTGACGCACATCCGGCCGCTTTAGCAATATCATTGCGTGTGACACCGATGAGCGATTTTGCATCATTGCAAAAACGTGCAAAATCGCTCATCGGTGACATGAGGGTCCATTCTCAATTATCGTTACTGCACAAGTAACAAAGTTGTTCTTCGTTCCTGCGGGAGCACACATCGCTCTGTGTGACACCGCAGGAACGAGGAAGCTCTCCTTACCTGCCTCCTGGCCGCTATGCGGAAGGAAGGAGGTTGGCGGGATGTTACGTCCCGCTCATCTCCGCCCCTCCGCTTCTATTGGTTCAGTGACGTTGCTGTGACGCTGAACGAACCGCCCCCTTAGAAAGGAGGCGGATCGCCGGTCACAGCGACGTCGCCGGGCAGGTAAGTATGTGTGACAGGTCTAGGCGATGTTGTGCGGCACGGGCAGCGATTTGCCCGTGTCGCACAACAGATGGAGGCGGGTACCCACGCTAGCGACATCGGTACCGATATCGCAGCGTGTAAAGCGGCCTTAAGAGACAGGGTGGAGGAGTGAGTCTTCACCTTTCTAACAATGGCAGTTTCCACCCAATCCCACCTCTATCCTGCCTTATTCTCCCTTCTTTTGAAGTGCCCTCTGTTCATATTTACTCTCCCTCCAAACTCCAAGTGGCCGTCATATACTGACCTCCGGGCCCGGCCACTGCCTTTATGGACACTTTCTCTTTCGTGACATTCCCACCATCATCATGCGTGACACATCGCTTAACTCAGGCTCTCGGCTCCTACATTGTGCTACCCTCAGATTACATAGTAAAAACCTGCTGACAGATTCCCTTTAATGGAAGCTCAGGTTAAAAAAAATGAAGAGAGCAAACAAAAAAACCCAAAACAATATATATATACCAATATCTGGATTTAATACTACAAATAATATAGGGTGAAACATTGTCTCTTTCTGGGGGTTATATCACATCATGTTTGTATAGGGCCCTTATTCTTATTTTTGACATATTTTACCCACTTTTACTTCTTTGCCTTCTTTCTTATCTCTCATTTCCATGTTCCCACTGTTCTGCCTACGGTCTCTGCAGTACATGCACGGTCTCTATGTTTTAGCAGATGTATTGGAGAGATACTGGTGGTCAATGAAGAATAAATGTAATATGGTAGTAAGTATGCTGAATACTCTTTCACTCTGTCTGATAGTATGGCACAATCAACTCTGAAACAAAATACATACGTGGGGTTTTAAGACATTAGAACTGAAATTCAGCATGTATCCCACTGACTAATGGCTGCTTGGTATTGCAGCTTGGTCCCTTGCAAGTAAATCTAATAAAAGTGCATGATCACACACAGTTCATGGACGAGAGTTTATTCATTTCCTCCCTAATTAATTTAACTGTAACAATACGAGGATGTTTCGCCACAAGTGTATTTGTGATGGCAGCACATTAGGCCAAGTCCAATTATTTTCCAAGTAGAAGGGATGAGAAACAAATGTGAAGTTGAAGCACAGAGCAGAAGAGAGAAATGCTGCAGACAGGATTGTAGCCAGGAGCCATGGCAAAGCTTCCACACGGAGATGGAAAGAGACAGCGACATGTAACAGGGCCGACTCTATTCACCAGGCAAGACCTTCTCTGTGCCGGGGAAAAGCAAATGACTGGGCACCTGCATTTCTCTTACTAGTAGCTACACAATCCCCCATAGACGGCACATCCCGCGCTGAACACACTTTATGTTTTGAGGTTTGGTAACCGCTAGAGTTGAGCAGATTGTGAATAATCCGGGTCCGGCGGATACGTCGCGGGTTGTCAAAGAAGTCCGGATCCGATCCGGAATCCGGACGGGGAGCGGATCTGGGACGAGAGAGAGAGAGGGAGAGGGAGAGGGAAAAAACAAAAAAACAAAAAACCCGAATCCGGATCGTGCAGCCGGATTCCCGGGTCCAAGTCAGACCCGGATCGGATGCTGAAACCACGCGGATCCGGACTTTTACAGTTCGGGTCCGCTCAACACTAGTAACCACACAACCCCAGAATCGTGGCTGCAGATTCTGAAGTCCATGTGGCCACGTCGTGGCTATTGACCTTGGACCATAAAATGGTAGTTTAGCTTTAAAAAGTCCTAAATATTTAGGCCATATTTTACATTGAGGTTAGATTGAAATGATGGTTTCCACATTGCTATTTTTGCCTTTTTGTAACTTGTCCTAAATAGCAAAGCTGAGATGTAGCAGAGCGGGCCTTCCCCATACACATTAGATGAAAGTTACCCAAACCTGGCCAATTTGTTTCCCAAAAAAAACAGACTCTCGTACGACTGTATTGACAGGAAGAATAAAAACAAGTTATGGCTCTTGGAACAAGGGGAAGAAAAAAAAACCAAAAAGGCAAAAATGAAAAATTCCAAGGTCCTTAAAAGGATTCTGTCACCAGGTTTTTGCTATGTAATCTGAGAGCAGTATGATGTAAGCCTGATTCAGCAGTTCAAATACAGCCAGAGTTTTATCAGCAGGAGATCATAATTACAGGACAACTTGGCACGTGCAAGGTAGTCCTGTCAAGGGAGAAATTTGGGTAAGACTGCTAATGGAGTCTAGTTCAGGGCAAATCCAAAGGACAGGTCCAAATTAGTTATCTGTACAGATATAATGAGACTCAATAATCAATGAACACAGGACATGTTCTCTGATTGAGCCCAGGCTTGCGTCTGGCTCGTATATTCTACAGCTGATTTTAGTATTACATTTCAACCTTCAGACGTACAAAAGTATCAATCTGTCTTTTCTCACACATCAAAACAGTACAGGGAGGTGCATAGAGACATAAAAACCCACATTTCATCCCACGGATAATACATTCTCTCTTTGTGTGAAACCACTGATAAGCATGAATACCTTCTCTGTTCATTGTTTGTATATTTGTCCTTGGTTAACTCTTTCTTGACCATACAGCTTGGTGGTTATGGTGGTCTCCTAAAAAGAGCCACTCCTTGGCAAGGTCTTTCCCAGAGGGATAGCTGGCTAGTTTCTGTGTCGAGACTCCTAACAGAGGCTCCACAGACTTTTTTTATTTGCATATTTCCCAGGGGGCAATGCACCTAGGATTTCACTGTGTTGAGCGCCCTCGTTGGCTGCTGGCAGTGTTTTCTCTGGCTGGTCTCCCTGAGATCAGTGATTGTTTTGTCTTGCTGGTCTACTAGGCATTGCTCCCACCTGGCCAGAATCCTACTCCACACTGATGAGGGGCAATACCCCGAAACAGCTGTCTGTGGATGGATAACTGCCCTTGGTATTTCCCTTGTCATATCTTTAAACTTGTCAAAGAGTTGGATATTGACTAAAAGGGCCACTTAATATGGTGGTTATGGTGGTTATGATGGTCTCCTAAAAAGAGCCACTCTTTGGCTAGGTCTTTCCCAGAGGGATATCTGGCTAGTTTCTGTGTCGAGACTCCTAACAGAGGCTCCACGGACTGTTTTATTTTTGACCATACAGCTTAGAATAATATTATGGCGTCTGTGCAATTGTCATATAGTCACACAGATAATTATGCAATGACATCTATATTTTGATTATTTACATACACAGATAATCTTATTACGTTTGAACAAAGAACCTATAGCCCAGGCTACCTTCACAGTCCAACCACGCCCCACCACTGATTAGCAGGTCTCTGTCACTATGCTCAATATGCAGCAGAGAAAATTGTGTCTTTGTCATAACTGTGCAATCAGTAAACTAAGTGACTCATCACTGTAATTGGGGTCTCTGTCACTACATCATGGTTCTTTCAGATTACATAGTAAAAACCTGCTGATAAATTCCCTCTTAGGCTGTGTGCACACACTGCAGCTTTTTCGTGTTTTTTTATGCATTTTTAATCAATCTGCAAGTGAAAACGTTTCCCAGAAAAGTCTATAAGAATCCTGAAGTGTTGTGCACATGTAGATTTTTTTCGTGCAGATTTTGATGCAGAAAAAAACTGCACCAAACATTTGACATTTAAATTGTTTTGCCTATTACAATGCATTAAAAAAGCAGCAAAATACGCCTTAAAAAACACAAAAATGCAGCAAAAAAGGGCAGGGTTTTTTCCTGCGGCTTTTTTCCTGCTAAGAGATGTGCAGTTTTAAGTGCTGAAAATCTGGTTACTAAGCCATGTAAAAAAAAATGAGAGTCCTTAGTGGTTGATAACATCTTTAAGTTAGCCATTAAAAGGTATCAACCACTGAGGACTCCCAATTTTTTATATTTTTCTATCTATTGGCTTACACAGTACAAAGATATATTCTCCATAGAAACAATGTAGAATCTACTGTATAGCCTTGGCTGAGCTTTGTGGCTCTTCCAATAGATGATCAAAGGGGATGCCAAATATCAATCCACTTCCGATCAGATATTGATGACTTATTCCAAGGTGCAGGTTACCTATCCCTATAGAAAACATATACATGCTTGAGGGAATCGGAAGGAATGGTTCTCAAATGACAGCTTGTATGGTTACCTTAAGACACTTCTATATGTGATAACGGGGCTGAGTTATAGGGTAACAAAATGGTGAAATGACCAGGAGCCCAAGTCTCCCAATTCACCACGCTACTTGTCATTCGCTCCCATAAGCAAGACATGAGCGTATAAAATGGAGTGTATTAATCCTTTCTCAATGTTTGATGCTCAGATGCCCCATTTTCCTTCTTTGCTAACTGAAAAAAATGCAGTGTCTGGGACATGGATAAGGGACTGTCACATGGTGTTTGGTTCTAAACTCACCAAGTGTCATGGCTGCATCTGACGCTGTTCACCCTGTAGAATCTGACACTCCACACTATGCTCTCTCTGGTGCACAGACAGGCTTGGGCGTCAACTAGCTGTGTGCTCATTAGTGACCGGGCTTGCAGAAGTTAAGTTCTGCTAGGCTGCTGGTTACCTCTTGCATCATGTGGGAGACTTATCACAGTTAATCCCCGCCTTTTTAAGATGGTGGAGCCTGTCTTCCCATGCCAACTATAGCTTTTGCTAAACCAGTTTGTGCGCTGTTGTGTTTCGGTTGCTGATGATTTATTGCATGCTGCTTGGTGTGCTGTGGAAATCCTCTCGTCTGGTTATTTCCTCTCTGCTCTTTGTTACCGCCTTATCACATATTGTTTTATATCTCGGTGTGTTTGCTGTGTGATACAATTTTTGGTTACAAGTGAAAAGGTTTTGGTACCGTGTTAGCCAGTTGAAAAATTATTGAATGTTCTCAGTGAGAGGAACAAAATTATAATCTTGTGATACCTTTTAATGGCTAACTAAAATAAATTAAAGTGATCTTACAAAGCAAGCTTTCGAGACATCTCAGGTCCCTTCATCAGGCATGATATGACAAAATATCTGAAATTATTGAATGTTCTCAGTGAGAGGAACAAAATTATAATCTTGTGATACCAAAATATCTGAAGAAACACAAATATATGCACAAACAGAGCAGAGGGATGGCATAATAAAAGACATTTAAATAAACACTGAGCTTAGAAAGTGAATCCTTAATTAGCTTTGATTAGTGGTGTGAGAGTTTTATTGTCCCAATATCCATGAAGGATCAGAGGTCTGGCAAGTCTCTGGAACAGACTCCTCAGATTTTGTAATGGGCCATAAATCCTTCTGACAGGTTGAGTCCTGTGTCCATAGAGTTAAACATTTTAATTAATTTGTAGTCCCAGACCCTTCGATGTCTCTGTGATCTGAAGTTGCCTTTTAATATGACAACTTTCATATGGTTTATGTTGTGTCCTGAAGCACAGAAATGTTTTGCCACAGGTAAATGGATTTTTTTATCTGTAATCATTCTACACAAGGATGACCTATTAAAAACAATATTCAAAGATCCTCCATTGCTGTGCTACAGGCAACCTCCTAATTTAAGGAGTATCATGATCCAACGTTCTATGCCCTCAGATACACCAACTTATCCTTGCAATGTAAAGAGCTGCAAAAACTGCAATCATGTAGAGACCAAAGACCGGATACAGATCCCTAACACACAGAAGGACTATAAAATTCCTGGGACATTCACATGTTCCTCTTTTAACGTGGTGTACTTAATCATGTGCACTATATGTCCTATTGGGGGCCTCTATGTTGGAGAAACAGGACAGAGACTGAGAGCAAAAATGAGATCTCATCTTACCTGTGGCCAAACATTTCTGTGCTTCAGGACACAACATAAACCATATGAAAGTTGTCATATTAAAAGGCAACTTCAGATCACAGAGCCATCGAAGGGTCTGAGAATACAAATTCATTAAAATGTTTAACTCTGTGGACACAGGACTCATCCTGTCAGGAGGATTTATGGCCCATTACAAAATCTGAGGAATCTATTCCAGAGACTCACCAGACCTCTGATCCTACATGGATATTGGGACAATAAAACTCACACCACTAATCAAAGCTAATCAAGGATTCACTCTCTAAGCTCAATGTTTGTTTATTTAAATTTCTTTTATTATGCCATCCCTCTGCTCTGTTTGTGCATATATTTGTGTTTCTTCAGATATTTTGGCATACCTTGCCTGATGAAGGGACCTGAGATGTCTCGAAAGCTTCCTTTGTAACATCAATTTAATTTATTTTAGTTTAGTTAGCCATTAATAGGTATCACAAGATTATAATTTTGTTCCTCTCACTGAGAACATTCAATAGAATTTTTGGTTTCCCCATTTGACTATTCTGTGGGATCAACCATTCCTGCCTTCCCCTGGGTTAGGAGAGTAGGGGTATAAGATCAGGGCTTACCAGGAGCAGGGCAAGGAAGGCAGCAAAGACATCTTCACCATTGGAGGTATTGCTGAGATTAGGGACAGCTAGGGCCCCCCTAGCCTGAGGGCCAGTCTAGAACTCCCTTCTCCTGGTATCCCCTTATACCCCATGACAGAGACTGTTGAGATGAGAAAAGTAGAGTCAGATATATGACAACATGATTAAATTGAATAGGCCTGATCTTTTTTTCTCCCAACAGCAGATGCCAATGTAAGCAGTAGTATTGCCATCTTGTAAATTTTATAGAAGTATCGGATGATCTGGAGGCAGTTACCTTGAGTTCTAGCAGGAATCAGTTATAAAATGCTATAGAAAGCCCACATGATGTAGAATAACAGCTCCGACACACAGATCGGTTGTGAATGTCAGCTGATAATTGGAGATGTGGTCTGTATACAATATCTGTTTTGGTCACTACTCTTAGGGGTACTTTGCACACTACGACATCGCAAG
Source organism: Anomaloglossus baeobatrachus (assembly GCF_048569485.1). Taxonomy (NCBI): domain Eukaryota; kingdom Metazoa; phylum Chordata; class Amphibia; order Anura; family Aromobatidae; genus Anomaloglossus; species Anomaloglossus baeobatrachus. The sequence goes on from NC_134364.1 coordinate 37,399,655, forward strand.
CCGATGCTTGCGATGCCGAGCGCGATAGTCCCCGCCCCCGTCGCAGCTGCGATATTTTGTGATCGCTGCCGTAGCGAACATTATCACTACGGCAGCTTCACATGCACTTACCTGCCCTGCGACATCGCTCTGGCCGGCGACCCGCCTCCTTCCTAAGGGGGCGGGTCGTGCGGCGTCACAGCGACATCACACGGCAGGCGGCCAATAGAAGCGGAGGGGCGGAGATGAGCAGGACGTAAACATCACGCCCACCTCCTTCCTTCCGCATAGCCGGCGTGAGCCGCAGGTAAGCTGATGTTCCTCGCTCCTGCGGCTTCACACACAGCGATGTGTGCTGCCGTAGGGGAACGAGGAACAACATCGTACTGTCGCGGCAGCTCAATTATGAAAATGTCGGACACTACACCGATGATACGATTATGACGCTTTTGCGCTCGTTAATCGTATCAAGAAGGATTTACACACTACGACATTGACTGCGACGCCGGATGTGCGTCACTTTCGATTTCACCCCACCGGCATCGCAGCTGCGATGTCGTAGTGTGCAAAGTACCTCTTATACAGCCTCTGCAATTTGCATTACATATAACAACACTTACAAAAGACAAAAGGGATGTGCAGTGATGGGGACTGTTTTGGGACCTTAGATGAGTGTTCCTCCAAGGTATTTACTATTTTTGTTAGGAGGACCTGTCATCACTAGTTATTCCCTTACACACTAGCCATACACATATACTGTAGTCAGGCAGTCAGGATGTTCGTTAACATGTGATGCTGTAATTTACATATCATTTGGTGCTACATTTATTAATATAGTTGTGCAATCATCTGTTTTATTGTACTTTAATGCTTAATGAATCAGTGTTAATGAGAAATCTGCATAATGACTTGCTTTATCCGACACTAAACCATTCTAAGATTCGAGAGAAAGAGCAGACAGAGATGTGTCCTGTAACACGGCAAATGGGAGAAATTGCCTCTAAAGAAATGTCGCCGAGACTGTTTGTAAAGCAAACGTCACTGTCTCTCATAAGAGAAAACCTGAGATAAAAAGAAAATGAGCAAATACCATGTTGTAACTAAATAAATAATTAGCAATAGCAAATGTATAGAACTTTACAAGCACCATTTTGAACAAAAATGTGCAAAAGCCATCCCACCGTGACAAGGTGTACCCAATTGAGACAGTCTATCTCTAATATTAAAGGGGTTGTCCACTACTTTGACACTGATGGTCTATCCTTACGATAGGTCATCAACGTCTGATCGGCCAGGATCCAACGTCCCGCACTCCCACCGTTCACCGAGAAGAACAAACAATCTCCCTCCAGAAGTAGCACATACAGGACAGTCAAGGAGGGACAGACTATTACACCATGAGCACAGGCGGGGGAGGGACATCCTGTTACCACCCCCCCCCTCAATTTGTGTACGGACTAGTGACCTCTACAGGTCGCTTGTCAAGTACACATAAACATGGCGGACATGACTCACGACTCCTCCTGTGTGGACAATCCATCGGCATTTTGTGTTGGCTCCATCGTCTATAGTGTATGGTGGAGGTGTAGAGTTGAAGGGTTGGGCTCCAGTTTGGATCCTCCTTGACTTAAACTCTGCTTCCTGCACCCACAAATTGGCATTGTAGATCTCCCACATCATTGACTAGGAGAATATCTGCAGGCAGGCCGCTCATCACCCCAACCACACAGTGCTTAACCCCAAACCAAAGTCCAGTTCTACACTTGCTTTTGGGATATTTCTCCTTTATCCTCCAGCCAATTCAATGGTAAATGCTGGTACTGGCTGTATAGCCTCTGGTCGAACCACTCGGGGATCAGCTATTGTGAGAAATGCCCCAGAGTCACAAAAACCAAGAACTCTCTGTCCATCCAGTACAACCTCCTGTAAGTGCTTTCTTGGATGATAAGAAGAATTCTCGGCTGTGGCTCGCACCCCATAAACACCTAGTGGTCGAACATGAGTGTCTGAGTCATTAGGCAAGTCAACTTGAAGGGGTGACACCTCTTCCCTCATTGTACTAGGCTGTAGATAGTTAACAGGTCGATTTGGTGCAGGGTCATCCATCAGTTGACCAGCCGGGCAAGTGTCTTGTAGATTTCCAGGCTGCCAACATCAATAACATCTGCACTGCGTCTCACTCCTTCCAGTTTGCATTCTAGAGAAGTAGGTAGGAGAATTTGGTGACTGATATGGATGTGCAGATGCTGGAGGTGGTTGTCGATTTGAAGGATGACTCCACTGGATAGATGGGCATGTGGATTGCAGATGCCCTGGATGCCCACGGCTATAACATCTTCGCTCTTCTACTTTCTTTCTTTTGACTCTCCTGAGCTCTACGAATGGCCTCTCGCTTATCTTCTATGGTGGCCTCATCTCCCAGCAGTGCCATCTCCTCCTCATACCACACAACCCACTGGCTTTTTGGGGTATTTACCTCCAGCTCCCGTCTTTCCTGTTCTTGCTGTGGAAATACTTCCTCGGTGCCATCTAGCAGATAAGCGTCTTCCATTCCTTCTGCTCTGATCCCACCACTGCCAACCAGTTTGTGACTGGGTATGCGAAAGAGCAGTAAGGGACGCCGGCCGAGGAGCAATCCAAAGGGCTTTATTGGAACCACAAAGATAAAGCACCAAACATGAATATAAATCCTTAAAGTCTGCAAAGAGTCCACAACAAAACAACAGATCTGGGGCGCCTCCCGGTATTCCGATGCCAGGGAAAATATGGCAATGGTCCTTATATGAGTTCCCTGAGTCCAACAGGGTGAACAACAAAACACAATCCCACGTGGCCACTGATCTCCAATCTGTAATAGTTCATACACAGGCACTAGGATCTAGCCTCAGCTATAGATCCTAGTCCTTCTCCAGCCGAGATCCAACTACTGACTAACATGGGTCTCATTGTTCTCTTCTCCTGGGATCAGCCCCTTAGGTGGTTAAAGGGCCCACCTCCCCCTGGACATTTGATACATGAAAGGATTCTAGACATCCTGGCTCTATTCTGTCTACCAAGTTGTGGATTGGATGAGTCCCATGCTCAGAAGAACAAACAAACAATCTCCCACTACCAGAAGTAGTACATACAGGAAAGTCAAGGAGGGACAGACTATTTATTACACCATGAGCACAGGTGGGGGAGGGACACGCTGTTACAACCCTCTCTCAGATGCCGATAGACTCTATGCTTCGCTACAAAGACTTCAAATTTACTAAAAAAGTTGCAGAGCTTTCAAAGTACCAAATTACATGTCTATATGTAAGATTGGTGGATTGTTATCGCGTTCCTGCCCCTGAAGACACCAATCGTATTGTGTAGTGTAATGTTAATAATGTCTTGGGTCTTTTGTAAATATTGTGTCATGTGGATTGTACTGTAATGTATTGCAATGCATTCTCACGTAATGTGCAATGTAACCTGTGATATGTGGTGTTTGCAGTATGATATATATTGTATAACATAGCATTTCATATGTTGGGACTAGCCCACAATGGGAGGGGTTAAATGATAGGGAAAGAGACTGTTCCTAGAAAGTTAGTGAAGAATTAGTGTGTAACAGAGACATAGTCTGCAGGCTGTCAAGGTCGTATCCTTGAATATTGGCTGGAGTATCGAATGACAACAACAGTACTGACCTTTGAACAGAGCAGCCGTGGACCAAAGAAGTCAGAGGACAGGACTCTAGTGGGTGACTTGTGGCAGGAGGCCGTATACAGTGGGTGACTTGTGACAGGAGGGGAAGGAGACCAAAATGGAGAAAGCATGATCCTCGAATGTTGGCTCGAGTATTGAGCGGAACTAACAGTACTGAGCCTCGAACAAAGTTGCCGTGGACCGAAGGAGCTAGAAGACAGGATTCTAGTGACCAGGCCCCTGATTGTCAAGGTGACAGGTTAATCCCAACTGGTATGTGACTGTAGTTGGCTTACTCTGGCAAAATGTCCCCACAGGTGGCTGGAGAGCCTAGTCTCTTCTCCGCCATAGTGGCAAACTCCCAGTACTTCCTCCTCTATGAGGAGAAGAGACGTGCAGCCGTAAAAAGGGAAGTGACTGTCACAAACTCTACTGTCGTGGATGACTGGGTTATGGTGGGACTCAAAGGACCAGCAACTCAGTGGGAACTGTGACAGTGTTTGAGAAGACTTTGTACAGAAGAAATGACCTGGAAGTTATATGTCTATCTTGTGGGAAGTTGTTGCTGAGGAACTGCTAAGAAAAGAATTGTTATTTAAGATGGACTGGTGGTCTCCTGAGTTGTCATCTGGTCCTGGCCAGCCAAAATCAGTGGCAGCATGTGGTTTACACGGGTAAACGGCCCACACAACAAACGTCCACATACAGCCCACACTACAAAAGTCCACATACCCAGCTCGGACTGTATTACCTGTAGTGTGCCAGGACATCTGAAGTCAATCTTTTGACCACATTTATCTCCCTGCGGCACCCTACACATACAACCTTCAATTTGCCATAGCCATATTATAACACATGCATAAGTCTCCTATTATACAGATCCAGCAGAAGAGCATGGCGTGTCCCATTTATTTCTGAATTACAGAGTTATCTAGGGCAGTTATTTATGCAACAAGAGGCCACAATGAGGCACCAAAAATTCTATGGCCACAGTACAGGGCCACAGAGACCAATGTCCATCCATACAAGCTCCAAGCGCACAGGTCTGTTTGCATGAGCGCTTAGTTTCCAAATGCCGTCATTCCCAGGACTCATGTAGGCGTTGTACTACACAATTGGATGGCAGCTTGTATCAGTAAAAATAACATATTCTAGTGTAATTATCTGCCCTCAGTACCAGTCTATTGACTTTTAAATCTGCAACTTTTCTGATGTGCGTTAGGAACCTAAAGTCATTTTACCAGCAATTGGCAGCTAATGAGTCACTGCCGCTAGTACGGGCACATGTGGCGCTGGGCATATTCATATTTTTAATGTTACCATTAATGCATTAGGTGCATTAAGCCTCTTCCGAACAGAGGACTGCGAGGAAGAAAATGGCAGTGTTCCTTTCTTACTAATGCAGAATTCTTTTGTTACTTTAACTGGAGCTAAAGATAACCCGCTGTTCTCCTACAATATGTTATGCATCATAAAACATGACTCCTCTTCCCCCAAATATAAAAAAAAGAAGACTTTCAATGTGCCGGTGTCTGCAGGTGGTAAAAATAGAAGCCGCCATCAGTATCACTTCGGCAGCCTTGCTTTGCGCTCCCATGCACACGTCAGAGGCTGCTATTATAACACTATTTGACATCCTGTTCATTACCACCTTGATTGTGTCCTCTTTGCTATTGTGTGAGTGATGGCAGGAAAGAGAGGTCTCCTTGTGACACATCAAACCAAGATAACATGGAGCTCGTGAAGGTGAAGCGCCTCTGTACTGGAAAAGGACAGAAAACTAAAGTCCCAATGTCATCCTATGATAAGGATCCAATGACAACATACAAATTATTCGTCTTCTGTCCTCGATAGAACGTAAAATCCAAGTCTATCTCCACGGTCAATGAGCAAACCTTAGGGTTCTGCAGATCGTTGCTTGGGGCACAGACGTTTTTGGCACTGTTATAATGGCACCGCCATATTCCAGGACCCTTGCTTCCACTGTCTGATGTTATGCAATGAATTGCCAATGGGTTTTTTCCACGATACGACATTATATCTTTTCTCATGATGAAACACAGCAGATCACTCTAGCCTAAATGTCACAGAGTATGGCTCCAAGGACTATTAATATTTAACACTCACAAATGTTAATGTTTTGCAAATTTATCCCAAAAAGATTTGAAAATGTGCTGATATATTCTTAAGGGGGCTTTACACACAACGACATATCTAACGATATGTAGTCGGGGTCACGGAATTCGTGACGCACATCCGGCCTCGTTAGCGACGTCGTTGCGTGTAACAGCTCCGAGTGAGTGTTAACGATCAAAAATACTCACCTTATCGTTGATCGTTGACACGTCGTTCAAATCCCCAATATCGTTGCTGGTGCAGGACGCAGGCTGTTCGTCGTTCCTGAGGCAGCACACATCGCTACGTGTGACACCCCGGGAACGACGAACAACAGCTTACCTGTGTCCTGCGGCAACAAGGTGGGCATGTCGTTAATGCGGCTGGTCTCTGCCCCTCCGCTTCTATTGGACGGCTGCCGTGTGACGTCGCTGTGACGCCGCACGGACCGCCCCCTTAGAAAGGAGGCGGTTCGCCGGCCACAGCGACGTCGCTAGGCAGGTAAGTATGTATGACGGGTGTTAGCGATGTTGTGTGCCACAGGCAGCGATTTTCCCGTGACGCACAACCGACGGGGGCGGGTGCTTTCATCAGCGACATCGCTAGCGATGTCACTGCGTGTAAAGCAGCCTTTACAGCTAACAGTCTCCCCATATAGTATTCCCATTAACCAACAGGCTCATAATGAAGAACAGATGTGGACACTACATGCAGCTATAAGGGTCAAGGTCTCGATTTCTGTTTTTGATACAATGCAAAGCATGTAGAGGTGGTTCCTAGGCTTAAAGGGGTTGTCCACTACTTTTAAACTGATGGCATATCGTTAGTGTAGGTAATCAATGTCTGATCGGCTAGGGTCCGACACCTCGCACCCCCCGCCAAACAGCTGTTCCTGGTCTCGGCGGTGGCATCAGGCAGCTGTAAGTGCTCAATGCCGTGGCCAGGTACTGCACATCCGCCTTCCATTCTAATCAATAGGAGGTGGATGTGTAGAACCCGGCTGCGGCCACTATCAGAAGACAGCAGCTCCCCATCTGAGTATTTCCGGCTGCCTGCTGCCGCCGCCAGGACCAAGAGCAGCTGATTGGTGGGAGTGCAGGGTGTTGGACCCCGGCCGATCAGACATTGATGACCTATTCTAAGGATAGGTCATCAATGTAAAAGTAGTGGACAACCCCTTTAAAGGCATTATCCGGGACTTGTTTTTTTTTAACCTATTGGGCTAAAAAGTTAGTCAGGTAGTTGCTAACTACCTGCTTGTTCTGCCCTGCAGATATCTCTCCTTGCTCAGGCAGTGACTCTCCTGTTTTTTATTTTTACCATGCATCAATAGAGCAGCTCTTCCTCTTCCGCTCTCTTCTGTTGACGTAATGTTGATTGACAGTCACGTTCCCGTAGTTAGGCATTGGGGATCCGGTTATCGATCAGGGTAACGTCGGCAAACTCACTATGTCGATAGAGCACAGCAGAAGAGAAGAAACTGTTCTATTATCGGGACATCACTGGAAGGAGGAGAATCGCCAGCAGTAGCGGTCCGTGACCACGGCGCGGTGGCTCAGTGGTTAGCACTGTTACTGCTTTGCAGCCCTGGGATCCTGGGTTCAATTTCTCTCAACGACAAAATGTGACATCTGCCCGGGACCACAGACACAGGGTGGCTGTCATGGACAGAATAGAAGCTAGCTGCCCACTAAGCAGGATCCCAAGAACCTCAAAACCCTTTATCTTCTGTACAGGGATCTGGAATTACTACAGGGTCCAGGAGGTTGCTGCCTATGGAGAAGAGTAGTTGTCAGGCAGGGTCAAAACCAGGTACAAAATGGGGCAAAATCGGCAGGCAAGAGAGTAGTTAGGAAATCAGGCAAACCAGAGATGCAGTGAAGTACAAAAACAGCAGGCAGGAGACTCGTCAGAGACCAGGCAGAGGTCAAAACACGGAGATCAATAGTACAAGAGCAGGGTGTAAACCAGAGCCGCAGCAGTATTACTACAAAGGCTATATCTGGGGGCGACCAGCAGACTGGAGGAGGAATAAGAAGGGTGTGGTGCCTTCCCATTGGCCTTGGTTGAAAGGTGGTAACTTCAGCTGGAAGGCGCACACCACCACAGTCAGCCAGTGCTACTGCAGGTCCCAGTGAAACCCAGCTTAGTGGAGCCTGCGCCCACCAGAGTGACTGGTACTGACTCCTCCCCTATCACCAGCACTGTCCACGGCGGGAATACGGCGGCTCCTGGTGATCGAAGCAGAAGTCGCAGGAGTGGACTCTGGTGGAGACGTGGCACAACATCTGTAAGGAGTTTGTGTGTTCTCCTCCAGTTCTTTCAACACTCCAAACACATACTGATAGGTAATGTAGATTGTGAGCCCCAATGGGGACAATGATGATGTGTGTAAAGCGCTGTGGAATATGATGGCGCTATATAAGCAAAGTACAACAATAAATATCACCTATTCTGTGTTTGGATGACTGTGTTTACTGAGATAACCCCTACATTGGGCACCATGGCAGACAATATGTAAGTCAGCTCCCTGGTGGTAAAGAAAATTCAGATTATGACTTTTGTCCTGAATATTTTTTCCATTTAATGCTTCGGTACAATCTGTAAACTAGTTCTAATAAATATCCTTGCTGTTTCCTCTGTAAGCTTCTATATATTCCAATCTATCTGAAAAGATGACAACCTGCTGACTAATCCCTTCCAATTACCATCTTTTTCATTTTCCTCCACCAATAAAATGATTATTTCCTGCACTATATTATCTGTATATCCTTCCCTAATTTTACACCCTGTGATTGAGATAAACCTGTAATAGTAGTCCAAGCCAAAGGCTATAGGGAAGCAGAGGAGTTTTAACATTCTGCTCTTGTACCACTGTTCCTGCTCAGAAATTGTGCCGTGGTCCCGAAATCTCTGTAGGCTGTCAAATGCTACAGTTGGATTTTACGTAAGGTCGCACAAGGACACGAGTCAATCACTTCCACCTTTTATTTGTGTTTCTGCGTGGATCCAGAAGAAGAATCAAAAAATCAATTTACATTAGTAATCATTCAATTCTGATGCAGCCAGGAAAAAAAATCTGCACTGAAAAATGATCAATATTAATAATAATAATAATAATTTCATATTTTGAATAACAGCAAAATGAAGACCAGGAGGAGGGGGATGCAGCTGCAGAATTTCAATAAATGTTTCTATGAAAGGAGGAAAGCAGCTAAAGAAAAGGGGCATTTGATTTGATATGAACTTATACACATCCCTTATATCATACAGAGAGCAAGCATTGAGAATGAGAGCATTTATAACAACCAGAGGGGAGATATAGACCTAAATATATGCTAAAATATAGCCATCAAAAGGTTACACACATGTCTAACTGCACTGATCTAATATTCCTCTACTGCTGCCTGAGGAGTGGCTGGTTTGTTAATCATCTAATGACTGTGGGGTCTTAATGAAAATTTCTTTATATCATAAGTGTAATTTAAAGACAATATGTCAGTTCTCTAGACATACCGTAATTGTATTCCACGCAATATATACAATATTTAAAGATTTCCCATGATTCTGCATTGTGGTGTTCAACTGTTACGCCTTCTAAAAATGTACAAATATATCGACAACTGAGTGTTACCAACTTGGGCGGTGTCCCTGCACACTGCCACGGTCCAAAAAATACTGATAATGTCAGGGGAGGGACACAGCACTTTAATGGGAATAGTGGCACTCCATTATCAGGTTAGGCTCTGTTGACACTGAAAGATAATTGTGAAGGAACATTCCTAAAATGCTTGTTAATCTGGTGACATTACCTTTTGCCCAACGCAAAAAAAAATAAAAAAAATAGTTTGCAGCAGTGCATCATTCTATGTGTACAGGACGCCTCCCTGTCTGTGATTCCCCAGCCCTTCTGCTGCCTCCGATCATTGAATGACCTGCCTCTTCTGTTTGAAATCTCAGTAGAGATTTGTTATTCAAAGGCCAGAGACAGGCGGAGGGGACGGGGAATCATAGACAGGGAGGAGAAGACACAGTGCACAGTTCAACCATTTGAAAACTTCAAATGGTGAATGAAGAACAATAAAGTGGGTTTCTACATAAAATGTATAAGTGTAATTAGTATTACCGCACCATTACTGCCATGTATTTACTTTATATTACAAAATCGTGCTGACGGGTGCCTTTTAAAGAGCCTACAGAAGACAAAAGATAAAGTCACTGATGCATGAAGCCTTCCATCAGTGTGAACTCAAGACAAACAAGCTGCTCACTTGAGCAATGTGGGGATTGGGGAATAATGTCATTAAACTGCTTAATAATGCATTTTAGCATTAAAGGCGTGGTCCACTACTCAGCATAGTGGCCACAAATTGATGTAAAGCTCATAATGAAGGCTTCTTGTGTAGTCAATTGTGCCTCTGAGTGGCGCTATTCCTATCACATGACCCCCTCTGTAATCTCAGAGATCTGGTGGGTGAAGACATGTCAACTTCCAGTTGACCTTACATTACCGAGCCCGGCCCCAGTCTTCCTGAGTGACTGGGCTGTGGGCGGAGTTTCACCGTTCACCACAGCCCAGCATGCTGCGCGCATTCTCCTTCGCTGTAGATCACCGGAAGCAGGAGAGATGCTGAGCTGTGGCAAGCAGCGAAACACTGCCCACAGACCAGTCACTCAGGAAGACTGGGGCCGTACTTGGTGATGTCAGGTCAACTGGAAGATGACATGACATTACCGGATCTCAGAGGTCACATCATGGGGATGCCGCTCAGAGGCACAATTGACTACACAAGGTATTTGAGAAAAGCCTTCTTTATGAGCTTTACATTGATGTGTGGCCATTATGCAGTGTAATGGACCACCTCTTTAAGTTATCCCTTCTTTACAGTTTCGATTTCATTATTTTAAGAGTTGGGTAACATTATTCTAAAATTCACGATATGAGGACAACAAATCCCAATTTCTGTGATGCTGAGAGGAGGTGACAGGGAGGATAATGCAGCCGGGAGGCGGGGATTTCTTACAAGGAAGCAACCGCCCAATAGCCGAAGCACAACGCCCAGTAGCCCGGTAGGCTAATTTGCATATAGCGATCTAAAGTAATATTTGTGGAACAAGGCATCTACTATGAGGCATACAGGTAAGACTACTTTCACCATCCTATTACCTGTAAGCCCATAGTAAGAGCTAAAAACGGTCAAAGGGGGTAACAGATTCCCTTTAAAGGGGGCTTTACACGCAGCGATATCGCTTGTGAAAGCACCCGCCCCCGTCGTTTGTGCATCATGGGCAAATCGCTGCCCGTGGCGCACAAAATCGTTTGGAGCCGTCACACGGACTTACCTGCCTTGCGATGTCGCTGTGGCCAGCGAACCGCCTCCTTTCTAAGGGGGCGGTTCGTGCGGCGTCACAGCAGCGTCACTAAGCGGCCGCCCAATAGAAGCGGAGAGGCGGAGATGAGCGGCCGTAACATCCCGCCCACCTCCTTCTTTCCGTATTGCCGGCGGCCGCAGGTAAGCTGCAGTTCGTCGTTCCCGCGGTGTCACACATAGCGATGTATGCTGCCCCAGGAACGACCAACAACCTGCGTCCTCAACAATCAATGATTTTTTGAAAATGAACGACGTGTCAACGATGGACGAATTTGGTGAGTATTTTCCATCGTTAACGGCCGCTCGTTGGTGTCACACGCAACGACGTCGCTAATGATGCTGGATGTGCGTCACGAAATCCGTGACCCCGGCATATATCGTTAGATACATCGTTGCATGTAACGGGGCCTTTGGTCTAAATAATTATATGGTATATGCAAATTATTAGTGTCCTTGACTCCTTAGATTTTGAATAGTCTTCCATAATAATACAGACGATGAATAAGCTATTATTTGTAGCCTGCTGCAAGAAGGGGGTTAACAGTAATGCAACATTATCTGGAAACTATATAGTGGTATAATTAAGGCACAATATGAACCTATTGTTTGGGAAATATTATGGTAGTATTACTGGGATGGACTTTACACCCCATAACCACTATGGAAATCCTACTAATTTGAGCTGTGGACTCTCCCATTCCATAATCCTATTAGTAGCCGAAGGGGAAAAAAAATCTTATCCTATTATAATATAAGGGATTTCAGAATGATGTAGGGACACAAAATCAAAATGGGATTTAAAATACTGTCATCTCCAAAATTCAACAGTGCCAAGCCTCTTACAGTGTTTTGGCTTAAAATGGTAGTCAAGATTTGATCCTGCTAGTAATTTACCAAGTCTGATAATATTCACCTCCGGGAAACATTATAGTATCATCAAGAAAAGATCAGCGAGCAGATGGTTAGCTTATTAGTTATCTAAGGGATGCACTTTCCAGATTAATCTATGATTAGAGACCAAATCCTACAATTGCAATGGTGTCTTCCCAGATCTGCTCTGCAGAACAATAAAGTAGCACTTCATAAAGGATATGGAATATGTGTGTAATACAAGCGCATAGGGAATTACTGTGACATTACACACATCGTCTGCATAGATTTATAGGAAAAAGAAAACAGATTTTTGGTTTTAGGCAAATAATATGGATAAAGCAGATTCTTGGTTCTAGAATAAATGACTATAAAAAGCCTAAAGGAGAAACAAAAGTCATGTTCTTTCTTCGTTGGTAACAGACGGGCTGTGCATGACGGAGTACCGGACACCTGGGTGGTACACAGCATAGAAGGCTATACCGCAAATAACATTGTTATATATAACAAATATACTGCGGTGTATTATTATACCACATATTCTATACACATTGATGACATTTTGGAGTTTCATTTTCAGATAGTAAAACCAAAGGGTCTGGTTACTTTGCTTCCTTCACCCATAAGTCCTATGACAAATTACATTCTCCATACTCAATTTTTCTGAAGCTAAACTCAAAATTGTTGATATAGTAAGGGCCGTAGGTGTGAATGGCACTGAAAAACAGGAACACTCACGGAGGATGGTGAAACACAAGGGCACTATGGATGGGAAGGTCTATTCACCTACTGTCCCCAAGGGCAGTGGAGAGGGCTTCTATGTGCCTGTTGGTAGTAAACACAAGAGCAAATCCTTTAAAGGGAACCTGTCACCACTTTTTTGGCTTATAAGCTGCGGCCACCACCACCGGGCTCTTATATACAGCATTCTAACATGCTGTATATAAGAGCCCAGGCCGGGGGTATAACATAAAAAACACTTTAGAATACTTACCTAACGGTCGTGCGGTGGGCCTTATGGGCGTCTCCGTTGTCCGGTGCCGGCGCCTCCTCTTTTGGCCATCTTTGTCCTCTTTCTGTAGCCTGTGTGCATGACGCAGCTACGTCATACACACTCACCGGTCCTGCGCAGGCGGACTACAACACTTTGATCTGCCCTGCTCAGGGCAGATCAAAGTGCGCCTGCTCAGGACCTGAATGCCAGCGAGTGTGTATGACATCGGACCCGTCATGCACCGCGGCTAGAGAAGGAGAACAAAGATGGCCAAAAGAGAAGGCACCGGACAACGTAGACGGCCATAAGGCCCACAGCACGACCGTTAGGCAAGTATTATAAAGTGTTTTTTATGTTATACCCCCGGCCTGGGCTCTTATATACAGCATGTTAGAATGCTGTATATAAGAGCCTGGTGGTGGTGGCCGCAGCTTACAGGCCAAAAAAGTGGTGACAGGTTCCCTTTAAGGCCTTGTTCATGCCATATTCAGTAAGGACGATTAGTGTGTACAAGGAATTACTGTATGGATAATATGCCTTATTCATATGTATGTACCAAATGTATCCACTAAACAAAATGAGAACAGATTACAAGTCCTCATTCACATGTCCAATTTTTATTATGAAAAATGGACCATTTTACATCAGCTGTATCCTACTTTCAGACATCTGAGTGAAGCATAGGGGAGCTTAGCAGATGTCTTCAGATTTGAGCCTTGTACTGTAGTTACATAGCAACAAGGATTGTTATTCCCGTAAGGACCATCTTGTAGAAGCACAATGGCATACCGCCCAACTGTCCCAGATCCAGAAGGACCAAACCAAATTTGGGGATCTGTCCGGTGAGGTTCAGGGTATGTCCCGATTTCAACTCAGGACACAGAAACAGTTGAATACAATGATGGAGCAATGAACCATCTGATCCCAATTGTGGGGGCATCATACTATGTGAGGGGCTATGGTGACAATATACTGTGTGATGGGCATTATACTAACTAAGTTTATTGGGAAGAGCAAACTGTGTGGGTGATGGGAAGTGGGGGCATCATACTGTGTACAGGGAACTGTGCTAAATAGGGACATAAAACTGTGTAGGGAATGGAAAGATGGGTCATTGCTATAGTGCCACCCACACAGTATAAGTGGGGAGACTAGAGACATCAAACCGTGTGGGGAAGCAAAAGTGGGGGCATTTTACTGTGTTGGCATCATTATGTGTGAGGGCACTATACTTAGTGAGGGAACTGGGGACATAAAACTGTGTGGGTAATGGGAAGTGGGGTGATTACTAAAGTGCCACCCGCACAGTATAAGTGGGGAGACTGGGAACATCAAACTGTGTGGTGAAGCAGAATTGGGGGCATCATACAGTGTTGAGGGGGATGTGTGAGGGCACTATACTAGGTGGGGGGACTGGGGAGATAAATTTGTGTGGAGAATGGGAAGTTGGGTCATTACTATAGTGTCACCCACTCATAATAAGTGGGGAGACTGAGAACATCAAACTGTGTGGGGGAGCAGAATTGGGGCATCGTACTGTGTTGAGTGGAATGTATGAGGGCACTACACTAAGTGGGGGGACTAGGGAGATAAAGCTGTGTTGGGGAATGGAAGTGTGGGCATCATACTGTGTGTGGGAAGGTCTCAGTGGACATCACGTGTGACCGAGGAGCATGAAGCTAAAGCTACACCCCATAACACTACATAACTAAACTTCCATTATTGTAGCTTCAGACACATGGACATGAATAGAACCCTTTTAAAAAGATTTTCCTATCATTGCAAATTGTGTAATGGTTTAAGAGGAACCTGTCACATCCTGGAATTCATTCTGCCCGAACCTCGAGGAGCATGAATCAGAGAAAATCTATGCTGTTTCAGAGAAAAAAAGACATAGCTGGGCAGTATAATAAAAATGTAAAATACCTACTTCTGAGCTATGATGGCATAGTTTAGTGAGCATTCAGCAAAATATAGCTAATTTTCTGTTTTCCATGAGCTCAGAAAACCCCTTAAAGGATTTCACACAAACTTAGTTTTAATTCATGAAAAGGGTCTCCAAATCACATGAAACATTTAAACGCTTGGTATCTGGGGACATCAAGACTAAAAGGTTTGTATTTTATTCATATGCCAGGTTTGGGTTGAATCTTTTATATTATAACTATACTCTATTATTCATACTCTATTATACCATTTCATTATTCATACAGTGGTAACATACTGCGCAGTGCTGTATGGGCAATTTATTACCTTCCACCAGCCCCTGATCTTACAATTTAGTGGTTAGTAAATAACACAAAAACACAAGGAGACTGGTGCATATTTTGCACTGGGTCCTATGACCGTTATATCTCAGTTTCTACTCGAGGTAGCTAAATCACTTATCCAACAGCAAAGTTTATTGTAGGTATGATGCATAGTTTTCATAAATTTAAGGTTGAAAGAAGATCCAAGTCCATTGATTATAATCTAAAGGCCCCGTCACACGCTACGATATATAACAATATGTCGTCGGGGTCACGGAATTCGTGACGCACATCCGGCATCGTTAGAGATGTCGTAGCGTGTCACACCTCCGAACGACTGAACGAGCAAAAATACTCACCTTATCGTTGCTCGTTGACACATCGTTCATTTTCATAAAATCTTTCCTCCTTCTGCGCGCCGGTTGTTCGTCGTTCCCAAGGCAGCACACATCACTCTGTGTGACACCCCGGGAACGATGAACACAGCTTACCTGCGTCCCGCCGGCAATGCGGAAGGAAGGAGGTGGGCACGATGTTACGTCCCGCTCATCTCCGCCCCTCCGCTTCTATTGGGCGGCCACTGTGTGACGTCGCTGTGACGCCGAACGACCCTCCCCTTTCTGGATGTTCGCCGCCCACAGTGAGGTCGTCAGGGAGGTAAGTACGTGTGACAGGGGGTTAATGACATTGTGCTCCACGGGCAATTAATTGCCCGTGACGCACAAACGACGGGGGCGGGTGCGATCACTCATGCGATCGCACGATATATCGATACGTGTGACGGGGCCTTAATGTGTTGATCAAGAGAAAGGCAAAAACCCCATGAGATAGATGCTAATAGCTCCACATTAGGGGACAAATTCCTTCCCGACACCACATACGGCAATCAGACTAGTTCCCTGGATCAATGCCCCATCACAGAATCTACTGCTCATAACCTGTAATGTTGTTTGCTTTTTTTTAGAAAGGCATCCAGGTCCTCATAAATAGGGAATCGCCATTAGAATGAGACAATCTGCTTGTACAGTAAAGAATCACAGCCTATGGTGATTTAAACCCTCTTTCCTGTAGACAGAGAGGACACCCACATCATTGATTAATCCTTACTAGTGATAAGCGAGCACTGCCATGCTCAGGTGCTCAGTACTCATAACAAGCATTTTGCTTGGACAGGTACGACTCGAGTACTTGGGTATAATAGAAGTTTATGGGGAACTCGAGCATTTTTCCGGAAGATCTTAATTCTATTTTAAAGGGCATCTCTCAGTAGGATCAACCCTCATAAGCCATCTATATGGACATGTAAGTCATAGAAAGATGAATAAAATGATACCTTAATATCTCCAATCTGATGTATTATTCCAGAGAAATCTACATTTTTATTAATATGTAAATAAGCTGTTAAGATCTATGGGCTGGACATAGATCTCCCCAAAAAACTGCCTCCAGAGATTAGTTAGAAAGAAACAGTGTGAGGCATGACTTGTGAGGAAGGAGACGAAATGCGCGTTGTGGTGGCAGTAGACGTGCACAGGCTGAGATTAGCTTCTTTACAGGTATTTACATGGAATTTTCTCATTTGATTTCATGTCCATTTAGTATTAACAATTGCCTACATTTGGTTCACTAGGATCTAGGTTTTTTTAGGGCTACTTTTTGCTACCAAGCTAATGGTATTTATATACCTGTAGAAGTGCGTTGCTCTATATTTTATACATTTTTTGAGTCAATTATATTCTATATGTTTATTTTTTGCACTTGACAGTTTATTATGTGTTTGTATTACAGCTTGTGTAACCAACTTTTGTGTCATATACAGATATCATTGTTATCTCTTTAGGTCTGTGCTAGTGTCTCCTACAGTGGGTTCTGTTCCTTGCTTTTTTAACTATTCCTGGTATTTTTAATACAATTTTTATTTTTTTATTGTATGCTATGTGTTAATATAGTCTGTATTCCTAGTATGTTTTTGGACATTTAGTACAGACAATTGGGATTATGTTCAATGTGAGACATGTAGATCAGGACAACAGATTGTCAGTCACTACATGTCTCACACTGCTAACACCTGTTTTCATTTAAACTAAGTCCTGGAGGCAAAACCTCAAGCAGATCTGTGTCCAGCCTATGTATTTAATCCATTCTGGTTTTCTGCCCATACAATGTAGAGCAATGTACTTTCTGACCATATAAGAATCGAGAATATCTGATAATTTTGCAACTACATGGCCCCAATTATATATATAAAAAAATATACTGCATAGATTATATATACAATACCGGTCAAAAGTTTGACTCATTCAATGGTTTTCCTTGTTTTATTGGAATGTGGACATAGTGGTTTTGCTGCCTTCAGTCTAAATCCACAAAGTTACATACTGTATATAGATCAAGTCGTAAAGAAACAAACCATGATATGTCTTAAACCTTAGATTCCTCAAAGTATACCACTTTTACTCTGATGGCAGCTTTATTACACCCCCTTGGCATTTTCTTAAGCAGCTTTTTTCAGGTAGCCACCTTTAATGACTTATGATTAACAGGTATGCCTTGTCCAGAGTTAAAGGGAACCTGTCATCAGAAATTTAGCTATAAAGCTAAAAGTTTCCCCCTCTGCAGCTCCTGGGCTGCATTCTAGCAAGCTTCCTATAGTTTTTGTGGCCCCTTTTATTCCAAAATAAATACTTTACAAACTTGTACCTTTTCGTATGCAAATTTCTTAAATCTTCCATGGGGGCGGGCTGACTGATGTACGTTGCTGTCCTGCTGCCGATTTACGCCGCCCCCGAACGCTGAATTTCAAACCTCAGGATGCCGCCCCTGGGCGCCCGTGGTCCCGCGGATGCGGTGTGCTACTGATTCTGTGGTCACAGTCAAATATATTCATCCAGGAGTGTCCACAGAAGGCGTTTGGAAAATCAGTCCTTTAATCAGTATAGTGAACCGCCAATCATTTCATATTAATTTAAGACGTCTCCACCTCGACGCGTTTCCCCACGTGTTGACGCCTGGAGGACGGGAGCATGTCATCAAGACAGTATTGACTGCAGTGCTGCTGATCTGTTTGTCTGGCGCCATGGACCTGCATACCCCATATCATATTATCTGACAACCTCCTGTTGAACCACATGCCTGTGTGGGGAAACGCGTCGAGGTGGAGACGTCTTAAATTAATATGAAATGATTGGCGGTTCACTATACTGATTAAAGGACTGATTTTCCAAACGCCTTGTGTGGACACTCCTGGATGAATATATTTGACTGTGACCACAGAATCAGCACTAACATGCCAGCATAGTCACATTGGGAGCTACCGAGTTAAGTTTGGCTTATACATTCTGTGTCCTTTTGTGAACCAGCATCTGGCTATGTATGTTTAAATTGTATCAATTTGTCTTCTATTTTCATTGTAAACCCTGTTCTTGATATTCAAGATCAGGGGTTGCCATATAGTTGGCCTAAGACAATTGATCAGTGTAATGTCAAGGTGCACATAATGGTGTGGTGTAAAAAATTTTTTACTTGAATAAAAATAAAAAATTTCATATAATTGGGGATTATTATATGTGTAATTAGACTATTATTATCCCCGGGGCCCTAGAGCTTAATAAACTTGGAACAGGATAGTGACCCAAAGCACATCTTCAGGTTAGATAAGGGCCATGTGGCCAAGGTGGAGTAGGATGGAGTACGCCGACAGACAACATTGCCTCCACAATCACCAAACCTCAGTCCAACTGAGATGGTTTGGGAGCAGTTGCGCTACAGAGGAAAAAGCAAAGCAGCCAACCTGAGCACCTCTGGGAACTACTTGGAAACCATTCCAGTGCACTATCTGTTGAAGATGCTTAAGAGAATGCAAAGGGGTTATAAAATTGTCATCAGAGTAGCAGAGGGGTGCTTTGAGGAACATGAAGTAACACATTTTGGTTTGTCACGTGTGCCATGACTCATTGTTTCCATATGTGTTTCTTTGCGGTTTTGCTTCCTTCAGTGTGAATCAACAATGTGCACATTCCTGTATGAATAAAGAAAACCAATGCATGTGTCGAAACATTTGACCGTCATTCTATCACAATCTACATATTGCCGCTAAATTTGATGTCAAAACGACCCTCTAATAATATTTCCTAGGGTCATGAATAGGTAGAGTCCTGTTATAAATAAACTCTTTAGAATTTCACTTGCTAGTGACGCTGACCCATTTCCAGCACAGTTGCAGTCTTACAGCCTTCCGAAGTCTGTAGACATCCACGAGTCCATGATCAAAGATGCTGTGGTCTTCTTAACTTTCCACTGTGTCAGAGAGGTTATTGCCGATGGTCAGCAATTCAAGCAGAAGAGGAAAAATAACTAGCAAACAATGTGCTACAGAAGTGTAGAATAATGAAAAGAGGGGATTTGCCTAAAATCAGTACAATCCTAACAGGGAGACATTACCCCTGGATGGCGGCTCCTGAGATAACTCTACGACATGCCCAAACAATAAGCAGACAGGTTACTTCAGCTATAAAAGCCAGACCTTTGGGTAATATGTGCCCAGTCTACAGGTTACTTCAGCTATAAAAGCCAGACCTTTGGGTAATATGTGTCGCGGGCGGAGGAGGGGACGCTGCGCTCACCCACTGCTCGGGTCCGGCTGCTGCTGCTGCTCGGTGGCTCGAGCGGTGGGCCGGATCCCGGGGACTCGAGCGGCGCTCACCCACGGTTGTGGTGAGGTTGTGGCACCACCGCTGCTCTGGACGGGGATCCCGGGAGCGGTGACAGGGAGCAGCTTGGATGTTGTTTCTCCCCTCCGTGGGTAGGGGGGTTGGTTGTCCCGGGGCCCGGTGAGGGAGGGAAGGATGGCAGGTGGGTTACGGGGCCTGGTGAGGTGCAGGGTCGCGGGGGCAGCGCTGTGCCGCACGGCACGGTGGTACTCACTCAGCCAGTAATTCACACGGAGTCTCTGGTCAAACAAACGGCTGGATGGACGGGTCCCACAGACGGCTGCGGTTGTTCTCCCGGTAGGTTGATGGTGACTGCCTTTCCCTTCACCTGTGTTGTGTTTACGGTTCCAATGGCTTCCCACCGGTAACCCGCTCCCCAGCTTGGATGGGTGCTGAAGGAGCCCCTTTTGCCCAGAGGCTCTGGCCCTGGGAACTGCAGCCTTGGCGGTGACTGTGTTTCCCTTTACGGTGTGAGCTGTTGCCTTCAATCGGGCCTTGATTGCTGGGAAACCACGGAGGTTCCCTTCGCTAACGGATTTGACCAGTTTTACGGCGACTCCTAGCCTGGTCGGGGACCGTAAGCCCTGCCGGATGGTGCTGGCTTCTCTTTGCTCTCCGATCTGGTACCGTCGGGCCACCGCCCATCCACGGTCCTTACGGTTCGCTCCAATCGGCCTCTCCTGCAGACGGTCACCACCGTCTGCCAACCTTGCTGTTCCGTCCGGGCCACACACCCGGACGCCTTCAGTCTCCTCTCCTACCACTTCACTCCTCAAACTCCAAACTGAACTGACTTCCTTTTCCCGCCTCCAGGACTGTGAACTCCTCGGTGGGCGGGACCAACCGCCTGGCCCACCCCCTGGTGTGGACATCAGCCCCTGGAGGAAGGCAACAAGGATTTGTGTTTGGCTTTGGTGTGCCTAGCCGGGGTGTGGGGTGTGTTGGTGTAGTACCTGTGACGACCTGGCTTGTCCAGGGCGCCACAGATGTACCCAGTCTACAGGTTACTTCAGCTATAAAAGCCAGACCTTTGTGTAATATGTACCCAGTCTACAGGTTACTTCAGCTATAAAAGCCAGACCTCTGGGTAATATGTACCCAGTCTACAGGTTACTTCAGCTATAAAAGCCAGACCTTTGGGTAATATGTACCCAGTCTACAGGTTACTTCAGCTATAAAAGCCAGACCTTTGAGTAATATGTACCCAGTCTACAGGTTATTTCAGCTATAAAAGCCAGACCTTTGGGTAATATGTACCCAGTCTACAGGTTATTTCAGCTATAAAAGCCAGACCTTTGAGTAATATGTACCCAGTCTACAGGTTATTTCAGCTATAAAAGCCAGACCTTTGAGTAATATGTACCCAGTCTACAGGTTACTTCAGCTATAAAAGCCAGACCTTTGGGTCATATGTACCCAGTCTACAGGTTACTTCAGCTATAAAAGCCAGACCTTTGGGTAATATGTACCCAGTCTACAGGTTACTTCAGCTATAAAAGCCAGACCTTTGGGTAATATGTACCCAGTCTACAGGTTACTTCAGCTATAAAAGCCAGACCTTTGGGTAATATGTACCCAGTCTACAGGTTATTTCAGCTATAAATGCCAGACCTTTGGGTAATATGTACCCAGTCTTAAATATTCAACAAAAATACCTAAAGTATACTTTAATAAACTCAGGCAATCTTACAAATGATGATGCCCGATAGATCAGCTGTTGAGCGGTCTATCTAGAAAGAGTAGCAGCAAATTATCATGGTGCAATCTTCGAGGTGTTATGTACAAGCCGAGGAAAAGCTCTTGTTACCTTAGGTAAAATAGCAACCGGTATGTTCTTTGCAAGAAAACTGCAGCAGAAACCCACTTAACAGAGAAAACAATTAAAAGCCAAAAGCACTTAGAGGCAATCCTCGACACTTGGGATGTGATATACATGTTATAGATGCCTGATGAATGTAGTGGCAAAATATATTATTTAGTAGTGTTTAGAAATGTGCTGGTACTGGAGAAGTGGGTCCCTAAGAGCTTTGTTCTTGGCTGTTTGGACAAGAAAAAAAAGGCATTTCAGATATAAACAGGAGTAGTCAACAATGAACTCAATATTAAGTTTATAGCCACCAATCAAAGTTTCTGCTTCAGAGATGCTTAAAGGGACTAATCCATATCAGTGAGGCTATGGTCATATGGCCGTATATTCTCTCATCCGAGAGAATTGGGCCAATTATGCCAATCAAACAAGAACTGTCACGCTAGGTATGGGAAGTACCAAGTGAAGGGCGAAAAGGAGGAGAAGAGGACCCCTGCGAGTAGGGAAGGGGGAGATGGTGACCCCTGACCAAACCTACTGCTGGTCCCTCACCACCCTAGATAGGTTCCGCACCTATGTGCCGAGCCAGATACCTTACCCTAGGTATCCCTAGCGCTGGAACCTAAATAAGCAACGGGTTGAATGAGCTCTTCGTCAACCCCACTAAATGCTAAAGGAGGACACAAGGAGGACACACATGGAAAAGTGCATGAACTACTTCTCTACAGATAACTCGGGTAGAAGTTCAGCAAAGCTTGAGCAATGATACCACAGATGAGTACAAGCCACCTTCTTGCAACCAGAGCTAGAATGAACTGAGTAATATCACCAGCACAAGTTCAGGGAAGATGGGAGTATTTAAGCACCAAGAGAATACTGATGATCAGCAGCTGGGTGGAAGGTGAGCTCCTGCTGAGTCCAAAAGGGGGAAGAGATGAAAATCCAGCAGGAAAGCTTCCTATACCAATGAATACTGACAGCAGGAACAATAGAAAGTCAGGGAGCATTTTCCGCAGCCAAACGCTGTGACCTTCTATTGGCAGAAACCACATTACTGTCTGTCACCCATGACACACCCATGACACTAATTCTGATCAGTGTGCGACCCCATAGACTCCACTGGTCCAAGTGCAATCTGTTGTTTTGATGTATCGCCCTTGGATAGATATTACGGTGGTGTGAGCAAGCCGTTTGAGACTCTTGACAAGTTGATTGCAAGGTGTTCCCCTACAGGAATATCAGCTGAAATCTGTAAGGAAACCCGGTGGCAAGAAAGGGAAATTAGGTATTACTCACTTTCTATTTAAATTAATTCCTGGGATGTCTGTGCAATGGAGGACAAGACAGGTCCTCCAGAAGGAGGGACACGTTTCATGACCTCTCTACACTCTGGAGAAGAAATGACTATCCTGAACAAGAGACCCTACTCCGTTAACTAAAAATGTCCAAATAGGGGATCTGAAAACTGGTTCAGAAAAGCCCATAAGTATTAAGGGGGTGTTACACGCAGAGATATCGCTAGCAATATCGCTGGTGAAAGCACCCGCCCCCGTCGTTTGTGCGTCATGGGCAAATCGTTGCCCGTGGCGCACAAAATCGTTAGGAGCCGTCACACAGACTTACCTGCCTAGTGACGTCGCTGTTGCCAGCGAACCGCCTCCTTTCTAAGGGGGCGGTTCATGCGGCGTCACAGCGGCGTCACTAAGCGGCCACCCAATAGAAGCGGAGATGAGCGGCCGTAACATCCCGCCCACCTCTTTCCTTCCTCATTGCCGGTGGCCGCAGGTAAGCTGTAGTTCGTCGTTCCCGGGGTGTCACACATAGTGATGTGTGCTGCCGCAGGAACGACGAACAACCTGCATCCTCAACAATCAACGATTTTATGAAAAGGTACGACGTGTCAACGATGGACGATTTGGTGAGTATTTTCCATCGTTAACGGTCGTTCATGCGTGTCACACGCAATGACGTCGCTAACGATGCCGGATGTGCATCACGGAATCCGTGACCCTGGCAATATATCGCTAGATACGTTGTTGCGTGTAACGGGGCCTTTAGCTGGCACTTGATGTTTTAGTTAAAATCCTCCAAGTTTTATTGAAATTCAGTATAAAGAAAAATATAGTTTTCAGTAGCTCCATACAACCAGGATGTCAATCAGACATAGGCGACAAATAAATAGACGTCTCCTGGCAAGGCATTTCTGACTGGTACGGTTCTTAGTCTTCTCTAGAAACCACTTTAATGCAATTAGATAACTAGAAGTGTTCTATTTAGAGACGAGCGGACCTGTGGGAGTTCAGGTTCAGCCGGACTTTAGATAAAGTTCAGTTTGGGGTCTAAACTTGACCTGAACTTGATCCCAGAGCCCGAACCTCATTGGAAGTCAATGATTGGGCACCTTGCCACATACAGCCAACCATAAACAGATCATTTCCGGGGAAGGGAAGGGCTTTTAATTTCTTTTTTTTTAGACTAAAGGCTACTTTACACGCTGCGATATCGGTCACGATATCGCTAGCGTGGGTACCCGCCCCCATCTGTTGTGCGACACGGGCAAATCGCTGCCCGTGCCGCACAACATCGCGCAGACCCGTCACACATACTTACCTGCCCGGCAATGTCGCTGTGACCGGTGAACCGCCTCCTTTCTAAGGGGGCGGTCCGTGCGGCGTCACAGCGACGTCACTGAGCGGCCGCCCAATAGAAGCGGAGGGGCGGAGATGAGTGGCCGGAACATCCCGCCCACCTCCTTCCTTCCTCATAGCAGTCGGGAGGCAGGTAAGGAGGGGTTCCTCGTTCCTGCGGTGTCACACGGAGCGATGTGTGCTGCCGCAGGAGCGACGAACTACATCGTTACTGCTGCAGTAACGATAATCGAGAATGGACCCCCATGTCACCGATGAGCGATTTTGCACGTTTTTGCAACGATGCAAAATCGCTCATCGGTGTCACAAGCAGCAACATCGCTAATGCGGCCGGATGTGCGTCACAAATTCCGTGACCCCAACGACTCCACATTAGCGATGTCGCAGCGTGTAAAGCCCCCTTTAGTCCAAAAATGTTGCTGTGACCCTCAGTGAGAGCCATTCAGAGACTGCAAGTGGCTCTCACTAGGCTGAGCACCGAGCGTCACAGAGCAAAGCAATGCTCAATTGAGGGTTAGCACCCGAACTCGAGTATTTTTTTTTTTAAAGTTCGTGTTCGTTATGAACCCCGAACTTTACAGTCGGGGTATGTTCACCACTAGTTATATCTAAGTTGCTCTTATTCTTCAGTAGCCGCTTCATTCCAAGTCCAAGTTAATCGAGTTCTCTGCTGGACAAAGTTAATTGCTTCTCGAGGGGCACATGACCCAAGCAGTGTATGCCAGGAGGGCGGACCAACTGGTTATTTCAATTGTTATGCTGGCCCGCTCCTAGCCTATTTCTCCTCGGAAACAAAAGGGTGAAATAGTCAGACAGCCCTCTCCATCCCAGTCACCACATGCCGGCACAAGAAGCGCTGTGATGTGTCGAGCATAGTGTCGGCCTAGAAGTGAGGCAGCTGGGAACCATAATAGAGTATCTTGCAGAGGAACAGGGTATCTGGGCATTTAAGATCTTTGGTATCCATGGGTGGTTACATATAGTACATCAATAATACCCATAACACATATACAGTAAGTATTAATGTCTACCCTCTTTTTTTGATGGGGGTGAACATACACATATTTGTGAATAATTCATTATTGATGAATACACATGTAGTGTATAGCACGTGAAGGAAAAGATTATCACTTTAATAGCGAACGTGTTCTGAAAAGGCTCAGTTTATTATTCATGCGCATTCACCATTCATCTTGGAATATCATTTATATTTATTATTTGCTTTAAGTTTAATGCTTTCATCTACACTGTTATTCTCTGGGCATTTTATATTTACTTTGATGAGTTATTAATAAAGTAGTGAATTTCTTGCTGACGCCAAGTCTAAAGGATGATATCAATGGAAATACTGTAGCAGGTGTATAGGAAGGATCCTGGCAGTGAATATTTGCCTCACAGGTTTCTTAAAAGGAACTTGTCAGTAGGTGTCTTTTATGGAATCTGATTGCAGCATAAAGTAGAGACGGATACCCCAATTCCAGCGATGTGTCACTTACTGGGCTGTTTGGTGCAGTTTTCATAGAATCTTTGCTTTCTCTGCTGAAGATGTAACAGAACTAAAGCGGGCTTTACACGCAACGACATCGCTAACGAGATGTCGTTGGGGTCACGGAATTCGTGACGCACATCCGGCCTCGTTAGCGACGTCGTTGCGTGTGAAAAGCACGAATGACCGTTAACGATCAAAATTACTTACCTAATCGTTCATCGTTGACACGTCGTTCAACTCCCAAATATCGTTGCTGCTGCTGGACGCAGGTTGTTCGTCGTGCCTGAGGCAGTACACATCGCTACGTGTGACACCGCAGGAACGAGGAACAACATCGCCGTGATGTCGCTGTGACACCGAACGAACCTCCCCCTTAGAAAGGAATCGGTTCGCCGGCCACAGCGACGTTGCTAGGCAGGTAAGTCCGTGTGACGGGTCCAAGCGATGTTGTGCGCCATGGACAGCGATTTGCCCGTGACGCACAACTGACGGGGGCGGGTGCTTTCACCAGCGACATCGCTAGCGATGTCGCTGCGTGTAAAGCAGCCTTTAGACTTCTGGACTGTGTATATAACCCCGCCCACACCCCTGATTGGCAGCTTCTTGTGTACACTGTGCATAGCCAACAAGCTTCCAATCAGTTTTAGGGGTGGCGTTACATAAATTAGCCTGACTGCTCTGCACCTGAGACCTAGTTTGGTAGTGACACACAGCCTAATAAATGACACATCCCTGGAATCAGGTTCTCTTGCTCTTTATTATACAGCTATCAGACTACCTCTGACTTCCAGGTAGCCAGAAGTTTGCAGTTACACGATAGCAGATCGGGATCGGAGCGGCACTGTGAAAAACTGAAGACTCTATGCTGAAATAAAAAATAAATGCCGGAGTGGTGCTTTAACATTTGGAATGTAGTTTACATGGAAACCCCCTGACAGGATATGCTTACATTTACATTTTTCCTTTGGTGGGCCTGATTTAGACAACACCTTGAACTAATTTTCTAGGACTGAAATCAAACTTATCAGCTCTTCAGGAAAATCCAGAGAGCGCCCAGAAAAAAGGAAGACCTACAAACTCCCGAAAGAATTAGAATCACAAAATCCACCCAAAAAGTACCTGTGCATGATGGCAGAGGAGTCAATCAATAGGCAGAACTGTAGCATATAATTACACACTGAAGGGGTGGCAGCTGGAGCGTGAATAGGGCAATGGCTTTAGAGAGGGCATGATATGTTAAACAAAGGGGGGTATGGTAAGAAAAGTTCACTGGTGAACAACTCTAAGGGGCCCTTTGCACACTACGACATCGCAAGCCGATGCTGCGATGCCGAGCGCGATAGTCCCCGCCCCCGTCGCAGCTGTGATATCATGGTGATAGCTGCCGTAGCGAACATTATCGCTACGGCAGCTTCACATGCACTCACCTGCCCTGCGTCATAGCGACGTCACACGGCAGGCGGCAAATAGAAGCGGAGGAACGGAGATGAGCAGGACGTAAACATTCCGCCCACCTCCTTCCTTCGCATTGCCGGTGGAGGCAGGTAGGAGATGTTCCTCGCTCCTGCGGCTTCACACACAGCGATGTGTGCTGCCACAAGGAACGAGGAACAACATCGTAACATCGGTCTTTTCCAAATCATGGGAATGACCGACGCTACTCCGATGATACGATTACGATGCTTTTGTGCTCGTTAATCGTATCAAAAATGCTTTACATACTACGATGTCGACAGCGACGCCGGATGTGCGTCACTTTTGATTTGACCCCACCGACATCGCACCTGCGATGTCGTAGTGTGCAAAGGGCCCCTAAGAATATTGGTGGCTTTTGAAATGCATGTGTGACGCCCCTGAACTATCGGGTCGTCAGAGGGTATAGCACAATCTGCCCTCCCGTGCAGTATCCACCTCCTTCTTGGTTCTGGGTCCCTAACCAAATGGTGTTGCCTACATCAGCTAATCTAATCCTAGATACACTCTACACCACACCCACCAAACACACCAGTGGACGGCCTGAATGGAAAAGAGGGGGGTTGGAGAGGGGAGGTCAGGAGTGTCAAGAGGAGAGTGTAGTTTGAGGCGTGAAAGTGAGAGGAGGTCAGTAGCGGGGCTCCTGGGAAACAATCTAGGTGGCAGACGGCAGTCTGGGCCTATAGCAGTCGGACCCCCGGTCACAGGGGATCGTGGCAAGGGGCATGGACCTGTCGAGGAGGACAGCCGGCAGCCTTACACCATCACCGGTCCGGGACCGAGGCACAACGGGGTACGTGGACCCTAGGTCGGGGAGTAGATTCAGGCAACCTGATAATTTACCCGAGGAGAACAGAGCCTTCAAGATCCATTCCCACCCGCTCCAAAATCAGGGCATTAGCGCAACAAGGGTCCAGAAAATCCCAAGCGTGAGCCCTGAGAGCAAGCTCCCAGCCTGGGTCCGGAGACCCTCGAGCCACTGAGAGCCCGGATCCGAGCAGCTCGGCTGCTGGCACGGGGGCGGCACACATGAGATTGAGCGGTTGTACCAAGATCAGTCACTTATATGGAGGTGTGCTGATGGGTGAAGCTCCATCAATCAAATGCTAATGACCAATCCTAAAGATATACTATCAATATCCAAGTTTCGGAAAACCAGGTTACATCTAAAGTGACCATTTGTTACACTTCGTAACCAGATATAAAGGCTATCAATTTCAAATCCCCAAATCCAAAGCCTCTGTTAAAATTGTCAACAATCTCTCCAGAACCCTTCTCTTTACACTGCATCAACTATCATGACAACAGTTAACAACCCCCATAAAACATTAGATGAATGTCAGCCTGACCACCCGCCCATCTGATGTGTATGGGGGTATTGTGAGTTGATCGGGCAGTTGAAATTTCAATGGGTGACCCTTTTGTTTTCAAGGTAGATATGCCTACTGAACTCCCTAATCTCTTCTTATTGAAAACAGAGCCAAGTGCTCCTGTCTATAGATTAGTCATGGAAGATACTGGTTTGACAGTGTATGGCCAACTTGGGTTTGCATTATTACCTACGTTCACTGGTTCCGTCGGAGCTTCCATCTGAACTACCCACGGAAAGGAGGTTTCGGACACATGCGCTGATGGAGCCATTGACTATAATGGAGCAGACGGAAATACTGTGTGCTCTGTCTTGCACCATTTTCGGGAGTATACGCTTTCAGCAGGCGGACACCCAGACGTAGTAGACTGCGCCTCAGTGTCCACCTCCAGGAAGCATATACGCCCGAAAATGGTGCAAGACAGAGGACATGCAGACTCCGTCTGCACTATTACAGTCAATGGCCCCATCAGCGCATGTGTCCAAAACCCGTTTTGTGCAGGGGTTCATACGGAAGCTCTGACAGACCAGTGAACGTAGGTAATAATGCAGTGTGAAAGCGGCCTTAAGGCCGCTTTACACGCTGCGACATTGCTCAAGCGATCTCGTTGGGGTCACGGAATTGGTGACGCACATCCGGTCGCTTTAGCGATGCCGTTGTGTGTGACACCTTTGAGCGATTTTGCATCATGGCAAAAACGTGCAAAATCACTCATCGGTGACATGGGGGCCCATTCTCCAATATTGTTGCTGCAGCAGTAACGAAGTTGTTCCTCGTTCCTGCAGCAGCACACATCGCTCCGTGTGACACCGCAGGAACGAAGAAGCTCTCCTTACCTGCCTCCCGCCCGCAATGCGGAAGGAGGTGGGCGGGATGTTCGTCCCGCTCATCTCCGCCCCTCCGCTTCTATTGGGCGGCGGTTCAGTGACGCAGCTGTGATGCTGAACGAACCGCCCCCTTAGAAAGGAGGCGGTTCGCCGGTCACAGCGACGTCGCAGGGCAGGTAAGTAGTGTGACGGGTCTGGGCGATATTGTGCGCCACGGGCAGCGATTTGCCCATGTCGCACAACCGATGGGGGTGGGTAACCACGCTAGCGATATCGGTCACGATATCACAGCGTGTAAAGTGGCCTTTAGGGCGGCTTTGCACATTGCAACATCGCACGTGCGATGTCGGTGGGGTCAAATCGAAAGTGACGCATATCCGGCGTCACTTTCGACATCGTAGTGTGTAAATCCTAGATGATACGATTATTGAGCGCAAAAGCGTCATTATCGTATCATCGGTGTATTCTCCGACATTTCCATAATGCCGGTACAGAAACAGGTACGATGTTGTTCCTTGTTCCTGCTGCAGCAAACTTCGCTGTGTGTGAAGCCGCAGGAGCGAGGAACATCTCCTTACCTGCCTCCCGGCTGCAATGAGAAGGAAGGAGGTGGGCGGGATGTTTACATCCTGCTCATCTCCGCCCCTCCGCCGCTATTGGCCGCCTGTTGTGTGACGTCGCTATGAAACCGCATGACCCGCCCCCTTAGCAAGGAGGTGGGTCGCCGGCCAGAGCGACGGTCGCAGGGCAGGTGAGTGCATGTGAAGCTGGCGTAGCGATTAATGTTCGCTACGCCAGCTATCACAAGATATCGCTGCTGAGACGAGGGCGGGGACTATCGCACTCGACATCGCAGCATCGGCTTGCGATGTCGTAATGTGCAAAGCCCGCCTTACTCTTCAAAAGAAACCAAGATGTATATGCTTCTTCATTAGCTAAATGCATTTAGGCGGGCTTTGCACACTACGACATCGCAGGTGCGATGTCGGTGGGGTCAAATCGAAAGTGACACACATCCGGCGTCGCAGTCGATATCGTAGTGTGCAAATCCTTTATGATACGATTAACGAGCGCAAAAGCGTCGTTATCGTATCATCGGTGTAGGGTCCGACATTTCCATAATGCCGGTGCCGCGACAGGTACGATGTAGTTCCTCGTTCCTGCGGCAGCACACATCGCTGTGTATGAAGCCGCAGGAGCGAGGAACATCTCCTACCTGCGACCCGGCTGCAATGCGGAAGGAATGAGGTGGGCGGGATGTTTACATCCTGCTCATCTCTGCCCCTCCGCTGCTATTGGCCGCCTGCCGTGTGATGTCGCTGTGACGCCACACGACCCGCCACCTTAGGAATGAGGCGGTTCGCCGGCCAAAGCAACGTCGCAGGACAGGTGAGTGCATGTGAAGCTGGTGCAGCGATAATGTTTGCTACGCCAGCAATCACAAGATATTGCTGCTGCGACGGGGGCGGGGACTATCGCGCTCGGCATCGCAAGCATCGGCTTGCGATGTTGCAGCATGCAAAGTACCCCTTATTCTTTCATTATTAGGAATCCTGTCCCCTTTTGGATTTTTGGTATTATGTCTTTACCTTTTAGGTGTGTATTTTGTTCACAGATTTGGAGATAAAACTGTTCACTGATTGTTTTTAATAAAACTTAGGTATTATTTGGTTATTTGGTAAGTTAGCCTTTGGTTTTGGGACACGCCACACTAGTTTATTGATTACGCCTTTAGACAACTGTGAGCTATAGTTCTTCGTCACCTTGCGATTCTGATTTTATTCTTGTGCCATTAACCTAATGAAAAGCAACAAGTTTTCAAAATTCTGAAATGGTATCAAGGCTTGCCAAAAATACCCAACAACAGTACCGATAGCCAGATGAGGTCCTGGGAGACATAACAGAAGCTCAGGGGTGAGAGGAGTAGGAGAAGCGAGATTAACTGGGTTAAGACTGTACGAGGAGAACTTTAAAAATTATTTTTGGGTAGATTAATTCTTCAAGTGATCTGTACAGCTCACATTGGATATATTTCTTTATAAATAGCTGCCGTTAATAAGCTGTTACTATGGTATCCCCAAGTAAGTGCGTCAGTAGCACCATTAACTCGAGGACCGTGATGTCTTCATACAGAAGGAGAAATCAAGCATGATGGTATTTTATTAGCCAATGACCTGCACGTGTTACGACTCTCCAGTAGGTCTTTTCTGTATATGGTGAACACTTATTATACGCTCTTCACTTATCACCATCAATGCTCAAATGAACAAACTGCCATAGGATAGAGAGAGAATAGTAAAGTTGCGTCTCTTCACCCAATCATTATGAAAAATTGTCATTTCTTCTGCAAATCATATAAAAGCTATGCTTCTGTTTTACCATAAGGTCATGTGTTCAAAAATGGTGAGTTATCATCTGTAGGCCTATTATTGGAGCTTTCTAAATGTGAAAAAAAAAAACCAAGCACTTAGATCAAATGCACAGTATGTTAGGTGTGGATAGGATGATGCCCATTTGATGCATGTTATGTGGGAGTGTGGACACATTGGTGATTTCTGGAAACAAACCCTGGGACTCAGACCGAATATATCATATCACAATACAACCGTCGCCCCGTCTATGTTTGTTGAGTCTGTGGGAGGGAGGAGTAGACCCGGACTCCCCAACAGCCCTGGGAATAGCCGTATCCTGTACCAAGCAAGGAAGATACTGGCATACCATTGCTTAGATCCTCTACCACCAACATTACCAGTAGATAAGCTAGAAAAGAGAAGCGCTGATAGGGTTTTACCAGATTAAACACACGGTTAGCAAATGGTAAATGCGCTCACCGATTGAGGTTGTGAGAGGTCACAACCACCACAGATAGCATGAGATAATGGCGGCTGCTGCGACCCCACGTGTTTCAGACTTCAAAGTGGAGAGGGAGAAGGGGTTAAACCCGCGCAATCCGCCAGTAATCCAGAAGGAGATGTTGATAAATTAAACAATCTTTTATTCCATGGGTCTACGCGTTTCAAGGTCTAAGACCTCTTCTTCAGGACCAGTAAATCAACCTGAAGAAGAGGTCTTAGACCTTGAAACGCGTAGACCCATGGAATAAAAGATTGCTTAATTTATCAACATCTCCTTCTAGATTACTGGCGGATTGCGCGGGTTTAACCCCTTCTCCCTCTCCACTTCGAAGACCAACGTTATCAGAGCTTAAAAACAAATTAAATTAAATAAATGTCTTAAGATTAGAAAGGGGAGTTTATTTAAAAAGAAAAACATTGAGAAAGTTTTACAAAATTTGGCAGCCATGGATGGAGTTGCCGGGCCAACCCTCCAGTGCACTGGTTCAGGATGCAATGCTGGACCAGTTACTGTTGTGCTTGCAATGAATGAAATGTGTGGGGAATAAAAGTAAAACTAGTGTTTTCCGTGGCGAAGTGGATTTTAAGTGTCGTTGTGGGAGGGGCCGGAAGGGTTTGATTGATAACCGCACGGAGAGAGAGAGGTAGGAGGGTATGGAACTATGATATGGAGCGACACGGCTGATGGAGGAGGCTTTTTTGTTAGACTGAGGCATTATTGCATAATTTAAGTTTTATCTGTGGAGCCACGCGGTTTGTAGGATCAATTTCTACAATATGACTGCGATTTGAAAACCTTATTACTAGTTTTATATATATACAGAGGAAGAACTTGATTTAAAAACATGTGCTTATTTGATGTATCCTGTTATTACCCATATGAGAATTGATATATTCTCTCTCTATTGATTTCTAACTATTTAATAAAAAAAGATCTGATTTAAAAAAAAAAAACAACTCAAGCCAATATAGTGGCAACAGGAAGGAGATCAGGACCTTTGTTGTGGAATATACCGTATATAAAAAGCAACAGCAGACTTTACTTCGTAGTCTGTAAATAGGAATTTTAGCTCCATAGGATGAGGGACTCTCCAGTTTAGACAATCAGGATTTGTTGTGCATTTTTATACTATTTTTTTGTTTTCTATGCATGTATAATTACATATACGATAATCAATTATCATTGTTCTATTATCATTGCATTTATTTATTCCCTGTGTTCTTTATTTTTCTGGAGATTGTCATCTAATAGCAATATTACTTTATGCATTTCTGTTTATTTCTTGTTTACAGAACCTTGCGAAAGTATTCGGCCCCCTTGAATCTTTGAATTTTCAACTTTTTCCCACATTTCAGGCTTCAAACATAAAGATAAAAATGTTAATGTTATGGTGAAGAATCAGCAACAAGTGGACACAATTGTGAAGTTGAACAAAATGTATTGCTTATTTTAAACTTTTTTAAAAAATAAATAACTGAAAATTGGGTCGTGCAATTTTATTCATCCCCTTTACTTCCAGTGCAGCAAACTCACTCCAGAAGTTCACTGAGGATCTCTGAATGATCCAATGTTGTCCTAAATGACTGATGATGATAAATATAATCCCCTGTGTGTAATCAAGTCTCCGTATAAATGCACCTGCTCTGTGATAGTCTCTGTGTTCTGTTTAAAGCGCAGAGAGCATCATGAAGACCAAGGAACACAACAGGCAGGTCCGTGATACTGTTGTGGAGAAGTTTAAAGCCAGATTTGGTTACAAAAAGATTTTCAAAACTTTAAACATCCCAAGAAGCACTGTGCAAGCGATCATATTGAAATGGAAGGAGTATCATACCACTGCAAATCTACCAAGACCCGGCCGTCCATCCAAACTTTCATCTCAAACAAGGAGATGACTGATCAGAGATGCAGCCAAGAGGCCCATGATCACGCTGGATGAACAGCAGAGATCTACCGCTGAGGTGGGAGAGTCTGTCCATAGGACAACAATCAGTCATTCACTGCACAAATCTGGCCTTTATGGAAGAGTGGCAAGAAGAAGCCATTTCTCAAAGATATCCATAAAAAGTGTTGTTTAAAGTTTGCCACAAGCCCACAAGCGACCTGGAGACACCAAACATGTGGAAGAAGGTGCTCTGGTCAGATGAAACCAAAATCAAACTATTTGGGCACAATGCCAAACTATATGTTTGGCGTAAAAGCAACAAAGCTCATCACCCTGAACACACCGTCCCCACTGTCAAACATGGTGGTGGCAGCATCATGGTTTGGGCCTGCTTTTCTTTAGCAGGGACAGGGAAGATGGTTAAAATTGATGGGAAGATGGATGGAGCCAAATACAGGACCATTCTTGAAGAAAACCTGTTGGAGTCTGCAAACAACCTGAGACTGGGACGGAGATTTGTCTTCCAACAAGACAATGATCCCAAACATAAAGCAAAATCTACAATGGAATGGTTCACAAATAAACGTATCCAGGTGTTAGAATGGCCAAGTCACAGTCCAGACCTGAACCCAATCGAGAATCTGTGGAAAGAGCTGAAAACTGCTGTTCACAAACGCTCTCCATCCAACCTCACTCAGCTCCAGCTGTTTGCAAAGGAAGAATGGGCAAGAATTTCAGTCTCTCGATGTGCAAAACTGATAGACACATAACCCAAGCGACTGCAACTGTAATCGCAGCAAAAGGTGGCGCTACAAAGTATTAACTTAAAGGGGATGAATAATATTGCACGCCCCAATTTTCAGTTTATTATTTTTTAAAAAGTTTAAAAAAAAGCAATAAATTTCGTTCAATTTCACAATTGTGTCCACTTGTGGATTCTTCACCATAAAAGTAACATTTTTATCTTTGTTTGAAGCCTGAAATGTGGGAAAAGGTTGAAAAATTCAAGGGCGGTGAATACTTTCACAAGGCACTGTATATTCATTGTACCTAGACATGAGCCTTCATTCCATTTACCTATATCCCATACCTATGCACCATACTATGATTTCGACTGATAACGTTTTGTCAGCTCTCCATTGGTCCCGGTTGATGTTGTTTTTTCCTCCCTTGTGGCTTTTGTTTTTTTGGTTTTAATGAGTCTTTTTTATTATTATTATTATTATTATGTCATGACCAGTGATGAGTGGGCACTACCTTCCTCAAGTGCTCGGTACTCGTAACTAGTGATGAGTGAGCACTACCATGCTCAGGTGCTCAGTTCTCGTAACTAGTGAT
Source organism: Anomaloglossus baeobatrachus (assembly GCF_048569485.1). Classification (NCBI taxonomy): domain Eukaryota; kingdom Metazoa; phylum Chordata; class Amphibia; order Anura; family Aromobatidae; genus Anomaloglossus; species Anomaloglossus baeobatrachus. The sequence goes on from NC_134364.1 coordinate 37,435,311, forward strand.
GAGCGGGCACTACCATGCTCAGGTGCTCAGTACTCGTAACTAGTGATGAGTGGGCACTACCATGCTCGGGTGCTCAGTACTTGTAACTAGTGATGAGCGGGCACTACCATGCTCAGGTGCTCAGTACTCGTAACTAGTGATGAGCGGGCACTACCATGCTCAGGTGCTCAGTACTAGTAACTAGTGATGAGCGGGCACTACCATGCTCAGGTGCTCAGTACTGGTAACTAGTGATGAGCGGGCACTACCATGCTCGGGTGCTCAGTACTCGTAACTAGTGATGAGCAGGCACTACCATGCTCGGGTGCTCTGTACTCGTAACTAGTGATGAGCGGGCACTACCATGCTCAGGTGCTCAGTACTGGTAACTAGTGATGAGCGGGCACTACCATGCTCGGGTGTTCAATACTCGTAACTAGTGATGAGCGGGCACTACCATGCTCGGGTGCTCAGTACTCGTAACTAGTGATGAGCGGGCACTACCATGCTCGGGTGCTCTGTACTCGTAACTAGTGATGAGCGGGCACTACCATGCTCGGGTGCTCTGTACTGGTAACTAGTGATGAGCGAGCACTACCATGCTCGGGTGCTCTGTACTGGTAACTAGTGATGAGCGGGCACTACCATGCTCGGGTGCTCAGTACTTGTAACTAGTGATGAGCGAGCACTACCATGCTCGGGTGCTCAGTACTCGTAACTAGTGATGAGCGGGCACTACCATGCTCGGGTGCTCTGTACTCAATAAGAGCAGTCTGATGCTCGGATGGACACGACTTTAGCACCTGACTATAATGGAAGTCAATTGGACACTCAAGTATTTTTCCTTAAGATTTCCCAGAAAAAGGTTTGAGTCCCCTTTTGACATTCATTGTACTCGGATGCTCAAGTCATGTCCATCAGAGCATCCAACTGCTCTTAACAAGTATCAAGCACCCGAGCATGGTAGTGCCCGCTCATCTCTAGTTACGAGTACCGAGCACCCGAGCATGGTAGTGCTCAATCATCACTAGTTACGAGTACAGAGCACCCGAGCATGGTAGTGCCCGCTCATCACTAGTTACGAGTACAGAGCACCCGAGCATGGTAGTGCCCGCTCATCACTAGTTACTAGTACCGAGCACCCGAGCATGATAGTGCCCGCTCATCACTAGTTACTAGTACCGAGCACCCGAGCATGGTAGTGCTCACTCATCACTAGTTACGAGTACCGAGCATCCGAGCATGGTAGTGCCTGCTCATCACTAGTTACTAGTACCGAGCACCCGAGCACGGTAGTGCCCGCTCATCACTAGTTACGAGTACTGAGCACCTGAGCATGGTAGTGCTCACTCATCACTAGTTACGAGTACCGAGCACCCGAGCATGGTAGTGCCTGCTCATCACTAGTTACTAGTACCGAGCACCCGAGCATGGTAGTGCCCGCTCATCACTAGTTACTAGTACCGAGCACCCGAGCATAGTAGTGCCCGCTCATCACTAGTTACTAGTACCGAGCACCCGAGCATGGTAGTGCCCGCTCATCACTAGTTACGAGTACTGAGCACCCGAGCATGGTAGTGCCCGCTCATCACTAGTTACGAGTACCGAGCACCCGAGCATGGTAGTGCCCGCTCATCACTAGTTATGAGTACCGAGCACCCGAGCATGGTAGTGCCCGTTCATCACTAGTTACTAGTACCGAGCACCCGAGCATGGTAGTGCCCGCTCATCACTAGTTACTAGTTCGGGTTCGTCAGGCTTTGCGGGGTTTTCTTCGCGGCGTACGGGAGAGGGACAAGAGGCGTCCTGTATCGTTCGGTTTGTTGAGACGGATGGTGGGGGGCCTGAGCGGCATTTGTGAGTCTGTGTACGAGACGGTTCTGTTCACAACGGCTTTCGGTCTCGCTTTTTATGGGGCTTTCCGGATAGGCGAGCTGGTGAGGCCGTCCAGGGTGACTGGTGGTGGTTTGATGCTTGAGGACGTGCGAGTGAGCGGTAGTCAGGTGGAGTGCCGGATTCGCCGGTCAAAAATGGATCAGCTGGTCCGGGGTAGATTGGTGGTGTTATATGCGGTTCCAGGAGAGGAATTGTGCCCTGTGCGTTTAGTCGAGAGATTTATGGCCGTGAGGGGAGGCTTACCTGGCCCGTTGTTGCGGCATTTGAATGGGTCGTTTTTGTCAAGGTTCCAGTTTGTGGCGGTGCTGCGGCTAAGTCTACGTAACGCGGGGGAGCGCCCGGAGGAATTCGGGTCGCATTCATTCCGAATTGGTGCAGCGACGGAGGCAGCTCGTTGGGGGCTTGGAGATGAGGTGGTGAAGCGTATTGGTAGATGGGAATCTTCTTGTTTTCGGCGGTATGTGAGACCGCAGTTGTTGTAGCATTATGGTACTTTGGTTACGTGCGGAAGGTTTGAGGAAAGGGGTGTTTCTAGCTGTGTTGGTGGTTGTGCTGTTATTGGTTTTGATATTTTCGTTTTGTTTCATCTGTTATAGGGAAGTGCCTGATCTGGATCTTGGGGCACTCCTTCGTATTTTGGGGTGCCCGTCGGGCAGAGGTCCGCCCGAATGGTCGACAGCTGGGTTTGGATCGGGCGCAGGCGACTGTTCGATGGATCGGAGTTCGGGGCATGGAGTGGGGCAGGGTGGTCCCGGAATTTCGTTTCCATTGTAAAGTGGAGCGGCCCCCGGATGTGCTGGTATTACATGTGGGGGGTAATGATCTTGGTGCCAGGGCGTCGCGGGATTTGATCCGAGATATAAAGATTGACTTACTGCAGTTGTGGAAGCGGTATCCTGGTTTGCTGGTCGTATGGTCCGACATAGTGACCAGGTTGGCATGGAGAGGGGCTCGGTCGGTGGAGAAGGTTAATAAGGCCAGGGCCCAGGTGAATAGGGTGGTGGCTAGGTTTGTGACCAGGAATGGTGGGATTGTGGTAAGGCACAGGGATTTGGAGCCGGCAGATTGGCGATTTCGGAGGGGTGATGGTGTGCACCTCAACGAGGTTGGTCTGGATTTATGGGCGTTGGGTCTGCAAGATGGTGTGGAGCGTGCTTTTGGTGTGTGGCGGGTCCAGGCCACGTAAGGTGTCACGTGGCCTGTCCTGTGGCGGTGGGGGTAGGTCTGGTCCAGAGGTTTGGAAGTGATTGGTGGCTGGACCGGGAGTCATTGTCTTGGTATGGTGGCTCTCGGTTTCCGGGATGTGGCAGGCACGGGGTTCTGCCAAAGTGTGGGGGTCAATCCGTGGGTGATTGGCCCCTTGTCTCTGGGTCGGTGTGTTGCGGCCGGGGACAGGGGGAGTAGTAGTTAGTGGACTGGGCCTACCCCGGGGGGTATTGTAAATGTTATTGTCTATTGTTACTGTTATGTGGTTGTTTTGGGTTGCCCGTTGGACGGCGTCCCTAAGGTGCTAGTTTGTAAAACAATAGGCAATAAAAGGCTGCTGTGGCCATTTGAACCAAGTCGCATGCAGTCCGTGTGTTTATTCTTAGAGGATAAGGGGGTTTGGTTACACAGACATCACGACCGGAGAATCCTCCCTCAGCTGGTCATGAGCACCCAAGCATGGTAGTGCCCGCTCATCACTAGTTATGAGAACCCAAGCATGGTAGTGCTAACTATTCCATTCTTACGAGTAACGAGCACCCGAGCATTGTAGTACTCGCTCATCACTGGTCATGATAAAAAAAAAGACGAAACACAAAAGCATAATGGAGGATAAAACAACATCAACGGGGACCAATGGATAGCCCACAAAAAGTTATGTTAGCAATTTAAATCATAGTATAGATTGTAGTTCTCCAGTTATTTACCTACAGGTTCATAAATTGTCCCAAATTAAAGGGACCCCCCCCCCAAAAAAAAAACTAGGACTGGCTCAAAAGAGAAGAATAAGTGGAAAAGGAGTCTCCTGAGTTCACGCCGATGGCGGATGCCAGGCTAGAAGAAAGCAGATACCAGAGTCCCTTTCCGCAGGTACAATGGACCAGGCATGATGTAATTTGACATGTAGGATCCTTTGTTCCTGCAGGGGGAGAGTCGGCAGTAGCTTAATATCCTCTCCCCATTGAAAACATGTACAGAATATAGCCACAAGGTGGCTATCCCCTAGGCGCAGATCTATGAGAGGACAGGGAGGGTGAAATGTCTCTTCTCTTCGGAGCCGAATAGGCAAGAGAGAATGAAAGGAGAGTATGACATTGATTACTGGCATTTTGTGCACTTCATTCTCCTATAATATATTGCTGCTTGAGTTCCCAGGTTAAAGGCTGTTTACCTGCCATCGTCAATCCTATAGTAATGGTGGTATAGGCGGATTCTTATTCTCACTCATGTCCACCAAAGATATTCACATGAAGACATGAAATTCCCACCAGCATGAAGCTTTCAGAATCATTTAACATGGTAATTACATGAGCTAAAATAGGGCTGGTGGGAGGTAGAACTGTAAACACGGATGACACAGCGAGTGAGCCATTTGACATTGTTAGATCATGCTCTGGCACCAATTATTACAGTATATGCTTTTTGGCATACTGTTTAAACATTGCTAAATGACTATTAATTTCCTCAATGACCTGATCAGTGTTACATTTACATTCGGAACTAAAATTATCTGTGCAGGAATATTCCAGTGTCTTCGAGAAGTCCTTCTACCACGTTCACCAGCGTCAGTGTGGTCAAGAAGATATGTATGGATACGCTGACAATACACTGTGATTTTCAGGTAGAGTACATTCGGAGAAGATTAGTACCATTATGACCATGGTCTCTAGGTGTCGCAACCTTGACCTCGCCTGGGCTAGAGTTGCCTGTTTTAGTTATAATGGGCAGCTGCATATTAAAAGCAAAGATTTAGTTAAAAAGTATGGTGGAGGAGTGCCCTTGGCTCCCTTCTCCACCAATTATTCTAGAGGGAAGAGAGCTACCGAAGAGGACTATTATGTGGGGCATTATTAGCGGTGTCACTACATGGGAGCACAAGAGAACAACTACTGTGTTGTACCATAAAAGGGCATTATTACTAATGTGTGGGGGCATAAAGAGGCAATACTACTATTGTGTGGGGGCACAAAGAAGCAAGATTACTATTGTGTGGGGGCATAAAGAGGCAATACTACTATTGTGTGGGGGCACAAAGAAGCAAGTTTACTATTGTGTGGGGGCATAAAGAGGCAATACTACTATTGTGTGGGGGCACAAAGAAGCAAGTTTACTATTGTGTGGGGGCATAAAGAGGCAATACTACTATTGTGTGGGGGCACAAAGAAGCAAGATTACTATTGTGGGGGGCACAAAGAGGCAAGATTACTATTGTGTGGGGGCATAAAGAGGCAATACTACTATTGTGTGGGGGCACAAAGAAGCAAGATTACTATTGTGTGGGGGCACAAAGAGGCAAGATTACTATTGTGTGGGGGCACAAAGAGGCAAGTTTACTATTGTGTGGGGGCACAATGAGGCAAGTTTACTATTGTGTGGGGGCATAAAGAGGCAATATTACTATTGTGTGGGGGCACATTGAAGCAAGATTACTATTGTGGGGGGCACAAAGAGGCTATATTACTATACTGTGAGGGCACAAAGTCAATATTACTATTGTGTGGGGGCACAAAGAAGCAAGATTACTATTGTGTGGGCGCACAAAGAGGCAAGATTACTATTGTGTGGGGGCACAAACAGGCAAGTTTAC